>NC_140945.1:33483119-34683119 GCF_014529385.1 Adiantum capillus-veneris | reverse complement strand
TTTATAATTGAACTTTAGCTTTTGCCATATTGCATAAGCAGAGTCCAAACGTTTGATGTCCGTCAAAATATCATCATTGATAGCCATTTTGATGTAGGCCATAGCCTTCTTATTCAACCTGGCACTCTTCGTCAGACAAACCTGGCGGCTTATTCTCTTCCAATGCATCTTCACAATCCTTTAAGAAAAGGATACCTTGCATGCGTTCCTACCAGAGGTCGAAGCCTTGACCATCGAACCGAATGATTTCCATCAAACTTTTAGTGTCAGATGCGGAAGAGGAAGAAGCCATTTTAATTCAACCACAAGTGTGTATAGAAGAGAGATGCAATAGGTTGAAAATTTCAGCAAATAGAAGCAACCACAAGACTTTGCATACGATAGACCACAATTTCTTTACATGAAACTGTCCAAATCTGAAATTTCAGCTGAAAAGTGCAATTTCAAGCACCTGTACTCAGCTTTTCACTCAATTTGTCGCGACAAACATCAATACATGTGATCCCACAACTTTAGTACACCTGCGTATTGCTGTTTTGACCTGTTATAACCTGAAATCACCTGTTTTGACCTAAAAACAACTTGTTTTGGGTTGTTTTGGCAGTTTTGGTGACCTTTACGACTCCGGAAGCAAGGGACTTTGCGATGGAAGCGAAATTGATCGCGGGAGAGCAATTTTAACTCGCTGTCCAGCAGACTGCGCAGGGCTGTTTTGAAACCCTAGGGCTCTGATACCAGTTGAAAGCGTGAAGCAGAAGGTACCGGTAGGTGCGCATCGCGATGTAGTGCAGGATTGGGGCAAGAAGCAGGAGGCGGAGTGTAGCAGAGAGGAAGCGCTAGGGATCGAAGCAGGGGGAGAGAGAGAGAGAGAGAGAGAGAGAGAGAGAGAGAGAGAGAGCTTACGTTTTTGGGAAAAACTCAATAAGTGAGTTTTGGGTTTTTCCACTTTTATTATAAGTGACTTTAAAAGAATGTGTACAAGTTCAATATGAACCTGGACAAAGTATAAAAATGTACAAAAAGGGATTATTTAGGCCTTTAACCCAACACTCTCATCACGCAAGAGTGCCTTGATGTTTTGTTCACTGTTCAACAAGCGTCCTTCCACAGAAAATTTTTAGTCTCTCCTCTTTCAGGATGTGATATGCTTTTAGGCATTCGATGGTTTGGTGAGCATAACCCTCTCAATGATTGGGCAACCAATACTTTTCATTGTCATTCGTGGGAAGCAAGTTGTTCATTCTTCATCTCTCATTTCTAATGTGCAGGCAAAGAATCAGAAGAAGGAGACTCTCTAAGTCTTTTATTCTCCAAAGCACGACAACATGATTTGCATGATAAAGATGTAATTGTTCACAAGGATGATGGTTTAGTTAATACTTTGTCTAGTGAAGCTAACCTCATTGCAGATTCGATCAATCACGAAGAACCGATCTTGGCTCTCGAGTCGAGGTCCCAAGAACCCCCACAGGAAGTACTGTGTATGCGCATGATTAGTCAATACGCATTGTTCAAGTGTTTCATTCGTGATGGTTTCTTGTAGTTTCGTCACCGTCTTTATGTGGTCCCTTTCCACAGACATGTCATATTGTATGCTACACATGATTCACTCATGGATGAGCACGGATGTATGCGGATTACTCATGAAACAATGAAATGTTTGCATTCAAGGAATTCACATTCCATGTCTCTTCCTTGGCATGACACAAGATCCGAAAGAGCACAAGAAGGATTGAGCATCAAGCATCGCCATTTCCATTGTGATTTGCCACAGTTGATAGATTTAGATCAGAAAGACAAGTTTCGATTCCATTGTTTGCATGTGTTTGATGAACGGTTTGGCACTCCATCTATATGTTCATCTACATTGCATGCACAATCTTTAAAGAAGACTAGAATTTTTCCAGTCACTTTGTATGGAATGGGTATGTTCATGTTTTTGTGTTGGAAGTGGTTTAAGGAATTTTCATCCTCGGATATTCTTGAAGAAGGTATACACATGACTATAGACGAAGTTGAAGCATTGAAGGAGCCCCAGATGACTTTGTGTCGCTTTCGGCGCGGCCCAAAGAAGCAAGCGTTGCAGAACTTTATGAAGTTCAAGTATTGCACTTTCTGGCAGAAGAGATAGAAGAACCACATTGGCAGTGCACCTTCTCAGCAAGACCGGCAGGACTCCTTAACGTTTTCAACCATCAAGACCAAGCTATCGTTTTCTACAGCATATCAGCCTTGGCGGTTTTGCAACAAATCACCTAGCGTTTGCAGAACTCCCAGATCAGCCTGGCGTTTTTGCAGACAACACATCACGCCTAGCGTTTTTGCAACATGCAGTCCAACCTAGCGTTTTGCAGATTCCTGGTGACAGACTCAGCCCTAGCTTCAACGTTTTCAATTTTCAGCACTTAGACACCGCAGATCAAGTCCCAAACCTTGCAGATCTCACCTTCCCGCAATAGATCCTCGCCGCACGGTCAGATCAGCCAGCGTTTGCAGATTCAGCCCGCTATTCGCAGATTTCAGCATCTGCATTTTCAGCGCATCATCGTCGGGTCGTCGTCATCACCTTCGTCACCGACATAGACTCAAAATTCAGCAGATACAAGATTTTCTGATTTCAACCCTTAGCGTTTTCAGTTTTCAGCCCGTCTCGTCGCCATCCTCATCGTCGTCGACATCGTCGACAAGTCCATTGCATTGTAGAGATTTGTGCAATCAATAGTAGACCGCTCTCGCCATAGAGAGTGGGGCCTTCGGAGGAGGGTTTGACAACATTCTGGTGTCGTATTCTTCTCTCTCTATCTCTCAATCTCAGCACCTTCATTCACAGTGTTTACCACTTTGTTTGTGATCATTTGCACTCTCTCACTAAAGGAACGGAAGGCTCTCACTTCCATAAGTAAAAGGAACCCTTGAGCACAATTCGGAGCACTCATCATGAGCAAAGTTCAACATTCACTTCCGCTGCACCTTACACGGTGAATATGATCGTGAAATGGCAGATGAGGATTAACAAGCTGATTGTGAGCGATTTTATGGATGTTGAGGAGGATGCTAAGGAGAAACCATCCTCAACAGTACCCAAAGTGGAAGAGCCAGTTCTCGACGAGCTGGTGAAAGGTATACAAGAGTTAAATTTGAATTAAAAGCTGTAAAACTTGAAGAATTAGTTGCAAAGGGATCTACCTCCGAACCTAAGAAACGACCTCCACCCAAAGATTAGGAAAATTAATGCATGTGGCGTAATAGTGAAGACCATAGATATGTAGAGGATTGTGATGACTTTAATGATGAAGGAGATAGTGAAACTATACCGAGGAGTCATTTTTCAAGGACTCATTGGGCAAGAGCGACAACTGAAACCATTGTGAAGCTTGGCGACATTGAAGAGCCGGTGTTAGCACTTGTAAACCATGGTTCAGAAATTAATATGATGGCAAAGAGCTTGCACCAGAAGGGGAAGTGGCCTATTGATGTGGACCACGGTTGGCGGATACGAGCTGCCAACATGCTTCCAGGCGATCTTTATGGTGCATGTGCAAATGTTAAGGTAACTATTGGGAATGTTTGCCATGAGCAAAACTTTTTTGTACAGGAGCATTCCTCTTATCCACTGATTTTGGGGCACCCTACATTACAGTTGTGCGTATGGAAACGAAGATGCTAGATGACAGCTCAATCTATGCCAGGATCCGGAGCCGAGATGGCACGAGAGCGGTCAATGTTTTACTGTGTGTGTTGACCATGCTAGGAACAAAGACAGCTTATGTGATCATCCATTACCAAAGATACGCAAGGAGTTTAAAGAACACAGGTTTGCACAGGATTTTCTCGGGGTGTCGCTATAAAGCGTGACTATTGTAACATTTAATGGCCTAAAAACTTGTGTGTAGCGGAAATTAGCATGAACATAGTGGGCATTTCATTAGAATAGATTCCTAATGAGAATTACAAGAGTGCTTGGGTGGAGAGAGCAACAAAAAGCATAACACCTAGTTAGATAGCATGAACAATACTTTCAAAAGAGAGAGAAATTAAGCTATTGACAACAGTTGAGGACCGGATTTGCATGGAGCCGGTCCCCCCTCCAAAAGGCTTTGTAGTATGGTTTCTCCCATCAAGAGAGACATTGTACAATACAATTCTTTGTGTTCCTTCAAGACTAGCTAGTGCAATGAAGATGAAAGCTTCATGCACTAAGCAAAACACTTAGCAAACACAACATCAATTATCCCCGGTCTAAGACCCAAGACCTCACACACCTTCAAAGATGGTGAGAGCTAGCAGGGTATGAGAATAGATTGAGAGGAAGAAGGAGTATCTTACAAGAAAGATGTACATCTCCTCACATAATCACTCATATTAGCATAGCTTAGCTTAGTAATTAGCATGGTAGAGGAGATGAGCATGCATTGAAGCTTGGCTCTTGGTTGGATTTGCATCCACATGCCAAGAGTGTGTCGATGTAGGCTTCTATTCACAAGCTTGGAGTAGGTGATGAGCTCTCCATTAAAGCTTGGGAAGAGATAGTCATTTTTTACTTCACACATGAGATTGTGTGAGTGTGTGTGTGATAATGCCTTGCAAAAATCAGCCCCCTCTCTCTCTTGGGCGAGCCCTCTTACTATTTGCTCTTGCTGTCCTCTCATTGGACCTCCCTAGGGCTAGCCAATGACAATTAAGCAGCATAAGTGATAGCCTTCTGACATGTGTCCCCCTTTCCCCTTTTGTGAGAGCTTTAGGTAATTTAATAATTCAACTAAACTCTCATTGGACCCCTTTTCCTCCTGGCCAATAGGAATCAGGCAAGCCATTGCGCTGCTGAATGCTCATTGGACCCCTTGGGAGACTATCCAACAGTCTTCTAGAGGACTTAATTCTCATTGGTTCTTTTATTAAGTGTTTTTAAATTAATTAAACTAGATTTACTCTAGCCTAATTTTCATTGGTCCACCTCCAAGGCCATCCAATAGGAATTGGGTACACCTTATGGGCATTTGGCCTAGGGAGCTGACATGTGTCCCTCATTCCCTTTGTGTAAAGGGAGCTTGTGTGTGTGTGTGTGGCTCTCTCTCATCCCCTACATGCTAGGCTCGCCCCCTCCTTAGTAGGGATTTGTAAAGACTTTTTTGTACACACACAAAGCATCCAATTCCCCTATGGTTGACCTTTGGACACAACCTTTGAATTTTGGAACCTTGGCATTTTGGAAGTCTTAATGGGTTGAACCTTAGGGTCTTTTTAGCCCATTGGTGCACATGGCTCTTTTGCAAATGGCCCCCCCTTTGGATCCCTACTGTGGCCGGTCTGCTAGCTTAACCAATATTCTAGCTTTTTCTCCCCGGGCACTTCCCCATATTAAATGATCAGTTTAACATGAGAAAATCATTTAGGAGAATTAGATATTGATTATTATGACACTATGGTGGTACAGGCAAGAAGAAGTTCTTGCAAAAAGAAACTTTCTCTTCAGGGTTTTTGGGGTTGACATCTGAGGGTTCAGTGTCTTACAAAAAATTCAATGATTTGCCTAAGTGCGAGAAACAATATGTTTCAAGTATTCAAAGTGAATTGCAAGGATGTGATGTGCTTAAACCAGATGATGTGATTTCAGGAATCTCTGAAGAGGTATCTTATGTAGATACTATGTTAGAGCTTGAGGAGATCAGGCAATATAGGTTACAAAGTGGAGCTGACATTGTTAAAGTGCACTCAATGGACATGTATGAAGATCTGGACATATACGAGGCACATATGCATATAAAGGAAAATTTTGGTGAAGCAATTTGAAGGCCAAGTAGAGACGAAGTACAAAATTGTTGCAAAGAAACTTGAAAGTGAGACCGGTGGCTACACCTCTACCAGAAGGAAGTGATGGGATAATTAAGGAAGCCTCTCAAAAGCCTATGTTTAGAGATCCAAAGAACATTAGACACAAATTTACTAAGGAGACATTGGAGCAGCTGAAAATTGGAGAGGATGGTTTCCTCAATGAAGAGGAGATCAAATGCTTTCAAGGTATGCTCGAAAAACATGCTAAAGCTTTTTCTTTTGAGCCAAGTGAGATTGGATGTGTGGATCCAAGTGTTGTTTCGCCTATGATTATATTTAATGTTCCTCACATGCCATGGAGCTTACGTCTATTCCAATTCCTAAAGCTCACTTGCCAAAGCTTATTGATTTGCTCAATGAGAAGATACAAATAGGCATTTTGGAACCATGATGAGCGTTGTACTCAAATTGGTGGTTTACTGTTCCGAAGAAAAATGGAACCCTAAGGTTCATACAAGACATGCAACCGGCTAACAAGGTAACAATCCGCAATGTGAGTATTGATGCAATTGTGGATGAATTTGTTGAAGCCTTTGTAGGTAGATCTATCTACTCTATGGGTGATCTTTACTCTGATTACGATCAATTTCAGTCAGCTTTTGGAGAGCAGGGATCTTACTACGATGTGCACACCTCTCGGTTTGGCAAGGATGTGCACTCTGCCACAGCGTGCTACTAATTATGTAGCTGATATGATGAACGGCATGAATAAGGTATTAAGAGACTTTATCCCTCATGTTACTATGCCTTTCATTGATGATCTACCAATTAAAGGATGTAAAGAAGGGTCCACAAATGAGGTAAAAGATCACAGGGAGTTCCAACGGTTTGTTGCTCAACATGTTGCTAATTGTGATGCTATTTTATCCAAGCTTGAAGAAGTTAACTTAACATTTTATGGGCAAAAATCAACTTTTGGTGCTAACTGAAGAAATCAGGAGGAAGTCTAGTGGTGAAGCAGTGGCTCGGCTTATCAAGTTAGAGGTAGATCCGAAAAGAGGGGAAATGCAACCAATAAAGGCAACAGCAAGAGTAGAAGCAAGAGAAAACAACAGGATGTGACTTGCTATCAATATTGGCGCAAAGGGCACAAAAAGCCCCATTGCCGACACTACAAGAAAGAGCAAGAAAGAAATGCTTCCCAACACCGAAGAAGTGCTTGTTGCAGCCTCATGCATTAATGGAGATGTTATGGCAGTAGCAAGTGATATGCACATCACCAAAAGGGAAGTAATCGATGCTTTACTTTCAGCCCATGATGGGCTGTCCCAATCTTGGATAGTGGACAACGGTGCCTCTTTTCATGTTACTCCCTCTTTGGAGTCGTTTTATTCATACGTTGCAGGTTGCCCAGGTAAGGTCTACTTGGGCAACAACTATGCATGTGAGAGAGGATGTTGGCACCATTCATTTGGCTCTTGAAAATGGCCAAGAGCTGATTTTGCAAGATGTACGATGTCCCTGGCATTAAAAAAAGTTTGCTATTTGTGGGGCAGCTGGATGCGAAAGGTTATTTCACGACTTTCTATGGTGGGTCTTGGAAAGTATACAAGGGTTTTATGCGAATTGTAAAAGGCAGCAAGAAGGGGACTTTATATTACTTCTATTGCAAAGCATTACCTGGCACAGTTTTTGGCTGTAGCGGAAGTCCATTCTCAAATGGAACTTTGGCACAAAAGACTTGGCCTTATGAGCCAGAAAGGCCTTCAGGTTCTCTCCTCTTTAGGGAGATTTTATGTAAAAGGCCTTGGTCTCGACTTTTGTAATGATTGTATATATGGAAAACATGTGTGGTATATAAGTCAATCGCCCCAAACCATGCACATAGCCATCTCCACCCGGATCAAACGGCATATCAATCAGTTGCCCCGGTCCGTGCATATAATTGTTTCCTCCTGGATCAAAAGCTAGCTCAACATCCTCTACATCATATGGTAATAGAGAATCCCATACAACAACAGGTAGAACTAGATACTGCCATATCCCTTGTGCAACTGGCTCATCTAACTGTTGATCATCAATTACGGGTAGGAGGATTGGTAATTCACATTCTCTCCCTCTAGCGTCGAAATTCCGATCATGCATGTCTGGATACATCAATTCTTTGGAAAAATTGTCTTCATCGGACTCTCGAGATGCATCAGAAAACATTTCCCTAGTTTGTATATGCCCAAAACCAAATAGAGTATCATCCAACAACTGCATAAGGTCATCATCAACCACATCTAGATAAACGTGCTTATGCATAGAACATGAGGGTGCATAATACTTTGCTACTTTCATTGATGATTTTAGTAGAAAGTCATAGGTCTATGTGTTAAAGGGTAAAAATAAAGTGTTGGATGCTTTCAAACGGTTTCATGCTTTTGTTACCACATGTCACGTGCACATGGCTCTGTGTGCCAAACGGACATACTTCATCGACTTCCAGAGCCAGTTTTCCCCTTCTTCCTAGATAGGGATGTCTAGAATCCTAGGAGGATTAGTACCGGCAATTTTGTGAGCCTGTTCGCAGGACCTGCATGTCTGGACAAATCCATTAGATTAGGTTTTCCACTTTGGAACCCTCTTGCATAAATGGTTTGTATACGTGTTTTGACAGATGTTATTACACTACGGTGGGCATCTGGCATGACGAGCATGTAGTTCTAGGTTGGAGAAATCCGACGTGCCAAACCGCATGTCAATCGGATTTCCAGATGGGCAGATGTGTGACAGTTTCACCCAGTTTTGGGACCCTTGGACTTATTTTTAATAAATCATTTTTATGATTTATTTGTTGGAAATCCTCGTGGACAGTTGCCCTACCTAGGCCTTAATAATTACTTAAGGCCCATTCCCCACCTATAAAGGGAACCATATGCCAACACTTGGAGCAAGAAGGAAGAAGCGCCCAGTTCAGCCAGCGTTTTAGTAAAGGGCAGCCGCGTTTTCTCAGCAAGAACATCCAGCGTTTTTGCAGAGTTCAGCGAGCAGCCAGCATTTCTAGAATTCAGCCCCATCGCCGGCAATTCTCAGCCATACCAGCCGGCGTTTTGGTTTCCAGCCCAAGCGCTACAGCAGCAACAGATCAACCCTGCGTTTTTCAGTTTTCAGCCCATCCCTCGCCGGGTGTGCAAGAGATCCGTAGCGGTTCCCATTGACGGATGCGGTCCGGTACTTCGGCAGCCATTGATCCCTCCTCTCGGTAATTCCCTCGCCGAAATCGAGTGCTCCATTGCTGTCCATCATCGGCCTCGTCGAGATCTGCGTTTTCAGCCCATCATCCTTCTCACATCGGAAGTGCAAATCAGCCCGTGGTGGTCATCCACAATTCCCACATCGAGAAGGATTCAAGGTGCATTGAATCAGCCCCGGAGGTGCCTCATCTTGAGGAGTTACAGCGGCGACATTCCCTAATCGAGTCGGTAGAGTCTGCATTGAGGTATTGCATTGTGTATACATTCCATTTACGCAATCTAAAGCAAATACCACATCGGTAACGATGTGGGGGGCCCTTGAGAGGGTTGGTTGGGACCCCATCGGGTGTCGCTCTCTTCTTCTCTCTCTTTTTCTCTCCCTCTACACATCTCTATTGCATTCTCTCAACCCCTCTCTTCAGGGGAACATAAAAGGAACATTCATTGAAGTACAAAGTATTCACTAATGCAAGGAAATAAGGAAAGGATTTTGTGGAAGTGTAAAACTAGATCTTCACCATTTTAATTCCATTGCACCTAACATTGGTATCAGAGCTTTGAAGATTTTGCACTAATCCGCTAATTCCCAACAAGTTTTTTTTCTCGTGTTTTTTGGTTGTGTTGGCAACCCTTCGGTGTATACTCCTCCCACTCTTGGAACGGCAGGCCTACCATTGCGCGTAGAGCCGTGCACCTTGAGCGTCGAAAAATAGCAACCAATTGTATACCGGGTGTTGCATGTGGGGTGTGCCGACGAGGGGGTAGATAGTCTCCCGAAGATTAGTCTGCGACCCTCCTTGAACCAAGAGGAGAAATCCTTGCATGATCAAGACTTGTAGCAGTATGAATACCTCCACAAATCAAGAAGGCGAGCAAGTGTCACCTATGGATCCTCCAAGCCCTCTTTCAACTCCTCCACCTTCGCCATCAGATCCCATGGATGTTATGATGCGCATGATGATGGAGATGATGATGCGGCAAGACGAAGCCCGGTGACAAGAGCGTGTGGAAGCGACACAGCATGAGGAGCGTCGATTGGCGGCCGAAGCCGAGGCTCGTAGGCTGGAAAGGGATTCCATGTGTGATCTCATCACCACCTTGGCGGTGCGACCCGATCCCCCATCTTCGGAGCCCGATTATGAAAAGCTTGCCAAGACCATCGCGGAGGCAACCATTGCTACACGGACAACGAATCGTCCCATTCCCGAGAAGATCACGTTCAGTAAGTATGATGGTAAGATGGATGCTATTGTCATGTACTCGTGGTTGCATCAATTTACATCCTTTTTTGCGGTTGTTAGAAAGTCTGAAAATAACAAGGTTCTCTTGGCTTCCATGCATCTCACGGGTGATGCAATCACTTGGAAGGATGAATGTATGGAGAAGCAAGAGGTGGCCCATACGGCTGCCCATGCGGAGTCTTACCTCGTCCCCTCTCGAGCTTAGTTGGGAGGAGTTCGCGGAGAATCTCAAGACTCGCTTCCTCTCTCCACAGTACTTGAAGCGTTTGAAGGAGGATTTTCAGGCTTTGTCTCAACAAGGTAAACCGGTGATGTCGTATGCTAATCGTGTGTCACAGCTAGGTGGACAATTGTGAAAATCATGAGGAGAGGTTAGAGGCTTTTCTCTTTGGATTGGACCACTCGATCAAGTTTGATGTGGAGGCCGGTGATCCTACGCTTGGCTCAACTCCAAGAGATGAAGCACAACAAGGGTGAGCTTAAGACAGCCTCACGTAATGGTAATTCTTCCTCTCAAGACTCGTCTAAGGAAAAGGACAAGGATTATGAAACCGGCCCGTGGGGCAGTAGGCGTTGGCTTTCACCCAAAATTCTTTTTTTTACACACACATAAAGAGAACGTGCAAAGGAAACTTGTGACGGGAATTAACACTTAAGTACACACACAGCTCGGAAGCTAGAATGCTCCGAGCAGACGCCAACATCCTGTAGGCCCCAAAATTGGCGCCCCTTTCGGTATTTCTTTATTCTTTAACAGAGGGAATATAACCTGTGATTTCCTACGAGCTGTCCCGCATAATCCGGGCTGAAATACACCTGTTCTGGCCCGATTTCGACAACATAACTGTACTAGGACGCTTCAATCAGTATCCCCATGCAATAGATGACTTTCCCAACGCATACGGACACTTAGCAAAACGTGGCGAGAATCTGCAGCACGTCTTTGTTTTTTGCCCGAAAATGCGCCAGATCACCTCTACAGCGGTCCCCTCGCGTCCCCGAACCTCCTGGGGGTATTAGGGACCGTTTAGGGCGGAAACCCTAAACCTGCAAAAATACACAGCAGGCTGTAATTCCCTGTTTTGGGCTCCGTTTCGTGTGCCGGCCGCATCTGTAGCAAGTCCTCGAGCTCCCGCACTAATAGGGCTACTTGCCCTTTGAATCGAGCGAGATTTTTCACGTGAAACCTCTCCAAATTCACCTATACCTACGGGGGATTAGCCACTAGCTAACCCAGTACCTGTGCAAGAGGCTCTTGCCTCGGCAATCGCACATGAACCCACACAATTGTACATCAGTCAAATGAAAAGCCCTCTTGTGAGGCATCACATAACTACACGTAAGGGAGAGAGAGAGAGAGAGAGAGCAGTGTGTAGCGTGGAGGGCATCACTCCTGGCACCACACTGTATATAGAGGGAAAGGAAGCACTCCATAGCTCTTAACCTGTGATAGGAAACTCAAAAATGAGCCTCTCAGCTATAAATTCAGCGCTACCTCTTCTTTGCATTCGGAAAGTTCACTAAAATGCGCCAGTTGGCACGACTACATGCATTTTCCCGTTTCGGGGTTGCCCCCTAAAAATCTCCCGACTGGTTGCTCAGTTGACTTCGTGGCAGAGTTGTAGAATGTTCCCCTAGTCATACCGGAGGTAATGACGCGAACACATTTCACGGCCCAAAATAGCAGTTCCCTAAATTATAGGAAATGATTCCATTGGGCTCCCACTGGTCATCTGACCATCTATCCTCATTGGGACCACATCCAAAAGTGCAATGTGGCCCAACTATCGGATACTTTCTGTTGGTAGTCCCACCTTGACTTTGTGCCTTTATTGAGTTCACTTCCTAGTATCCACCAACTTGCTAAGTGCAACAGGGGGACCTACATGATCTTGCTCTAAGCCTAGACATCCTCTTACTATAGGAATTCCAGCGCCGACCACTTCCCATTTGCGGGTGAAACTACCGTTCACATTGGCCATACAATGTCCGACCGTTTGCTACTTCAAAAAGAGGGTCTCAAAAATAAAACAAAAATCATTGAAAAGAAACCAACAACTAAGGTTAGCAGTTGCCATGTCCTCATGACATAGTTAACAGTTGCCACGTCCTCGTGACATACCCCCCTCTTGAAATCGCAAACGTCCTCGATTGCATACCAAAAATACATGCCACTGATGATCTTGTGCTATTAACACTCTTTTATCATCGCATGTATCCGCAAGAAAGGTCGTAACACATAGATACAAATGGCTTAATGAGACCTTCATATTTTTTCATTTCCATCTATTACACTGAATTCATATGTACATTTGGTGTACGAGCTCTATCATTACCCCTCCTTTGCACACGTTGGGTTGAGACATAGGTAGGTTGTAACCCAAAGGCTTCAAGGTGAAGCTGCAATACATTTGGTGACTGACAGGTCATGCTCTTCCATCCACTTTCCATCCATAGGCGGATAGTTCTTGAACTTCACCACATAGCATCTTGCAACCTGTCCCTTAACTTCTTACCTCTGCAATTTTACCTCTGCAAGAGGCTCTTGCCTCTGCAAACGAGCATAATTCCACAACACTGTAGCGTACTACCCATGACCAAGTAAGCTCAAATTTCAATATTATTTACAAATGCGTCAAAGAATCCAATTAATCGCCTCAGAGATTCGACGAGCAGTGTGCCACCTGGCAGACCCACATCACTCCCGCGGGAGATCTAGTGGCCAATCTACCACTGTGAGACCTCTTCCTATCTCATCTTGGTTCATACTTGCAAACCCTAAAAACGCAGCAGAAAATCAACCCTAATTTGACCACTTTTTGGCAGGGCGAACATGCGAAATTTCTTGTTTGTCCTATGAAGAGGAACCCTCTTCCATAATGCCCTTCCCTTTGTCGGCCATAGTGTAATCCCGCGTTCCTGTACTCTCTGTCTTTACCCAAAACAACCGAGGCTCACTCTTTGAGGAAAAAGTGATTGATATCCCGGCAGTGGAACCTTGAAACCGACCCGTGGGGCGGTAGGCATTGGCTTTCACCCAAAATTCTTTACTTTAGACACACACAGAGAGAACGTGCAAAGGAAACTTCTGACGGGAATTAACACTTAAGTACACACACGGCTCGGAAGCTAGAATGCTCCGAGCAGACGCCAACACCCTGTAGGCCCCAAAATTGGCGCCCCTTTCGGTATTTCTTTATTCTTTAACAGAGGGAATATAACCTATGATTTCCTACGAGCTGTCCCGCATAATCCGGGCTGAAATACACCTGTTCTGGCCCGATTTCGGAAACATACTGCACTAGGACACTTCAGAGTCAGTATCCCCATGCAATAGATGACTTTCCCGACGCGTACGGACACTTTGCAAAACCTGGCGAGAATCTCCAGCACGCTGAATTCTCTGTTTTCTGCCCGAAAATGCGCAAGATCACTTCTACAGCGGTCCCCTCGCGTCCCCGAACTTCCTGGGGGTATTAGGGACCGTTTAGAGCCAAAACCCTAAACCTGCAAAAATACACAGCAGGCTGTAATTTCCTGTTTTGGGCTCCGTTTCGTGTGCCGGTCGCATCTGTAGCAAGTCCTCGAGCTCCCGCACCTGTAGGGCTACTTGCCCTTTGAATCGGATGAGATTTCTCACGTGAAACCTCTCCGAATTCACTTGTACCTATGGGGGATTAGCCACTAGCTAACCCAATACCTGTGCAAGAGGCTCTTGCGTCGGCAATCGCGCATGAACCCACACAACTGTACATCAATCAAATGAAAAGCCCTCTTGTGGGGCATCACATAACTGCACAGGAGAGAGAGAGAGAGAGAGAGAGAGAGAGAGAGAGAGCAGTGTGTAGCGTGCAGGGCATCACTCTTGGCACCACACTGTACATAGAGGGAAAGGAAGCACTCCATAGCTCTTAACCTGTGACAGGAATAGCTCTTAACCTGTGACAGGAAACTCAAAAATGAGCCTCTCAGCTATAAATTCAGCGCTACCTCTTCTTTGCATTGGGAAAGTTCACTAAAATGCGCCACTTGGCAGATTACATGCATTTTCCCGTTTGGGGGTTGCCGCCTAAAAATCTCCCGACTGGTTGCTCAGTTGACTTCGCGACAGAGTTGTAGAATGTTCCCCTAGTCATACCGGAGGTAATGACGCGAACACATTTCACGGTCCAAAATAGCATTCCCTAAATTATAGGAAATGATTCCGTTGGGCTCCCACTGGTCATCTGACCATCTATCCTCATTGAGACCACATCCAAAAGTGCAATGTGGCCCAACTATCGGATACTTTCTGTTGGTAGTCCCACCTTGACTTTGTGCCTTTATTGAGTTCACTTCCTAGTATCCACCAACTTGCTAAGTGCGACGGGCGGACCTACATGATCTTGCTCTAAGCCTAAACATCCTCTTACTATACGAATTCCAGTGCCGACCACTTCCCGTCTGCGGGTGAAACTACCGTTCACATTGGCCATACAATGTCCGACCGTTTGCTACTTCAAAAAGAGGGTCTCAAAAATAAAACAAAAATCATTGAAAAGAAACCAACAACTAAGGTTAGCAGTTGCCATGTCCTCGTGACATAGTTAACAGCTGCCACGTCCTCGTGACAGATTAGATTGGGAATGGTAGCCATAAAAAGAACTCTCTCAGTTCTTCTCGATCTAATTCTCCATCTCAATCTCAATCTAAGGGCGATAACTCTAAGGATAAGGGTAAAGGAAAATCTGATAAACCTCAACTCACACCTGATGAAAAGATTGCCCAAGGAGTTTTAGGTGGTCAATTAAGTGAGGAAGAACAAGCATTGTATGCAAAGGAACATAGGTCTTTTCATTGTCACGTAGTAGGTCACATGAAAAGGGAATGTCCTAAGAAAGAATCTAACAAGGAAACCTCTATTGCGTCAACTTCTGACTCTACCCCTCACGTGAATGCCATGAGTGTGGTAGAGAAAGAAGCTAAGCAAGAGGAGACTTTCGAAGAGTATGAACTCATAAAATGTTATGGACATGTTAATAGACAAAGGGTCATTGTGTTGTTTGATTCTGGAAGTTCTCAAGATGTCATAAGTGAATCTCTTGCGAAACGTGCACGTCTTCAGACTTCTCCCATCCCCACCCTCCCTCTCGGTGCAAGGGTTCTCTAAAGGCATGGACGCTTCGATTTTTCAAGAATGTGATGATGTCAAGTTGATCATTCAACAAACCCAATTTACTCGTCGTTTTGTAGTCTCTAAACTTGCAGGATGTGATACCATTTTGGGCATTGAGTGGTTTCGCATGTTCAAACCCATTATCGATTGGGAGAAGCTCACGTTTCTCATCAAAGATAATGTGTCACAGCTCGTCTTCATTTGAGGCGAGAGCGGTATTCCCTCTCTCCCTCTCATCTCTCATGTCCAGGCAAACAGAGAGCTACGTCGAGGAGCCCAAGCGGCGGTCATCTATGTCAACCCCACATCAAGGAACTTGGGTATTCCTGACAGGTATAGTGAAGGTTTTGTTAAGGTCAATTCGGTGTTTTCCCAGGATCATCATTCCCCTACACACCCTCCCCATCGACCTATGGACATTGTCTCCGACCAATTGCATGACGAGGAACATGTAGGTAAAAAAAAATTCTCCATCGGATAAAGCGAAGTCAAAACCAGGTGATTTCTCATTTAGGAGGCTTCGCCCTCCCAAGGTACGGTCTTTTGGTCTACCAGTTCTCTTTGTTCGTAAGAATCAAACTCATTTCAGTTTTGTGTAAATTTCAAGGCACTCAAGTCAAGGATGGTCAAATTCCGGAAGGCAAGACCTCACATGGCCGTTCCTTTGGAGCGTCCACAAGAGGCACAACGCGTTTCCAAAGTGGACCTCTCGGGTTTTCGCCACAAGGGTGGACTTCCAAGGAGCAATCCAAAAGAAGAACCACCTGAGATCATTGTTCCAGTCAAAGTCACCAAGTCGAAGTGTTTTCGAATGCTTCCATTTCAGTTTGGCAATAAGACAGAAGCAAAGCAACATTTCCTCAAATTCAAGGATTGAGGGACACATGAAGCTGCTTGGGAAGACGAAGGCTTTTTCATCCACTATCCAGATTTGCTAGCCTCGTACAAGGAGGCCATGCAGATTGGTACCCGTACCTCACCTTAAGCAGGAGGGGATGTCACGTGCACATGGCTCTGTGTGCCACGTGGACATACTTCATCGACTTCCAGAGCCAGTTTTCCCCTTCTTCCTAGATAGGGATGTCTAGAATCCTAGGAGGATTAGTACCGGCAATTTTGTCAGCATGTTCGCAGGACCTGCATGTCTAGACAAATCCATTATATTAGGTTTTCCAGCTTGGAACCCTCTTGCATAAATGGTTTGTATACACATTTTGACAGATGTTATTACACTACAGTGGGCATCTGGCATGACGAGCATGTAGTTCTAAGTTAGAGGAATCCGATGTGCCAGACCACGCGTCGATCGGATTTCCAGATGGACAGATGTGCGGCAATTTCACCCAGTTTTGGACCCCTTGGACTTATTTTTAGTAAATCATTTTTATGATTTATTTGTTGGAAATCCTGGTGGACGGTTGCCCTACCTAGGCCTTAATAATTACTTAAGGCCCATTCCCCACCTATAAAGGGAACCATCTGCCAGCACTTGGAGCAAGAAGGAAGAAGCAGCCAGTCCAACCAGCGTTTTAGCAAAGGGCAGCCAGCGTTTTCTCAGCAGGAACATCCAGCGTTTTTGCAGAGTTCAGTCAGCAGCCAGCGTTTCCAAAATTAAGCCCCATCGCCGGCAATTCTCAGCCATACCAGCCAGCGTTTTGGTTTCCAGCCCAAGCATTGCAGTAGTGACAGATCAGCCCTACGTTTTTCAATTTTCAGCCCATCCCTCGCCGGGTGTGCAAGAGATCCGTAGCAGTTACCATTGACGGATGCGGTCCGGTACTTCGGCAGCCATTGATCCCTCCTCTCGGCAATTCCCTCGCCGAAATCGAGTCCTCCATTGCTGTCCATCATCGGCCTCGTCGATATCTGCGTTTTCAACCCATCATCCTTCTCACATCGGAAGTGCAAATCAGCCCTTGGTGGTCATCTACAATTCCCACATCGAGAAGGATTCAAGGTGCACCGAATCAACCCCGGAGATGCCTCATCTTGAGGAGTTACCGCGGCGACATACCCTAATCGAGTCGATAGAGTTTGCATTGTGTATACATTCCATTTACCCAATCTCAAGCAAATACCACATCGGTAACGGTGTGGGGGGCCCTTGAGAGGGTTGGTTGGGACCCCATCGGGTGTCGCTCTCTTCTTTTCTCTCTTTTTCTCTCCCTCTACACATCTCTATTGCATTCTCTCAACCCCTCTCTTCAGGGGAACATAAAAGGAACATTCATTGAAGTACAAAGTATTCACTAACGCAAGGAAAGAAGGAAAGGATTTTGTGGAAGTGTAAAACTAGATCTTCACCATTTTAATTCCGTTGCACCTGACACCACATAGAAAGGGCTTAAATTGAAAGCAATTAGAACGGATAATGGGGGAGAGTATGTCTCCAATGAGTTCAACAAGTTTTGTGAGATGCATGGCATTAAGCGGGAGTTGACGGCTCCTTATAACCCAACATGAAATGGCGTGGCTAAACGAAATAATCGCACACTTTGTGAGAGAGTCGCATGCATGCTATCCACGGCTAATCTCCCACAGGAGTTTTGGAGAGAGGCTCTTAAAACTGCAGTTCATGTATGCAATCGTTCCCCGAATCGTGCTTTGAAGAACGGCATTCCTGAAGTGGTTTTTTCTGGCAAACCTGCTTCATACGACCATTTGTGTACCTTTGGCTGTGAGGCCTTTGTGCATGTACCTGTAGAACTGCGGATCAAACTTGACATGAAATCCATCAAGGGCATCTTCATGGGATATGGAGATGAGGGAGAGATGGGTTATAGAATTTGGTTACCTCAGAACAAGAAGATAGTACGCAGCCAAAATGCAGTGTTTAATAAGGAAAAGTTGCTAAATAATGCTACACAAAGTGATCTTAACAAAAAGAAGGTCAAGTTTCAACATGAACAAACAGCCATAAATCAGCCATTAGCTAAAGATTTTGTTCCTATTGATGTTGAAAATGAGCAGCAACCCGTTGTGCTACTACCAGAAGATCATAAACAACCAATGGATGCACAAGATGGGGTAGGACATGATGAAGAACATGGTGAAAATAGATTACAGCAGCAAGGAAATGCTGAAAATCAACCACCTAATGATGGTGTGCACATTCCTGAAGATGTAGGCCCATTGCCACAAAACATGGACCATTGGGTAAGAAGGTCTACACGTGTTGGAAGGCAACCACAAAGATTTCAACCATCTTTGGATTGCATTTTGTTGAAGATGAAAATGAGCCTCGGACATATAAAGAGGCACAATCATGTGAGAACAAGAGTAAGTGGGAGCTTGCTATGCAAAACGAAATGAACTCTTTGTATGCAAATGATACATAGGAGCTTGTACCTTTGCCTAAGGGTAGGAAAGATGGGTTTACAAAGTGAAATGTATTAACGGGAGGCCCAAGTACAAAGCACGGTTGGTTGCCAGGGTTATAAACAGAAGGCAGGTATAGACTTCCAAGAAGACTTCTCACCTGTGTTGAAGATTACTACCCTCCGTGTATTGTTTGCTCTCGCTGCTCTCCTTGATTTAGGGATGGATCAAATAGATGTAAACACTGCTTTTCTTCATGGTGACTTGGATGAGAAGCTGTACATGGAACAGCCGAAAGGTTGTCATTCCAGGAAGAGTGTTTGGTATGCAGACTAAAACGCAGCTTGTATGGGCTGAAACAAGCCCCAAGACAGTGGTATAAAAAATTTGACACCTTTACGCTCAACCATGAATTTAAATGCAGCCTTTCGGATCATTGCTTGTACTCGAAAAAGGTTGAGGATGGAAGCCCCATTGTGCTAGTCTTATACATGGATGATATGTTGATTGCAGGGAAGCATAAGAGCAATGTCAATGCTCTTAAAGAGCAGCTGAATTCAACCTTCTAAATGAAAGATTTGGGGTCAACTGAATACATTTTGGGCATGCGGATTGGAAGAGAGAGAGAGAGAGAGAGAGAGAGAGAGAGAGAGAGAGAGAGAGAGAGAAACCCTTGTTATTTCTCTCTCAAGACAAGTACATTGGCAAAGTACTTGAAAGGTTTAATATGGCTAATGCTAAGCCTCTTGGTGTGCCTTTACCGCTACATACAAAGCTTAGCAAAACTGATTGTCCCAAAGATGTAGCAGCAAAGGCTATGAAAGGTATACCTTATGCATCAACTTGTGGATCTTTGATATATGCCATGGTTGCTACACGACCTGACATTTCTCATTCAATGGGAGTTGTCAATAGATTTATGTCTAATCCTCACAAACCACATTGAGAAGCAATGATGCATTTTTCGGTACTTAAAAGGTACACGAGAGAAATGTATATGCTATAGAAAAGGTACATCGAAGTTGCAAGGATTTAGTGATTCACACATATTCGAAAAACCACCGGTGGGTATGGTCTTCACTCTTGCTAGTGGGGCTATTTCTTGGCGTTCAAGACTTCAGAAGATTATGGCACTGAGTACTACACAAGCTGAATATATTTCAGCCACAGAGGCCGCCAAAGAAGCTGTTTGGCTTGGCCGTCTAGTCAAAGATTTTGGTCTTCCTGCACGCGCTCCAGTGCTTGGTGTGATAGCCACAGTGCAGTATATCTGGCTAAGAATGCAATGTTTCATACACATACCAAACACATCGATGTACGGTACCATTTCATACCACAGGTCTTGGATGATGGTTTTGTCACACTGACTAAGATCAAAACCCAAGATAACCATGCTGATGCTCTCACTAAGAGTCTTGCAAAGGCTTAGCACGAGCATTGTATACAATTAGTGAGAATTGGTTAGCTTAAAGGTACCACTTCACCAATTTTTCGACAACCAAAGTTGAATAGCTATAGCAAGGAACCCAATGTTTCATGCTCAGACCAAGTATATACAGATCCAATATCACTTTGTTCAACACTTTGTTCACGAGAAGACCCTGGATGATACTATACATCTTGAGTATTGTTCCACATCAGATAACCCTGTTGATATCTTCACTAAATCTCTACCGCAAGCGACTATACCTTCATGCCAACTCCCTTGGATTCGTTCCTCATCCAAGAATTGAGAGGGGGTGTTAAGAGTTGCATTATCCAATAAGAAACACAAGTCTTGGCAAAAGATGAAAATGCACTTGGCACTTTAATCACAGGTTGTTCACAGCCTCATATTACAATTATGTGCACTTTATAAATGATTGCACCTAAGCATATAGTGCATGGCAAGCACCTGAAGAAAAAAAAAAACTGGATACCAAGACAAACATAGCAAAAATTGGACTTAAAACACAACTATATAAAAATCTTTGTGGAGGAAGGTGAAGACCTTGCTAGTCCAGTCAACTCAACAAATCAACATCCAATGCGGAGTAGAGGAAGAAAATAAAGAAGCCACTACCAATGCAGTGTATTTTGCAATGGAAGCTCAAAGTGAACCTATTCACATGAAAGGGGACCAGGACCATAGATTCCAGCCACTCGGTAAAAAGTAGCTGACTATCATACCTGCTTGCTTTTGCTCTGTCGGGGTGCCACTTCTCTGAAGAACTTCCATCTCAACAAGATCCAATGACATAAGGCCGAGTGTGAGGCCAGACATGGTGCCTCCAAACAAGACAAGGAACAAGGAGATTCCCGCATTCACGAGTGTCCCGACTGAGATGCTTGCACCTCTGCGAGAGACATGAAAAAATACTCAGAGAGTGAGTCTGCTCGGTTGAACGGACGATGACCACAGAGAGTTCAAAGCTAGCATTTGATTTTGCTGAAGCAGACAAGGATACTTACAAAGTTGTGAGAATTTCCATGGTTGCTCCTTAATCAGCGAGCGACAGACCGCCGCTATGGTAATCTGCGAGTCTGCTACACCACGTGTTGTTGCCTAGGAATTGGGAGCTGGAATGGTTTAGTCAACGGTGCAGTCACCAGGTGACCAGTGTTGCATCGGCTTAGGCCCGTGTCACACTGGGCCAGGGAAATGTTTGCCATGCTGAGGAGGCGGGGAGAGAAGGAATGCTCACATTTGCTTCCTTTTTGGATTAATAAGGCTGGGTTCAGACTGAGCCGGCGGAAGAAAGACGTCTTCGCAAATCTGCCGCCGCCTAGTGTGAACAGCGTGGAGGCGGAACAGTGAAAAAGCAAAGGGGGCTAAGAGAGGTCGTCAACTCTTGAGGGGGGGGGGGGAAGAAAAATGGAGGGCCCGGCGGAAGAGTGCCTCAACTTCAACCAATCAACTTTTGCCATGGAGCATTGACGCCCCTTTGCAGTTTTCTTCCGCCGCCTAGTCTGAACCCACCACCCTAAGCTCGGGACAACACAAGGCAGTGGCCATCTGCAAAATATCACGCGCGAAGAGAGATGACGAAGACTACACCACCTGCCCCCTTGCGATTTGCTACATAGTGTGGCCATCTTCCTTTTCAAAATCTAGTGTGACACCACTGCGCCCGGCCACCTTCAAAGAGCAAGAAGGGCGGGTGCCCCTTGTCACATTGTGACAAGCAAAACGAGGCCCATCTAAGATGGGGAGCCCTCGTTGGCTGCACGAAAAGCAAAAGGTGATCTCATCACCTTGTTAGAGGGTCGGCCTTACCAACCTGGCCATATTTTCTCTTGCGCGGCCATCCTCCAAAAGTGGGAGTGCGAACGCAGCTCATGGGCTTTGAGTTATGACAGTCATCGAGAAACGTACACAGCTTACCACCTAGCCACAAGCCATTCGCTACAAGCCATTTGCTAAAAAACTTGGCCGACATTTTGTTTATAGCCCAGTGTGACATTGTGAGGCCGCTTGCCATCCAAAGGGAAAGTGGCAAGTACCCAGTGTGACAAGGGCCTTGGCCTTGAGCCATTTGAAAATCAAGGTTAGCAAATGATGGTAAAGGGGGAAAAAACGGTAAAATGTAGTAGAAAATGGGGCTACTATGATGATCTAGTAGTTACAAGGAGGAGGTCAATAATAGCTAGGGTGTGCAAACAACAATGAGTATTGGTAGCTAATGGCTTCTTTGTTCCTATCCATTTTTCTCCATTATCCCTATCCATTAGTCTCCATTGTTCTCATATATCCCATGAGCCATGTAATTGGTAAAAACAACATGGTTCATGTGAGGTAGAGTAAGACAATCAAGGGCAAGGAGCTCTATCTTGGACGTGCACGTGAGAGAAGGTGGCTAGTGTAATATTGTTATTGCTTTGAGATGACAACATTGAAGTTGGCAAGATGCATATAGTCCTTAGATGGTATTGTCGGCAAGCTTGATGAGGAGTGCATACTCCACCTACATTGACAGTGAAGGGTCGTGTGTGTGTGTGTGTGTGTGTGTGTGTGTGTGTGTGTGTGTGAGAGAGAGAGAGAGAGAGAGAGATGTAACCAACTAGGTCCTCCAACAAAGCTAGGGTGGGTGTAGAGAAGCAGAAGCAGGTGACAAGGCCACAATTGAGTAGGTCCTCTCCAAAATTGGGGTGAGTGTGGAGAAGAGGAGGCAAGAACCATAGAGCGCTCTCTCTCTCTCTCTCTCTCTCTCTCTCTCTCTCTCTCTCTCTCTCTCTCTCTCTCCACCCCGCCCCGCCCCCAACCCCAAGGAGACTAGAGGATGAACACTTATATCGTTAAATGAGTTTGGCAAGTCACTTCAACATAGGTGCGATAGCAATGGAATAATCATTGCAAATGTTGTATCTTTATAAATGGAACCAATGGATTTATATGTAAAAAAAACAATCGAGATAATTTGATTGACTATATGTTATTTTCAAAAGCCATCTTGGAATGCATACAAAGTTTTACACTTGGCCAAGGGTAAGCCGAAACGGGCAATGCCCTAGTGAAAAGTGAGCACGCAAGCTCAGCTAGCCTATACACGGGTCGGGGCAGGTTGGGTGGAGTAGGCAGTTTCGACCCTCTGGTCTTATACTGGTATCAGAGCTCCATTTAAACAAGCTAATTGGGGCGTGGGTTTACATCCATGCAAAAGAGGGAAGGAAGCCGTGGAGCATAACGGGGCACGGCATGTGCAATGGGACTTGCAAGTAGAAGGGGATGAAGGCGATCGACATGAAATCAAGCTCGCTCTCTCTCTCTCTCGCTCTCTCTCTCTCTCTCTCTCTCTCTCTCTCTCTCTCTCTCTCTCTCATTCTCATTGGGAGCGGACGGCTTTGCTCGTCCTTTCTCATCTCTATGGAAAGTGGTCGCTCGCTATCAAGTTTTTTTTTTTTTGGCTTTTGGTTTGCCTTCACACTTTGACCCCAAACCCTTGTGCATTTGGGTTTATTTGATCAAGAGACTATTCACCCACAACTATTTGGGCAATGGTGAGAGTCTAGGACTTCCAGCCATGTTGGGAGCTTCAACTTAACCGAGCTCATTGCTTTTAAAAAATTTCATGTGTAAAATATTTTCAGCAATTCCAAATTTTTTTACCAATCTCTTTTTTTATTTTCCATGTGTCACACATGCTTCCACTTAAGCAATTCGATTGCAACGACTTGAGGACGATTTGAAGATACAATTCAAAATCAACTTTGAGCAACTGTTCTATGCTCACAACTCCACATGGCAAAGATTGGTTTACGGATCTTTGAAGATGTTTTTTAAAATCAACCTTGAGCAATTGTTTTGTGCTCGCAACTCCACATGGCAAAGCTTGGTTATGGATCTTTTACGCCTGCTGTTCGAGCAACTTTCGACCAAAATTTTGAAGTCGGCATTGACATCGCCTTGGATTTGGCAAACCCTCTTAGCGTAGGGAATTGATTTGGCAAGGCCAATCAATCTCCTGGTTTTGCAGTTGCTTGTTGCTTCTTGCAAAGATTATTTTTTACTAAGTATTACTTTTTCTTCTTAGTTCAACACTACATCATGGATTCAGACATAGATATGCATCATCAATTTGACTTTGAGTGTCCTGCACCTGATGTACTTGTCTCGCCGCCAGCTACTCTCACAGAGGGGGCCTGTACGATAGCAAGCATAGACAATACCATAGAGTTTCTTGATTTGCAAGAGTTTAGGGCATTACAATCCCACATGTCTATCATTGAAACAATTTTTGCACAATTGAATGAAATTTTCACAAAGCTATCTTATTTGGTAGTGCATTATCTGCATCAACGGGTCAAGGGTCCTGTAGATGAGCACCCTTGGGCTCCATGAGGCACTATGCCTGTAAATCTTGCCCTTGGCATTCCGGAGTATGGATCCAATCTGGATTTGTTTTCAGTTCCTACCCCAAAAATAAGTGGATGAAAGCTATTGAAAAACACGAAACCACCAACCTTTCATGGGGAGGAGAAAGAACGCAACAAGGATGAGGTAAATATCTTCCTAAGTAAATGAGATGGTGTTCATGATCTGTGTTGGACTTCTGATGCAGTCAAGGCACTGCAAACTAACTTGACACTAGAAGGTAAAGCTTATAAGTGGTGGATGTTGCTCAAAGAGAAGGGCATCATGTTGCATTCATGACTGCCTTCGAGGATGTGTTTAGAAAAGAATTTCTTCCCACTAAGGGGAAGGAAAAGAACTAGTCTGCATGGGATAAGTGTTCTATGCGTCATCATAAGACTTTACTTGAGCACATATCGCACTATAGAGATGTTTGTCTTAAGTTGGAGGGTTTAGATGCATTCCGACAAGTGAGAGGATTCATATGTGGGCTAAATCCTGTGCTTAATAAGCACGTTAAAAAACACATGATTCCAAAACCCTTAAGGAAGCAATAGTGCAAGATCATATCCAGATGATCCAGATAACAAAAATTTGCATAGCACGCACATGCATGACACTATAAATGCACGTGAATCTCACAATCATAATAAGAGAAAATTTGTGGTAGCCTCATCTGATGCATCCAAAAAGCCCAAGGGGCCTCGCAGTCATCGTCAATTGAGGACTTTGATTAAGCTAAAGAAGATAAGTTGTGTTCAATGGCTTGCAAAATGGGCATGGCGAAAAGGATTGTCCCAAGGGAAAATCTGTTTCCTAAGGCAAAGAGAAAGCTATGCACATGGTGCAATTACTTCCTATAGCATTCTCTTCTTACTATTCCAAGGTGGAAGTAAAACACACTGAAGCCGTGCATGAGTGTTCTATCACGGCCCCTATGTGGAAACCAAGTTTTGGTCCACACGAGCTTGTGTGAATGCATGGGTCTATCAAGGATCACAAGGTGAGAATCTTGATAGATGCGGTGCATCTCAGAATCTCAGTAACTATCAATTGGTGAAATGTCTCAATTTGTCACAGACCCTCAGTACCCATCGCTACAAGGTAGCTATGATAAATGGCCATGATGTTGAGGTGTGGGATACACAGGTCAAGGGAGTTCCACTTGAGATCCAGGCCCGATATCAGATAGCCTTGGATTTTCAAGTTCTGAATATGAAAAAGGCAGATGTGGTTTTGAGTCAGGAGTGGTTACATAGGTTGGGGTCCTCATTACATCAAAGCTATGAGCATAATAGTCTAATCAAAATGTTTGAATCCAATGGTGTGCATGTGCTATTGTTAGGAGAAAAGGATGTGCCTCTCTCACCACTTATTTGTACAATGAGCGTATGAAGTTCTCTTTAGATAGTGAAATAAAAGAACTCTTTTTGTTTTACTCCTTGTGTCAAATTTTATATAATGTTGATAATACTTATAGTCTAGTAGATGATTCCTCAACGCCGCATTCTTCTCCTCCTCCTCCTCCTCTGCTACTTCTCTGTCATCACAACAAGCAAATGTTGTTAAATCAATTGAAGGAACTTTAATGGAATACAAAGATGTATTCCTAAAGATGTATTCTCCTCCTCCTCCTCCTCTGCTACTTCTCTGTCATCACAACAAGCAAATGTTGTTAAATCAATTGAAGGAACTTTAATGGAATACAAAGATGTATTCCTAAAGATTTACCTCTTGGGTTACCACCGACGTGTTTTGTGCAACATGACATAGACATGGTTTCACATATTAAACCCTTTAGTAAACCGCCTTACCGAATGAATCATTCTATGGCTATTAAGATGGAACGTCAACTTGCTAACTACCTCAATAGAGGATTTATTCAACCAAGTTCTTCACCTTGGATATCTCTCATTTTTCTTGTGAAGAAAAACGACGATACTATACGCATGTGTGTAGATTATCGTGGCTTGAATACGGTGGCTATTTAGAATAAGTATATGTTACCATGAGTGGATAAGCTATTTGATAAACTCACCCATTCTAGTATTTTTAGCAAATAGATTTTTGGTCAGGGTATTACCAAGTGCAAATTCGGCTTACTGATAAACCTAGAATTTGTTTATGAACAAGCTTTGGACATTATGAGTTTTTGGTAATTCCTTTTGGCTTGACTTGCTATAACTGGAGGCGTGGAGTTCCCTGCAAAATACACGAAACAGCATACTGCAAACCATAAAACAGACTAATCGACATACATGGCAACCACAAAGACGCATAATCGCGAGATACACAAACAAAAGGAGACATAGTGCGAGAGAGCAATAGGGCGCGTGCAGACACACCTCCTAGAGCGGAGTGCTACGCCGACACGGTGAGAGAGAGAGAAGAGAGGAGAGGAGAATAACACAGACACTAAGTGCAATCTCCCCCCGTGCAAGAGTGAGCATTTCCCTCTTGCACGTATTTATTTATAGATTTCTTGAATGCCCAAAAATGAGCGCAAACTGGCCGGCCGGACATAATTGGCCAAAGCTCATAAAGAGCACTTGAATAATAAAATGTATAATATATATATATATTCATTCACAAAGTCCTAGCTCGGTCTAGTCTTTTTTACCTGTCACATGTGCAATGAATAATAAAATATCAATTCCATAACATACCTCTCCGTTGGAAAGCAATTGTCCTCAGTTGCGAAGAAAAAAATATGCAAACAATACTTATAAAAAACAATGATTAGAAATCTGTATCAAATAGTAAAAGAAAAATACATAAAATTAGACAATATTGCTTATGCCTGCCGTCATCCACATACTACCTATTCTAGTGTCCCATACCCCTAGAATAAGCAGTATATGTCATACCCTCATGAATCAGGATATCATTGGTCACACTCATCGTCAATCTTATAAATGTCAAGTCCCATCACATAAACACTATCGTGACAAAATAATCATTAGATATCAAATCCCAATCCAATGCCAATTCCACAATATAAGTCCAAATCCAAATCACTATCATTATGTACCCGGGTAACAAAATCATACCAGTTACAGTGGTGGCCAGCCATTGTAGCATGATTTTGTGATCGGTGTTGCCTCAACTGACGAAGCTACACCAATAAGACGTACTGCCTAGATCGGAGAATCTGCACTAATGATGTCTATATCGGCGGATCTGCATTTACCATTGTGAATTTGCAATTTGTCAGTGTGCTGCCTAAATCGGCGGATCTGCACAGATAACCGATGTGCCTAAATCGACGAATCTACACTAAGGTGAGCATTTACACATTGCCTAAATCGGCAGATCTGTGTACATTTGACCAATGGACTAGACAAGACATAAAGAAAAAAACATATTGAGTATGTGTTTGACACCACTTTGGAGTATATCAAAGTACGTACAAAATTCTGTCGTGTGAGTATGTTCATAGCTTAATGTCAAATGCGCTCAGTAGCAAATCAATTTAGTTCAAAGTGCAAACCACAATAAGAGAGATGGCTAGGTTCAAAGCTCAAGAGATAACATAAAAAAAGAAAGCAGGGAGGTATTGGGTGTACATACCTGGATGATGTAGTGCATTTGACTTATATATGAATTTATGTGTGGGGAGAGAGGTACAAGTAGGGGAAAGCTGTACTATTAAACTTACACCAAATTATAGTTTACAATTTCAAAATGTGTTAATTTTGGGTTAATGATTGGCCATGAAATAAAAGAATATGTCATGCTGATTAAGGTATGATAAGTAAATAATGACGACATCTAGAGTGGTACAACTGTATATATTAGAACTCAAACTATTAGCATGGAGGAGTGTCGATATCAAAATTAGAAAAGTCAAAGGATTGTAGACACCATCAAACATATCTTTTGAAGGTAGGGATGAGTTTCAAATCACTAGAACAAAAATATGAATCTTGTGAATACAAAAAGCAGCACATGATAATGAGAGTTATTAAACTTAGTCATCCCACAAAGTAACATTTGTCCACAATAAGTGTTTATATTGGAAGTCCGTGCTTATTAGTGCGTCCACGAATGGATACCATGGATACCCATGCCCTTTTAAATGTAAACACAATATAGTAGAAGGACAAATTTCAAATAAATTATATATATATATATATATATATATATATATATATATATATATATATATATATATATATATATATATATATATATATATATATATTAGTTTTAATATCACCGAGAGAAACTGATACGAAATGTGAAGTATTGCAAGAGAATTTATTGATAGATAGTGCCACCGTACTTAAGGGGAAAGAAAAGGGTGAAGAGAGGGAGAAATGAAATGAAATGTTATATTAACCATCTTAAAATGTAAAATTACATGTGAGAACAAGCTTATACAATCCTTGTGTATCTAATCTAATGACTTAATACAGAAAGAAGACAACTAAAAGTCTGAAAGCATCGCAAAGGAAAATGCAGCATCATCATCGTGAATGCTCGAGGATGCCTGGCATGAGGCGTTGTATGAGAAAGTGTGGCAATGTTCGCCATAGAGCGTCCTCAATGTCCGCTTCGGGAGATGCAATGGATGAGGGGGAGAGCGAGGAATGAAATGAAATGTTATATGAACCGTCTTTACAAGGGGTGTGGGATCAAACTCATAGAATCTTATGGATTGAATACAATGTCTGGGTGAAAAATGAAATAAGGTGAAATAAAAGCTGAGGATGGCTGACATCGTCCGAGGATGTATTACATCGGCTGTTGTTGCAGAGCTTCGTCGATGCCCGCCACTGTAAGCAGTCATCATGGGGGAGACAGAGGACGAAATAGATTGAGAGAGATGCTCTTGCTTGTTAGCTGAGCGAGAGCACAATAGTTCCACTGCAAGAGAGCTGCACACCAAGGGTGACCATTTGCAGAGAAGGAGGGTCCTCGGGTGTTGAAAGTAGGGCCTCGAGGCCTGCTACAAATCAGGGAGCCTCGTTGGAGATTGCATGAGGGAGAGGTTGAGAGAGCGCGAGGGAGTGGCTACAGGTAATTGAAGGATTTGTCTAATTAGCGCAAAAGGAGAGAGAGAAAGAGAGTGAAAGAAAATGAACGGTAGGGAGGGAGAGAGAGAGAGAGAGAGAGAGAGAGAGAGAGAGAGAGAGAGAGAGGTGTTGGATGCAATGGGAGACAAGTTGTGGTAGCGGCTAAAGAGGGAGAAGACCACTGGTTGGGAGGACTCATGGAGAGGTGGGTGATAATCCTAGTAAGAAAGGGAGTGGAAGTGGACCTGGCGGTTACAAGGAGTGATGGTGGTTGGCAGCCAGAGAGAGACAGAAAGAGAGAGGAAGACCACGAGAGGGGGGAGAGAGAGAGAGAGAGATAGACAGAGAGTTTGACTGGTCATCTGCATGAGAGTGGTTGGCGGTCGTAAAAAAAAGACTGGTTTGGAAGGAAGGTGGCGGCGCTGCTCTACTGCATAGGTAAAGTGGCGGGGCAAGCCGCTGGTTTGCTGCATGGTGGGTGCCACTAGGGTATTGGCAACGACATGCTGCATGGGTTGTTCTTCTTGCATCCAGTGGTGGGCGCCAATGACGACGAGGGGGGTGGTTGAAGACGGGCAGTTGAACTGCGGGTCGACATGAGAGAAAGAGAGAGAGAGAGCATTTGACTGCGCTGTGTGTGGCTGTGAGGTGATGAGAAAGAGTTGACAGAGCACATCAACACATGGAGCTTATGAAGGTCGAAGGTTGCATGCCTACTCGAGAGACATCAAGACTTTTTGTCATCAATCTCAGCATGTCTGAAGAGCTCGATAAAGCGTTGAAGGAATTTGAGAAGGGAGTAGAGTGTGGTAACAAACTGTCAATAGATGCTTGCAACTGTCTGTTGAAAGGGCTTATCAAAGCTGGGAAGATGGATGTGGCGTTGAACGTTTACAATAGCACGAAAGGAGTGGCGAACATGAGCACCTATGTGGTTATGCTACGTGGTTGCTGCAACTTGGCAAAATTTGATGTGATTGAGCAACTGCCTTGTGAGGTGATGAGAATGTTCCTTTCTCATCCTTTCTCGTCCTCGAGTATCATCGTAGATTAAATTTAATTTATTAATTCTATTAATATGTTTAATTAACATAGTTATATAAGCTCTATATTATGACAATAACGAAAGGATTCTCTACAATTTCAAAGATCGTTATCTATCTCATACAATCGACACTAATTATTATAAATTGAAGCCATTAACAAAGCATAAGGAAACAAAACACTTAGCTGCTACTTGTAAAAAAAATATGCAGTCTTGGAGCGTAGCCTACGTTCTGATACCACTGCTACAACTGGAGGCGTGGAGTTCCCTGCAAAATACCCAAAATAGCATACTACAAACCATAAAATAGACTGATCGACATACCTGGCAACCACATAGACACATAATCACGAGATACATGAACAAGAGGAGACAGAGTGCGAGAGAGCAATAGGGCGCGTGCAGACGCACCTCCTAGAGCGGAGTGCTATGCCGACACGGCAAGAGAGAGAAGAGAGGAGAGGAGAATAACACAAAAACGGGTGCAATCTCCCCCCGTGCAAGAGTGAGCATTTCCCTCTTGCATTTATTTATTTATCGATTTCTTGAATGCCCAAAAATGAGTGCAAACTGGCCGGCCGGACATAATTGACCAAATCTCATAAAGAGTACTTGAATAATAAAATGTACAATATATATATATTTTCATTCTCAAAGTCCTAACTCGGTCTAGTCTTTTTCACCTGTCACATCTGCAATGAATAATAAAATATCAATTCCATAACATGACCAATGTGCCAGCTACTTTCATGACACTTATAAACGGTGTTTTGAAAACATATCTGGCTCTATCTGGGCAAGTTTGTCATCGTCTTTCTTGATGACATTTTGGTGTAAAGTGCATCTAAAGCAAAGCACTTACAAAATTTGAGGTAGGTATTTGATGTGCTACAACAACACAAATTATATGCTAAGAAAACCAAGTGTGAGTGTGCTTTCTTAAAAGAGGAAATTCACTACTTGGGGCATGTAATCTCTACTGCTAGATTGCGTATGGACAAATCCAAAGTGGATGCCATTCGAAATTGGTCTTCTCCAATTAATTTGGAAGAGCTCCAAAATTTTTGGGCTTTGTAGGTTTTTATTGACGATTCATTAAAAACTATGCCCAAATTTTTGTTCCTATAATGGACCAATTGAAAGACAAGGGTAAAGAATTTTAATGGGGAGAAGCTCAACGATAAAGTTTCAATGCCCTTAAGATCACTCTAGCTACTGCACCCATTTTGGCTATTGTCAATCCTATGAAACCTTTCGTACTTGAAACCGATGCCAATAATCAAGCTATTGGGACAATTCTTCTCTACGAAGACAGACCAATTGCCTACGTATGGTCGCCAGCCGCTATGCAATTGTGCCTGTTCTAAAGACATGGAAACACTACTTGTATAGAGCTGAATCTGAAATCGTGTTTGATCATGAAAGCATAAAATGGTATACACAATACACTAATTTAAAGGGTCAAAAAGATAGGCGGACTAAGATCCTTTAGGAATATGAGGCCAAGCTCTGGTATCGTAAGTGACGATACAATGTGGTAGGATGATGCTCTTAGTCACATGCCCAAAATTACTTCTCTTCTCTTTACAGAACTACGAAGTGAGTTTTTGGAATCTGTCAAGGGTAAATGTGAGCATGATGATGCATACTCCACAATGTGGAGTGATGTCAAAAAGAGGGATCCTTCTCACTCCAATGTTGGTAGTGTGTCTACTTTGTCCACAGCTATTTCTCCTCTTTCGATCAATGAGGAGTTACAAAGATGGAAATTTTTTCCCATAGATGATGGGTACCTACTCCACAAGGGGAGAGTTTGTGTACTGACAGACACAAACATTCGGTGCCAAATTCTCTATAAATGTCATGATAGTCCTAGTGCAGGGCACCCAGACACAAGGAAAACATATGCACTCTTACGATGACAATTTACTGGCTAGGTTTACATAGGCATGTTCAAGACTATGTCTTGCATTGCCAAAAATGTCGAGTTTATAAAGTAGAGCGAATAAAGACAGGAGGTCTCTTACATCCTTTGGAGATTCCCCACGGTAAATGGGAGAGTATCTCTATGGAATTTATTGTGGGTCTACCAACCATTATCTAAGGTCATGACAGGATGGGTGGTTGTAGATAGGTTAACTAAACTTTGTAAGTTTATTTTGACAAAGTCCACTATTAAAACTCCAAAGTTAGACAAATTGTTTGTTGACAATCTGTACAAGTTATATAGATTGCCCAACAACATTGTGAGTGATCATGATCCCAAGTTTGACAGTCAGTCCAGGAGGTTTTTCTTTAAACATTTGGGCACACAACTCAATATTAGTACTACAGATCATCCAGAGACGGATAGGTAGAATAAATAGTTAACCAATTGCTAGAGGATATGCTACAAGCATACGCTAACATGAAGCAATCTTATTGGGAAGGTTACCTCCCTCTGTTGGAGTTTTCTTATAATAGTGCTAAGTATGTTAGAAAACGCTTTAGTCCTTTCATACTTATGTACAATTTTCAACCTAGATCACAAGTTACGATGGGGTTGGCTACTGAGAAAATGCAAAAAGTCAACAAATTTATCCAAGATCATATGGTTATGTTGAAAACTGTTCATCAAAATGTGCAATAGGCACAAGATAGATATAAAAAGTATGCTGATGGGAAACGTCGCCAAATAACCTTCATTGAAGGAGAGAAGGTATTTTACATGCCAGAACATTCAAGAAAGTCTAAAAATTGGGCTAACACCTAAATTATCCCCTAGATATTGTGGGCTATTTAAAATACTTAAGCAATCCCCTATTAACTTTCTCTACTCGCTACATCTCGTATTCATCCGGTTTTTCATGTAAATCGTTTATGTAAATGCTTGCATATGGACAATAATGTAATTGATCATCAAATTTTGCTCGATTACATTGAATCTTTAACTTAATTGCATGAACCTGAGCACATTCTTGATTACTATTATTTACAAACTCGTTATCATGTGCATCTTCAATCATTATTTAAGTGGAAAGGTCAACTTGAAGAATGTGCCACTTGGGAAAACATTAAATTTTCTTACAAAGAAATACCCCACTTTTGTTCTCAAGGACGAAAAAACTTCTCCAAGGGGGGAGTAATGTAAGGCCAAGGCTAAGCCAAGATGAGCAGGGCCCTAGTGGGATTTGAGCACGGGGGCTCGACTAGCCTATAAAGGGGTTGGGGCAGACAGTTTCTAGTATCCTCTCGTCTTATAAATGGAATCTAGAATCGCATCATGGGAATCTATGTACTAATCTCAAATGCATATGGAGACTCATCATGTAAACTCCAATCATAGTGTGGGACTCTTTGAGCATTAACTTCAAATGGTGCCTATGTATGTTGATATGGTTGGGCAAATATTATGGAAGACAGAGATGATCCAACACTAGAATGCGACTAGGAAGTTTTCATGCAAGTTATTTCCTCTTGTGAGGAGGAATGCTTTGCCATTAAGAACATGTCTCACAAAGGCATGAATGAGGTGGCTCAAAGAAGAAAATGTTTGATACAGAATGTATGGAAGCTCAAAAGTACTCGATGAGTAGAGATGCAAACAAAGAGAAGGTTGACTATCAAAAGCATCTATGTACATACATAGCACTATTAGAGAAGAACGTGGGAAAGAATTGTGTTTTTGCTTTGTGGACTTGAAGCAAGATTTTGATATGGTTTACTAGGAGAATTTTTGGACATGTATGGAGGAACTCCAAGTGCCAAGTTAATCTATACATGCAATTTATCATATTTATGAGAAGATCAGATGTCAAGAGCGCATGGGAAAGGAATTTTACACAAGCACTATTGATGTCAAGTAAGGATGCCCACTTTCACTAACTCTCTCTGGGCTACTCAGTAATGAATTAGAACACATGGTTCTTGGAGTTTATACAACAAGAATTCATTGAAGAGGTTATGGCATGGAGTGCGGGCGATCCTGCATTTTATTATATGATTATGATGTAGTGCTTTTGTCACATACTTTAGGAGATGCACCAAAAGCTACCCTTATCTTGGAAATTGGCTCCAAAACAAAGGTTATGCTTGTGAAAATTCTCAGCAAGGAAAATCCATGTATTTTGTAGAATAAAGATCCACTTAAAGTGGTATAGAGATTTGAATACCTTGGAATGATTGCTCTATGCAACACATGGAAGATAGAAAGAGAGCCTACTATGCATTTGAGAAATGTGCAATGTAAGAGAGATTAAATGTCGAGTTATCACGAAAAAGCTCTTTGACACCATGGTGATTGTTAGTGGGTTTCCACGATGGACATCTGTAGCATAGCTATTTGGCACTAACATAATATGTCAATACACAAGCTTACCACAAACTACCACTCTCTGATCATAAAATATGCCTATGTCGTATCTCACTAATCTCGATTATCACTGCATTTTGACAAATAAATGGACTCAGATCGTCATGAAACTTTAAGGGAAGCTATATTAGGTCTAGGAAGATAAGTCTACAAAGTCTGGTGGCCATCTGGTGACAAGGTACCAAAATCACGATCTATCATGTACCAGGTCATAAAAATTACAACAGAACAAGCTAAACAAGTTGCTCTAAGGTCTAATATCACTCTCCTAAGGTCCAAATGTCAAAAAATAGTGATTTGAGCAGTTACATTTGCAGATAAGACTCACAAACACATAGTTGAGAACCATAGCAAAATCTGAAATGCTTATACTTAATTGAAAGATCAAGAGACAAGAAACATGATGCAATTCTTGGAAATGAATTTGGATTATCAAATCAAGAGAAAAATGGATTACAAGTCGTAGTTGAGTAGCTGCTTACAACAAAACCTCTTCCCAATCCAAAAGATAATGTTGTGTGTTCAAAATAAGTCTTTTGGCCTAAATACCTAGGGCTTTTCAAAATGGCCAACGGCCGGCTCACATGGCTTTGGATACATGACCAAATAATATGGCTCATAAAGTACATCTTTCGGATCAAAATTACATCGACTCATTTACAAGGCTTCCCAAAAAAAAAGGATAAGTTACATCAAGAATGTGGCTTTTGCAAGGTTTGGTTGACTAGGAGGGTGCCCATCAGTTGCATCCGCTAAACACTCCCCCCTTCCTAGTCGTTGCATGTCCTCGTGCAAGTGGTGGAAGCACCTTAGCAGTCAAACTGTCACTTTTTCAAAGTCTTAATAGCTTTGCTAAACTTTAATGCTCAAGCTATAATATCGACTTTGATTGAGAGGTCCCTGACCGGGTTGTTTAGCAAAGTGCTCTGGTAGGCCACATGTCTAACTTGCAGTTATTTAGTGAGCAGGTTGAAGATTGTAGACTCCATTTCAAAGAAGCTAGTCATGAATGCTTCTTTAAATGTCTGCATACAGTGGGCAGGTAGAAACATTAGGCACGCATGCATGCCCATTATGATATAGATATAGATATATATATACCCTCTACATCTCTCTCTCTATACCGGCCTCTCCCCCCCCCCCCCCCCCCCCCCCCCCCCCCTCTCTCTCTCTCTCTCTCTCTCTCTCTCTCTCTCTCTCTCTCTCTGCATCACGCTCATGAGGTGAGGGCGCTCACCTCATGAGCATGATGGAGAGAGAGAGAGAGAGAGAGAGAGAGAGAGAGAGAGAGAGAGAGAGAGAGAGAGAGAGAGAGAGAGAGAGAGAAAGAGGGTGGGGTAGAGAGACATATATATTATTACATATATATATAGACACACACACACACACATATATGTATGCATGTATGTATGTATACACACACACACATATAGATATATTTATATATATGTTTATATCGTCTACATCTCTCACCCTATCTATGCATATATATATACATAAATGTAAATATATATGTTATATATATATATATATGTATATATATATATACCCTCTACCTCTCTCTCTACCCTCCCCCCCCCTCTCTACCCTCTCTCTCTCTCTCTCTCTCTCTCTCTCTCTCTCTCTCTCTCTCTCTCTCTAGCGCTCACCTCATGAGCATGAGAGAGAGAGAGAGAGTAGAGGGTAGAGAGAGAGAAAGAGAGGGTATATATATATATAGACACACACACACACACATACATACATATATATATGAGAGAGAGGGGGATATATATATTTATATACACACACACACACATACATATAGATATATTTATATGTATACACACACACACACCACACATATATGAGAGAGAGGGGGATATAGATAGAGAGAGAGAGAGAGAGAGAGAGAGAGAGAGAGAGAGAGAGAGAGAGAGAGAGAGAGAGAAGGGAGAAAGCTCTCTCCACGAGGGAGCTTTTTTTAATTTTTGCTGCTACAAGTAAAAATCTGAAAAAAAGATCCCTCAAAATGCTTTCTCGATTCCCATCTCCTTGTGAGCTCATCTCTGGTATCCACTGATTCTTTCTCCTCTTTAAGCTCTTGTAGTCCTACCCTGGATGATGCACTTGGTAAGTCTCATGGGGGCATGCCAGTACTTTCAAATTCAAGATGTTGTGTTTGGGTGATCGATAGATGTATCTGTGTTTGCATCAGACTCAACTCCATAGCTTTGGCTTGCAGCTATTTGAAAGGCATATCCACTTCGGCAATAAGGTCTATTTTTGCCTTTTCCAGTTGCTCTTGAATCTCTTTAATTTGATATTCCTTTTGTGAATTTTTAACAAGCATACCGGCCATCAAAAGGTACCACTTTCAATGCTTTAATCTCTTCACAGTTTGCGGTGGATGACTGTGATGTAGAAGCTTGTGTTGATATGTCTTGGTTTACTTGGAGGGTGGAGAGGGTATGCTTGACAACGTCATAAGAGCGCATAGCTTGAAGTAGTGTTTCTTTTTCCCCTTCAGAGCCTCTTCTAAAGCTTCTTGCTCTACCTGGATCTCCATATTAGCTTCAATCTATTTTTACACATCCCGATAGATGCTTGCAACATCTTCTTTCTCTTTTGCTTGAGCAGTTTGGAGTTTCTCTTTATCCTTTTGCAGACCATTGACGTGTTGTCTTAGCCACTCTATCTCCTGGTTTTCTTTGTGTGTGGTGACAGCCTTACCATCTTCGACATCTTGTATCCGTAGTTGCGTGATGTCGGCCGACTGCGAAGCCTCACCATATCGATGCTAGGAAAGCGAGAACCACATACATAAAATATCAATTCGTGGGATGTACTTGACCCGACTAGTGCATGGAGGCTACAAGAGATAGCTAATCTCTCGAAAAACCCAAGACCAATGTGCTCTTACCTAGATCGGTTTCAGATGTGTGTCAAACATCAAAAGAAACTTTCCTTACCGCAAGCTTCACCCGATGATTTTGTATAGCTATGATGCTTTGAATGCAATGAAACTTACTACCTAGAATGTGCAGAGTATCCTCAACATCCCCATATACTCAAAAGTCATTTATGACACTCAAAAAAATTGTGCCTAAGATAAACAACCTATTTTGGGTAGGTCGGTCTCAACCTCCAAAGCACTCTATAGCTTCCCTCGGATGTGCTCTATCTATCTATGGTAAAAAATCGGTTTAGATGCACGTATGGTGTGTAGGATATAAAAATAGCTCATAAATGGGAACGCCTAAAAACACAGATTCATCGCAAGAAACTTATGTAGAAAGAGGGAGATTTCACCTGCGAGCAACATTGCATGAGGGAGACACAAACAATCAAAAGAAACAAAGAACTCAAAATACTCACCCGCAGCGTACGCCACTTTCATTATCCAAAAAATTAGGTCAAAAGTTATTGGCTTTTATACCTTAGCCAAGGTTTAAGAAATGGATTCCTAGCTAATTGGGCTCAATGGTAAGGCTTAGGACCTGCATTTAGTTACAAATTTGGAAGCCTTTGGCCCCTTTACATTCTTTGACAATCAATAATAATACAACAACTTGGACTTTCATGGGATTTCTCATTAATACATGAGTTGTGATACAATCAATGGGGATAAAAATAAGAATGATGTCCTTCTGTTAGTTGAGCATCTAATATTCCCCCCGTCCTTGACCGTGTCGTCCACAACACAGCTACTTAGGATGCTAAGTAGTGGTTAGGCTTTCTAGCTTCAGTCCGCTTGGCATGCTGTTACTGGCCTTGTTGATACTTTAAGTGAAGCTTTTTGTCTTTTGTGTACATGAACTGCATGGTGATCTTGTTCTTCTGCTCCACTGTTGAATAGCTTCCAAAAGTCGCTCAGAAATTTGTGATGATGGGGCCAAAAATCTTGGATCTGTAAGTGAAGAAGCCCGTATAGAATGCCTCTACAAAAGTTTGCATATAGTAAGAGGGAAAGAACATCACCCTCGCGTATAGTAAGAGGGCAAGAACATCACCCTCGCGTAAAAGCGGTGGAGCACTTCCTCCGAAGGTTGGCCTGATAGATCATAGCATAACCCTTTGTTGCCTTTGAGAAAATACATGCATGCTGTATCTATCTGCTCAACACGGTGGAAGGTTCTTAAACAAGAAAGGAGAATCTTGGGAATCTTAACCAGCATGATGCAAGCAAAGTCAGGTAGTGGATGAGAGGTTTTCCACCATGTAATCTTCTTTGGGTGTGCCATTTAGTGGTGGTGGAAACTTGGGATAATTCAGCCATGTTGGCCGCTTGTGCTGGATGATAATGTGTTGTTGTCAGCTACATACTCGTGGGACCTGAGTGGTAGTTTCTTCAAAGTTCATAAATTGTGAGGCATCTGTATCTCCCATAATTGTTTCAGGTTGCTCTTCCCTTGATGTGGATGCTTGTGACTTAGAAACTCTTGAGCTTTGCTGAGTTCTTCCTTCAGTTGTGCTATTTCCTTTTGGTAGCCCTCCTTCCCAATGGAGGGTCCTCTATGTTGCATATGTTCCAGGTTTAACTCCATTTCAAAGTCTCTAACTTTTTGCTCAAGGGCTTTGTAGGCCTCAATCGTGCCTTGTAGTGTAGCCATGGTTTTTCCACTGCCGAGGGTTATCTCTAAGTTGGTCCAGCAACTGGTTCTGTTCTTGGCAGCGAGACTCTGACTAGGCCAACTGAGCATTTGCAATGTTTAGCTATACTTGCAGCCTTTGAATAGATGATGTGTAGTCTTGTAACGTAGTGGTTACCTCCTAAAGATGTTGCTTTTGTTGTTGGTTCTTTGCTCTTAGGGCTTCTAATTCCGTTTTGGATTTTGCAGTCAACTCGTCTAGTTTCTTGCATTGTACATCAATTGACTCTTGGTATGCTTTATTAAAGGACTTGGCCACCCCAAGCCGTTAATTAGCTAAATCCAAACGTGCATGTAGGTTATGAAGCTGCTAGTGAGCGAGCATAAATTTTCTCTCTCATCTCTCCACAACTTCATGAGCATATTGGACATACTTGTCGATGTCTTCCAAAGTTTCCATCTTTCTGGAAGTGCCTGCTTCTGGCTGTGTATCTTGATCTTGTGCCAAGAGTGCTTCCTTTGGCTTGTCAGCTTGCACTTCTGCAGGCCTCTCGGGAGGTTCTATCTGTTCTATCTTGTTGAGGTTGCTCACTTGGAGGAGTTGAGTGTGGAACTTTTTCATTGTGTCCTTGTTCCTGTGCAGGCAGTTCCTCTCTGGGTGGCATCAACTCTTCTTTCTGTGTCTTTGCATCTTCTCTTTGTCTCTCTCCTCTCTTTGATAGAGATTTTCCAATCCTGCCAGCGGATCAAAACATCGTAATCATCGATTCAATTCATTAATGCTTTGAGTTCAGTTTAATCAAAGACCTAGGCGGGCTGTTAGCAGCACCGAAACTCGAATTAACTAAAAATTAAGAGTCTAAGCTCCTTTTTTACAAGATTAATTGGGCCATTAACGACATTGAGACCTAACAGGATGATTAATCATTCTCTAACTGATGACGGTAATGTTAATTCTCTCTTTTCACTTTATCTGCTTCAACTACCCTTGGATTTTGCAAGCTTTAATTCTGCTCACTGCCTCAATCATCATGCTTTGATTATTGTCAAATATTTTGGAGCTTCTTGCTCTATTTGCTTTACACTGACTTAATTGCCATTCTCAACTTTTAACTTTCTCCTACTCTTTAATTGCTATCCGAAGCTTTAACCCTTGGTTGGTCGCTACACTTTCTTGGCCTGCCTCGTGCTTTCCTCTTGCTTCTTTAGGTTGAGTCCCTTGCTTATGCATGAGAGAGAGAGAGAGAGAGAGAGAGAGAGAGAGAGAGAGAGAGAGAGAGAGAGAGAGAGAGAGAGAGAGAGAGAGAGAGAGAGAGAGAGAGAGAGAGAGAGAGAGAGAGTCTGAGCTTTCTTACACCTTGGCTTCGAGAGCCTCGGGTTCTTTCTTGCTGAACTTCATGGAGCCCTCCCCTTGCTTGCTCACCCTCCTCACCTCCTTGCCTCATTCTTCCCTTGTCCGAACTGATGCCACCTTCATGCAACAGCTCCAAGATCCTCTCCTTCTCAAGCACGAGAGAGAGAGAGAGAGAGAGAGAGAGAGAGAGAGAGAGAGAGAGAGAGAGAGAGAGAGAGAGAGAGAGAGAGAGAGAGAGAGAGAGAGAGAGAGAGAGAGTGAGAGAGCTGTTCTCTTCCTTTACTAGCCGAGGACAAGAGAGAGAGAGATATCTCTTCTTTCTTCCTTGCTTCTCCAACACGAGAGAGAGAGAGAGAGACCCGTCGCTTTGGTTCTCCAACACGAGAGAGAGAGACCCCGTTCTCTCTTCTTCCTCTCTTTGCTTCAATCCGAGAGTGAGAGAAGAAGCACCTTGCTTCCTTCACTAAATGAGGACTAGAGAGAGAGAGCGGGCGAGCCCTCGAAGCCTTGCTTCCTCCTCTTTCTCCCCTCATTACTTCTCTTCACGCACCTCTCCCTTCTACTTCATGCCAATTCTCCCCTCTTTTGGTGACATTGCAGCCGATAGTGGGAGCAACGCGAAATGAACCGAGACCTATCCCCGAAAAGAAGCGCCATGAGGTGGTGAGGCTTTCTCTCTTCATTGCCATGTGCATCCGAGCCCCATATAGCCTAGCACAAGCAAATTCTCCCTTCCCCTGCGCTCGTCCTCGTTGCTGCGGAACACCATGGCCCTCCTTTTATTTTCTCTTATTCACACCTCTTACCCCTTAATTGGGTGGCCACGCTTTTAGGTCTTTGGTGGGCGGCCAACTTACCTTCTTGGGCGTCCATAAGCTTTGTAAGGGCACCACATTTGGCATGCATTGATCGATTGGGCGGCCTTTTTCCATGTAGTGGCACCACATTTGGTGTGCATATCGGCCAAAGCATTGCCAAACACAACATCTTTCTCAAGCAACACTTATCGGGCTAGGCATATCCCATAATCAATACGCTCCATGAGACGACATTTCGGACAAAGATCTCATCAAGAACTTTTTGTGCTTTTGTAACGGCACCACATTTGGTATACGCATTGGCCAAAGCATTACCGTGCTTCCATAATTGTTGACCTAAGCAGTGCCGAGCTTCCATAATTGTCTATCGAGCACATCCAGCCACCAATGCACTGCAAGTGATGGCATTTTGGACAAGATTCTCCTCGAGCACTTATTCTACTGCATTCAAAACCCTGGCTGCAGCTCAAAACTCCTAGATGGCACACAGACCGAGCAAACCAGACTAGTACGAAACCGGCCCTCGGTGAATCTTTAATGGCAGATATATTGGTAGCCGTAACTCCGATCATTGTTCTAAAAAGACCGAGGCGCTCCACAAAGTGAGCACTTCAGGCCCATGCATCCACTTCATTTTTGTCCCCTGAGCTACAGTTGCCCAATCCAGTACGGATTTGCAATTGACTCAAAATTCAAACTGCCATAACTTTTGCATTGTAGCTCCAATCGACGAGCATTAAAGACAAGTCGGTAGAGCACTTCAAGCACTGTAGTTCTAGATCATAATCTCCCATCTGTGCTCACTTCAAGCATACTCCTTTTTAGCATTATCAAGGCATTTGTTGGCCCTTTAAAGCCGCATATGGCATACATTAATCATTAAACTTAGCCTGTTAACAAGCTGTGATCACTGCTCAATAATCAAGTAAGCTTCAAATAAGCTCGACGTACTTCTTTCTGGTATATTTCTTAGCATGGTAGCAGAGCTGCACAACATCCACCCCCTCTGAACCTGTACAGCCTCTGGTCTATGCCAACTGCACTTCAATATGGATCTGTTATAGGTACCTTAAGCTCTCTGCCATCATCAGACTCACGTAACTGGTAAACATATTAAAAATAATATAAGCTTTATACCCTATCATCAATGTTCTAGCTTAATCATTAGGTAGCTGCCCATCAAAAATCTTTGAACCGTATCTGCCGCATCTCCAAAGTATTCAATTATGGAAACCTATTTAGTGAACCCCGTCAGACTGAAGTGCTCTAGTTAATGATGCACACGGCTTGACCATTAAGCTCTCTTTAGGGAACCTTGTCAAGCTCAAGTATGCCTTACTCTGTCTGCACATGGAATGGCCGTCAAGTCCTTTACTTCAAGTTCTGGTAGCAAAACCAACTCAAAAGATGTGAAGATACTTTATCAACTATCCAAAGAAGTCAATTGGAAGCTAGCCATGTAATCTTATTGAACACATAACCAAAATTCTTCTGACTTAGCATAATCTAGAAAAACTTGTACCATGCAACTTGCTACAATAGATAACTGGTACTCTTCAAAACTGCAACTTGCACTTTAGTAGCCCTCGGGATCAAATGAGAAAACCAATCATTTGCCCCATTGTGAGCATTTCTTTCAAAAATTTGCACCATCCTCCAGGATCATAGGGAATATACAAGAATTTCTAGTGAGTAAAGCATAAACATAAATTAACCCACAAATCTTCATGAAAATCACCTGGATCATATGGCATATAAGTCAATTGCCCCAGACCATGCATATACCTGTCACCTCCTGGGTCAAAATCTAGCTCAATATCTCCTACAAAAATCAAATCTCATATAGCATCAGGTATCACTAGATACTGCCATATCCCCTATGCGAATGGCTCATCCAATTGTCGATCATCAATCACAGGTAAAAGCATTGGCAGTGCACCTTCACTCTCACTAGTATTGGAATCCCAATCATGCATATTGAATACATCAAGTCTTTGGCAAAACTCTCTTCAATAGGCTCGCAAGATGCATCAGAGAACAATTCTCTATCTTGTAGAGGCTCAAAATCAAGTAGAGCATCATTCAACAACTGCATAAGGTCATCATCAACTGCATCTAAAAAAACTTGCTCTCATGAATCTAGTTTGATTGGTATCCTTAGCATCTATATTTGCGAACCCTTCAAAAGCTTCGTCCAATAAGCACATAAGATCTAGGTCCACAGCTTTAGAAGGTTCCTCCATCTCAGGCTGCTGTAAACCAAGATATCCACATATGACATGCATACTAAATACATATGTTGTAAACTGCTCTTTAAGTCTTTCACCCTCATGCAAATATCTTTGCACTTCTGTAGCACAAAGTTCAGCATGCACACTGAACATTTTATCTACTGCCATGACTATATCATCGGCACAATGAAACTAATCATTTTCAACACCAAGAGATTTCACTTCACTATGCACCCCCTCTAAATCAGCCTCATCAAGTTCATGATCATTCTTCCATAGTGTGAGCCCTGTGCCACAAATTCTTGATAGAGAAGAAGTTTGCTCCCCCTCTAAATCATCAGCAAATTCAGAATCAGTTTGCCACATCGGTATCTTTGGATCATAGAAACTTGTCAATGAAGGAGTCTGCATCCCCTCTGAATCAACATCATCACATTCAAGATCAATTTTCCACTTTGGTAGAACATCTTGTCAATGAAGGAGTCTGCACCCCCTCTGAATCAACATTTTGCTGATCTTCATACACATACTCTTGCTTAACCAAGTCCTCAAAATCTGGTATATCCAAATTTGGCAAATATGGTATACCCAAATCCATGGTCTTGTTGCTCTCAATTGCAACCTTGCTTTGTCCTATAACATTTGTATCATCAATCAACTTTATGGTAGAATCTATACCTAATAAATTTTGCTCTAATTTTGAGTTAGTAGCAAAAGTATCAGTTGTAACAGAATCTTCATGCATGTTTACTTGAATATGGTTGCACTCATTCACCTACACAATTTGATCTTGAGCTTTAATTGCTTCATTGTTTTGATTCCCTGATCTCTTTCCTCCTAAACTGCATGTATATGTTCTTTGCAAAATTCACCTTGTGTAGTTTGAGGCTGTAGAACCTCACCCTCAAAGACTTCTACTTCATGCACGACATCTACAAAACCCAACTTTTCATACACAGCTTTAACTATATCTTCATCATTAGCTTGTAAGAAGGTAGCATCTTGTACAATACACTCATCAATCACAGCTTCTAAATTTGATTGTACTTGTCCTCAAATATCTGTGTAGTTTGGTAGACTTGGCCTCTGTTCTTGATAACTTTCATAATGCTCATAACTTACCTATACAATAGCTTCTTTGAAGTATTCCCAGTCATCATTGCAGGCTTTGGTAACCTCTTGAATCTGCTCCTTCAAATCTAGACTCACTAACTGCTCAAAAGATCTGACCATTAACTCTTCATGCATCCCTCTTAACTTGGTTTCCAGCTCATAACACTCTAGGTAGCCCTCTGGATCATAACCATCGAAGACTCGCCTCTCGTCGTATACTGCATCTAAAGCTGCATCCAAAGCTTCATCCATTTGATTTTTCTTCTTTACGGTCTCCATTTCAAGCAAAGATCCTTGAACCAATTGAAGCATCTTCAAAAAATCTAGAATTGTTGACTTATCATCAAAACCATTTGCACTTCTCTGCAATCATCTTCATCATCTGCTCTAGATTCTCCATATGTACCTCCCAATCTGGCTCGTTTCACGTCGGGTTCACCAAAGATGTCGGGAGATATGTGTTCCAGAAGTGAGCCGGGAAGGCGCCGGACCTCTAGCTGTGAGAGGTGTGAAAGAGAGAGAATAACAAACACTAAAAGATCTAGCAAACAACGTAATCATCGCTTAATTGAATAATGCTTTGAGTTCAGTTTAATCAAAGACCTAGGCGGGATGTTAGAGGCACCGTAACTCGGATTAACTAAAAGTTAGGAATTTAAGCTCCCTTTTTACAAGATTAATCGGGCCGTTAACGATAGCAAGACATAATAGGATGATTAATCAATCTCTAACTGATGACGGTGATGTTAATTCTCTCTTTCCGCTTTATCTACTTCAATTGCCCTTGGATTCTGCAAGCTTTAATTATGCTAACTGTCTCAATCATCATGCTTCAATTATTGTCAAATATTCTGCAGCTTCTTGCTCTATTTGATTTACACTGACTTAATTGCCGTTCTCAAGTTTTAACTTTCTCCTGCTCTTCAATTGCCATCCGAAGCTTTAACCCTTGCTTGGCCACTACACTTGCTTGGCCTGCCTTGTGCTTTCCTCTTGCTTCTTTAGGTTGAGTCCCTTGCTTATGCGAGAGAGAGAGAGAGAGAGAGAGAGAGAGAGAGAGAGAGAGAGAGAGAGAGAGAGAGAGAGAGAGAGAGAGAGAGAGAGAGAGAGAGAGAGAGTACGAGCTTTCTTACACCTCGGCTTCAAGAGCCTTTGGTTCTTTGTCGCCGAACTTCATGGAGCCCTACCCCTTGCTTGCTCACCCTCCTCGCCTCCTTCTCCTCCTTACCTCATGCTTTCCTTGTCTGAGCTCATGCCACCTTCATGCAACAGCTCCGAGATCCTCTCCTTCTCAAGCACGAGAGAGAGAGAGAGCCGTTCTCTTCCTTTGCTAGCCGAGGACGAGAGAGAGAGAGAGAGAGAGAGAGAGAGAGAGAGAGAGAGAGAGAGAGAGAGAGAGAGAGAGAGAGAGAGAGAGAGAGAGAGAGAGAGAGAGAGAGAGAGAGAGAGAGAGCCGTTGCTTTGGTTCTTCAGCATGAGAGAGAAAGAGACCCCGTTCTCTCTTCTTCCTTTCTTTGCTTCAATCCGAGAGTGAGAGAAGAAGCACCTTGCTTCCTTCGCTAACCGAGGGGAGAGAGAGAGAGAGAGAGAGAGAGAGAGAGAGAGAGAGAGAGAGAGAGAGAGAGAGAGAGAGAGAGAGAGAGAGAGAGAGAGAGAGAGAGAGAGAGAGAGAGAGAGAGAGAGAGAGAGAGAGAGAGAGAGAGAGAGAGAGGGTGAGCCCTTGAAGCCTTGCTTCCTCCTCTTGCTCCCTGTTAGGACCTGAGGCCTCAATCGTAGTTTAATTTTACTTTTGTTTGTAGTCAAGGGTTAAACCTTGGAACTCTAAGGGTGTTGTTTACACCTATGATGGTCGGGGACGTTTTGATGATGTTCTTGGCACTGCATGGCAGTTGAAAAGGAGTTAGTTGTTAGTTGTTTGTAGAGAATATGTGTGTACGTAGAGAGACCGAACTGTGTTCAGCAGGGGCTATAGTGTGTTCTTCCTCTAATGAATATCATGCAGTAATACAGTTTTAGTCTCTTTTGTGTTGATGGTGATATGCAGTTTTCAATTGTGAAGTAAATCAATGTGATAATGCAGTTTACTGTGTATTCTATCTTAAATTACTGTTAGGGCAGTAAGCCCCTAACACTTTGGCGATCCTGCTAACGGTTAGGATTTTGCCTGCACCGTATGGCAATCAGGAATACCACAGGGAACTGATATGCAAGCTGACCTTGACCACCTGAGGGAATTCTCCAATTGGGTAACCCCGCAGGAAGAGTCTGAGGAATATGCAGCCAAGTTCTTGAAGGAGTTCTTCCCAAATTTTCCGGGGGAAATCAAAATTGCAGTGGCTGATAAGGTAGTTTCTTCATTTCTACCTTTTGGGGCATGCAACTTACCTTCTTTCTATAGCTTGTATGAAAAGAAAGTGTGGGTACAGTATTTACGACAAAAAAAGAAGAAACCATGTATGAGTGGGTCAGGACAAGGGTTTAATTTACCGCAACACTCATATGGTACCCGGTTTTGGCTTAGGAGAGAATTTGCAACAAGGGGAAGACAACATGAAGTGTTAGGCAATGATGGCCAAGGTGAACCTATAAGGCGGGATACTGCAAGAGCAGGTACTGTTGGGGTGGGAACTAAACTGCAAGATCCTGAATACAGGCTGTAGGGGACTCCACCTGCAAACCAACGAGGCCAAAAAGGAACTCCTCTTGCACAACAGACCCAATTGTGGGAACATTGGTGAATGCATTATTAGCTCAGACAATCTTTCAGGCAAGAAGACAATTACAATTTACAAGAACAGGGACATCTTCTTTACCCTTCAATCCACTTCCGGTAAGAGTACTCAGAACACTTCCGATACCTCCAATGGCTGCACCAAATCCCAAAGTGGGCGTGGCAAAGTTCTGCGGGAAAAAGTCCCAAGATGCTGACAGCCACATGGGTCAGTTTCAAACAAGGTGGTTTGCAAGTGGATATGAGGCAATACACCTGAATAGATTGGAAACAGCCCAACAGCCTTCTATGGAGCAGTTGTTGGGAGATTATTTTTGTAAGAGACTCAAGGAGGAGTACAGGAGTGCAGTATCAGGGAGACCCCCATTAGCAAATGCACATGATTTTACTGATTTGGTTGAAGCAGTTGCCAGAGCTGAAAGAAGGTATGGAGGTAAAGCCTGTCTTACGGGTAAAGAAGAAAAATGATGACTCATACTTAGAATCTGAGGATTGAGGGTCAGAAACTGATGATTCAGATCAGGATACTAAAGTGGATACTGAAAGTGATGAGGATGAAGATTGGTCAGAAAAGAAGAAGTCAAAGAAAAAGGATAAGGACAAGAAGAAGCATAAAAAAAGATAAGGATTCTCCTAAGAAGGATAAAAAGTAGGGAAAGGATGCAGTGACTGCAGATGTAGTCAACAAAATTATTCAAGATAAGTTACAAACTCTGGGCATGAATTAGTTTGGCATGTCAGAGAAACCATATTGTTAGGTATGTCAAAGGTTTGGACATGACTATGATGGTTGTTTCTACAACTCGGATTTCAGGGGCAGACGACCCGAGTACATTACTCAAAAAATGAGGGAGGCCACTGCGAGCTTGATTGCTCCTCAGGGTCCTAATCGAAGATATCAGGGACCTGCACCTCAAAGAAGGTTTTAGAATCCAAATAATTGGGGATATCAAAACAGGAATCAAAGTAATATTCCACAGTCACCATGCAATTATTGCGGAGTCATGGGTCATCGACCAGGACCTGATTGTGATCTTTGGTGTCGACATTGGAATGATAGGGGAATTCCTATTATCAGGTACAACAATAAAAATAATAACAATAATAATCGACCTCCAGAACAGAATCAACCACTTCCACCACAGCAGCAACAACAGCAACGACCTCTGGGTCAAGCTAATTTAGTGATATTGGAGGAATGGACTGAAGAAACATGGAGTGAGGAAGAATGGATTGAAGAAAAGGTAGAGGGTACCAAAGAAAAACAGTCAACTAATCAGCAGGCGCAGGAGATCAAAATTGCTCAAGAAACACATAAGCATTACAATTGTGACTGTACAGCTTACATTCTGATTGAGGATATTCCAGAGACCATTGGGTGTACTGATGCGATGGTGGTCACTAGGGCAAAGGCCAAGGTTGGAAAGTCCACTTTGGAAGAACTTGACAACCCGGTCAACTTGAATTGGAAAGATCAGAATATAGTAAGGACAGGGGTACTCAAAGAAGTGCAAAACTCTCAAAAAGGGGGTGTACCACCTGAGGAATGGAATTTTGTTATAAGATCCTTGGATGATCAGGGGAGAAGAAATTTAGACGACAATCGAACTGAACTACAGGAACAGGTTGGTGGTGAAGAATTTTATGAATCCTTGTTGACAGCTCCAATAACCATAACAGTCAAACAAATGTTGAGGCTAGTACCTGCATTTTTACAACAATTGTTAAAAAGACTTACTCAAGAAGTGGCAGGAAACAAACAGGATACTGGAATGAACCCTGAAGAAACCATTTGTGGAGAAGCTTGTGAAGTTCAACCTTTGGATGTTGATTACAAGGTACCCATGGTTGGGGCTTCTATTGGCAAAGTGTTCTTTCTAGGTGTACTCTTGGATGGAGGGTCAGGAGTTAACATTCTTCCGGAGTCAAACGTTTGAATCTATTGAAGTGGGATCCAACTCCTTTTTAGGTCAAAATGGCAGACCAAAGGAGGGTTCAACCTTTGGGCATTTTGACACTAAAACCATCCAAGAAACTATAAATCTCATGTCCTGCTACTGCATCCAATAATATATCACAAAAAGGTAAAGGAAATGGATCAGTTACTGTAGCAGCATTCAATTTCCTATAGTCTACACAGACCCTTATCTTTCCATTCTTCTTTGGAACAACAACAATTGGCGATAACCAAGTCACTTCATCCAATGGATAAATGAAACCCACAGCTAACAATTTGTCAATTTCCTCTTTCACCTGTTTGGCGTAGTTAGGATTCATCATGTACCTTTGTTGTACAACTAGAACTGCATCTGCCTTCAAGTTAATTATGTGCTGGTAAAAACTAGCATCTACTCCTTTCATATTAGTATATTTCCATGCAAAAACACCTTTGAATTCTAGCAATAACTCCTTTAGTTTCTGCTTAAACTCCTCATCCATTTCTGCTGAAACCTTTACTGTTTGAGGTTCCATTTGAGTATTTAGGTTCAGTTCCTACAATTGAGGTTCAATTCCTGCAATTCCTTTCCATTTGGTGTTCAAATGCTCTTTCTGCCTGCTTTACTGCTTCAATGGCTTCCAATTCTTCTGTATTTTGAATTTGCAAACTTTTCAACAACTCATTACCCATTTTTGTTGTTGAATGCTTACCCTGAGTAATTAGTGCTTCCTGAGTCAATGACTTTAGCCCATCATCCTGATGCCGCAAAATATACTTAGTGACTATCTTTTGCACATCTACCTCAAAGATAGGTACCACTGATGAATTAGTTCTAAGAAATTCTTCTTCAACGTCTTCTCCAATTTCTTCTACCAGGTTCAATCCTTCTGCAGGTAATGCCTTGAAACCTGGTGGGATTACCTTTCTGGCATCTATTTGCATTCTAACTTTCTTCTTACCTCTTTTGATCACAATGGAGTCTGCTCCCCATAACTGCTTCACTCTTGCTGCTCTTAACCATGGTCTTCCCAACATGATTGGATAAGAACGAATAGATTCCTCCAATCTGAGTACTACAAAGTTGGCCACAAACTGCAGTCCCCCAACTGAGATCTGCAAATTCCTCAAAACCAAATTTTAATGGCACTTGAAGATAGAGAAAAAATAGCCTTTGTGACTGAATGGGGAGTTTATGCCAGTAATGTTATGACATTTGGTTTGAAGAATGCTCCACCAACATTTCAGAAAGTGGTTCAGCGTGTATTTGAAGAATACCTTTCAACATTTATGAGGGTTTTCTTGGATGATTTTAGTGTCTTTGGAAAGAAACATGATCATTTGGAGCACTTGAAGTTATGTTTTCAGAAATGCAGGGAGTTTAGATTGTCACTAAACCCAGCCAAGTGTGCGTTTGCAGTTAAGAGAGGAATTCTCTTGGGACATGTGATTTCTGAAGAGGGAGTGTCAATTGACCCAAATAAGGTGGAAGCAATTAATAAAGCACCAGAACCAAAGACTATCAAGCAATTGGGTAGATTTTTGGGTCAAGTGAAGTGGCATAACAGATTTTTGAGATATTTAGCACATGCTTGTACACCATTAACAAAATTACAAGGAAAGATGCTGTCTTTGAATGGGAAGAAGAGCAGGGTAAAGCATTCATGATACTAAAGAAAATGCTGATTGTAGAACCTATTTTGATTGTTCCTGATTGGAATTTACCATTTCATATCTTTGTAGATGCATCTCATGTGGGAGTGGGTGCATCATTGATGCAAGAAACAAGAAGAGGTTGGTTTAGACCAATTTACTATGCCAGCAGGGTTTTGACACCTGTAGAGAAGAAGTATTCAGTGACTGAGAGAGAATTTTTGGGGATGATCTATGCATTGCAGAAATTTAGACATTACCTTTTAGCCAATAGGGTAGTTTTCCATGTGGATCATCAGGCTCTTATTTATTTGGTGAACAAACTTACATTTGTCAGGAAGGTTGGCAAGATGGATACTGCTGTTACAGGAATTTGATTATGTGATTATCCATACTCCTGGAAGACTTCATGTTTTGGCTGATTAACTCAGTAGATTGGAAATAGATGAAGAAGATTCTTTAGGAGTACCTAATCAATTACCTGATGCATATTTATTTTTAGTACAGGTAACTGAATAGTCATAGGATTGGTATGAAGATATGCTTCAGTTTTTGACTGAAAGAATATTACCTGACACAATGACCAAAGATGACAGGAAGAGGATGGCATTGAGAAGTAAACCATTTACAGTTATTGCAGGACTTTTATATAAGAGAGGCATGGATCAGGTGATAAGAAGGTGTGTGCCACAGTTTGAGCAAAGAGCAGTTTTGGCAGAAGCTCATGCAGGGAATGTAGGAGGTCACTTCTCAGGAGAGGTTACTGCAAGGAAAGTTTTTCAAGCAGGACTCTGGTGGCCAACAGTGATCAAGGATACAGGAATTCAGCAAAAATTGTTTAGTATGTCAAAGAGACGGTAGTCCATTGAATGTGGACAGAATGCCATTACAACCTATTTTGCCTCTAGAGCCATTTCAAAAATGGGGATTGAATTTTGTTGGTCCAGTCAAACCACCTACAAGATTTAGACAAAAAAGATATATTTTAGTTGCAACTGATTACTGTACAAAGTGGGTGGAAGTAGTGGCTTTGAGAGACAATAAAGCCAAAAGTGTAGCTAAGTTTTTGTACAGGAACATTATGACCAGGTTTGGTTGCCCATAAAATGAATTTCTGATTAGGGAGGACATTTTATTAACAAAGTGATCAGTAAACTGACTGAACTGCATATGATTTTGCATAAGAAGTCAACTGTGTACTATCCCCAAGGTAATGGACAAGCTGAAAGTACCAACAAGATTTTGGTAAGGATTATCAAGAAGTTGGTTAATCAACACAGGACAGATTGGGATGAAAAATTAGATTCTGCACTGTGGGATTTTAGAACAGCTTACAAAGTAACTACTGGGATGACACCATTCAAGTTGGTGTATGGGTTGGAAGCAGTAGTACCCATGAAATTCATAGTACCAAGCCTCAGGGTTGCAGTTCAAGAAAAGTTATCCCCTGAAGGCTCACTTAGTTACAGGAGAGAGGCTCTACTGAAGTTGGAAGAGGATAGAATCCATAGCCAGTACATTGCTGACATTATCCAACAAAGGAAACAAGCTTGGATTAATAGAAATATCAAATTTAAAATTTTCTCTCTCGGTGATTGGGTATTGGTCTACAATAGTAAATTGGGCTTGAGGTCAGGCAAATTGAAACTTAGGTATGTGGGGCCATTCCAAATTGAAAAAACAGTGGGACCTAATACTTTCTTACTGAGAGATCAGGAGGGTATAATTATTCCCAAACCCATTAACGGATTCCGACTTAAACCATTTTTTGGGCATAAGGTTGGGAATCAAGAAGGATGTCCTATAAATGATGAGCTTTTGATAGTGACTAGTTACGTGTGTGAAAGAATACCCTGTAATCACTTTGTGAGGTACAACCCACTCCCGCGTTTTATGAAAGGGATGAGAATGTGTACAGTACGCAACTCCTCTGCGAGTTTTGGCCAGGAAGCAAGAGCCAATAATGAAATTCTCTCAGCTCTGAGAAGTTCTGCAAGAAGAACTCGTTTTCAAGGCATCATGGTGCAAGACCCAAGCTCTGAGGATGAACCAGAGATGGTAACCCCTACCAGGTTGATACAGCCCAAGGAGGAAGCTTTATCAGACTATACGTTTCTGGATTTCAGGTATGACTTAGAAAATAATGAAGTAAACAATGCATGGCTGGAAAAAATAGGTCTTCTTGATTTTTCAAGACTCCCATGGGTAAGTTGGAGAAATAGCGAGATGGAAACAGTTTACTTGAGGCAGTTGCAGTTGAATGATGGACAGGTTTTTAGGGATGATTATTTGACTGAAGAGATGGTAGACAAAGTATTTGATCTCTCTACTGCAGAGGATAATGAATTCAGCAAGGCAACTGAGAAGGATATGACAAGGGCTTTTGGTCCACCTCAAAGTGAAAGGCACTATTACCAACTTTCATGAATGAAGAATGCAGTAAGAATGCACCAAATCAAGTGGTTCATTGAAAGGGTTTTTCTGTTGGTAAAGTCTGAATACATAAGCACGAAGAATTATGGTATTCTATTAGCTGCAGAAAGTGGTAGACAAGTGGGCTGCGCTAATATTTTGTTTGATAGGATGAAGTTTGAAATTTACACGAATCAAAGGAGGAAAGATAAAACTACTAAAGTTGGACCTTACCTTGCAGCTGGTTTTCAATATGTAAACAACAAAACTATTTTGCAGGGGAAGTAGTCATAAAACTTACTGCAGATCACTGAAGATGTGGGTTCTTCAGTAAGAAGAGAAAAAAGACAGAAATTGTTTTTCGATCATAGATCATTGAAAATGGATAAAGAGATCCAAGATCTTGTGTCTGCAGATTACTCTCAACAGGAATCCTTGGATGCAGTGAAGAGTAGAATGGACAAGAAGTTTGGAAATTTATTTTCTGACACTCCAACAGGTATAACTGAAAAGCCTGTAATACCTTCAACTGGTAAGACAGGTTTTAAGATCAGAAGGCTGCGTAAGTTGTCAGAGAAGCAACCTGCAACTGCAATTGAAGATCCTCTTGTGGAGAAGCCTCTAGTTTCTAAATCTCAGTTTGCTACTGTATCTTTCCCTGAAGTACAAACTGCACTTACCTTGGTGAAAGATTATGTAGAGCAACAATATCTAGACCTCACCTTTTTCACCAGGGAAAAGGAAAGTCTTCAGACTGAACTAAAACAACTCAAGGAAGGGGCTTTGAGAGAGCAGAAAGTGAAGAATGATACAGATCTTTTGGAGAAAAAATTACAGGACCTAAACAAAGCTCAGAAACTGATGAAGGAAGAGTTAGACTCTTACAGACATGTATTTTTGGTTAGAGAAAGAACTTCAACAAAAATTTCTAAGTGGAAAGAAGAATGGTTTCAGGTACTACAAGACCAGTTAACTGAAATGGAAAATGTTAATGCATCTTTGGAGAGCAGCAACAACAGAGTACTGTTAAGCAGGGTTGCAGCTTGTAGAAAAGTGGAAGAAAAGATTAGACAGATATCAGAGGAAGAATTGGATATGGAAGGCTGGTATGTCAGTTCAGGGGATATTGAGAAAACGCAAAATGAAGTCATGGACTATATAAAGGGAGTCTGGGAGCAAATTAAAATTAAGATGTATGATGTGGTGAGTAAACCCTCCAGGCTTTTGCAGAAGATGAGTCCAAACAAGAAATTTTCTTGTTACAGAAAAAATTAGATGAATTGAAGGAGCAGAATGCTCAATTGCAATAGAAGGTGCAATCAAAGGCTGAGGTGAAAACTGCAGAAGCCGAGCCAGTGCAAGAAACAGCCGAAGTAAAGGATCAGGATACAGTTCAGGAAGTAGTTCAGGAATCAGTTCAGGAAGCAGGACACACTGCAGTTTCAGTTGTAGATAAACAAGTTGATGATATTGAAGATCAGGATAAATTTAAAGAACTTTTGCTGAAAAGTGTTGAGGCAATGTCTGAAGAACCAGGTATTGATGTGACATTGCTTGAAGCTGCTCAGGACATGGAGGAACAATCAAGAAATCCTGCTGGTACTGAAGATTCAGAACTTCAGGATTAGTTTCAGAAAAACTTTATTTTGGTTTTCAAGCTTGTTTTGTCAAGGGATGTTGTGGGTTCTTACAATGTTTTGTAAACATTGCCCATTCGGTGTGCCAAGTGTTAGGACATGAGGCCTCAGTCATAGTTTAATTTTACTTTTGTTTATAGTCAAGGTTAAAACCTTGGAACTCTAAGGGTGTTGTTTACACCTATGATGGTTGGGGACGTTTCGATGATGTTCTTGGCGCTGCATGGAAGTTGAAAAGGAGTTAGTCGTTAGTTGTTTGTAGAGAGTATGTGTGTACGTAGAGAGACCGAACTGTGTTCAGCAGGGGTTGTAGCGTGTTCTTCCTCTGATGAATATCATGCAGTAATACAGTTTTAGTCTCTTTTGTGTTGATGGCGATATGCAGTTTTCAATTGTGAAGTAAATCAATGTGATATTGCAGTTTACTGTGTATTCTATCTTAAATTATTGTTAGGGCAGTAAGCCGCTAACACTCCCCACGTTACTTCCCTTCACGCACCTCTCCCTTCTCCTTCATGCCAATTCTACCCTATTAATAGCCCTCCCTAAGCAACGATGGTGCCGCCGTTGCTAGGGGCATAAAAAATGCCTCTTGGTGATGTGGCAACCGATAGCGGGAGCAACGCGAAACGAACCGGGACTTGTGCCGAAAAGGAGCACCATGAGGTGTTGAGGCTTTCTCTCTTCATTGCCATGCACGTCCGAGCCCCGCAGAGCCCATGAGAAAATTCTCCCTTCACCTGCGCTCGTCCTCGCTGCTGAACGCCATGGACCTCCTTTTATTTTCTCTTATTCACGCCTCTTACCCCTTAATTGGGTGGCCAAGCTTTTAGGTCTTTGGTGGGTGACCATAAGCTTTGTAAGGGCACCACATTTGGCATGCATTGATCGATTGGGCGGCCTTTTTCCATGTAGTGGCACCACATTCGGTGTGCATTTCGGACAAAGCTTTGCCAAACACAACGTCTTTCTCAAGCAGCCCTTATCGGGCTAGGCATATCCCATAATCAATACGCTCCATGCGATGACATTTTAGACAAAGAGCTCATCAATAACTTTTTGTGCTTTTGTAACGGCACCACATTTGGTATACGCATTGGCCAAAGCATTACGGTGCTTCCATAATTGTTGACCTAAGCAATGCCGAGCTCCCATAATTGTCTATACTTAGCACATCCAACCACCAATGCACTACAAGTGATAACATTTTGGACAAGATTCTCCTTGAGAACTTATTCTACTGCATTCAAAACCTTAGCTGCAACTCAAAACTCCCAGATGGCACACAGATCGAGCGGACCGGACTAGTACGGAACCGGCCCCCGGTGAATGTTTAACAACCAATATCTTGGTAACCATTACTCCGATCACTGATCTGAAAAGACCAACGCGCTCCACAAAGTGAAAACTTCAGGCCCATGCATCCACTTCATTTTTGTCCCCTGAGCTACAGTTGCCCAATCCGGTACGGATTTGCAATTGACTCAAACTTCAAAGTGCCATAACTTTTGCACCGTAGCTCCAATCGACGAGCCATAAAGACAGGCCAGTAGAGCAATTCAAGCACTATAGTTCTAGATCATAATCTTCCATCTGTGCTCACTTCAAGCATACTCCTTTTTAGCATTATCAAGGCATCTGTTGGCTGTTTAAAGCCACATCTGGCATACATTAATCATTAAACTTGGCCTGTTAACAAACCCTGATCACTGCTCAATAATCAAGTAAGCTTCAAATAAGCTCAACGTACTTCTTTCTGGTATATTTCTTAGTATGGTAGAGGAGCTGCACGATAGGGCCTAAGCTAAAATTTTCATTTTATTGTCATTCATGCCCCCAACTTGCTCTATCTAGCTTCTATTATGTTAGTCATGATGGGTGATGGCCTTGGTTGTGTATTTTGCACTTTGTGTTCATCCCGGTGAAGTTGATGGTCTTCTTTGATTTGGAGTCACTAGCCGGTAGTAGTGTACCCACTGAAGTTAGTAAGGGTCAAGTGTAGTGTGTAGAGTGCCCCCCTTGACTTTAACGTCAAACGGATCAATTTTTTTCATAGAAGTGCAAAATGTCACTTTGCAGTGGAGATATGGTTATTTGGCTTTATCCTGATGTTTTAGACTCTAATGCATCCCCAATTCTCCACAATTCCTCAACATGATGACATCTGCACATGGATTTAATTTGGTATGGAGCCGTGCCTTCTATCTTGGGCGCGCCTAAGATATTAGGTTAGCTTTTTTGGCAGTTTTTCCACTTTGGAGCTTACTAATGTGTTCTCCTACTAGTAATGAGTCTATGGTTCAAGTTTGGAGTGATCTGGATGTTCGATGTGGCCGATGTACTCGTCTTTAATCCCAAAAGTTCCTAAATTGTCCTGTGTTGCCATGCCCCCTAGAGTCTTGGTGGTTGACAAAGTGATAATTAAAATGCTTCTTGGTATAGTTAGGAACTTACCCCTCATTTCTGGAGAGAGTAAGAACCGATAGATGGTGCATAGAAGAGCACAAAAGGTCGCCAAAAACCACAAGATGCTGGAGCTCTTTCTCTAGAGACTAAGTAGTGCCAAATCAAGGTATGGGATGTTCAGTCTTCTTTGAAAAATTGTAAAGATCAGATAATATGATTTGCAGACAAAATTGAGGCGATAAAGCTGGAGAAGATTCCCGAATTGAGGTAGAAGACGAAGTTGAATTAAGCGAGTGGAGCTCTATGGATGCAAATACGAGATGGGAAACAGAGTCAACCCAGTCTAGGTATGAAGAGTTTGATCTTTTGCATGTGAATAGAGATATGGTGGATATGTGTAAAGAGCAAGGAGTGGTGTAACCCGGTGTGTTTAATGAGGATCAAGCGAAGGAGTCCGTGCCCACTGACGATGGTATGCATGTAGAAGTGATGCAGAATCTTGCCAAAAGGGATGAGATGGCCTTGTCTATTGATGAGGATCTGGGTGATGCAGTGTGGGGAGAGTCACTCTCTACTTTAAGAGAGCATGATGCAATGGGAGAAGAGGTGGTTGAAGTGTAAGTAGTTGAAGCTGACAAGCAGGAAGAGTTGGTTGACTTTGAAGTGCTGATGATTGAGGAAAAAGGACTTTATGATGCTCGTATGGAGGGCACTGTTGGCAAAGAGGGGAGCAAGGATTTAGAGGAGGTGGAGAGTCCATTGCAGTAGGCATGCCATATGGCCGATGAAGGAGATTCCTGAGTTGTGTCTAAGGTGTCTAAAGAGGTATGCAATTCATGATTGAGATATATGCTTGTAAGTGCAACAGTGAGGAATTTTATCTGCCGGATACAGAGTTCCCTGGAGAGGAACTCTGCTTTACATGGTTGGAAGGGAGGGTTAGAAGTATTGGTCGGTGTAGATGATGTGGTTACTAGATGGATTGGTTGGTTCGGGTAATATGCTTGCAGGGCTAGGTGCGTTGATGAGGCAGGTAAATGTGGGAAGATATGCTAAAGTGCTTTGGGCATATTGTGTGCATGGATGGCTACGGACATGGGTGAGGCACTATTGGAAGATGCTACAGGTGGAAGCTTTGTGAGGCAAGGGGTGAGGCAACCCACTTGAGGTTTGGCAACAATGTACATATGGTAGTTTTTTGTGGTTTGCTCGTACTTTTGTCTAGTTTTGTAGTTTTTAGAGGAAAAAAGCAGTTTTTTGGTTGAACATGAATGATCAACAAGGGGGTTGGGTAATGATGATGTAGCCAAAGTGTGTTGAACCTAGAAGAGGGCACATACATGGATATGTATGCTGACAAGTGCATGGCAGAGTGCTAAAGCAGGTATGGAAGGCTTGGGCAGGCAAGTGACTCAATTCCAACCATCAAGTGCTGGTGTTTGAGATACCTGTGCCTCATCGGGCCTATGTGTGTGTGTGAGAGAAAGAGAAAATGGTGTGTGCTATGGCACGGTCATAAACATGCAAAATTTGGTGTGGTGTGCTGTCAGTTGTGTGAGTTTGGAAGGTTAACTCTAGTGGATTGGGGTGCACTGATTATCTTGGGCTATAGAGAGGCATGTTTTTTGTGTGCCAGGTGTGTTCCCCTTTCCCCCTATCCACTGCTTTCTGCTTCGCTGTCGCTTTTGTTACCACCTTCAATGGCACTTTCGCATATGAATCAGAACCACTTGAAGATGGTATGGCCTCTATAATGTTCATCATCACTTTTCCATTCTTATCTAGGTTTTGAGGACAATCTTGGTACAAATGTTTTTTTCCACAATCACCACAATGTCCACAATCACTACCAGTCACATTAGGAACATTTTTTGTACAGTTAGCTTGGTCAGTTGTGCAATTCCTAGCCAAATGGTCTCCTTGACACTTAAAACAAGGTCCTAAGGTTCATTGTTGTCTTGGTTTTTGGGCATATGGTCCGTGGGGATATGCATGTTGTTTATCCTCTCCTATTGTCTATGAATATTAGTGTTCCTTGACTCAAGGTAAATCCTTCACTTAAAGACACACTACTTATTCTTGACTGAGAATTACTAGAGAATGAAGCGATATTCTCATGGTCATATACATGACTCCATGTTGGGGTTCAACAACACATGAATTCTTCTCTCACACATGCTCTCAAACAAAGGATAAAACACCCACTCCATGATTAGACTCAGCAAAATATTCTTGGCATATACATCTGAGTCAGCAAAGTCAATTATTAATAGCTGGTACTACAAAATCTGCTAGACATCTCCATCTATCTCCATTTTTGGCTCAACACTCACCTTCTATTCTCATTCTTGGTTGCCCATCTCTTGCAATGGTTTTTTTGAACACTCGGCTTGGTTTGCATATTGTTGCTCCTCTTCAATTACTAGCTTCTCCTTTTGTTTTGCTTTACGTTCCTGCACCTGCTTAATCCAATGCTCTCTGTCCTTCTTGAGTTGATCTCCCTCCATCAGCAAATTAGCCTCATGGGCACTGACAAAACCAGTTTTCACCATTTCATATGGGTGCTTCAACAAAGTAGTAAACCCGTCTCTCATTGATTTCCATGCCTCCTACATTCCATTCTTCAGTTGTTGCCTAAGCACCTGCACATCTCCTTCTGACATTAACACCCCATTAACATCTAACTCTTCTTGATTCAGCACCTGCTTTTCCATATCCAACAAGGGTTTAAGTCTTTGGTCAAACATCATATTCTGCATTTGCAATCCTACAATTTTTCTAGCCAACTGCTCCAACTCATTATTCACTTAACGTTCCAAAGTCATGGTCCACTCTTTGAACATCCCTAAAGACATTTTAACCTTTTCCAGTTCACTTTTATGCTGCATCAGAACATCTTGCATCTCATCTTTATGCTTGATCTTCAAATCCTCCATCTCCAAACTCAAATTTGTCATGCCAAGGGTAGGACTAGACGGGCATGGCCTGGGCAATGTGTCGGACACACATGCAGTAAAGGGGTCTATATATGGAAGAGGGCCAGGGGCCTATATATAGGATGGTTGGGAGGTTATTCGCATGTCTGTCTACCCGTTGGTCTCACATTGGTATCAGAGCTCAGGGAGGAGCGGTCTATGGAGGAGGGAGGAATACCCTACATGGATCTGCATGATTATCTCTCTTTCTCTCTCTCTCTTTCCCCCCCTTTTGGAGGCTCTCACGACAAGAGGAAATCTTGGCAGTGGCATGGACGCGGGAAAAGCCTCCTGTGCAGGCCTGACAAAGGAAGGTGACCTGTAGAAAACCCCACCAAAACACACACAGAGGCGGAGATCGACCTCGACCTTTTTGCCCATGGTTTGGCTGAACAGGGTCGCCTTGCTGCGAGGAGCAAAGTTCGTTTTTATGGTGTGGTCATCAGAGCACCACACCGCCTGCATGCTCTCGGCTTTGTCGTTCTGTGATGCTGCTCGCAGGTAGCCGCCATACAGATAGCTCGTTTCCACATGGGCTTAGGTAATCAGGCACCCAAGGGTGCCCAAGGGGCCCGTCCCATGGGACGCCATGTGGAGCCCAAGTAACCGTGGTGTGGTGGAGGTGAGCCAAGGTGGGAGGCGATGGCTGCAAGGCGTGGTGTGGTGCACGTAGATTTTAGAAAGCTGAATATTACCACGGGTTTTCCCTAGGATCAGGCCAAGGGTCAGGCCCCACAAGATGCATGGGAGCCATGGCTCCGGACGGCAATGAGATTCAAGTACAATCTCAACAACAGGGGAAGATCGACTGGAATTTGCAGCACAAGAACTATGCAGAAAATCTAAAATATTGCATATCTTGAATTTCAAGGCTACAATCGCTTTGAACGGCAATCGGCAAGAACCAACATGGTACGACCATATCGGCACACGGATATGTAGGTACGGCTATTCACGGGATTGAGCTTTCCAAGGGATTATGCTTGTGGAAAGCGGCGAACCACTTTGCAAGCAAAAGCAATGCGAGCAAGGCTTCAAGACGACAGTCAAAATGTTTGGCTTGGCCGACTAAGAGCAGGATCCTTCAACGGCTATGATGCCTTCATGGGTTTTTTTGTTTATGTTTCGGCATTACTTTTTGCATTCTTTATACAATCATCTGCACTTTGTTTGGTTTTGTGAATTCCGATTGGTGCAATGGTTGCCGCCAAGAGATAGGTAGAATTTATCAAGCAAGGCTTGAATGATTCTACTGCAACGCTCTTGTTCAAGGTGCATAGAACTCGGCAGGGCCAACGCACGGTTTGTGTAACACCACTGGATCATTGAAGTTGCTCACAAGATTCCACATTGGTTGTGAATTGGGCAAGGCCCTTGACAGCATGAAGTGGAGTACTTATTGCACATGTGCTTCGTAACTCTTGTATGCAATGGATGAATAATCACGGCTATCATTCATAATGCCAAGCAGGTATGAGATGCATCACTTGCACGTGTTTTACTGTTATTCCATTACTTTTATAATTCGGCACGGTCAATTTTTTATGCATACTTGACAAGGTCGACTCTTTTTGCTATGTCATCGGTCGCTAATAGCATTTATTGGCAAAGAGGCCAGACATAGTTATATGAAGCATGGCTTCTCCTGAGTACCTTGATGGAGCACGCTCATCACAGGTTACTTTTTGCTTCAAAGGCAGGGCCAAGGGCCAGTTTTTCAGCATCTCAAGGTGACAGGCATGGCATATTACTAGATTTGTTGAGGGCAGCAAGTTGCTCGGCATGGCCGACTCCTTGTCACTGTTTCTACAAGTCAACATAGGATGCTTGTCACAATATACTGGTTAATTTCACTTGAAATTGCTCGACAAGGTCGATTCTTTTTGTCATGCGTTTTGCAGCCACATCAGTTAGCTATTAGCACTAACAGATTTAGCTGAAGCACGGCTTCTATTTATGCATCTTGCATAATGACTCACCACATTTGGCATATGCTATGAGCATACAAACTTGGGACGGCCTTGGCAAACGGTTTGCATATTATTTCATTCCGTATACGACAGCTGTATATGACACAAGAGGGCGTATATCCATATGTGACAACTTTTTCTCGCACAACCGATTTGGCTATGAGCCACCTTTACGCGAGCTTTCCCTTTGGAATCTCATAACAACCGGTTGCAGCAACAACTACCAGGTTAGCCAAGTTTAAGTTTAAGTTTAAGTTACTTGGCAATTACTGTCATTGTGCAAAGCAAAGTGCTTTGGCAATTTTACATGAAGCACGGCTTCTCCCTTGTGCCGCAATACTGCCATTGATTTGAATCAAGGGCTTTGGCACACAAGTTTGGGGAACTGGCAAAATAGGGAATGTCAGCTCACAGAATCCCTACCAGTTTATTTTGTGCAAGGCACTTCTGGTTTTGGTTCTCACGCTTGAGACCGTTATAGTAGCCAAGGTCTTACGTTTTTGCATGCAAGGCATGCTAAGCAGGTGGCATGGATTCCACCACTTTATGCATTATGCTTCCGCTATCACACTCGCAACTCTATCAAGGACAGACTAAGTGATGGATTGTTGCACTTGATGGTTGGTTGCTATCAACACCCAACAACACTAAAAGGAACCTAAATCTAGGACTTATTTCACAGGCAAAGTTCCAATGCTAAGTCATTTTTATACAATCACGACCCTGCAAGCCAGGTAGATCAAGATGTGGTTGTGTTTTTCTGTTACCTCTCTCAATGAGAGAGTCATAGTAGAAACGTGTTGCATGTTTATAGGATACACTACACGTTAGGCATAAGATGCACACAAGCATGGCAATCAACTATACATAGTCGTTCAAGGAACGTTCCGCAGCTCAGCATGCTCTTCTTCTCTCTCATTCTCTCTCTTTAAGGGAATAATGAAAATCTTCTCAGAATCTTTGATACGTGTTTTGCTCGTGAGTTAGTCTGAGCCAAGGTGCTCTAACTCTCAGCTAGCACGCGGCTAAGCTGCTACTCAAATTGGTCTTCATCGGTTCGTCCATTGAACACTAATTTGCACAAGGGCTATGAGCCACACAGGCTAAGAGCCACTGTCAGGCCAAGGGTAAGACCCAACTATTGGCATTCTTTGGGTGATTGTTTTCAAGCGTGAACATATCTACCCAGGGAAGTATACATCGACGTTAATGGACAAGCAAGGGTCTTGTCATTCAGGCTGTTTACAGCGTCATTTTTGCACTACATGTTTTCAGTGCGACACTCAAGTTGAGTTTTGATAAATCTTCAACTCACAGCAGCTGATCTCTACAAGGAAGTATAGATGCAGCAATCAGTTGAGACAGCATGGCTGGCCCGGAGGGTGACTGCTAAATCACTCCCTAGGCATTGAGGATCACAGTTTGATCTCTCCCAGTTAAACTTTCAAGGAAAGAATTCCGCAATCTACCACACGGTAGCGGACCATGGGTTTGACTACGTAGATGTTAACCAAAGGGGTTGGATTGCGCAGGCAACACCCACGGTGTCCAGTGCAAGTCGTATAAATACGCTTGAATGTTTCAAAGCCATGCCAAGGGCATGTTGGAACAGGGTATTTTGGACCGTAGTGTCCACTATACCTTATGCTGTTACGAACCTAGTTGTAGGTTTCGATTTGGCACATGTTGTCACATGGGATACAACATGGTCTAGGAACTCAAGGAGTTCAGTTTAGCCAGTGTGGAGCATGATAATGAGGGTCCCTCTCACTCTTGTCGCGGAGTGTTTGCAGTTACCTCCACACACAAGTAACAGCTAGTACTTGATGGATGTCGCTTTTCTTGATATCCGTGTTTGAGACATATTCCACATGTGGAGAATATGGGTCTCTTGGACTGACACTGGAGCCAAATTTTACCAATGTGTCACGACGAAGTCCCTAGGTGTTGGTCGCATCCATTGGTTCGACCATTTTAAGCACACAGTATCAGGAGCAATTTCCGTGGCCAGAAATTGTTGGGTACTAAGTACAAACTTGTTACGATTCCAAGTGCTGTGAAACCACCTTAACGGAGGGTCGTTTCTACATATAGCTAAGTATGCTATGTACATGAGAATGTCTCATGGTTGGTACCTAGGTGTGACTGGGTTGTCACATTCTGTTATGGTCCAACTTTTGTTGCAAAATATGCTATATTCATGAGAATGTCTCATGGTTGGTACCTAGGTGTGATCGGATAGTCACATTCTGTTATGGTCCAACTTTTGTTGCAAAATATGCTATATTCATGAGAATGTCTCATGGTTGGTACCTAGGTGTGATCGGATTGTCACATTCTATTATGGTCCAAATTTGTTGCAAGACTTTCACGTACGTACCGTGGAAAAGTCTCGTCATGGAATTGCGGTTCAGATATGTTTGTGTTAAATGCATGCACACTAGGTATTATGGGCCCTAGTGTTTACCACAAATTTATTCGGAGCGGCATGCAAATTCATGGACATTACTGTTTCTGCAATTTTTTGCACTGTCAGTGCAATCTCTCTTGTAGACTTAGTATGAGTTTACACCCTGCCATACAAGGTGATGGCTGAGTATGGGTGTTCGTGATTGGCGGAAAGCATCTCATTCTTACTGTTGCTATTCATCCCGCGTAGGATGGGCAGCTTACAAGCATTCTATTTGGTACTAAAGGATATGCAAAGTGCATACGTTAGTAAAGCACGCTAACAGGTATGCTAAGTGCATACGTTCACAAGAAGTGAAACAACTAGATCGGTTACCTTTCTGGTTTTGAGTTTGCTTTATATGATGTAAGGAATGTTATGGCTAGTTCTAGTCTTTGCCTGTTATTCTCAAGTTATCAACCTTAATCATCAGTTTGGATGAGGTTGACTATTGGCAAGAAACCACCGCAAGTCAAGGACTTGGTTGCTGCTGATGAGTATGTCAGCATAGTACTTTCATGGAAAGCTGAGCCGAGGTTATATTGCACATTCTAGTACCTTCAGAAAGTCTGAAACCTGGGTATGCATTTAAACACCTCTTAGTTGTGATAACTCGTTTAGCATTCTCAAGTGAGTTCTACATGGAGCCTTCACGCTCTTTTGATTATGAGTCGGTTAACCAAGACGGTTGCACAGGGACAACAATGTAGAAAATCAAGATGTTACTCTTGATTTCATTGAACCTCCCAATGAACCGGGTTCCAATTCAAAGAACCGTTGGATCCATGAGGGATGCCAAGGTGGTAAACATTAGTGTTCTTATGAAGATACCACCACTTGTGTTTTTGAGGACGAAAACGCTTCTCCAAGGGGGGGGTAATGTCTTGCCAAGGGTAGGACTAGACAGGCACGGCCCGGGCAATGTGCCGGACACACATGCAGTAAAGGGGTCTATATATGGAAGAGGGCCAGGGGCCTATATATAGGATGGTTGGGAGGTTATTCTCATGTCTGTCTACCCGCTGGTCTCACAAAATTCTTCACAATGTCAGCCTGCTCTTGTAATAACACATGTGCTTCCCCTATTTTAGACATTGATTGCACCTGATTGTCCTTCTACATCTATTGCCTGCTCATAAACTTTTGAACCTCTGCTAGCATTTGTACATCCATCTGTGCATGCTCAATGGAAACATTCCCCTGGGCCTTCTTGATAGTTCCAGGTTCAAAGCCCAATTGTCTAATTGCTTTGAACACTTCAGTGTCTACCTTTCTCTTCTTTGATAGAGTAAAGACCCTTCCCAATTTGGTTGGTGGTTGCAGCCTTTCATTAGAATTAATGATTGAATTATCCAATTTCTTCATGGATTTTCAACCACTTTTGAGTTCTGCAGAGCCTTCAATGCCTCCTTCTCTGAATATCCAACCTGTACCAGAAATCTAAAAGATGACATCTTTTCCTAATCCTCCTGCTGGAAACTCCACTTTGTGACTTGAAGTCTGATCCATCTTCAACACTTCTATTCTGGCCAACAAACATGTGGATGCCTGCTCATGTGCATCCTTACCTTCATTGAGTACTTTGTGAGAAAAACTAAACAAAGCTGCTAAGAATGCAGGTAACCTGCTACAATTTTGAGCTTTCTTCGTATCTGACATATAAACCTCAACAAAGATCTTGTCATACAGCCAATTATCCCAATTTACCTTACCTCTATGCTCTGCAAAACACAATGGACCATATTTCTCCTTTGACATATAGTCAAACTTTATCCAGGAAGCACAATCTCTCCAAATAATACTTTAACTGCTCTCTTCTCACATAGTTCACATTCTTGAGCATATAGTATTTCAGTGGGAAATATTGTGCACATCCATAGCATATCTCCTGCTTGATGCATATTTAGTGTAGCCTCTGGAGCCGCTGCTAACATCTTCTCAGTCTTGGGAGTATATTAAAGAAGCGGTTACAACATGATATCTTCGACCCGCTCATCGAGACACCAAAATGAATGAATTCTTTTCTCTAAAATTGTTATCCTTATCAGTGGAAGAGTACTACTCCAAATTTGTAACCTTGCGAAGATATACCCCAAAAATGTCCATTGAGCAACAGGTAGCACGATTTCGTCAAGCATTGAATCATCCCTTGGATACCCGTCTTGAAGCAATGAGACCCACATCACTTTAGGATGCTCTCTTCAGGGAAACACCTCTGGCTAAAGAAATGACCATGAATCAGGGGAGAGAAGATTTTAGAAATTAAAGGGGCAGGCCCAACAATTGGAGCCTAAGACCTCCTAATCAAAATTATCAACCTCCCCCTATAGCAGCTGCAACTACGATAGCTAAACTTGAGCATCTTAATGTTTGTTGTTATGAGTGTAATGAGATATGACACTATAGGAACAGGTGTCCCAGAACAAGTGTACCAACTACTTCAAATGAAATTCCAGTAGTACCAAATGGTAGAGGCCAACCTGCTCGTCGTGGAGGAAGGAACACAGGAAGAGGTCGTTGAAGAGGAGAGATGGCTCAAACTCATTCCATTATTATGGAAGAGCTAACAGTAGGAGACCTAGATACTGAGAGAGTAACCTTGAAACTTGAGAAAGGAAGCTTAGGAACAGAAGCATCATCGAACACCTCGTCAAACAGAAAGATTAACCTGAAGAAGATGCAACGTGGGAAGATGAAATAGATCTCCGTAAAGATTATCTGGACTTACCTTTGAGATGAGGACATGTCAACTCTTCAAATCGGGGAGAATGTAAGGTCTCTCCCACCCTTGGGGAGGAAATTCCCATGTAAAGGAATACATTTCAGGCCATTCTAATCATAAACAAAAATTAACAAGGAGTGTCTGAAAATATGGTTGTGCTAGTAGATGACGGTCAACATCCATGTACTCAATATATTCCTCACAATTTTGCTCTTTGTAATTAAGGTTACTATCAAATCATGGATGACACTTGTATTCAAACACCCACTACCAACTTTAGTGCGTATGATCTGCTAGATCAACGCTTGAGCTCAAATCCCTAGGGGGTCCACCTCAAAATATGTAAGTGTAGCACGTGACTTCACCTTGAAGGGGTTTTTAATATACCAAATAATTATTGAGTTATATTTACAAGAGGGGTTTAAAAATAGAACACTAAAAGAAAGTTATAGGTTTATGAAGAAAAAAGAGTCTTTTAATTCATGGTGAATTGTGTGTGTAGAGGGGTTTTATAAATACCTCTTGAATTCACGTGCTATATGTATTTTTGAAAGGTGGACACCTTGATCAAATATTTTATGTACATTTTAAACACCTTGCACTTTGTTAACCCTCACGGCACACGGACACCCTATGATCTATAAACGTTGTATTATTTAGAGTCAGGTACCGGGCTTGTCGGACCAATAGGAACAAGGTAAGGGTGATCGCCGATGACAGACGCACTCTAACTGGAATATTCAAGGAGTTAGTTGGCTAAGTATGGGCGCCCAAGTGTGAATGGGGTGAGCTCATATAAAAGCCACTAAACCTAATTTTTACTCATTCTCTCATTGTGCAATAGAAGCCGCTCTTGCTCCATCTCCACCTTCTCCTTCACCATCTCCTTGTGTGTGTGTGTGTACGTGTGTGTGTGTGTGTGTGTGTGAGAGAGAGAGAGAGAGAGAGAGAGAGAGAGAGAGAGAGAGAGAGAGAGAGAGAGAGAGTGTGTGATCGAGCGTTGCGGCTGCACGGCGGCGGCGAGGCGGTTGAGCGCGGCGTAGCGGCGTCTCCCTCTTCTTCGTGGCACGGGAATCCTTCATTCGCAACTACGCAGGAAGGTGAGTGACACACCATTCTTCCTTGTGAGCTTGTCTGTTGTATGACTGTGTGCTAGGAGCCTTTGTGGCTCGCTCACGGCGCGTAGCAAGTCCCTAGCCTTGACATTTTTGGCGCTGTTGCCGGGGAGCTGCTGCGCGTGAAGCTCCAATGGTGACCTGTAAATTGTATTGAAGCTATTTTTTATGTAGGAAAGGCGCGGCTTAAGTTTGATTATTGTTGTTATGCAAAAACAGTAGAGAAAGACACAATGTTGTTGACTGCATTCAAGTTTTCTGTGTTCTGTTAAGCTCTATTTTGCTAGTTCTATTAAGCTCAGATTTCAGCTTACACAGTTAGCATTTCTTGCGTTTCTGCGTTTTCTGCATTTTCTGGTTTGCACTGCACAGTTCTGTCAAGTTTCAATTTTTTGCATTTTCTGGTTTGTGCACAGTTAGGCGCACAGTTAGTTAATTAAGTAGGTTAGTAATTAGGTGAACCACTGATTAGCAGGTCAGTAGGTAGGTGAGACAGTAAATAGTTAGGTGAGGTCAACGCGCACCAAAACGCGTACCAAATAATATCCAATAAAATAAAATAAAAATGTGAAAAATTAATAAAAATTAATAAAAAAAAAATTCGAAAAATAAAAACGTGAGTGAGGGGGAGGTTATAAAAACGGACGGGTTGGTTTGTATAAAAGTGAGATCGGGATCGGGATCATTTGACCCAATCCCAATCCCAATCCCAAGCCCAAGCCCAGGCCTAGGCTCTGTCTAGGGTAGTCTCGCTCCTATATATATAGGCTAGACTCACAAGGAGGGAGTGAGGAATGTGGGATAAGTCCTACACTCTCCTCTCCTTCATTGCACACTAGGACTTGCTATTTGGAGCCTAGTTCCCCAGCTAGGAAAAGACTGTTTCGGGCTTTTCTGGAGCAAAATAGAACCAAATGGTGGGCTGTAAAGCACAACGCGTCCCTCCTAGAGATACGCTCGTTTCGAGCTATCACACGGCCCATTCCACGACACGCTCTAAAAAATCTAGCAAAAAAACAAACAAAAAACACGCAAAAAACTAGTCACAAGGCCTCCTAGAGTAGCTTTTTGACACCTTAGGGTATCAAAAGCACATGCACTTACGCTCTGGGCGGGTGCTAGAACACGAGCATATTGAGGGTGCCTCTGTTCATACGGACACCCATTACCCATCCACGATAGGCTCTAGACCCTCAGTGGGGACACAAGGTAGCACCACCCAAGACCCTAAAATAGCCGCTAGTGATTCCTCCTCCGACTCAGAAATCATGGAAGCATACCCTACCCAAAACACTGAGAGAGAAGGCCATGCACCTCCCGAAGCTCCACAGCCTAGTACTAGTATGTTTAGCCGTTTCATGGAAACATTAGGTAGAGCTACTCGCTCGGAACCTGATGCAAATGAAGCACACAAAGGGGGTGGGGAAGTGGACTCTCCTTTCACATCGCACGTGGACCCCACACCCCCAAAGAGTGTCCATGTGGATATCCTGCCAACTTCTTACCAAGAAGGCCCTGTTGAGCTGCCTCCTTCAGAAGTTCCCTCTAGAGTACCGTTGGTGACAAGTAAAACCACGGGGAGCAACATTGCTTCTACCTCACAAGAAACCGTTAACACGTCGACTCTAGAAGGATTGTTCATTAATGATCATTGGACATACGACCTCCACACTGAGGTGTTGACGGATCTACACTCTGGCCATGCCTACCATGTAGGATGGATAGAGATTGTACGATCCACCTCTAGTACCACGAGCATCGAAGATCAACAGAAAATGATCTATAATGTTATCCATGGCATTATTCAATCAGAAAGGCAAAACCGAGGGGTAAATATACTCTCAACTGGCCCCATGAGATTTTTGGATACAAGCAAGGCTCAACAGCCTACTCTATCACAAATGGAGACTCCTCTAATGAGTCCCATGGACCCATCTTACGTCATTTCACCTGGGGTCTCTATGCAATCTGAGCCTCCGGGCGACAACTTTAGCTTCCCTAACTTGGCTCAACCCTCTATTAAGGAAAACACAGTGCTCACTCCAGGGATAGGCCTGATAGAGAATGTACCGATGACATCTACGGTTAGCGCAGTGCCACTACCTAGTGTCGTAGTACCTAATATGGGGCCTCGACCGTATGTGCCTCTAGCCCCTTATGCACGCATGGTCCCCACACCTCCAATTGTACCACATGTTTATGATCCTCGAGTGCCGCTCCCTAGCCCTTATCCGAGTGGACCTATGCCCGGTTATGTTCCATATCCTGCATCATCCACACATATGCCAAGACCGGTACCCGTCCCTCTCCCACATATGATTCCAAGAGTACCTCCACCGGCCCTGCCTCCTCACATAGGTGACTTGGCAGCGTTTGCTCAAACCATAGGTCGATCTATCGCGGAAAATATGCGTCATGCATCTGATAGAGAGTCTAGAAGTAAGGCAGTACAAATTGCCAAACTCACTCAAAAATTCAATGGGGACGAAGATGCTAAAAAACACATTGAAGTGTTTGAACAAGTATGTGATTCCTTAGGGGAACGCAACGAACTACATAAGTGCAATGCCTTAAGCTTGACATTAAGTGGGAAGGTTGGAGATTGGTATAGAACCCTAAGGGTGGACGAGAAAACAATCTACCCTAGCCTTCGAAGGTTGTTTCTAAAGGAGTACATACGAGAAGGTGTGCTTTGGGGTGTAGCATCTCAGCTACAGAAGGCCGAACGTAAGGAAGGAGAGTCAGTAAGGGACTTCATTAGTCGTCTAAAGCACTTAAACTCTCGCTGCCCTGTAAATGAGCGCTTCAACAATAACCAACTGCTTGATCGATTCATTCGAGGGTTGAGGAATGAAGGAATCTATAATGGACTAGTGATTAGAGGTATCACAACCTGGGAAGATGTCACTGCCAATGCAATCCAATTAGAGGACAACTTAATGATAGCAGGCATGAGGGTGTCTACTGACACGAGATCCACTAGCTCACAAGCCATTGAGTATGAACCCATGACTGCAAAGCCCATTGCCAATGAGCCAAAGGTATTTGAGACATTCTTGACAGACCTCACCAAGGCAATCCAAGAGTCTCTTAAGGATAATCGACCCCCTCAAAATAGTCACATGTATCCAAGAAGGGAGCAACAATGGTGTTTCATTTGCTTAGGTCCACATAGCACTAGTGAGTGCCCTACGTTTAGAGTAAAATTTAATGGAACTTGCAATGCATGTGGTAGGTATGGTCACCAAGCTAAGGATTGTTTAATGATCAAACGTATGATGGCAAATAGACCACCTGTAGCCTGGACAAATGCGCCTCGAGCTCGTGTATTGATGCCTCCTCCACCTGTTGAGCAACTACCGCAACACATGGTCCCTAGATCTCAAAATGTTGTACAAGCTACAACGCTACCACCTCCTGTGCTAGGACCGTAGCCCCCGCATCCAAGAGTCGCCCCTATGAACCAAGTGGGTTGCGAGCCATCTAATGCTTATGCAGATGGATGTGAGGAGGAAATAGACAATAGTATTGCCTATGGACTTGATACATTGGAAGAGTGTCCTATATACTACATGGAAGATTGTTGGGGGCAAGTCAAGCCGGTTTATCAAGCTGCTGCTCTTGCATCCAGAGATCAAAATATCAACACCCAGGCTAGGAGGCCACCTCTTCAATGCTACGAGTGTGGTGGACCACATCGGGCAGCGGAGTGCCCTATTAGGCTGCAAAAGAATGCTGCACAGATGCAAATGAATCATGGGAGCACGTCTGCAATGCCAATACTCACATGTAATCGTTGTGGCATAGATCACTTGATTGCCCAATGCCCCTATAACCCAAATGCGCCTAAAATCACACCCCTAAATTTGGTCGAAATTGCTAGTGTGACATCACCAATACCACCCGTCGCACCCGCTTATGCGATTACACGGTCCATGCTTCAAGGGCAAGGCCATATCCTCGAAGAGAGAGATACCGCGTCAGTTATCCAAGCAAAGAAAAAGAAGACACGAAGGAAGAGGTCACAGAATACGGGAAATTCAAAGCCAAGTTCCAAAACAAACATAGGAACATGAGATGACCCCGTGTATATGAATGACCTCGAGGATGATTCAGATTTAATCGAGACAATGGAGACTAGAACCAATACCACAAAGGGAAAGACCGACAAAGAAAACCGTAACATGGAACCAAATGAAAACCGAATAAGAGAAAACCATAAAGAGCCTCTGAAAACACCACAAGTGTTTCCAAATCCAATCCAAGACCCCCAAGATAAACCGCAGGGGCAAAAAGGGAAGAATCGTAAAAAGAAGATTGGGACGTACCCAAACCCAGTAGACGAGATTGAGTAGGTGAAACATCTAAGAGGTTTAGTGGAGGAGACTCAAAGGAAACTAGAACCAGAATCCATGCATGTCAAAATTCATGACACAGTGTTTCCCACGCAAGTTCATCCACCCCACATGAACCATAGACCGTTAGCCATATCTAGTATCATCCAAGAAGGGAGTGAGGACGGGACATCAGAAAGTGAGCATACACCTTTCTTGTTGGAAAGGATGTTTAACGAAGGAATACCTGATCCCATTGAGAAATATGAGATTCCATCCTCACCAGTTCCTAGTCAAGGACCTACACCCTGCAAAATGCCAATGAATGTTGCCAAACTAGTGGACTTCATGTCTTCTGAGGTCCGAACCACTATCATAGCAAAGCTGTATGGAGATCCTGAGTTATTCTTTGCACTTCGAGCATTCCTTAACGGAGAGCTACAAACGGGATTACCGCAGTTTGCGCAACCAAATAGGCGTGACTCGATTATGATTGATGAGGAAAATCATGTGCAATCACTTGACTTAGATGGACACGAGTCTGTGATAGAGGTACCCATTAACGAATTAGGGCAGTATTTTGAAGGCGACGAGTCTAATGCGACGCTACCCATCACTACCAAGGGATTAACTATAAAGGGAATTCTTGATGGTGGTGCGGGAGTTAGCATCGTTACAAAAGATTGTTGGGAATCCATGGGAAAACCCCGCCTCAGTGTTACTAACATTGTGGTAAAGATGGCAAATGGTACCATAGCCAAACCTATGGGGATGCTCAAGGATCTTAAGATCAAAGTTCTAGGACACAAGGTATGACATACGTTCATTGTAATGGATTTATCTAAACACCTTATGTCATATGAAATGATTTTAGGACGACCATTCATGAGGGAAGCACAAATGGTTCATGATTGGTCTAAAAATCATGTCTATTTGCAATTCCAAGACTCTGTCCTTAGAGTGGATTTGGTGACTGGTAAGGTACACCCCTTAGGGAGTAAAACCATTATTGATCATCGCTCTGACACCACAGTTCACTGGGCCCCACTACAATATTGTTACACTTGTAAGAAGGATACAGACATTGGCCAAGATTCTCCTTACATGGATGTGTTACCGGGTATGACGGAATCAGACAATGTGGACTGGGTACACCTAGCTGCAACCATAGATACCTGGGGAAATAGAGGAACCACTTGGGTCACACCAGAGGGGGAAGAGGTACCACAAATTGCACCTCTAAACATGATAAGTGCCATACATTCATCTTCTAAGGGCAAGGCAATTGTAGACCAATTTGACAGTGACATCGATAGCTCAATAGAAGACTTTGACCAACACGACTCAGACACGGACTCCCAGACTGAAACGGATTCTGAATCTCATGAATTAGAGAGTGGAGCAAGTTCAGAGTCAAAACATTCGGAAGGACCGAGCACATCAACCGATGATAGCTCCTCCGAGAGTGAAGAGGACACCAACGAGGACTCCTTTAGTGAGCCAGATCTAAATGCAAATCAAAAGCAGGTCTCAAATAAGAAAAAGAAAAACTTTAAGAGGCGTCGATATCGAGCCAATGTACGTGCTAGGATAAAAAAGAAGAGATCCTCAGCAGAATGGCTCAGTTATATAGGAGCATGTGATGCTCATAAAAAATTGGTAGACGATTGGGGTGAATATCTCCAAAATGTTATGTGGTGTAGACCACGATCCCATGACATAGCCCAATTAGAGATCATAGACAAGCCAAAGTTGAGCCGCACTGCAAGGCGGCGTCAAAACCAAGAGTTAGCTCGACAACACAAGAAAGCAGAAATAGAAGCACAGACCAAAGCACAACCAGAATCCACAGACTTGCATCCTGCACCACAACATTTCAAATCTTACACCACAGGGGAAGCAAAGGTTGTGTACACAAAAGCCCAAAGAATACCTATCGATGGGAATAATGGAATCTATGATGGTCCGGCAATAGTTAAAGAAATAGAATTAGCCGACCCCGGTGAAGAATCAAAACCTGTTTTTATTGCCCAAGACCTCACAGAAGTTGAAGAGGCGGTCCTCAAAGAGCTTCTCAAGGAATTCAAGGACATATTCGCTTGGACATACCATGATATGAAAGGTGTTCCACCTTCTGTGGTCCAACATACAATCCCTATGATTAGCACTGCGAAGCGCGTACAACAAAGACCCTACCCGATGAATCCTAAGTACGCAAAGATCATTCAAGAAGAACTAGAATATCTTATCAAATGTGGGTTCATATATCCTATTGAACACTCTGAATGGGTGTCTCCAATAGTTATCGTACCAAAAAAGAATGGGAAACTCAGGGTGTGCGTGGACCTCAAAAAAGTTAATGCAGCTACTAGAAGAGACCATTACCCCCTACCATATTCCGAACATGTACTCGAAAGAGTTGCAGGCAAGGAAGCTTATAGCTTTCTAGATGGGTACTCAGGCTACAACCAAATCACGATAGCGCTAGAGGACCAAGCTAAAACTGCTTTCATCATAGAATTTGGCGTGTTTGCATTTCGTGTGATGGCTTTTGGCTTAACAAATGCCCCTGCTACATTCCAACGATTAATAAACACTGATTTTAAAGAATATTTGAGAGAGTTTTGTGAAGCTTTCTTAGACGACCTTTGTGTTTACTCTTCTTGGAAAGAACATCTATCATGTTTGCGGAAGGTGTTTGAAAAGTGTAGGTTATATCGTATCTCATTGAACCCGTTCAAATGCCAATTTTGGGTCAAGCATGGAGCTATTTTAGGGCATATAGTATCTAAGAATGGTATCTCAACCGATGAGAGCAAAATTAAAGTGATTCTAGAGTTACCACCACCAACCAATTACAAGGGAGTTCAAAGGTTCATGGGACACGTGGGTTATTATCGACGGTTTATTTTATTTTTCGTTGAGATAGCACGTCCTTTGTACAAGCTTCTCATTGAATTTAAATGGAATGAAGAGTGTGACCAGGCCTATGAACAATTGAAGAAAACACTAGCAAGTGCTCCAATTTTAAGGACACCTAACTGGGATGTCATTTTCCATGTGCATATTGATGCATCAAACTTTGCTATTGGGTGTGTTCTCACTCAACCAGGAGAACATAAATTGGACTATCCCATTAGCTTTGCAAGCCGTCAATTGAACGATGCTGAAAAGAACTACACTACTACAGAGCGAGAAGGTTTAGCAATGGTTTATGCAGTAAAGAAATTTCGCTACTACCTTCTCGCAAACAAGTTTGTATTTTATGTGGATCATCAAGCGTTGCTGTATCTGGTAAACAAGCCATGCTCCACAGGAAGAATCACACGATGGTTGTTAATTCTTCTGGAGTTTGATTTCACGATTGTAGTGAGACCCGATAAAAGGCACGTCATGGCTGATCATTTGTCTCGCATACCCAATGGTGAAGCCCCTACAGGAGTTGATGATGAATTACCCGATACTTCCCTATTCATAGTTGAGACTGTGCCTGAATGGAGTGAGAACATTGTTAACTTTTTAGTTAATGGTTTTCCACCCAAGGAACTTCGTAAGGATATCGCTCGAAGGCTAGTAAAAGAATGTGAACCCTATTGTTTGATTGCCGGAACTCTGTATAGACTAGGCAAGGACGATATTCTTAGGCGTTGCGCCCGCGAGGATGAATATTTGTATATCTTGCAAGAAGCACATATGGGCATAGCAGGAGGACATTTTTCAGGAGACCTGACTGCTAGAAAGGTGCTGCAATCAGGCTATTGGTGGCCAACTTTATTTAAGGATGCATCCCTTTTTACAAAAGGGTGTGATGAGTGCCAACGTTACAAGACCACACAGCGCAAAGACAGAATGCCCTTACATCCTATTAAAGTAACCCAACCATTTGAAAAATGGGGCTTAGACTTTGTAGGTCCAATTAGTCCCGCAGCTCGCAATACTCAATCTCGATATATTCTAGTTGCTACGAACTATGTAACAAAGTGGGCTGAAGCTAAGGCTTCACAAAAAGCTGACGCGAGGACAAAAGCTAAGTTTCTTTTTGAGAACATTATCACAAGATTTGGTTGCCCTTTTGAAATTGTTAGTGATAATGGTACCCATTTTATAAATGAGATAATAAAAGAGCTTACCACGACCTTTATGATATCCCACCATAAGTCTACACCTTATTACCCGCAAGCTAATGGACAAGCCGAGAGCACCAACAAGACTCTAATCTCTATTTTTCTCAAGACGATAGAAGCTCATCGCATTTATTGGGATTTGAAGTTGACATCTGCTCTATGGGCTTATTGTACTGCTTATAAAGTGGCTATTAATTGTACGCCATTCAAAATGGTATACGGCCAAGAAGCGGTTATGCCTTGGGAGTTTGTCATTCCTAGTCTTAGGGTAGCTACGCAAGAAGGATGGAATGGTAACCCCTTAACCGAGCATTTGTATATCTTAGAAAAACTAGACGAAGAGAGACAGTTGGCTGTGCAAAATGCTCTTGTGGAAAAGGATAGGAGAAAGAAGTGGTTTGATCGCCATGTGAAGGACAAGGACATCAAAGTTGGTGATAAAGTCCTTATGTATGGAGTACCTAAAGAGAAGAAAAAGTTGAAATATGCTGGTAAAGGACCATATAGAGTATGTGAAATTACCCCACAAGGTACCCTTCGTGTGGAAACTCTTGATGGAGTTGAAACCATTGGATTCCTCAATGGGAGTAAATTCAAAAGATATTATGATCCTTTAAGCCAAGAAGAACTACGGGCCATTCATCAAAAGAAGGCCGCCAAAGCACAAACCGAGTTAAAGAAGATACAAGCTCAAGCTGAGGCTAAGGAGCGACAACAACGTATAAGACAAAAACGAGAGGCTAACCTTGGAGTCACAAATGCATTCCACGTGAAAATCAAAGAGGATTGGTTGGACTCTGACACACCTCTACGATACCCTATTGAGTTAAATAGTACCTATGGAAAAGTGCTATATAACGCCTTATTGGACACGGGTGCTAAATATAATCTGCTATCCTATGGGGTGTGGTGTCAGTTAGGGAAACCACCTCTATCTGAGAGTATTATCCAAGTCAAGGGTGTCAACAAGAAAAAAACTACGGTTTTTGGAATCTGGCACACTTCTGTCAGTTATGACAATGGAATTGTAGCTCAAGACTTTTTGGTCATGCCTACTGGAACTATGGAGGGTAATATAAACCTAGGACGCACGTGGATGATAGCCACCAAATGCACTATTGATTGGGGGACTGGGGGTGTCACAACGCAAAAACCAACTCTTATCCCTACCACTCAAGCCATAGTCCCTGAGATATTGCCTAAGGAAATAAAACCCAAGACATTGCATGTCCTGGAGGTTGAACCATACATCCCCATAGCCCAACTCTCTAGATCTTCAACTGATGTAGTTGAAAGAAAGCTTGAGACACATAAGAACCATCCTAATATAACAAAGAAAGCATACAAGTGGGTCCCTAAAGCTTCTTTAGTAACCATGGCTGATGCTAAAAAACGGAAGCCTCGTAAGAAACGTCCCACTCGATCCAAGAAATGTAAGAAAACGTGGTGCTGGATTCCTAAACGACTATTAAAAGCCCAAGGATACTATAAAGGAAATGATCAAATCTGGGTGCCCAAATGTAAATTGTACTCTTACCTGTCACCTGACCCAGGTAAACCAAATCCTGTGGCTCCAAAACAAATTGAAAATCGTGGAAAGGAAAAAATCACGGAATGCGACACACCTGCTCCAGAGCTAGTTTGGGTACCAAAGAAAGAACGATTTGTTCCACCTAGCTCAGGAACAGGAAAAGCAAATGAAGCTTCTTGCTCTTCATGTAGTTCCTATACGGAAATAGAAGCTTCGACACAACCTCCACCTACCATTGTACATATCCATACAAGCGAGAAAGAGTTTGCACCTCCCGTTGTAGATTCACCACCTCTAACAATGTTGCAAATAAAATCATGGGAGAGTACCTTACTACCCTTGCAACTATATGAAACACATAGGGTGATCGAAAACTATTGGTTAAAGCCTTTACCCATAACAACTTGGAACAATTGGTTTCAAAAGGTGACGACATCATTCCAAAAAGTATGATCTACCCAAGGAAGGGGGGAGTGTTTGCTGACATCCGTCATTCACTTGCTTCCCTCTCAACCTTCCTCCCTGACCTCTCCATCTCCAATCTTAGGGAATGTATATATAAAGCCTTATACTCACAAAAACAAGATAAAAAAGTAAAAGAGCAAGAGCCATAACACAAAATAATAAAAACAAATTATGCACAAGAACACGACCCTTGTAATATTTGCACTCTAACCATCATCTATTTGCGTGTACAGATTTGGCTAGTACGCTAGAGTCATCCACTCCTGCCTTGGGTGAGAGGTACCCTCGTTACTTTTCACAAATGTTTCACATGGTCTTTCCAGTGCTTGCATGTGCATGGGATTTGATAGGTACGCTAGCATGTGAGAGGAATTTTGAGGAGTTAGAATGGCTGATACGTCTCTTGACCACGTCTGATCCATACTTAGTAGAGAGCGTTTCTCCCATTACACAAGCCTACCCTTTTGACCAAGATGACTATAGGCGTCTAGTGACCTTCTTAGTAAACATGGGCACCTATGATGAAGAAGAAAATTTACATGACTACACGGATGGCACATATGGTCTCATGGATGATGACTTTGTTTATCTCGACGACGAGGATAGGGGTTTAGCCTTAGGGTTTCCCCCCAACCTCTACAATATCCTATTCCCTTGACTCTTTAGGGGGAGTGCAAATAATTAGGTTAGGGTTCCTTATGTTTTTTGTTGTGTTCAATAAGTGTTGGTACCTTTTCCCACTAATGTGCCTCCTGGAGGTATTCCTTTTGTTTCCTAGTGTGTACAGGAGCGTGTTGCTATTGATAGGATTTGGACCTTCATGGAACCTTTCTCTCGTTCACACTTCAAATCAAGCGCGACCATCAACACAAATAGGTGTTTTATGTCCATTAGCATTGCTCTTATCTTTTTGCATCCATGTTTGTCTGCTTTGATTGTGATTGGTAGCATAATATTCAGCGTATTTGCTTAGTATCAAACATTTAATTCAATGTAATGTTTTGTCATAATCACTTGTCTAGGTTTAAAAATCAAGCAGTCTGACTAAGCTAGTTTGACCAAGCTAGGTATTAGAAATCTTCTCTTAATACCATGGGGAATGCCTTCCTAATAAGCAATGGTTACTTAGGTTCTTAATCCGATTTAGGCAGCATTGTGTGAAATGTACTAGGGCTTTCTAGTGGGCTTAACCCTATGGACCTTTAGCTTAAGTATTATAAAGGGAGTTTACTAATGTGATGAGCCTGGGGAGGGTAACAGTGTTATATGACCCCCCAAAGTTACAAAATTAATATGCTGAAAATGAACAAACAAAAAATCAAAGTGCCACAATGTAAAATTTTAAGCTGGAAGAGAAATCTCTGCTTAAATTGGTACTTCACTCACATGTATCGCCTATGGTACTAGAGCCCTAGAGGTTCCCAGTGTGGGCGCTTTTCCTTGAAAAGCAAAAAACCCAAGGCATACAAAATAAGAACACACATCAAAATTGAATCAATGTGAAAAGACTTTGGGGGGTCAAAGAAAAGGTAATCAGTCAGGCGATGATTTCATGAGAAATTCCTTTTATCGTAGCTTAACTACAAGGTCTTCTAGGTATAGCCTCTAGTCAGCCCTCGAACATCAAATACTTGGCTCTCGCGATTAAACAACTTAATTGACCAGAGAAAATTGAGAAGTTACCCATGGTAATAGTCGAGCTCTAATGCCTTTTGACCGTTAAATTAGCGACCCCGGACTTGTTTAATTTTTTACCTTTACATCTGTTTCTACATTTGATTATATTGCAATTTAATGTTTATTGCTGACAAATTGTCTAAAATTCTGTTAGCAATCAATTTGTCTGTCTAAAATTGCATATGATTTTTAATTGTATATGAGAATGAAATTACTGTGGCAATGTTGTTTGATTTTGCAGTGATTGAAGAAGGCTACGCACATCCATGTCGACTGCTCTTCCATCTCAACGAACGAGCTTCAACTGGATAGCTTCCGAGGACGGAATCTACATCAGGAAGGGGGGCATGTTAACCCTCACGGCACACGGACACCCTATGATCTATAAATGTTGTATTATTTAGAGTCAGGAACCGGGCTTGTCGGACCAATAGGAACAGGGTAAGGGTGATCGCCGATGACAGACGCACTCTAACTGGAATATTCAAGGAGTTAGTTGGCTAAGTATGGGCGCCCAAGTGTGAATGGGGTGAGCTAATATAAAAGCCACTAAACCTAATTTTTACTCATTCTCTCATTGTGCAATAGAAGCCGCTCTTGCTCCATCTCCACCTTCTCCTTCACCATCTCCTTGTGTGTGTGTGTGTGTGTACGAGTGAGAGAGAGAGAGAGAGAGAGAGAGAGAGAGAGAGAGAGAGTGAGTGAGATCGAGCGTTGCGGCGGCACGACGGCAGCGAGGCAGTTGAGCGCGGCGTAGCGGCGTCTCCCTCTTTTTCGCGGCGTGGGAATCCTTCATTCGCAACTACGCAGGAAGGTGAGTGACACACCATTCTTCCTTGTGAGCTTGTCTGTTGTATGACTGTGTGCTAGGAGCCTTTGTGGCTCGCTCACGGTGCGTAGCAAGTCCCTAGCCTTGACACACTTATCATTTGGTTTCCCTTGACTTGAAAATCTATCATATGAAATAAGGGGAGTAGATTGTTTGTTTTTAAGAGTTTCATAAGTCTCCACAATTTGTAAAAGGGAAAAAAAAATATTGCTTTAGGCTAAAACATTGAGAGGTGGAATGGAAAATTGAAAATTGGAAGGTTGAACATGAATAACTTAATGTTGATAATAACGAAATGAAAAGTCTCATAACATTGGGAAGTAAAAGGACTTTGTAAAACTACAAGAGTTTGCAAAATTTTACCCACAACTTGAAACATCATTTTTTTATAAAAAGATATGAATTAGAATCTCTTAAAAATAAAGCAATCCTCTATTAGAACCCGCTCTTTAGAACTCACACCATTGGCATTGCCAAATTGTGGCTTCAACTTCAAACAGGAGTATTAGTGTGGTCCTAGGTGGGGGCACTAGAAGATGGAGAGGGGGAATGGGGAACACACCCAACACACACACCAAATGTCTCTCTATAGCCCAGGGCATTCATAGCACCCTATCCTCTTGGAAAACACCTTCAAACAAACTCAATCGCACAAGAAAACCACTGTTTGCACATAAATCAATGTGCCAATGTGCTCACCAAGACTAAACATACTTTCACTCACAACATCTGCACTGTTACTATTGCACAGACCACCGACGCACACAAAAAACCTCTCTCTCTCTCTCTCTCTCTCTCTCTCTCTCTTTGCATCACACAAAGCAGTCCGCACGCACACATATCCATTGACACCGACATTCACACAAAGAGACATAGCAAAAAAGAGAAGGGGGGTGGGGGCATAGACAAACCTTTGGGAATTCGCTTCAATCAACACCAAAAAACTCTATACATCACCACGAGAGCCATCATGGTCGGCTTGACAAAGCAACACACTCAAAAAGCTCACTAGGCTCCACATGAACATACATCCCTAAAGCAACACCCAAAAAAACACATTGGCCTTGCATTACTGCAAAAAAATTGGGTTTTATAGAGCCTCCACTCCATTTTTAGCAAGTTGGAAAGAACGGGATAATTTTTTGCTCAATTTGGTAAGTTCGCATGTGAATATATCCCTTATAGGCCTCATCGACTCCTTCTCTCTCTCTCTCTCTCTCTCCGTGCCTCTGTGTATGAGAAGGGCCTCCCCTTAGAGCACTAGTGCTAGTGCTTGTGGGAGACCCCCCTCTAGCCTTGTCTTCAAAAGTATTTAGCCCCTTATGGGTGTGGGATCAATCGCCTAGCACTAGTTATGCCATGTAAACATTGCAGCAATGCTGACGACGGGAAGAACGACAACACACTATCACCCCACCCATGTGCCACCATCAACCACATCGGGCGCCACCAAGGCAGCGCCCAGTTATATCTCACGGAGCTCTTGATCTCTCTCCCACTTGATGTCCACTATGGCCTCACAGACTATTTGCTGCTCAGCTAACAAGAGAAGAAGAAAGAGCATCTAAAGGGGGTGCCAATCATTTTTAGAGCCAATTAAATGTATTAAAGCCCTTTGTTTCATTGAAAAATCCCACAAAGTCTAAAGCTGTTGTAATATTATTAATTGTCAATGAGTCTAAAGGGGTTAAGGGCCTCCAAGTTTGTGATCATATGCAACTTCTAAGCCTTGTAATGAGCCCAAATAGCTAGAAATCCATTCTTTGACCCTTGGCTAAGGTATAAGAGCCAACCTTTGTAATTAGAAACCTAAGTTTTTTGGATAATGAAAGTAAACATTCCCTGTAAAAGCTCAACGTGAGTCAACTGTTTCTTTGAATCTTTGTGTCTCTCTCGTATGGTGTTGCATTGCTATTCTTTACATACCAAGCCTTCGCACGTGAAAGCTCTTCCATTTAATGTAAGTTTCTTATGATGAAAGTATGATTTTAGCCTTGGTGTCCACAACATTATTTTACTCCTTATGCACCATACACGCACCAAAACTAGTTTTTGACCTTACAAGTAGGTAGAGCAAATCTAGAGGAAGCTATAGAGTGCTTCAAAGTTTGAAATTGACTGACCTAAAACAGGTTTTCTTATCTTAGGTGCGATTTTTTCTGAGTATTAAAAATGACATTTGAGTACATGGGAGTGTCAAGGATACTCTGCTCATGCTAGGCATAAAGTTTCGTTGCATTCAAAGACTTGTAGCTATACCAAATCATCTGAACAAGGTTGCGGTAAGGAAAATAGCTTTTGAGGTCTGACACACATTTGAGACTGAGATAGGTAGGAATGGCTTAGACCTGGAATCTTCAAGAGATTATCTATCTCTTGTAGCCTCCATGCACTAGTCAGTCATCTGCATCCCACGGATTGATAATTTTTATGTCTATGGTTCTCACTTTGCTAGCATTTATATGGTGAGGCTAGGCCGCCGACCGACATTTTGCGTCGTTGCCAAGGAAGAGGCAACCTAGACTAGAGAAAAACCCAAAGATTTTACTTGAGTTTCCATCACTTCCTCTAGTTTCGGCTAGAGTAACACCTTTTCTGAATTATCACAGTTGAGAGGTGCTTGAGAGTAGAGATACTCGGTAAGGACCTCCGGAGCATTAGTTTAGTGGGATGGATTAGGGGAAAGATCATTGAGACTAGCTAGTGGTTGGTAAGGGTATCACCTAAGTAAGAAGTAGAGATTTTAGATTGAAAGTCAAACTTTTTACCTTTTGTATTGTTTTTTCATGATCAATAGGATTAGGGTAAGTAGAAAAATCATGAGAATTGCATCTGATTTGAGGTGCACTTAGAAAGCCACAAAAATAGTCAAATCCATCTTAGGTGCGTCGAAGATAGATTGGAGGTTTTGGGATTGAAACTGAGAAATTGAACTTGCAAGGTGGTACATCAACTTTTTTAGACCATCCCCATTGATTTTGGAAACATTTGGATCACTAAAACACTTGGTCAAGTCCAAAATTGAAAAAAAACGTAAAAGAACCATCTTGAGAACGGGACGGATCCAAGACATAAATCAGTGGTTTAAGAGATGGGATGCATTATGCTTAGCTACATGATGCCTCAATAGGCTCCCAAGTGAATGAAGCTTTTCTACAATGCCAAGGGATTACAACTTGGGAGGAATTTGGTGGGTTGCGCTTCACACATTACACCACACATATTGCCCTTAACTACAAAACTATGTTCTTTGTCAAAAGAGGAAACAATACTCATGTATATATGCTTGAGCCTATCCCCTTGTTGAATGATACACACTATCGCAGCCACTAGGCTTAGCTCCCACTCCCTCCAATCCAAGACATGGTGTTGGGAAAATGGAGAAGAGTCAAGTCAACTTTGCACATTATTCTCATTGCAAGTTCGAGAGTATGAGTACCACACACTAATAGTGCTTAGCTTTTTCTCACATCAGATGTTGCTTCTAATTTTTAGCCATGACTTAGACCTACACAATTTCCTCTCGCAGCCACAATGTGAGCTCTCCATATTGCAACTCTCACTACTACAATTCTTGAGCATAGATAATCACTTATCATCCTTATACATACTACCTCACATGTATCTTTGGTCGTCATATTTGACGTCCGAGGATGATTATAAAAAAGTCTATCTACTTATCTCTCTCTCTCTCTCTCTCTCTCTCTCTCTCTCTCTCTCTCTCTCTCTCTCTCTCTCTCTCTCTCTCTCTCTCTCTCTCTCTCCATAAGCCGCACATTGCGGTCCTGTGGATGTCCGGACATTGTGGACTAGGAGTCATGCGGCTTTGGGACAGTTCTTCATGGGATATGAGGAGACAGGATGTGGTTTTGCATCGTTCCCAATCTGTGCTGGAGTAGCAGGTGTATTTGGGGGCGCATACCAGTCTTTGTGGATATCTGTTCATGCAATCAATATATCATTCTCATGTAATTCTGTGTTCTGTTACATATCAATGAAGACGACAGTGTTTTGTCCCTGTGTATTGTCTTCTATTTGGTCTTCATATACCTTGTTGTTCATATAATGTAAGGTAGTGTGAGGGTATCCATTCTCGTAGTGCTTATTAATCCATTGCGGAGCAATAGGCATTACATATGGCGACCACGATGCACGCTAGGCGACCTGCTGTGAACATGCATGCGCACTAGGTCGTAGGTCCTCCTGACCCTGTTGTTCCAATTGTGGGAAGACGACGACGGTGAGGCGGTTCGGATGAATTTGTTTTCTCTACACCTCAGGCAGAGAAACATGTATCTTTGTCACCAAGCCCGATGTGTGGTCGGCGTATTCGACGGGTGCGACATACTCCACATAGTCAGTCATGTCCTCCTTCCATGCACTCTCCCTCACCCACTCATGTTGCTCCACCACCGACTCCGGTAAGTAGTCCCGGGGTTTCACCGCCATCGTCCCCGCCTCCTATTGTTCAACAACTTTTTCCAGGAGGGGGTACAATTGGGCAAGGGACTATGGCACAGCTAGTGGCGGGTGGTCAAATTAAGTATAGTCGCTTCCGAGGTCTTTCAAAGGAAGACCCTAATGAACATTTGCGACAAATTCAATAAAGTATATGGATTGAACCATCTTGGCATTGTGGTTCCTCATCATCAACAATCGGTGTTTGAATCCACACTTTCAAGAGGGGGTCCCCGCCTCTATTGTTCAACAACTTTTTCCAGGAGGGGGTACAGTTGGGCAAGGGACTATGGCACAGCTAGTGGCGGGTGGTCAGATTAAGTATAGTCGCTTCCGAGGTCTTTCAAAGGAAGACCCTGATGAACATTTGCGACAAATTCAATAAAGTATATGGATTGAACCATCTTGGCACTGTGGTTCCTCATCATCAACAATCGGTGTTTGAATCCACACTTTCAGGGAAAGCTGCAAAATGGCCGTCAGAGTATCACTTTCAAACGTATGTCGAAGGGGTCCAGAGTGTTCTTGCGAAGATTTAGAACGGAAAAGACGGTCCCTCAACATTTAGAAAAGCTTCGAACGTTACGTCAAAAGTCGTTGCCAGTGGAGGATTATGCTGCGAAGTTTCGGATGCTTTTGCAACGGGTACCTTAGGCACAACGGCTAGTAGCCGAGGTGCTAATGATTATTTTCTGCGAGGACTCAATAAGGATCTGAGAACTGCTATGGAAACAGTAGATAAGGTAACCACTCCACTAGATAATGTGATTGCAAGGGTTGTTGTCGGACGAGAGGCTTTAGAGGATACGGAATCACCAAAGAAATCAAAGAAAAATAATTGCAATAAATCTCATCATAAATCTCAGGGAAGTGGTAGTGATAGTTTGAAGTCGGAGAGTGCAGAGTCAGAATCTTCAGATTGAGGCAGCAGTGGTTCATGAAAGAATCGGAGGAAGCACCTCAAAAAAAATCCTAGCGTCAAGGGAAAGGTGTTCCATCTGGATTGGCGGAATCTTTTATGGTGGTTAAAAGTCTAAAGGAACTGTGGTGTACTTAATGCCGAAATGCGGGACATGCCGCTCAAGAGTGTGCAATGAATCAGAAATGGTGTGCGATTTGCACAGCCAACACGCATAATATAGTGGAATGTTATTACAATGGTCGTGGCCGTAGGAGTCGGGATTCTTCTACATGGCAGTCACAACAATCAGGGCACGGACAAGGGATGGCGGTGGCAATGGCTCACGCTCATGCATCAAAAGGCGCCTTTTCAAGGTCAAGCCGGGGGACGGGGTCAAGGAGGGGGTCACGGTCATGGAAGAGGTGGACGAGATCCTAATCGACCCAAGACCTGCCTTTTTTGTTTGGGAGATGGGCATTGGCGGTCTGAGTGTTCATAGGCTATGGAGTATGACCGGAAGAAACATGAATGTGCTGCGGGGAAGCAGCCGAGTGTGGCTATGGTTCAGATTGAGGGTTTGGACAAATTAGACCCGGTGGTTTCGTTGATTACCCGTTCTGGCAAAAATGTTGTACCAACAGCCGAAGTTAAGCTCCCAGATTTGGCAACTCAAGAAGATGTATGTAAAAAGATTGTAATGTGGATGCCAGATTGAGTACCACCAATGCAATCATAAGGACCATCAACCTCCTCTCTCGAAAAGAAAGAGGGATAGTCCGAAACAAGGAAAATACCATGGAAGAGGATAATTGGGATTCAATTTGGAACGAGGTTCTAGAATCACCATTACAAAGTACAATTGGGATCGTTGTGAGCAGGATGGAAACACACACAATGCCTCTATAATCACCCGATACACACTCTTGGGCTGATACACACACACACACACACACACACACACACACACACACACACACACACACACACACACACACACACACACACACACACACACACACACACTATGGGGCACCACTCGACTTACACAACCCACCTGGCCGAGACAGGGAACACACCAATGAAGTGAGAGGAGAGAGGCCACTCAACACAGAGGCACACAGACACACACACACACACACACACACACACCCACCCACCCAAAAAACTTAGCTCAAAAGAGGAAGATTTCTGATGATTAGATACAATTGAGCTTGGGCCAACACCAATGGGGCAAATAGCTCACACAATATGGATAAAATATTCCAGATACAATCACAAATTGGAGCAGAGACTTCGCTCACAGGAGAAACTTACACAGCCAAAACAACAAAGAAAAGTGAGGAATTTGGAAAAATGGACAGCACCATTGCGTCCAGAGCGGCAAAAAACCCCAGTCTACAATATCAAAGTGTTCAAATCCGACCTCGGATGAGAAGTTTATGGCCAAAACAGGCTCCAAAAATAGCAAAAACTTAGTTACGGCTGTTCCTCCTCTTCTCTCTATGTTTTGCTGGTCTTTTTCTCAGCTTTTTCTGTGTCCACATGGACACTTCACTTTATGCCTTGGGCACCTTTGGCCTTTTAGTTGACCTCAAACGGACCCATGCAGTGCATTTTTGTCACCCTCCTACATCCATCCGCACACCTGGCACTCAACTTTTCCCAATAATGCATCTCGCAACCAGGTGAAGTGGCCCCCAAATATAGTCCTCATGATGACCTTTTTGCATAATCATTACAAGAAAACACCCAGGTTGTGTCCGTACTTATCCACGTGCAAGTACTGACCCCCTTCGACCTCGTGACGCCACTAGATGCCATCTGACGCACCTGCTTACCTCATGTCATCGGCCCGTGGATAGCTTCGTCAAGAAGTTTTAGGTGCTATCAACTCCATAGAAAAAACACACTGGTACTGGTGACGATGAAAATCGATGCAATATGTACAAGCTGTCCTATCTGTACACATGTGGGCCCCATGCAACCACTTGGCTCTGGAAAATGAGCAATCCTTTATTCGATGCACCATGCATGTGTATGTACATATGTGAAATCACTTCTTCCAAAAAACTCCTAACATAATTTGCCCATCCCCTAGCCTACTAGGTCATTCATGATCAGCAGCAGCAAAAAGAGATATGAGACTCGCCGCGTCACACGTCTCCTCATCCCTCACATACATTACTTGTTCTGTAGAGAACTCATCTTGCTCCACCATCATCAATCTAGCATGATATAATTTAAGAGTCAATTCATTTACCCTTGACTTATGTAAAATCCCATCCAGGTTAGCCAGCTGATATGTACCATTCGGAAAACACTCCACTACCTTGAAAGGGACTTCCCACTTAATTTGAAAATTCTTTTGGAATGTTTTGTCCAACTTACTGTTGTAGCGCAAAACCACTAGGAAATTTTGGAGGTCATTTGGAGGGCCTTCTAAGAAAATGTATTTTTTGCACTCTCTCTCTAGATAATATGGCGAATAAGAGAGGCGGGTCTGTCATGGTAAAAGTTCAAAAAGTGTACTTTTAGTAGATTCTTTACCCTTTTGAACATTCGTCCGTAATGATTTAGGGATAATCTTCTTTTCAGTTGCATTGAATGAACCTTGTCAACATGGAGGGAACGAGGCTAACATGGAGGAACGAAGCCGCAACAACTACACAATTTTCATTAAACCTACACCTTTGGCTAATGGCGCACTCCTCAAATGGCACAAATGTTACGCAGAAACAAGCCAAATATCACCTTTAGATTGATTTGGACAACGAGTACCAACCATTGATTAAGCGGAGTAAAACAAACACACGTATACCTCCCGCATCCATAGACACGCTCAGAGCTCAGGGAGATAAACACATAGATATTTGGACGATAGGCTCTCTCTATCCTAAGAATCCAATGACTAATGCGTCTCCAGCATTTGTCAATCCTACAAGCTTATTGACCTTTGCTGGTGATGGAGAAAACGGCCTTCTGGGTTATTGTAAATCTCTTACAAGGAAAGCTGAAACTTATAAGGGCATTCTCCAAGCTCAACAATGTGAGATTGTTCATCTTTCACATTTGCATTCTACAGATCAGGTTACCATTTTGCAACACAAAACAGAGGTACATGAACTAAAAGGAAAGGTACGAAGTTGTCAAATGAAGGACACTATCTTGGGTGGTCGTATCCGAAAGAAGAAATTGCGCAATCTTGAAACATTGCAGGTTGCATCCAGAGGTCTTAAGAAAAGAATCCGAGCATTAAGGTGATGCTTCTTGGTTGACTAAATAGTCTTAGTTAAGTAAATTTTTTGTTTTTCTAGTTATGCATTGTTTTCATGTGTCTAAATAGTTCTAGTTAAGTAAATTTTTTGTTATTTACTTATGTATTGTCTTCAGGTAGAGATTCAATCTATCCTGACAAGGAAAAAATTGACCCCAAAGCCAATATAGGAAAGAGATTGAAGCCACTTATAAGTAGAAGCCTTGAAGCAGATATAGTACATGCCAAGAAGTTTAAGGTCCTACAACGAAATGTAGTGGACCGCTTTATTTCAAAGAACTCAGTGCCTGCAAAAGAGATACAAGACACACTTGATTCACTTGGTGTAAGCAAAAGAGGATACTCGTCTATACAGAAATCTGTCTCATCCATCTTTGTTAAGAAGGGAATAAAGTCCAAACTTTTACCATCAACCTCAAGTGTTTGGAAAGAGAGGCTTCAACTTAACGACGCATAGGGAGAATATATTGGACAGCCGTTTCATATTAAAGGAACTTAAAGTGGTCGTGGAGCAAACATAGCATATGATGAGTTCAATAATATTTTTATGGACCTGCAGATGTTGCAGAAGAGAATGGTGGAGTTTTACAACATCACATTTGAAGAGTCACGAGGGGTATTACATTTTGTGTTGAAACTGGATGAGTGTGATCTTGTTAAAGACAAGAAACTAGAGCGTGTTACTATTACTTTAATGAATAGAGCCGTCTCAAAGTGTCCCACTGATGATCCTTTGTATTTTAGTGTTCAAACAAAATCTAACATATGGTGGCTTGGTGCTTTTGAGGTAAGCGAGATTCTCAGCTAAGCTCAAATGTTCACATCTACATAAGTCTCATTTATTTTGTGTTGTAGGTAAAGAAAGAAGATCATGACATTCTATATTGGGTGTTCCATCAAACTAATGTTCTAGAGGTGATTGATCGACAGACTAACCATGGAGAGGTACTACATCTAGATGGAAGGGGAGACTTTCAAGTTCAGTGGCATCTTGCAGGTGACCTCAAAACATTAAAGTGCATGTATAATTGTGGAATGGGTGCAATGGCAAAGTCACCGTGTTTGTTCTGCATGGAGCCTACAAAGGTCATGGACCCAAAGTGGTGGAGAAAAGCTCCAACACGTCACATTGAGGACCCTGCTTTTCGAACGGTTTTGAAAATACCACTTTTGAATGTCCACATCTGTACAATGCATGCCCTTTGTATAATTGGGGAGAAATTGATCTACTTATATATCGGGTTTTCTTGGAAAATCAAGAACTCAGCAGAGTGACAGATGGCCCTGTAGTGCTTAGAATTGGTACTGTCGGATATGGGGCTTCATGGTGGCAATTTGATCCAGTGGGATGAAAAGAGATCAACTGTTGAGAAGGATGTCCCATGCAAACCATCCATCAGTGGGGTGAAGGCACGGAGGTTTTTATCTAAAGCCCTAGGAATATGAGATCCGAAGCTAACAGAGCATGGAAGAATATATAACACATCTTATGTTAGCAAGGTAGAGTATCAGAGCTGGAAAAAGCTACATATTGTAGTCAAAGATCAAGAACCAACTACTCGTAACACGAAGGTTGAGGTTTGGAGATCGATAGACATGCTATTTTTGATGTGCGACAAAGATGAATGGTCACAAGGTGATATGAACAAGTTCAATAAAAATCTCAACCTTCTCAAGAAATCATTCAAGACAGCATGGACAAACACCCAAATTACTCACTACATGGTATTATTGTGTATTTTGATTCTCTTTTATGTGTAACTATGTGAGTGTAAAACATTCTAAGTAATCTATTTTCATATCCAACACATCATTTTCAATCATTTACCATATTTTATACAAAAGTATGGGAACCCGGCCATATGGAATATCCAAGGGATGGAAAAGTCTCATTACATGGCCAGAAATGCCTATTTCAGGCACACACGACATGGCGGCTCTTGAATCAAGGCTAACAGTTTGAGAGAACTATTTGAATGGTACTATCATAGAATCATTCATCGAATGCAGGCAAAAGAAGTCTTGGCCTCTTCAGCAATAGCACAAGCCATTAGACATTTACAACAAAATAAAATTAAAAGATCAATGGCATACAACAACTCCAGTGCTCGTGAAGGTCAACAAAGGTGGAGAGAGACAATGGTGTATGTAAACCACAAGTGGAGAAAGATACTCTGAGTGGATAACATTGTACAAAATTTCAATATTTCTGTAATACATGCTCTTAATACAATTGACACTTGAAGTGTATCAAGATTTTGAGGTTCAATTTTGTTTTTTGGCACATCACCCTTGTAAAGAATCATGAGATGTTTGCCATACTCTAACAGTTCATCCGGGTTTTTTCTGCCAAGAGCTAGTGCCATTGCTGTGTAAGTATAGTAATATGCCGCCCAACCACATGTATAGCCCGAGCAATAACCAAAACAATCTCTGGCAAACACTTTGTCCACAAGAATGACTTTATCTGCACTTTTGGGCAGCACGGGTCCACCCAAGCATTAGGAAAAGTTTGGACTTAAAAATGGGCATTGTAAGAAATGCCAGGTCAGCTAGAGAGAGATAATAAAAAGTCCCTAATTTCATTTTTGATATTCACTTTCAAAAAAACTCGGATATCAGATTTGGGGGATACGTTTATTAAAACTCTCAAAAAGTGTTCAGACAATGATAACATACGACGGCTCCGAATTGAACGCCAATTATCTCAATCTTTTGGATTTTTCAAAACTAAGATTTGGCGCTCAACGAGGTGCATTGAATGTTATTCTTCTCCTCAGTTTTGCGTCTCTCTTGCTTTTCGCCTGCGCGCAGTCTCTTTCCTTGAGCTCTCTTCCATTTGCTCCACTCTTGCGCTCTCCTCTGTTTTGAGCTTTCTCATTCACCAAGTCGTCTCAATGTCATTATCATCTTCACACAGAACTCAGACGAGGAGTCAAAATGATGTGTATCATATGCATATTGAACTGTCCATAGAATACGAGCCCCTCCACAAGAAGAATAAGCGAGGCATCCTTTCCGAAGCTTCAAAAGAGAACTTCAGATTTCAAGGTAAAAAAAGCGTCGATCTTTGGGTGGATGGCAGGATATATCCTGACCATCCTATCACCAACTCAACTCCACCGTTCAGAAACATAATGTCATTGCTGAACTATGTAGGAGACGGTTATTCTAGTTTATATAGCTACACCAAGCATTTGGCGGCTAGAAGTGATATTCTTAAGCTTGAGAGAGACCTTGCACAGAAAGAAAACTTTTGCTTGAAGCAAACTGTGACAGAGTGTGCTCAGCCAACTGAAAGGCAAGGACGAAAGCATCACGCAGCTCACGTAGGATCTCAGAGAAAAAAAACTGTCTTGGGTCCTCGGTTAAGAGAACGACGCTTACGAGACATTGAACAACTGAAGGTTGGTTCTGGGGGTTTGAAGAAGAGGGTTAAAGCAATCAAGTAAGATTATCATTCAAGCAGGTTTAATTCATCTTTGTAGTTTTATATCTTACTTTTCATATTTATGCTTAGATCGTTGCTACATCCTCAGTCAAATATTGACAGCAACACACCAACTTCTTCAATTCCTTATGGTCTCATACTAAAACGCAAAGATGTCACCGGACTTTTGGATGATAAGCGCTACTGCAAGAGTGTTGCTAAGCAACTTGACACTCTTTTGAAACAGAATCAACTCCAAACACGTGATGTTCAGTCAATTCTGGATAAAGCCGAAATATGCATTTTTTAGGTATGTCTGGTGTTTGAATCAATTGTCTTCACCTGTCAAATCAAATGTCTGCAATTTTTAGGTATATTGGATATGTGTAGCATTTGAAAACTTGAAAATAGTCCATTTACTTAATTTTCTGTTTACAGAACTATGCAGCAACAAAGTAAGAAGTTCAATCTCAAGCACACGTTGCTGCCAAATCCTTTCTCCATTCGAAAGACAAGATTGGAGGTCAACCAGGAAGTGCTTCGGACATTGGGCACTCCTTTTCACATTGAAGCAATGTACAGATCGCCATCGGCAGAGGAAGTGGTCTATGACAAATACAATAATATATTTTATGATTTAGTAGCTTTGCAGACATATATTGTTCAATTGGTCGAGGTTTCTCAAGAGGAATGCAATGGAGTCTTGAAGTTTGTGCTTAAACTAGATGAGTGCAAGCTAGTGAAAGAGACAAAGGTTGAGCGTGTCACAATAACACTTGTGAATAGAGCATTAGATGAAAGCATTGCTTCAGACGACCCTAAAAACTTTAGCGTGCAATCCGAAAACAATATTTTCTTATTAGCCACATTCAAGGTTTGACATCAACAAGTTTTTGCTTAAAAAATGGCTAGACATGTTTCATTTGATTGGTTTGGTTTTCCCATTTCAGGTGCCTGCAAAGAATTTCGATATTCTTAACTGGGTTTTCCATCAAACAAGTATTCTTGAAGTCATAAGCGAACAGAGAAATGGAAAGACACTCGATGTATTAGGCATGGGTTCATACATAGTAGAGTGGCATATGGCTGGAGATCTCAAAACCCTAAAGTGTATGTACAACATCTCAAAAGGAGCAACAATTAAAAGCCCTTTTTTGTATTGCATGGGAGGAGTCATTGATCTTGACAAAAGAAATTGGAGGAGAGCACCGGACAGGCACTTGCAGGACCTTAACTTCCACCCAGTGTTGGATATTCCACTATCCAGAGTACATATTTGCACGATGCATGCACTCTGCAGAATCATTGAGAAACTTATGTTTCTGTACATTTGTTTTGCTTAGACCACTCAGCCAACATCAGCAAAACAAAGGGCTATATTATCATTGGAAACAGTTTTCTCAAATATGGGCTTGCATGGAGGACATGTGAAAATAGAGCAGGACGAGAAGAGGTCTAAGAATGGTCGAGATGTGCCAAAGAAGTTGTCTATTGGCGGTGTGAAAGCCCGTCTCTTCTTGTCGATGCCAACAAGTGGCAGACAACGTAAAAGCCAAAGTGCTCAGGAAAGGTTGACATTGAGATACAACCGATGGAGAAACCTGCACAATGCAGTGGTTGACCACGCAGACAATGGTGCAGCAAGGACTCGCAAAGCGAATGTGTGGAAAATTTTGGATGCCCTATTCAAGTTTTGTGAGCTCAATACTTGGAGAGATACTGACTATACATTGTTTCAAGACGCTCTGGAGACCTTCCACAGGTCTTTCATAGCTGCATGGACAAATCAACACATAACTCATTACATGGTATATTACTTTATTTGATAAAATTGTGAATATATATTTACATATAAACAATAGGCTGGTTTTTTTTTGCAGCATATCATATGCAACCACATGCCTTGGTTTGCTAGGCAGTATGGTAGCTTGGCTATATGGTCTACACAAGGTATGGAGAAAACTCACTACCAAGTCCGTACTGGCTATTTCAGCCACACTCGTCACGGAGGTGGTGCAAGCAAAGCCAGCAGTTTGGAGGAAATACATCAATGGACTTATCGAAAACTTATGCATAGAACACACCGAAAGGAATGTGTCAAAGACAGCCAGATTGGCCAAGCAATGAGATTAGCAAGCAAACGACGGAAGAAGGAAATATGGGAGGCATCTTCTGCGGCATCACGACATGCAGAGTGGCGACTTCAAAAAGAACGCATTGGAAAAACTTGGACAACTCCGACCCAAGTTGTTTGAGACTTCCTAAAGATAGCGCATTGTAACACAATATAATTTTTTGTGCCAAGAGAAGACAACCAGTCATAAAAGTGAGAAACATAATGTACTCATTGTTTTGATAGAAAATGTACTATTTTTTGGCATCGACAATATACATTGGAGCTTCTCTATTCTTCATCTTCATCAAGAAAAGTTACAAAATATTCTAGCCTTTTTGCCTGCTGTGTGTTATTGTCTTCTTCTTGCCTTGGTCTTTTGCAACCTAGTCCTGCAGGTTCGTTGGTCAACAATACATTTGTCTCCACCTCCACAGCCACAAGAGACATTTCTTCAGTAGGAAGATGCGCAATTGGTTGTTTATTGCGAAACATAGCATGCTTGTCATACTCTAGTAATTGCGCAGGGTCAGTGATTCCGCATGCCAAACCATATGCTGCTTGGGTCAAAAAATAGCGACTACTCTACCATACATTCCTGGCCCTTGGCCAAGCATATACAATGCGGCCTTTTTTTCTAAAAGCATTATTTTATCTGCGTTCCACCTAATGACGATCCCTCCTAAATATCTTTAAAGTGTCTTCAACGTCATCAAGGGTAGCTCCGCGTTGTCATTGGAGAAGGACGAATGGAAGACCAAAAAACTTGGATACTTAAGATTCTTTAAGTATTGGCCGAGAGAGGAATTCTTCCCTAAATCTCCCATGCCTCGTCCACGAGGGCGAGGAATGAAGGTATCATCATAGATCACCAACTGCAACAAATTAAAGTTATGAAATGAGATAAGTGGAAACCAAAAAGGTAAGGCAAATAAAAAAATATTACATTCTCGTTTTCATCTTCCTCAAGTAAGTCCTCATTCTATAGGTTGATGCCGCCCTGACCTCCAGTGGGCGCATTGGAGGTTGAGGCAAAGATGATGAAGAAGTGCTTGCCTTACCCATTTCTTCAATCACTAGCTTTTTTGCACTTCCATGAACTCCTTTTCTATTGGAAGCGTGCGCTCATACTTAGCAACACCAATGTAAATCATCACAAGTGCACTTGCGGGGTCAACGAACTCATCGTCATTTACATGGGCATCTATAACAGAATACTTGTCGTGCTCAGGGTCAATGATATCATCATCCTCTTCAAGATTCTGTGCCACAATGGCAAGGCAATAGTCCTCTCAAAGGTCAAAAAGCTCCATAATGTCGTTAATCATGACATACTGCAAATCACCAATATGTATGGTAGGTAGAACACTAGTAGGCAAAGCACCCTCCTGAAGCTGGACTCCCTCTGAAACCTGCAAGGCAAGGCTTCCCCGAGACTTGGGCTCTTGACCCTCCCCAGTCTGATCCTCTAGCGAGGCCTCTGCAGCATCAACACGCTCATCCAAAATTAAATGCAAATATAAAATAAAACCTACATAATATTCAGTAACTCGACACTTGTGGTTATGAAGTGTACACTTGTAGTCTGTTATCCGCAAGTGCACTGGCAGCTTAAGGCAACTCCTAGAAAATATGTGTTTCTTGGAGGAGTCCGAATTGATATCCTTCATGTGAACAAAGCGAACTCCTTGTATCTCGATAGTGCCACCTGACGTTTGCTGTTGGTAGGTCTGCTCAAATCCTGATAGGTAATGTTGCGCGGAGAAATTCCACTCATGCAAAGAAAAATTTGGATTGAACATCGGCCTGATCTCTATCTCGCGCTGCTGAAGCCCAATGCGGTATAGAAAATGCGAAATTCAAAAGCGAAGATAGATGAGAGAGCACAACATCCAAACAAAGGGAAAATGGGGGAGCAAGTCATATTTATAGGACTCCTGAGGACAATGATGACATCAATTGATGTGCATCATGGGACCGGCGTGCATCATGTAGTCATCGTGATGATTACGCCACGTGTCAGTCGCCGTGGAACGATCACGCCACAATGCGAAACTGGTGCTGCCACACCATAAAAGCACCGCTATCGCGTTTTGGCACGACAACTTGTTGTCGCGTCATAACGCGATACGACCAGTCCAGAGTACTCAGGTCCGTCTCCTCGCGTTGTGCCGCGACGCCTTTTTGTCGCACCACCCGTGCATCATGCAATCGCCGTTGATGTAGCAAAAGATGTCGTGCGCACACTCACACACCCAGACAACTCAACACAACACAAGGAATTTACTTGAATTCCTCACCTCACTCACTACCACTCAAAAGATCCCTAAAAACTCTACCCACAAGCTCAATTCAAAATCCAAACGCCTCGACCTACAAGCCCTTGCTTGCCCGCAGACACTACAAGGTGAGTCGAGGTGATCAACACTTGAAATCATGCTTGATGGTGACCAAAATATACAAGAAAAACCATCAAAAAACCAAAAACTCCAGCCACAAAAGGCCACTTTTCACAGATAATTTTTCCAACTCATAGGTGCCATTAGAAAATACATGCTTCACTCTGTATGGACCCAACCATTTGTCCTTCAATTTCTTCTGAAAAGTAAAATCCAAGCGAGAATCATACTTCATCACCAAATCTCGTTCTTTGATCTCTTTCTCTGGTAGCCTCTTATTCATTTTCTCCATCCTTGTCTCTGCTTGTTGAAGAAAATAATCACTGGCTTTCTCTCTATTCATTCGTAGCAACTCTAGAGAAAGAATTCTTTCTTGCAGCTTGTCATTATGCTCACCTTGCATTCTGCACAAAAACTTCAAGGCATCCAACTGCACTTGTATGGGCATAAGAGCTTCCTTTCCATAAACAAGTTCATATGGTGTAAACTGTGTTGACACTCTATATGCAGTTCTATAAGCCCACAAACACTTTTTCAAGTCCAAGTCCCACTCTTTAGGATGCTCTCTAGCATACTTTGATAGCATCTTCACAATTTGACCATTGTAGTTCTCAACCAACCCATTGCATTGTGGGTAGTAAGGAGAAGAATGCCTATGCTGAATTTTTAATTTCTCCATGAGAGCAGCAACAAGTTTTCCCCTAAACCTTGGTCCACGATCAGGAATGATAACCATAGGAGCTCCAAACCTGCAACACACCTGTTCATATAAAAAAGAGGCCACTCTTCCTGCTGTTACATCTTTTACTGCTCTTGCCTCCACCCATTTTGTCAAATAGTCCACAGCCACAAGGATATACCTTTTACCATTGTTGGTCCTTGGCATTAGACCTACAACATCTACTCCCCATTTTGCAAATGCATCAAAAGACATTATAGCTTTTTGATGCTCAGCCAAAAGCTTTCGATTTGCAAACACTTGGCATTCATGGCATGACTTGCACCAAAAATAAGCATCTCTCATCATAGAGGGCCAACAGTAACCTGCTCTCAAAACACAAAAGACAACCTGATCCTTGCCTTGATGGCCTATTTCTTCATGGCAGTGCTCCAAAATCAAGCCTATCTCTTCTTTGTACGGCACTTTTCTCAAAATGCTATCCTTGCCATAAAGCATGAGATCCTCACCTACCAATGTGTAGTTTCTTGCTTTTGCAACTATTCTCTTACGCCGAACCTTTGACATGCCCTCTGGACATTGCCCTTTACCAAGAAATACTTCTACATTTTGCAATGATTCCCTTCCTGCATACAAGGCTTCCTTGACCTTTAAAGGAGCTACCAAGGCATCCAACTTGTCCTTAGCCAACTCATCAGCTTCTTTATTCTGCTCACGAGGAACATGCTTAAACTGTATCTTCTCAAACTCATGCAAAAGCTTCTTGATGCCATAGAACCACTTCTTCAAATTATCTTTCTTAACATTCCACAAACCAAGCAACCGATTCATGACTAGCAATGCATCCCCTTTTGCAATGACCCTCTTCAGTCCAAACTCAGCACACTGCTTCAACCCAAGGAAAAGCGTGAGGTACTCGGCCTCATTGTTACTTTCAGCTTCATCAAGATTGTAAGCTCTAGAAAAGATTACATTTCCTTTTGGGTTCTTAATGACTACCCCACCACTTGCCTTTTGAAGAACTTTCCTATATGCACCATCAAACATCATTGTATACGCATCTGTAATATCTACTTCCTCTTCATGATCATCCTTGTCAACCCTTGGGTAAGACGGAAGCTCGCCCCCCTTATGTACGACTATGTCTGCCAAGTGAGCTTTAACAGAATGATCCACTTTAAACTCAAACTCATACTCTTGAAGCTCCAAAGTCCACTTTAAGATGCGCTTGCTAGGCTTCAAATGTTGTACTACATCCGGCAAAAGATTTGATGTGGTGAGCACATAGAACTTTTGGGGCAACAGATAGGTTTTAAACTTTCGACAAGCAAGAATCAAGGCGAATACCCACTGTTCCATTTCCGCATAGGAGAACTCGCTTACATTCTTCATCTTGCTGTCAAAATAAACTGGCTTGAAGTTCCTTCCTTGCTTTTGTAAGAGAACCGACCCAAAAGCTACTGACCCCATATTGGACGGAAGCGACTCACACACCCATGAAGTGCATGCAAAAACTACCTAGATCAACATAATGTCAATCAAGGACACAGATGACACGATAGGCACACGGAGGAAATCTCTTTAGCTTGTCAAGCTTAGACCATCCTACACATACAACACTCTGGAAGGCCAACTAAACCACAATCAAGAACCTCAGTGCTCTCAACTACACCACCTAGCCACATACACACATACGGAAGGTAACTCACCTAATCATGACAGATTCGTATGAAACTTAAGGAACACCATCCCCTCACTAGGATACACCTGTCCCTAAGCTTCTACACTCAAAACCCTCACTCTAAACCCATCTGCAGAAAACGCGTAGGATGACAGAGCAGAATTTTGAAAGTGCCCGAAACTAAAATTTATGAGTACCTATGCGTAGCTTATGTCGCCACGATTCTATAGACTACTAGCACGCAGAAAACAAACATCGTTTGATACACTTACAGCCACAAATAGCTCGTAGATGCGTCGGCGTGTGCGCTTCGGCTCACGTGGAATGCTTGGCGTTGTCGCGTAGCTCTCCTTGAGCCTACAACAATGGTGCAGTCGGATCTCCAATGTGTTGAGCGAGCCGGGCGTAGCAAGAGGATGAAGCTCACGCTCACTCTCTTTCTCTCTCTCACACAGTAGACGGCAGCGCTAAGTTTTGATTATGATTAAAGTCTTTTTACAAAATGACCTAGGTACCTTATATACTAAGGCTACCTTAGGTTTAACCAAAAATGGGGTTGAAAGGGTCAAATGGCTTTGTATTTACAATCTGGAAGTGCCATTGCACCTCGGCTTCTGAAAGTAGAATAACTACTCATTACAAATGACATTTATAGCCATAATCCACAGCATTTCATAACTCGCAAAAAATAAGACTTTGGTACGAAACTTGAGTTATGTTGTGTTGTTGATCCAGCGGTCAACATTCCCGCCTTCCGCGTTCATGTCGTCCCCGACATGACCTGATTGTCGCTGGCGATGTGGTCTTTGCTGTCGTTTTGTTGTTGGTAAGAAAGTATAGACTATAGCCTTTGTAGTAGCTTGTCTTGTTCGTCCAATCCGATGTACATAGTCTTCACATGATTCAGGAAAATCATAATTGATGACGAACTTTATGTCTTTCACATCCACGCTCCGAGCTGCAGCATCTGTTTTTGTCATTATAGGTCTACTGCGAGATCTAAATTCAAAAAGAACCCAATGTCGTTTAACTTGACTCTTATCATCATGGATAGAGAAAGATCCATCCATCATTTGCTGCAACAAATCTGTGAATTTGGAGTATTTGTGATTCTCAGAAACAACTTCTACAATCTGTAGAATTAAGTGATTGGCTTTCTTGAGTTATGTGGTGTTGTTGACCCAGCGGTCAACACTTTGCTGTTGTTTTGGCTTCATCTGTTGCACTGCTTGTATCTTTGTCGAACCACAACAAGAACTATGATCCATTAGAGCGGACATCTATCATCGGAACCATTCATCTGTTGAGATCCTCTGATTACTTTTATGTCTGCTCTTCTTCATTGGTAACTTCTTTGTTCCTGTGCAATCATGTTGTTAGTATTGTTTGCAGCTTTGTCATTGTAGGCCATTCTTCGACTCGCCATTGAGGAGAAGTATGCTATGATCGGAAATTGGTATTCCAATTCATTTGTCAATTGTTTTGAGTAGCATTTCATTATTGTTGATGTAGAAAGAATATGTACAAGAGGATGGTGATAGGTGTCTTTAATTAGGGTCTAAAACCTGGATGACCAAAGGGAAAAAACCCGGTGGGAAAAAAATGCCTTTGGTATACGCTCTTATTGGAGTTGAGCAGTTGAACGTGAAGTACATGTTCATGAAAGGTGAGTGCTTGGGTGAAACATGGAAAGAGTGCCTGATGCAAGTGCCAATTATGGGACACTCTATATGCATATGAGACATTTGTCAACAAAAGCATGCAATGTGAAAGAAGGAGATGATGGGTGTTTCGAGGAATAAATGTAGCACATGTGACATCAAAAGATGTCTCAATAGATTCCACCTTTCCAAGAAGGTTTTTGATGTAGAAGTTTCTCCACTCGTATCTCACTGTGCTGAGTACGTGAGTGTCTTTTGGACCTTCTCCTTCACTTCACCAGACTTAAGTACTTAGACTTCGACTCTTTTGCTCACCTATACCAGCATGAGCGACACAACTTAAATATGCTCAACTCTTCCAGCTTGAGCAGTACCTAGAATAGCTAAGATGCTTAGACCACAGAGAATATTACTTGAAGCTTCGGGACTAACACCTCACTCATTTTGTGGCTTAGCTACTCGACTCTGACTTGTATGACTTGTTGGTTGCATGTTGACACTGCTTTGTGACAAGTTCTTCGGCTGTTGTAGTGGCTGCTGAGACATACTTCGTGAAGTTCCATCGTTTCCCTGTACCTTCGTCTCTTTGTAGTGCTTAGGCCTTTCGTCAGTCTTTTCTTCATGTGGATTATGGATTTTTTTATTTTTTTCTTAATAATAAACAAAGAAAATCTAAAAAAAAAACTTAACAAAAGAAAAATCATTCAAATAGAAATCTAAATGCTATGTAAACTATACACATGTCCCTAGGGGCTCATATATGGATTTTGTCCCCATACTCCTCTGTAACACTACTATGAGGGCATATACTCTAAATTTCGTCAAAAAATTATCACAATAAAACGCAAAAATTCAATGCCTCTCACAAAATATTGCCCTCTAATAGTCATAATGTTAGGTATGCATTCAGATGTCTCCCCCCTTCCTATTTGGAGTCATCCTTTACGACAGGGTATCGCAAAGGGTATGTGTTGTGCTTGGGCAATTAAAAGTTGTGCCTATGCAGGCCTTGTAATGTAGCCCTATTATGCATACACAGTCAATGCACGGAAAAGATTTATGTTGTGCAAGATGTGGGTATAAGCAATTTGCTTATTGGCATTTGTTGGCGAGGCTTCCTATTCTAAGCAATGTAATGGTCTTTGAAGCTCCTGTATCGTTGCTTGATTAAAGCGACTTGCTCTCTTCTAACTGTACTGTAATCGTAGGAAGAATTGTAAGAATTCAAGCGGCGATGCACTGACAACAGTTTTGTTGTTTTTCTTTGGGACCCATTTCTTTGCGATTATTGGCTGTTTTGTTGGGACGCTCGTTTGTGTTTGAAGAGACTTCTTGGGGATCCACCTTTTTGTTGTGTGAGTCGACAGTGGTCTTTGCTTCGGCCCTTGTATGCTTGGTTGGGGACGGGATTTAGGCTTTGAAAGTTGATACTGTGGTTGTTTTGGAATCCAAATGAATTCCTAACTTTTTTGTGCTTGAATCAATTTCTTTGGAGCCCAAACCCGAGTTGTGAAAGCTTGCGACTTTGTGATATTCTTAGCCGTTCGTGCACGCTTTCCTTGTTTTTGTTTTGGTGTTGGATCTTGTGATTTGTCATTAGAGATCTTTGTCCTCGATCCATATCTGTTTTTGGCCGATCTGGCTTTTTGGTATCCATATTTGTCGAGCTTTTTGGCTTTGACTTGTTGTCCTGTTCTTTTGACCTGTCATGGTTGTTGCTGAAGGGGTTGGTGATAGTGATGGCTTGAGTTGATGATAGGGGATGTCGTAAGATTCATCACTGTCTCTACTATCCTCAGCAAGGTTGAATTCTTGTACTTTCCCTTGATTTTTTGGCTCGTAGTGGAAAGTTACTGTCCGTTTGCTCGTGGGTGGGTGGTAGTTTCTTGGAGGACATTTCTAGCCCATTGATTAGAGCATTGTTAGCTCATTGCTTTGGTCGTATTCCTCCTACCTGAGTCTTTGCATCCTTATTAGGATCCATGTGTGGTGACTGTGTCTTCACCGAGGACTTTGGAATCCACTTTTGATGCACTTTATTCATTGTTAACCCTCACGGCACACGGACACTGTAACCATATTATTTATTTAAGTAGAGTCAGGCACCGGGCTTGTCGGTCCAATAGGGAAAGGTAGAGTGATCGCCGATGAGAGGCGCACTTTAACTTGGACATTCAAGGGATTAGTTGGTTAAGCATGGGCGCCCAAGTGTGAATGGGGTGAGCTCCTATAAAAGCCAACTAAACCTAATTTTTACTCATTCTCTCATTTGTGCAATTGAAGAGTGCTCTTGCTCCATCTCCATCTTCTTCTTCTTCACCTCCTTGTGTGTGTGTGTGTGTGTGTGTGAGAGAGAGAGAGAGAGAGAGAGAGAGAGAGAGAGAGAGAGAGAGAGAGAGAGAGAGAGAGAGAGAGGGAGAGTGTGTGTGCGATCGAGCATTACGAAGGCACGACGGCGGCGAAGCGGTTGAGCGCGGCACGACTGCAGCTTCTTCTTCATCGCGGCGAGGAATCCACCACAAAGGCGAGCGTAGAGCGGTGAGTGACACACCCTTTGTTTTCTTGAGCTTGCTAGTTTAGGCTTGTTGTGTGCTTGGAGCCGTTTGTGGCTCGCACACGGTGTATTGGCAAGTCCCTTGCTTCGACAGTGCGGCAAGGAGCGCACATTCATGTAGCGATGACATTGATACCCGCGTCGTTGATCTTCTTGAAGCTCGAAGTGTTCTACAGAGTCATAGAACTCGTCCTCTTCTTCATCTTTTGATTCTCCACATATCTTTGTTTGCTCCTTATTTCGAGAGCTTGTTGATGTCTGGTTCTCTTCGTTTTCCTCGATTACACTCACTGCAAAATAAGGAACGATATCATAGCCATTTTCATCAAAAAACTTTGTTGTGGGAGCATCCTCCACGGCGCACACGTCCAGAGTAGCCAAGATGTGTTGCCATCCAAAAAGCTCTAACTCTTCTTCAGGAAATGGTTTTGGGATATAGTCCATATCCTCTATAACCCGTTCTAGGATACATTCCTCAAGTTTCAAGCTACCACATTGTGAAGCTCCACACATCCACAGTTCTTTAGGCTTACCTAACCAAGCTGGAAGTTCTGATCCTGCTACTGTGGCGGAATCAAACTCCTCAACCGGTGTTCTCGTCACATCCCTATAGCTATGGTCCCTCAAGTTTATCTTTGTTATGGTTTCCATATGTCTCAGGTATATATGGTCATAACCCCAATCTTGGACCATTTTCAATTGTCGCATGAATGGTCTTCCCAGAATGATGTCATAGTTGTTCTTCTTGCCAAAGTCAACAACAGGAAAAGTGTGTTCATATTCAATGCCACAAGAAGTAACAAGTACTTTTTCTATCAGTCCTAGGGGCTTTTCCTTGTGTTCGTCTGCAAGCTGCAGGGTCATTCGTGTGGATCTCAAGGCAGGTTTTCCCCATTTTTTCCAAACCTCTTTGGTTGCAATGGCCACACCAGCTCCACTGTCAAGGATTGCCATGGTTTTTATACCATTGAATTCCATAGGAAGGGTGGTATTTCCATCTTCTCCCTCATAATACTCGCCTACCTTGTTTAATGGTACTGGCCTAGTATTTAGGTGAGGCATTTCAACCTCTTTGATGCCTTCCTGGATTTGAGTCATTGGGGTTTTTACACCAAATTTCTCTAGACATTTACCCACATTAGCCCACATGTTTGGTTTTAATTATGAGAAACTCGGCTAACATTATTGTACAGGTGACTAGGGTAGATAGAATATCTACTAGCCCCTTTGAATCGATGGCCTTGTTGAGAGACAGTCTCTTTGATGGGACTGCAACCACATCTGACTTGGTCTCGTACTCTCCCATGTAGGACGGTAGTGTTCTTAGCGAATGGGGTTGACTATCCATAGATTGTATAGATCCTTTGTCGCCCCAATACGATCACACGTCTAGATTCATTTGAGATCTAGTCTCAAATTCCTCTATTGGTGGTAGAAACACTCCTCGTTCATCACCAGTCTTGTCTACTCGTCTTCTTAGGTCATCGGCTTCATTGGACTCTGTGACTTGTTTCCACAATTCGTCAAGACCATCTATCTCTTTACAATCCTCAGGTATAGCTTGGTGAAATCCCTCGGAAGAGTTATCCATGGTATTCAGTACTATCCTTGGTTCTAATGCTAGGTCTTTGAGGTTTGGTATGTGTTCATGACTAGCATCTGGCTCTTTTAGTTCCTGGTTTGGTGGGATTACGTGTGTAGGCATGACACGGATCACATCCTCAGGTTTTGCAACTGGTGGTTCTAGTAAAGCTTGGGCTGTTTGAATCATTTTCTTGCACAGTTCAAACCTTTGCTTTTCTAGTTCCGCATAGGGATATGTCATCCACCTGTGTTTTTGGGTTTGGTTGTTTTTGAGCCTTTCATCATAGGATTTCAAGAGGGCATCTAATGTCTCATTAACCTTCTCTGCCAACACTGATCCTCCTGAACTAGCACTTCTTGGTTTCTCATCCGTGGATGGTTCTTCTAGAGGTTTAACCATCTGTGTAAGAGAAGGTGACTCCTTTTCCTCATGTTGTTTTATCTTCTCCTCAGCTTCGGTAAGCTTCTCAGCTAGGGATTTTTGCTCTCGTTCCCTGCGTGCTTTCATCCTAGTCTTTCTAGCTTTCCAACTATTTCGTTTGCTCTTGGTTTTCTGACTAGGTGCGTCTATCTTTGGTCCATCATCTGTCTTTGGACTCGTGTCACTTTCTGTGTTCTTTGTCTCTGGATTTTCATCAGATTTCTTTTGAGCTTGTGCTCTCGTAACCACTTGAACTGGTACGACATTTTCATTTTCTGAGCTACTAGGTAGCTGAACAATCCCTGATACATTTGTCGTGATTTTCTTGACTTGGTTTGGTTTTTTCGGGCAATCAGGGATCAAGTGAGTGATGCCACACTCAAGACAATAGGCATTTACTTCAATGATCTCTATATGAGGACATTGTTTGACCAAGTGGTTGTCACGACTTTTGTGACAATCTGTCTCTGGTTGAGGAGATTGTTTTAGCATTTCCTCTTGGCTATAAGCAAGCTTTGACCTAGATAAGCCGCTATTTGCAATGAATCGCAATGTCCTTTCGTCCATTTCATACCTTCTTTCTTTCGATTGAAACCCAGGATGTGGAGGTTGTACCGGCCTCACCACTCCATGTGTTTCTCTCACATTTTATTGCTCCGAAGGGTAGTACTCACTTTGGTTGCTATACCACATTGTAGCTGGTACTGGCGTTGGTTTATTTGATGCTTCCATCATTGGCATGTATCTCATGTCTACCTGCATTCTAGAACTTGGCAGCGGAGGTTGTTGTCCTAAGACAAGTTGTGGCCTTAAAACTCCTACTGGTCTTGGGGCATTCCTTGTAATGTATCTAGGGTGAGTAGGTGCTTCTGGAACAGGTTGTACATACCTCTCCCTAGCATTTTCCATGCTATAATAGCACTCTTCCCCCGTATGGTTTGTCCATTTTCTCTCAATTTCACACCACTCCGGCTCTCCCGAATCAGACCTTACAAGAGGAATCAACCTCTTGACCAAGTCGTCGATAAGCTTTTCTTGATCAATAGGTGCCGTTGGCTTGGCAATGGAATCACTTATCTATGAAACACTGTGCTGAGAGGATGTGTCATCTCCGTGACTCTTTAAGTCCTTTCATTTGTATGCCTCACAATTATCCACTAGATAAAGAGCTTCTTTGATCAACTCGTTTAGCGTCATCTGCCTTATCATATGCAGATCCTTCTGAAGGCCCGCATGTCTCATTCCTTGGATAAAGATCAGCATCAGTCGTGCTTGCGTAGGTAATTCTGCTCTCGGACAGATCTTAACATATCTCTTGAGCCGTAATGATGCTTTGCGTACTGATTCATCCTCTTTTTGTTTGAATCTATGGATTTGCAAGAACGTGTTGTGAACAATGCCTTTTGGCGAGAATTCTTCAATAAACTCCTCAAACAGCTCATCTAGGGTCTCAAAATCCCATTTTTCCACTGAGTCGAACCATGTAGCTGCATCATCTTGTAGAGTCAATCCAAATCCCGCAAACTGTGTCGCAAAATCTGAAACTTCCTCTGCTCTAATAACTCTTCTAAAAGCCGCTACGTGATCTCTCGGATCTTTATCTCCAGAGTATTTTTTGTTTACCCATTTCTGGACTTGGGATGGTCTAACTCGTCGATTATCTACAAGTCTAATCAGAGACTCTCCCAATCCTTCTCTCGTTATCGCTCTTGAAGGGAATCCTGGTGGCTCTCTTCTTGGAATTCCTATAGGAATTCTCGTGTTTGGTGGAGGCATTTGTGGTCCTTCATTGACCAAATATCCACCTCTTTCTACTACAGTCTGTGGATTTGTGCTTTCTACAACTCTGTATTCTCGTCCATACTTGTCGACAACTATAGATCTCCATTGACAGTCGACTCCGTATGTGTAGACATATAAGAGCTTGTAATCCGTTATCTCTTCTAGGTATGGATCTGAGCACCTATAAAGATTGACCTCATTGTCGTCAATGTATCTATATATTCCTTCACTCTCATGACCGATCATCCAAACTCTCTCAACGAGATGGGTCTTTATCAGTTGCAAGTTTGGAAGATCCATTGTGGGAGGATATTCCTCTATCGTCGGGTTCTCCAAGCTTGTGTAAGCTGCATTTGAATCTAGGGTAGACATGATTTCTGTGCTTAAGAGCTTTTGCTTGGTTCAAGTAGACTTAGTCCACTGTGTTCAAGTGCTTTGGTTAGGGAAAAGTCAAAACTATGTCCAAAAGCGCAATCGTTTCGTCACAATTCTTGTAAATTGTCGCTTTTAGACACCCCTGACTTCCGGATGAATTTTGAGGCCTCAAATGACTTTTTAAAAAAAAGTTGAACCGCTCTCAGGCTACGTTTTGATATAAATTTTTTTTCGATCCGATACCGTTTGTGAAAGTTATGGCCAAAACAATGAAATGCAGTTTAGAATGGTCAAAATGAGTCCAAATTCAATTTTGAAAAAAGATTTGGGATCTCTGTGACACTGTGAACACTGCTGTATGGTCAAAATTACAGTTGGACCCTAAAAACGACCTAGAGACATCCTACGCGTAGTATGTCTGTATGCTCAGAATTTAACAAAATTTGGTGTAGAGACTCCCCTTAAGTCCAGCAACCCAATGGTATGCTCAGAATTTCATTTGGATTTAAACATGGCCTTGAGACATCCTACGCGTAGGATGTCTTTTTGTTCAGAATGACTTGAAATTTTCACCCCAGTTTCTCATTGATGTGTTGATCACAATGGTGTGCTCATAGGTTGGTTTGGAGTCCTAAATCAAGCTGGAGACATCCTACGCGTAGGGTGTCTAACTGCTCAGATTTTGTCCAAACTTGCATTGTAGCTTCCCCTTGATGTGCTAAACTCACAGCTATTTTTACTTTTTGATTCTGACACCTATGGGTTGGTCAAATGATCAAGAATCTGCTCCAGAAGCCTGATGTCTGTTCTGATGAATTCCCAAGTCAAATCAACTCCAAATTGGACCAAAATTGACTAGGAGGCTTGCCTAAGGCTATACAACACCCTACTATGTCCACAGTTTGAATTTGGCCTCTAAATCATGCCTTAGACATCCTATGAGTAGGATGTCTAACTGCTCAGAATTGCCCCAAATTTGAACCACAGACTCTCCTTAAGGTTCTGATCACTGTGGTATGCTCAGAATTTGGTTTAGAGTCCAAAATCACAAAGAAGACATCCTACGCGTAGGATGTCTTTTTGGCCTGTTTGACCCCAGACTTGTCATACAGCTTCCCCTTGATGTCAGCAACCCAGTTCTATGCTTAGAATTTGGTTTGGATTTCAAAAGTCCCCAAAACTAGCTGTTCTTGCCTTTTTCAGTCAAAATGCTAAAGTTTGTTCAATCTTCACTTTCATTGACCCAAATGAGATGAAATTTATCACATGCACTCAATACAACATTTAGAACATGCCTATAGAGTCATCATATGGTTTGGTCTCAAAATTAGGCCTTGGACACAATTTGGGTAGGATGTCTGGCAATTCTCGTCTTTTGGATTTGATCTGTCAAAATTTGGTCAAATTTCCACTATCCAGGTGAAAATAGGGTAGAACCTACCTTCTAAACCCACTGGTAACCTCAGAATTTCAAAATTTCCACCAGATCACCCTATAGACATCCTACGCGTAGGATGTCTACTGCTTATTTTTTCAGACTGAAGTGTCTCTTATGCTTCCTTATGCTCTCAGCAAGTGCAAGTATGCTTTACAATTGCAAAAACATGCAAAAATCACTCAATTAAGCCTTTCCTAAAATTTTACGTTTTCTGACACCGCCTTTTGGCTTTTGGTCAACAAAAATAGGGAAAAACACTCAAGTCAATATGAAAATAGGGTAAAACCTACCCTCTGAACCCACTGGTGCAGTCAAAATTTTCAAATTTGGTCTCTAGAACCCCCTTGAGACATCCTACGCGTAGGATGTCTATGTTTACAGAATTGCAGGTTTTCTTCACAGAACCCTTGCAAATGCTCTTTTATATGCACAGCATCAATCAGTCATACAAAAATGTCCACAAAAGCTTGTTTAATGCATTTTTACCCTCAAAAGCACACTTTTCCGTGATTTCAAATGCAATCAAGCACTTTAGCAAATAATTCAGTGCTGAGTAGCTTTACATCAGAATCAGATCACTTACGTAAAGCTACTCCTACAAATCATATGGGGTTTTGCATCTATGAGTAGGAAAACGCTTCACTGCCACACACGGACTAGTAAACGCTTTTATCACCTCACAAATCACTCGACCACCAACAAATACTCTAATCTACAGATCCTAACTAAACCTATCTAGTCGCAGACCCTCGGCAAGACACACGCTTCCTGCTATCCACTTGATCGCGGAATATCCTCTTCTGGATCCACTTAAGAAAAACGCTTTCTTTAGCCGAAACTAAATCAAGCAACCATCACACGAGTGTTAGTAGAAAACCTACTTAGGTCCTTGTGTCCCCGGCAACGGCGCCAATGTTGGACGAAAGCGACTCACACACCCATGAAGTGCATGCAAACACTATGTAGATCAACATAATGTTAATCGAGGACACAAATGACACGATAGGCACAGGGAGGAAATCTCTTTAGCTTGTTAAGCTGAGACCATCCTACACATACAACACTCTGGAAGGCCAACTAAACCACAATCAAGAACCTCACTGCTCTCAACTACACCACCTAGCCACATACACACATACGGAAGGTAACTCACCTAATCATGCCAGATTCGTACGAAACTTAAGGAACACCATCCCCTCACTAGGATACACATGTCCCTAAGCTTCTACACTCAAAACCCTCACTCTAAACCCATCTGCAGAAAACGCGTAGGATGACAGAGGATAATTTTGAAAGTGCCCGAAACTGAAATTTATGAGTACCTATGCGTAGCTTATGTCGCCACGATTCTATAGACTACTAGCACGCAGAAAACAAACATCGTTTGATACACTTACGGCCACAAATAGCTCGTAGATGCGTCGGCGTGTATGCTTCGGCTCGCGTGGAATGCTTGGCGTTGTCGTGTAGCTCATCTCGAGCCTATAACAATGGTGCAATCGGATCTCCAATGTGTTGAGCGAGCCGGGCGTAGCAAGAGGATGAAGCTCACGCTCACTCTCTTTCTCTCTCACACACAGTAGACGGCAGCGCTAAGTTTTGATTATGATTAAAGTCTTTTTTTACAAAATGACCTAGGTACCTTATATACTAAGGCTACCTTAGGTTTAACCAAAAATGGGGTTGAAAGGGTCAAATGGCTTTGTATTTACAATCTGGAAGTGCCATTGCACCCCGGCTTCTGAAAGTAGAATAACTACTTATTACAAATGACATTTATAGCCATAATCCGCAGCATTTCATAACTCGCAAAAGATAAGACTTTGATACGAAACTTGAGTTATGTTGTGTTGCGGACCTAGCGGTCAACACCCCACACTAATAGATACATAGAAAATCGATTGCAAGTCAGGAGGACTCACTGTTGGTAAAGCACACAATACCTCCTTGATGCCATCAAAAGCCTGTTGCATGTCTTCATTCCATTCAAACCCTTGAACTCTTTGACTCAATTTTTGGAGAGGATACACATACTGACATAGCATCCAGAAAAAACGTGACAATTACCTGAGCTTATGCACAAATGATGCCAAATCCTTTGTGTTGCTGGGCGGATCCATAAGCAATAAAGCCTTAGCTTTCTCTGGGTCAGCTTCTATTCCATTTTGGGAAACCACATGTCCTAGCAAATGGACTCTGGCATGAGAAAACTTACAGTTCTTTGGGTTGAGTTTCCCACCCTCTTGTTGAAGCCTTTCAAAACTCAACCTCAACTTCTCCAAATGTATGACCCTTGAGCTATAACACCCAATGTCATCCATGAAAACGCGAATGAACTTACCCAAGTAGGGACCAAACACTCTATTCATCCATCCTTGGTAGGTAGCATATGCATTAACCAGCCCAAAAGGCATTCTTTTGTAGGAAAAACAACCCCAAGGAGTAATGAAGGTCGTCTTCAATCGATCTTCAATCACTATCAAGGTCTGAAAGTAGCCAAAAAATCCATCCATGATTGAGTAACGTTCATGACCTGCAACCTGATTGAGGATTTCATCTAGAAAGGGTAGTGGATAATGATTCCTTTTTGTGGCAGCATTCAAAGGTTTGAAATCGACACATATCCTAAATCTTCCGTTCTTCTTGGGCACAATAACAACAGGAGAGACCCATTCAGACTCCTCCACTCGAAAGATGAAATCTGCTTCCAAAAGCTTCGTCACCTCTTCATGAAGTGCCTTCTCATGAATGACCCCCAATCTCCTAAGCTTTTGAACCTTTGGCTTGGCACCTTCTTTTAGATTGATTCTATGCTCGACTCCTTTAGCTCCTTGCAACTCTGTATATTCAGTGGAGAGTAGCTTTGGAAACTCTGTAAACATGTCTTCATACTCCTTTTTTTCTTTTTCTGTCAAGTCCTCTCCTAGCATGCTCCTTACATTCACTTTGGCAGGCTCTATAATTGCTTTTGGACTATCCTTCTCCTCCTTGACCTTCACATCATGCATCGATGCTTCCTTTTCAACACTTATCCCAAAAAGATCAGGACATAATTGCATCAAGCATTCCTCTACACTTTCTTCTGATGATGTAGACGAAGCATCACTATCGTATGATGTGGTTTCCGTCGAATCCGTATCTTGCATCTCCACTAGGGGCTGTGTACGGCTCTCATGTGTCTTCATGTTGTAGACAATGGTCCTTCCTTTCTCTTTGTCAGGGATGGTGATCAAGCCCGTTCTCCAATCTTGCTTAGCACCAAGGGTTATAAGCCATGGCCTCCCTAAAATGATTGGATACGCAATCTCACCTGCTTGCATCACATAGCAATCAACCAAGCACTCAATCCCCAATACTTTTATCTTCACATCTTCAGCTATTCCAAGACACCTTGCCTTTTTGTGGTTGGCCATCCTCATACGGATTGAAGCATTCACTGACATCTTAATGCTTGCTTCCTTCATGATAGCCTCGGTCATGACACACCTCTGGGCACCACCATCCACATATGCTTGCACTTCCGTCTTCTTTCCCAGCATAGCTTCAACTATTGGCACCATATCCACTGGGTGACCAACCCTCAAAGATGACACCATGCTTTGACACTTTTCCTTCTTGGAAGGAAGCCACGTACTCACACACTTGGTCCACTGCCTCCTCAATTTAGCATTCAAAGCCACCAACTAACCAAAAGATATATTTGCCTTTTGATTTCGTATGTCGTCGACAATATCATAGTCTTCAACACCTTGGCCAAGGAGGTAGTCCTTTGGATCAATTTTCCTCACCTCACTCACTACCACTCAAAAGCTCCCTAAAAACTCTACCCACAAGCTCAATTCAAACTCCAAACGCCTCGACCTACAAGCCCTTGCCTGCCCGCAGACACTACAAGGTGAGTCGAGGTGATCAACACTTGAAATCAGGCTTGATGGTGAACAAAATATACAAGAAAAACCATCAAAAAACCAAAAACTCCAGCCACAAAAGTCCACTCTCAAACCATTGCAAAAGCTTCACCAAACTCCACTTTGTTGGACTCTTTGGAGTAGCGCCAACCCAAATGGCACCGATATAGGGTCACATAGTCTTGCAGAAAGCCGCACCTTCTTCCCTCAATTCCTTGCACACTGTTGAGCCAGCAGAGGATCACACCCGCATTTTTGCTCACACCCATCATTTTGTAACCATTGATTGTAATAAATGTCTTTCCGACATTAATTTTGATTTGAGCCATTCATTAAGTAACGGGACTCAATTGAGTTTCCAGCTTGTAATCCCGACGTAATTTCACCTGCTGATGTAAATAATTAGAGATGTTTTCACCTCCAAGGCTGAGGTATATAAGCCAAAGTTTTGTAACCTAAGGGGAGGAGATTCAAATTAATCAAAGTGAGTTTTTGAGCGCCGTGACTGTGTCTGAGAGAGAGAGAGAGAGAGTCTTATCTCCTTGCTACTCGAGCTACGGGGCCGCCATTGGAGAAGCGACACCGCCATTGTGTTAGCAACGGTGAGAGCTACGCACAGATACCAAGAGTGCGCGCTATCGGCTTCTACGTGTGGTAAGTTCCTACGAGCTTCCGTGTGAGTTTTCTTCCAACTCGTGTGTCGGAATAGAGCGTGCAGCATATCTATAGAACCACAACGAGTAGAGCTACGCATTAGTACCATCGGGGTCAAGTTTCGGTCACGTGTAATTTTTGGCCTGTCTTCATACGCGTTTACCGCACGGAGTGGTTATAGGTTGATTTTGCAGTTCAAGTCTTTAGGGTGTTGTTCTTACCTAGTGTATAGACATCCCCTTGAGTTTGAGATCGATTCAATGATTCTAGATCATGTTTCGTATAGCATTCGTTCGTAGTACGGATTTCAGTCACTTGCGTATTTTAGAACTTAGATTTGATTTCCTTAGTAGTGATTGTCATTAGAAGGTCGAGTAGGTGATTTGACACCCACCTAGTTGTTTCCATGCGCCTGCGGGTCAAGCTTCGTCCTCGTCTGACAAATTCTGTTGTTGGTTGAGTTCTCGCTATTTAGCTTCCGCTAGCGGCGTAACCGCCTAAACATTTGGCGCCGCTGCCGGGGACGAGAGCCCTAAGTAGGTGACCTTAGACTAATCCTACGAGGTGAGTCGTATAAACTACTTTGTATACTTTAGTTAGAAAAGATCTAGGAGTGGTGGACTCCGAAGGTCTCGAGAGATACTAGGAAGTGGTGTATTCCTGGGTCTTCCGCGTTGACAGTATTTTTAGTCTAGCTTAGATTAGATTGTTTTTTGATGGTGTTTAAGTGGTTGTTGACATAAAAAGCATTTGCTACTCCTTGTGTGGTAGTAAATCTCTTTATATTTTCAATTGAAAAAAATCCATTTTATGATTAGACGTAGCTTAGGTAGGGCCTGATTTGATCCTGATCTAGAGCTATCAAAAGGTGTTCTATTTGCTTGATGTGTTTAATTGCATGTTAGATCACTGAAAAAGTCTCTTTGGTAGTGAAATATGCAATAAACAAAGTTCAGAAAAATTTTCTGTGTAACTGATTGTTGCTGAGCACTTAGAAGAGCTATTGGAAGAGTTCTGTGCTGAAAAACTGGAAATCTGCAACTTTAGACATCATACGCGTATGATGTCTTAGGACCTAAACAGAGACTAAAATTGAAAATTTGACATTGCCAGAGTGTTTAGAAGGGGGGTTTTACCCTAAGATCAACTTAAAACAAGGGCATTAACACTCAAAGAAACCCAAAAAGACAAGTCGGAGTCCAAGAAACGCAAAGAATAGGAAATTTTGGATTCAGATCTTGTTTTTACATTCAAACCTGACAAAAACACTTGAAACTCAATTATAAACATTGGAGAAGGCTTAAAACCAAAAATAGTCAAAATCTGGGACAAAAGACATCATACGCGTATAATGTCTTTTGGCACTTCCACTGCTTATTTTTGAAATCTGACCTGACAAGATTGTTACAATCACTGTTGGAAGCATAAATATCAAGTTTGGACCCAAATTGATGAAAAAGACATCATACGCGTATGATGTCTTTGACCTAATTTTGGACATATTTTGATACTTTGCTAACCCAGATCCATTGTAATAGCTGTCTAGAGGTTATAATTCAAGTTTCATCCCATTTGGATCACAATTGACCCAGAAAACAAGTCAAAAGCGGAAAATTGCCAAGAAAAGCCTAAAATTAGCCATAACTTGCTCAAACAGAGTTCAAACTGAATTTTGTGAGTGAACAGAGCATAAAGGGGCCACTGAGAGTGAGCATAACCAAAATAGTCAAAATCTGTAAAAAAAGACATCATACGCGTATAATGTCTTTTTCAGCATAACTGCAACAAAATTCTCACTTGATGAAACAGAAGTTGTCCAACTGACAAGATTAAACAATTGACCAAGTATCAGTCATTTTGGATCAATTCTGACCACAAAAACTTGGGGAAAACAAATTGCCGAGACGGAAAAGCTACAGTCCTTTAGGGGAATTGATGAATTTGAGATCGGGCAGGAATCTCCGGAATAATCAACCAAAACAAGGGGAACCAGCAAGTGTCATATCAACCGAGGGAAGTGTAAACCAAAGTTGGGTGCAACCATTAGAGCCGATCTTTGAAGGAAGTGTTTCTGATACTTCTTCGGAGAGATCTTACGAGATTTTCACCGAAAACTTGGAACACTTGAACCTGAACAACAGAGAAAATATGGCAGCAGGATCATCAAACCCTTCCGCCACCATGAAGCTATTGTTCATAAAATACCAGTACGACAATGAGCAAGGTGCCAAGATCTACAAAGATGGAATGGACCGCTATTGTGTAAAGATAGAAGATAGACCTAGTGAGTTCAAGGACTTAGTGCCTGTGAGCTATAGCGGAGATAGATATCTAGATGACGAGGGTACCATGTACTTGGTAGTCCTAAACCCTAACATTGTGGACAAGTGGGGATTGATGGGCACCAAAGCCAAAATAGATGAAGAACTCGAGGAGAAAGCACCAATAATGAACTTCCCTAATGCGAGGTTAAGAAGAGAGAATGAAACTACAAGGATCAACACTGATAACATCTATGTGGGGCTGTACAAATATAATAATGGGGAGCAAGATCTCTATTATAGATGTGAAGAACCCTACACCGGAGAGTTGACAGACCAAAAAAGACTTTATGTCTTTACCTACATAGAGGGATCGGAAGTGAAAATTGCCGCTTACGATAAGTATGGCAGGCAATACTCAACAATGGGCAAGAAAGAATTAGAAGGATATACATACTTTGGGGGACCACTACATCAGTATTATGTTACTTCTAGCTCACATAGACCAGCACCAACAAATGGAGTGCAAAACTCAATGACAACAGGAGGACAAAGAACTCAGGTTGCTGACTCTTTCAGTCAACCTTGGGACTCGAAGCTCGGACCAATGGGATCATTACATTCCAGAGAGTCAATGGAGACGAATCAAGGTAGTGCAGTTCCAATCCCCACCTATACCACTCCAGGTCCAAGGTTTGAAGCGGAACCATCACATTTACCTCCTAGTAGTAGATTCAGGGCGGGGGAACCGACAAGGGTAACCCATGAAGTCCATGATGCTAGAGAAAGCTTTAGCCGGGACACAGGAGCAATGAGATTGGTAGCAGATCATAGACGTATGAGACCATCTCAAGTAGCCAAGTGTATGCCAAAGAAGTATGGTGGTTCAGGAGATCCGTATGCACATGTGTCACTCTTTAAGCAAGTCTTAAGAGCTGAGCAGATAACAGATTTCCATACACAATATGAGGGATTTGGTCTTACTCTAGAAGGTACCGCATTGACATGGTTTCAACCAATGAACATAGGGGGATTCTATGACATTGACCATTTGCTAAGAGAGTTTGCTGAGGAATTCTCAAAACGAGGGATTAAGCACAATACGGTCTCACAAATATATGCTTTTAAACAGAGAGAACACGAAAAGGTGAAGGAAGCTTCACTTCGCTTCAAACAATACATTGAGAGATGTCCAGTACGTGAACGACCACAAGATGACAGACTATCTGTTCTCTTTATTGAGGGACTGAGGAACGACACTCTCAAGAAGGACTTGCACTTGAAAGCTTGTACAAGTTTCGAGCAAGTAACGAGGGAGGCATTGTACTTAGTATATAACTGTACGGTTTATGGAGAGGTGTCAGCGGATACAGATTTTGCATCCAGTAGCTCCTCCTCCGTAGCGAGCGAGACTACCACTAAAAAGAATGTTCAAACCACAACCATGCCAAATGTAGAGCAAATGATAGAAGATGCTCTAAAAAGGATGGCACCATACCAAAAACCATTGCCAAAACCCCTGAAATGGTGTGCGATTGAGCAAAAATGGACAAATCATCCAACAGAGGAGTGTTATTACAACAAAGGGTATGTAAGGGAGCGCCAGTATGCACCTCCTGCTCAATTAGCACCACCTCAAATACATCCACTACCTCGATACCCAACGGGAAATGTACCTGGACCTATGGGAATAGAAAGACCGCAACCGGTATTGGGACAACAACCACCTTTACCAGGAGCAAGACCAGTGGGCATTAGATATGCACCAACCTTAGAGAATCAAGAAGAACAAGCCTTAGTGCCTGTTCAAGCCTATTACGAAGAATTGGGTGCACACATGTCTTCGACAGTTTATTACCCACCAGAAGAACCAAAACAACCAGAACCATGGGGCATGATGGGGAATGTTGGAATACCAACAATTACAAGTGCTTCTGATGAAGAGAGATACAATTTGGACGCAAGAACCTTAATGTTCATAGCTCATGGAGGGTTAACAGGACAAAGACCATCCTACCCACAAAGGACGAATCAAGCGGGACCAAGACCAGCACTAGGACCCTGTTACAAGTGTGGAGGTGACCATCTGATGAATGTTTGCCCACATACGGAAATCATTCGAATTAACGCGTATTGCACTGAGTGTGGGGTTACTCACTTCATTGAGGATTGTTCAAAGAATCCAAACAAAGTGCTAAAGACGACATTGAATATGCTAGAAACTATTCCTACCAGCCGTGGATCTGAAAATGAAACTCTGATACCAACGCAAGTTGTTACTAGAGCTCAAGCTAAGAAAACCACTAGAGAACCTGAGAATGGAAAGTTAGCGACTGACGTAGTTAGTCAAGGACAGCGGAGTCAGAAAAACACATGGAAAGCTCGAAAAGCACGCATGAAGTTGAGAAAAGAACGTGAAGACGCTATTCTAGCTGAGGAACTAAAGCAAACTAAAGCTAGATTAGAAAAACTTGAGAGTCAAAACGGGAAACGAGAGATGAGCCCGGAAAGAACGAAACAAAAGAGTATCAAAAAAACAACGAGCTTAAGCTCCGGGGGATCAGTGCTAGTCGACAAGGTACACGAACCATTGGACGCACTGATGAGAGCTTACGAAGCTAGGTTAAAGAACAACCAAACACAAGAACAAAGGTGGATGACATATCCAAACGCGGAATTGGAAAAGCAGAGACTTGAAATGTGCCAGAGAATGATCGAGACTGCACAAGCCTTATTAGAACCACCAAAAGAAACAATGAATTGTGGAAAGGAAAACCCAATTCAGCAAGAGACTATCGTTTCACGGGTAGCTGAAAAGACTCCCAGTGCACAAAAGCCTGAAAATACACAAAAGGATGACCGCATAGTATTGAACACAACTGATCAGGAGATAGAGAGTTTTCATCCAGTCATACAGAGGAGTTACGAAAGAGATGATGATTACAATGAATTTTGGAAACAAGTGAGAGAGGCAAACTTTGCAAACGAGCTAAGTTGCCAAGCTAATCAGACAAATTGGGAAAAGGACATCAGGAATCCTCCCATAGTGGAATTTGAGGAAGGATCTCAAGTGGACTTGGATCTGCAATCTTACTGGGGAGATGGGGGCTCTGTTAGAACAATGGAGAGCAAACCTCATTCACTGAAAACCTTACCTTCATACTTAGGAGAGTATGAAGCAAAATCCGAGATTAGAGCACTTCCCTCAAGAAAAATCTCATCAGAAAAAGTCACGGACTCGCAAGGATTGATAGAGATTTTGTCAACACCAGTGACATGCACTATCACTCTAGTTGAGCTTTTGAGGCTAAGACCACATATGTGGACCACTGTAGGAAAATGCTTGGAGAAATTCGGGATAAAAGATCCAACATCGAGATTGCAAGAGAGCATTGAGGAGCTGAGCAAGCCACAAAAGAACGCTAAGCCTGTACCCTTAAACAAGGTCGGAGAGTATTGCGAAGGTGAAGAGGGGAATACAACCTTACCAGTTGAATTCCAAGGAGTGAACACAATGGCAATACTAGACAGCGGAGCTGGGGTAGCCATAGCTACAAAAGAAATCTGGAAAAAATGGGGGAAACCAGCAATAAGGAAGACTAGGTTGAAACTCCAATTAGCAGATGGACACATGGAGAAACCTATGGGGTTATTAGAGAAAGTTGTAGTGACTTCTTGCGGCATTGAATACGAACATACTTTTGCTATTGTCGATTTTGGCAAGGAGAATAACTATGATATCATACTGGGAAGACCATTCATGAGACAATTGAAAATGGTCCAAGATTGGGGCTACGATCACATATACTTGAGAAATATGGAAACCACTACACGTGTGAACTTGAAAGACCATAGCTACAAAGATGTGAACCGAACACCGGTAGAGGAGTTTGATTCAGCTACTTTGGCGGGATCCGAATTTCCAGCTTGGTTAGGTAAACCCAAGGAGTTATGGATGTGTGGAGCTTCGAAATGTGGAAGTCTGAAACGAGAAGAATGTGTTTTAGAAAGGGCTATCGAAGACGAAACTTATGTAGGAGAACCCTTTCCAGAGGACACGTTTGAACCATTAGAATGGACACACATTCTAGCAACCCTAGATGTTTGTGCAATTCCGGATGGTCCCACAACGAAATTTTGCGACAAAGACGGGTACGACGTAGTTCCGTATTTCATGTTGAGAACTGTACTCAAAAAAGAAACTGAAAAGAATGATACACTGGAAAAGGAAGATAAAGAAGAGGTGTTTCACAACATTCCCAATCATCCAGAGTGGGGGAATGAAGCAGACAACGAGTCAACGGACAATTCAAGCGGAAACGAAGAAACTATAACGGATGTCCGATTTTATGATTTTCCGAACCAAACTAAACAACGCCAGAAACACTATAGAGCAAAGAAAAAAACAAAAGGGGTTAGAACCAATCCGATGCCTAGAATAAGAGGAAAAAATCAATTCCTAATGCTAGTAAAGGCTGAAGATTGTGTTAAGGATAAGATTTCTGAAAGAATGAGAGGCAGTGATCAAAAGAGCTTACGAAAAGACAAAAGAGGCTCAAGAAATCAAGTTCAAAAGAATGGAACGAAAACTGAAACAGAAAAAACAGAAAAGAACAAGCGCAACAGGGAATACACGGAGTCCAAGTTAGAACGTAGAAACAAGTACCGAGAGCTCAAGAAAACTCTGAAGGAAGTTTGGACTACAGAAATTGAGAGTGGAGAGGACAAAAACGCCAAAATCAAGGAAAACATGGATGTTCCCTCTCACTATAGGAAATTCACAATAGAGGATAGGAAGGTGATATTAACCCCACCTATTCGAGAAAGGAAGGAGAACGAATCTTACGACGGACCGGAGGATGCGAAAAAAGTTGATTTAGCAGCTCCAGGTGAGACGCCTAAACCGGTGTACATAGCCACAGATTTGTCTCCAAGCGAGGAAGAGAGACTTTTGAGTCTTCTCAGAGAGTACAGGGATGTGTTTGCATGGTCTTATAAGGACTTAAAGGGAGTTGACCCATCGATATGCCAACACTCAATCCCACTGAAACAAGACGCAAAGCCTAGCAGACAGAGACCATACACATATAATGATACGTTTGCTAAGCGAATCAAAGAAGAGATAGATAAGCTAATGGAAGCTGAATTCATATACGAGATTGAACACACTGATTGGGTATCTCCGATTGTGGTAGTACCTAAGAAGAACGGAAAACTCCGAGTGTGTGTCAACCTAAAGAAAGTGAATGCTGCAACAATCAGGGACAATTATCCCCTGCCGATAACTGATCATGTTCTAGAGCGTGTATCAGGGAAAACAGCATACTCCTTTCTTGATGGTTTTTCAGGATATAACCAGCTAGCCATAGCACTGGAAGATCAACATAAAACAGCTTTTGCAACGGAGTGGGGAATTTATGCTTATCGAGTTATGCCTTTTGGTCTAACCAATGCTCCCGCAACCTTCCAGAGGCTGATGACGCATGCTTTCAAAGAATACTTAAGGCTGTTTCTCGAAATATACATGGATGACTTATGTGTACATTCTCTACTGAGAGATGAGCATCTAGAACACCTAAGAAAAGTATTTGAGAAATGTAGGACATATCGCATTTGTCTCAATCCTGAGAAATGTGTGTTTATGGTCCGACACGGCAGAATTCTGGGACATATTGTCTCACAAAACGGAATATCCACGGATTTAGAGAAGATAAAAGTTATAGTGGATATGCCTAGACCAACCAATGCGAAACAAGTACAGAGCTTTATGGGACATTGTGGATATTATAGACGATTCATTTACATGTACGCTATAATAGGCCAACCACTTTACAGGCTAATAGTGAACTTTTATATACAGAGGAATGTGAGGAATCATTCAAGAAATTGAAAGAGGCACTCATTACCGCTCCAGTCTTGAAATCACCAGATTGGGAGAAGATATTCCATGTGCACATAGATGCTTCGGCATATGCAATAGGATGCATTCTGGCTCAGCCAGAAGAAGGAAACATGGATTTTTCTATCTGTTACGCCAGTCGACAGCTCAACCATGCAGAGAAGAATTACACCACAACAGAGCGAGAGGGATTAGGAATGATATATGCTGTGAAGAAATTTCGGCATTATCTTCTAGCCAACAAGTTTGTGTTTTTTACGGATCACCAAGCCTTGCTCTACCTAGTGAATAAACCATGCAATACCGGGAGAATAGTGAGATGGTTCATTATCTTACTGGAATTCGACTTCACGGTAGTAGTAAAGAAAGGAAAAACACATCTTAGAGCTGATCATCTTTCGCGATTGACGAATGGAGAAGACCCTATAGGAGTAGATGACGACATGCCAGACGCGTACTTGTTCAACATAGAAATGATACCTAAGTGGTCTCAAAATGTCGTTGACCTATTAACCTATGGAGGAGAGTTCGATAGAAGAGAATACAACCTGAAACATATTGCTATTCAGCAATCCAAGAATCTTCAATTGATTGCAGGAAGGTTGTATCAATTGGGAAATGATCATGTTTTACGACTATGCATCAATCCTGAGGAATATAATATATATCTGTGCAAAGCACATGTTCAGGAATGTGCATTTCATTGTTCAAGAAGGAACACATATAGGAATTTGTTACAATTGGGAGTCTATTGGCCAGGAATGAAAGAAAGCGTACATGAATATGTCACAGTATGTATTGTATGTTCATCAAAACCGCCGGCCGAGTATTCAACATTATATCAGATAATGATCGCTCCAGAATGGAGTCAGTATATTGTTGAATATCTTACAAGTAGAACTTTCCCAGAAGGAACGTCAAAAGCTCGTCAGAAATCTGTAGAGACAGAAGCTAGAGATTACGCTTTAATAGGAGATCAACTCTATAAGAGAGGTAAAGATAACCAGCTTAGGATTTGCGCATCAGAGTCTGAGTATGTGATAATCCTGGAGCAAGCTCATGGAGGAGTAGGTGGAGGCCATTTCTCAGGTGATAAGACAGCAAAACTTGTCTTAGCCGCAGGAATATGGTGGCCAACATTACATATGGACGCTGAGGAATACGTTAAACGGTGTGATGACTGTCAGCGGACCAAAGTACCACTTAAAAGAGATGATATGCCACTTAGACCAATGATGGGGGCAAGAGCTTTTGCAAAATGGGGGATTGATTATGTCGGACCCATCTCACCTCCTGCATATAAGACTCATACACAATACATCATTGTGGCTACAGACTATCTAACAAAGTGGGTCGAAGCAAAGGCAACTCAAAAAGCAGATGCCAGGACCACGGCACAATTTCTATATGAATATGTCTTTGTACGATATGGATTGCCAATAGAAATTGTGAGTGATCGAGGCACACATTTCATAAATGAAGTGATAGAGATCCTTCTAGATGAATTCATGGTAATCCATAGGAAATCAGCCCCGTATCATCCACAAGCAAACGGACAAGCTGAAGCAACAAACAAAACCATATGCACGGTCCTCACGAAGATTGTATCTGAGTCGAGAACTGACTGGGACCAAAAGTTACATTCAACATTATGGGCATATAGGGTAGCGTATAAAACATCCATAGGAACGACCCCATATAACATGGTTTTTGGGCTAAATGCTATCTTACCAATAGAATTCTTGATTTCAACCTTAAGGGTGGCTAAGGATCTAGAGTGGACAGGGCACGAGCTCTCTGATAGAATAGATGACCTGGAAAAGCTAGATGAGCTTCGCCTAAAAGCAGTAGCTTCTATCTACGCTCAAAAAAGGCGACAAAAGGAATTTTTTGATAAGCATGTGCGGACTAAAGAGTTTAAAGTTGGGGACTATGTCCTAGTTTACACTCTGAAACAGCATGCTAAGAAGCTTAAAAAGCGAGGGATGGGTCCTCTGGTGATTAAAGATCTATCACCAAGTGGAGCCGTCAAGCTTGCTACATTGGACGGAGAAGAAATGCCCAATTGGATTAGTGGATGCAGAGTGAAAAAGTATCTGTTGCCGCTAACCCAAGACATGCTTCTCAAAGTACATCAAGAAAAGCTGCGTGTCCAAAAAAAGAAAAAGATTGAGGAGGAAGCGCAAGCCGAGGCGAAGGAAAGAATGGAGAAAAGAAGACTACTGCGTCAGAAACAGCACAATGAAGGAGCAATACGAATAAACGCAGTCAGTATAACAGAAATGGAGAATGACAAAGAAGAACCCATCATTGAATGCAAAGTAGGGACCAACCAAATCAAAGCCAGAGCACTATTGGATTCAGGAGCTCAAGCTAACCTACTTTCACTCAGTTTGTATAGACAATTGACAAAGGACACTAAACTACAAACTGCCAAGCAAAAGTTAAAAAGTTACTCTGAGAATTCAATCAAAACTATCGGATGCACAGTTTTACATATACAGATTAACCAATATGTGTATCCTCATATGTTTTACGTGGTTGAAGACCAAGCTACACAACATCCATTATTGCTAGGACAACCATGGCAGAAGCAATACAATGCAATGATTGACTGGAGTTCTAAATCAGTGCTTATCAAATACGAAGGTGAAAGTCAATCAGTTAAGTTCACCAAAGGAGCAGAGTCAACTCCAAAGGAAGAATCCACGGACAAGGGCAAACAACAAACAGAGGAAAAGAAGAAGCAATGGCAACCAAAAGTTTCTATACAACCGGAGTACTCTTCGACGAGGAATTCTCAACAGTGGATAAGGAAGACAAGCAATAATATAACAGCTCAAACTTGGGATAAAACGGAGTCAAGATTGGTATGGAGACCAAAAAAGGTGGTGACAGAAAAAACAAACAGAGTCTTCAATACCAGACAACAGAGTGATCCCCGACAATCAAGGAAAGTGAAACAGATCTGGATTCCAAAGAAGTTCATGACAGCACAAAGCTACAGCCAGCAAATTTGGATCCCAAAGATTTATAAACAGGAACTCCCTTCAAGACAATCAACGGAAACTCCTAGGTATTTCAAGGCGAGGAAATCAACACACAGAACAAAGCAGGTTTGGGTCGCAAAGAGTTTGTGGCAAGCACAAGCAAAGCGGAAGCAGATTTGGATTGTGAAAAAAGACAACAAGGTAACGAAGAATCCATCTACTGATTCTACTACCGAAGTGCCAAGACCAACCCAAAACCCGACCACCAATCATTCAATCAAACAAAGAGCAGCTTTATTGGAAAGAATGTTGTATCGTTGCTCTACAATTGCATTGGGAACTTATGACCAAAACAACTACAATGCTTCACCCACAGACACTTCATAGTCGTCCGGGAGGACTCAGACTAGGAGGGGGGGAGGTATACAGGAGCTACAAAGCAGCTACAAGCGGGAAAAACAAAGAAAAACAAAAATTATATTACAAGGGCAGTGTCTTACATGATTTTGCAATTTTTATGTTTGATTGCGGATATTGATAATATTTATGCCCTTATATACCTTGTTTTGCAACAAGAAGAGATCAAATGATGAATTTGGGTCTCTAGATGTGTAAATATCACGAAATAAGAGTGTTTTTGGAGCTAAAAAGTGGAAAAAAGTGGTAATCCAAGTCCAAAAATCACAAAGAAGTGTATATTCATATACACAGGGTTACCAGCTATTTATCATGTATGTTTGGAATTTTTTGGCTTCAATTTGCTATTTTCCTTTATTTTTTATGATTTTCTTAATAAAAATAAAAGAAAAATAAAAAAGCAGGTGAAATGAGATCGGAAAAAAGAAAAGAATAGACGGTGATGGTCCTAATGACAAGGGCAACCCATGGTAAAAATGGGGTACAATTCTGAAAAAGTTGCGGAAAGCCCAAAATGACAGAATTTTGGCAAAGTGGACAGATTTCTCAGAAACAGGTCAAATGGAGTCCAAATTGAGGAATTTCAAATCCTAAAGTGCATTTCACGACGAGATAGGAGCACATGTCAAATTTGGTAACAAGTGATCCGGGAAGCCCGAAGTTAAGTATTTTTCACTTCACTATCAAGCTCATTTCCACTATTACCTTCTTGGAGAGAGCAAAGAGCACACAGGAGCATCCGGCCTTCTACCGCCTTCTACGACTGCTACGAGAGCTCAGAGGACACCAGACATGAGAGGTAGACTCGCTTGCCATAAGCTTTTGATGCTTATCGTTAACTTTTGTCGCGAAAACTCACCAAAACCAAGAAACAAGAGCAGACGGGGAATGGGGAAGAACGCTAGGTAGGGGCACAACCGCCTAACCAAACTTTGCAAGAACTTAGAGGTGGGTTACCCTAACATAGAAGATGAGTTTCTAGCACTCAAAGCTCGAGAAAGAACGACTGGAAAAACCCTAGGTCAACAGAGCCTGCAAGAGGCAAACAGAAAAAAGTTGTCGGAACGACACAAAACTTCTCAGGAAGCTTAACAACATCGAGGGAAATGCAACCATGGAGTATCTCCGGGTTTGGATCACCAAAAGTAGGTCGGAACAACCGATTCGACTGCGGACACACAAAGCGTCATTTTGGCATAACGGCTAAAATTGACGACCAAATGACATGAAACTTCACAAGCAGTTCCAATTATACATGGATGACTTATGTTTGCAAGCAAAACCCAAAAGAAAGCTGATTCACTTACCGATGGTGAAAAAGACGCTTTCGGGCAACCAAATGGATAAAGATGGAAAACGGAGAGCCAAAGTCAAGTCCAACCAACTGGATGGCTTCACAACATATCCAATGAGCTGGAAATGCAACTCTCAAGAAGAAAAGTTGAAGAAATTCAACTCCAAGGCAAAAAGACGACTTCGGAGACTGAAATGCCTATAAGGGGGCTTTTTAGCTAAACTGATGACTTTTTAAGTTGAAAACTAGTTAGCAGGGCTTAGGGCACTAGCACAAAGCATTCTTTGCACAAAAAGACCAACATTTCAAGAAAAGACATCATACGCGTATGATGTCTCACAGCATGATTTTCACATCCATTTCAACATTTGAGTGCATAGCCTCATTCCACATGTTAATCACATCCTATGAACCAAGTATCATGAGAATTGGAGTTAGAAAACCCAAGGAAAACCAAAAAGATGCAAATTAGGCCATAAAATTGATTTTTGGTCCTAATTTTGTCAAAATAACTCCAAACTCATTGAAACTTTGTAGGATTGTTGATTAACACATCTACAAGCTATCTGGAACCAAAAAGCACCATTTTGACACAAAAGACATCATACGCGTATGATGTCTATTTGCACTTACAGAGCCAAAAATGCTCATTTGCCATCATACATCCATTATATATATCTAATACATGCTACATATGAAGTTTGGAACCATTTGGTCAAGTGGATCACCCCATTAGCTCAATTAAGAGAAAATCCTTCATACAAAGCCTATTTTTGTCCCAAATCCAACATATTCAAGTCCAAACCAAGATTTGAGTATAAACAGTCATTCACTAGCACATGGAGAGTCCACAGAACCAATCCCATGAGAAATTGATGAAAAAGACATCATACGCGTATGATGTCTCCAGAGCCATTTTTAGCCCAAATTCTATCCAAACTTGATGAATCCATTGAATAAGCCTATCTAAAGCCAAAACCAAGCTTATAGAGAAAATTGGTCCAAAAATGCACCAAAAGACATCATACGCGTATGATGTCTCACTATGTGATTTTGGCACCTCAGGGCTTCAACCACCAAACAGAAGTGTTCTACATGCCATTTGAAAGTAATCCACCAAGTTTTACCCAATTTGGATCATAAAATCCAATTCCCTTTCAAAATTTTGCCAAGAGCCTGAACTGGACTGAACTGGCCAAAACTTGACCAAATGGGATCCAAACTCAAATCCAAGCATATGACACTCATGTATACACTATCAGCTACAAGCACAACCAATATGAAGTCATTCTGACACAAAAGACATCATACGCGTATGATGTCTCAAGCATGTTTTTGAGCCCAGTTTGCATATTTTTTCACCTACATTGCATCCTTAGGCCCTGAATAGCTCATGTTTCAATTTTCAAGTCATTTGAATAGTTAAAAGCTTCATTTCGGCTTTCAGTACTAAAAAGACGCTAACTTCTGAAATTGGAGTTACAGGATCCATGGATTCCGCTAAGTCATCGGCAACTAAGAGAAAAAGACCAACCATCAAGGATGCTCTTGCAGAGGCAGAACCTTTTGATATTCCAACAGAAACCCTCAAGCCAACCAAGACTTGGGTGGAGGAAGCAGTACTAGAAAAAGAGGGAATAAAGATCTACCAGGGGACTTTCAGAGATCCTCAAGGGCAATCCGTCGATGTACCTATGATCCCACGAGAATTAGTGGACTATAGCAGATCAGAGAACATAAGCAGATACCTGGAAAAGGCTGACTTACACAGGTTCTTCACCTCGAAACCATCAGGTGTAGACACAAGAAGAGCGTATGAGTTAGCAACATCCATCCAGAAGGATGGGAAGGCCACGTTGACAGCCATGGATGGAGAAACAGTTGAAGTACAGATCACTCCACAGCTCATTGCAGATGCACTGAAGCTGCACAACAAAGGAAGTTCTGTCAGAGAAAGAAGGGAAGCCATAGAGGTCTATGGATCAAAGAGACAAAATACAACCTACGGAGATATGGCAGATCAACGAGCGGCAACCCTTTGCCGATTATACAACCAATTTTTCCATGTGTGCAGCAAAAGACCGCAGAAGTATACTACACCACCCCATGCCATTGCCACAACCATCACATGGGCACTGAAGAGCAACGTGCCAAAAGAGGTGAATTATGCTCAATACATCCACGAGCAAGTAATCGCGATGCACAACCAGAAACCAAAGTACATAGGAGGAGGAGAAATCCTAACAAGAATAGCTTATGAAGCTATTGGAGCTAGGGATCAAGGGCCCCAGATTCCCTCCCAGAATGAGTGGCTTAGAGAAGCCGATGAGGAGGAAGAACAGCAAGAAGTATCCAAGAGGGCGTCCACAAGAGCACACCGAAAACTAGAAATAGTTTCAGAACCTGAGGAGGCCGTGGACGAGCCGCTCAAGAAGAAAGTGAAGAAGAAGGCCGATCCCAAGCAAACCAAAAGTCAAAAAGCCGCAAGAATGGAAAGGCTGGTAGAGCAGTTTAGAGCGGAAAGAGCTCTAAAGGGGGACTTCGAAGAAATGTGGGTGCCAGACCCCAGTAAAGTCGGAACCAGCTCAGCTAGGCCACATGTTGATCAATATGATCAATATATTAGAGCTTATGAGGAGTCGGAGGCCATATTGGAGCAGAATCCTGTCGAGCCTTATACTGAAGAGGAAGTACAGCTTTTAAAAGCTGAGCTGCAAAAGGACGACAAGGGGAAGAAGAAAGTAGATGAGTCTACTGAACCTCAAGAGAAAGACGGGCAAGAAAACAAAGGGAAAGCCAAGGTGACTGAAGACAATCAGCCCTCTTTTACTGTTGTACCAAGCCCGAAGAAGATGGAAATTATTGTGGAGGAAACCACAATAGAAATAGAAACAGAAATTATGGAAAAGCCGGAGGCCGAGACCAAGGAAACGGAGATAGATCCAGTTCAGCAAAAGAAAGATGATTATGAGGATCTGGTCGCGATCGGATACAGTGAAGAAGAGGCCCTGGAGGCAGTTTATGGGATATCCCTACGGAAACAAGATGATCGGAAAGGGACGAAAGAAAAGAAAAAGGGTACAATGGAGAGTGAAGAAAAAATGGACGAGCCGAAGCCATTGGAGGTGGTGGCAGAAAGAGCTGTCAAGTTGACAGATGAAGATGAAAAAGACATGCACATGGTGCATGAACTGCTCAGCAAGATTAAAGGAAGATCCAGAGCAAAGGAAGTAGCACTTGAGACAGCAAAACAAAAGGAAGCAGAGTTGCAGAAGCAGTTAGAGAATGCTATGACTGAATCTGAAAGTCATAAAGCATCACTCTACGACGCAGAAAACGAGAGAGACGGCTTGATACTCCAACTAGCCGAAGCTTCAAGAGAGGTAACAAGCTCACAGGAAGCAAAGGAACGAATAGAAGATGAGCTGGAGGCAGCCAAGGATGAGCTCATTGAGCTAAGGGAAAGAGTCGAACTTCAAGAAAGGACAATCATGAGACTCAGGACCACCCCTAGAGCTAGCAGAGCAGGAACAGAACAAGAGGGAGCCCTCGTACCAGCTCTGGAGGAGCAGGTAAGAAGTCTGCAAAGAGAGCTGAGGTTAGAGCAAGTACAAAGATTGCACATGGCAGAGGGATCATTGGCTGCAGAGGAGAGGCTCACATCAGAAAACCAAACACTAAGGATAGAAAATGAGGCCCTCCGCAAACAGCTCCAAGACCTCCAAGAGCAACAAAGAAGAGAAACAGAGACACCACAAGAAGAAGCAGGGGGAGCAGCCATAGAGCTACCAGAAACAGGAGAGGCAACCACAATCGAAGATCCAGCCCCAGTTCAAGAAGTGACCTCGACTTCAGAAATCTCTGAAGAAGAAGAACAAAGGCTCCAGGACCAAATAGAAAAGTCAACAGAGGAAAGTGCCAAGGCGGAAATGGAATGGGAAAGGAGACTTCTCATCTCCATTAGACTTCAAGGGTTAGACACAAAAGTGCTCCATGAAGAGTGGATGCAACCTAGCCTGCCTTTCCCTCTGATGAAATTTGAAGTGATAAAGATGAAAAAGAGAATAGAGGAGGAGCAGTATGTCGCTCTTTACGAAGGCGACATCACAAAGGATGAACAATCAAAGAAGATTGTAGATTCTCAACCTAGATGGAGGAAAGGTTGGCTGAACAAATACCCAGCCTACCTCATCTACTTGGTAGAGGCTCCAAAGGAGATTCGGGAGGATGCAACCTTCTGCCCGGTGCCAAGAGTCAGAAGCTGGAAAGAGCATGGCAAGATTGTAGAAAAGAAGCCAAATTGGCTTAATTACCCAAGGATGCCAGGACCAAAGGAAGGAGAGAGAATAGGTAAAGCCTACATGGTGAAAACCCTAACGGGCACCATCAAACTCTTTACTGGCTCTCCTGACCTTTCGTGTCAGATGCTAAAGAAAATCTGCAGGACTCTCTTAGCATGCATTGAAGTGTTCGCGCCAGATAAAGCCACGACCTCGAGTCTACTATCGACGGCCGACACAGTGACAGATATGATGTATGATCTTTCTTTGCAGCCATCACCAAAGGTGTTACATCTCTTGTACCAAAGAATTATGTTTTTGCCTAGCTTCCACATGCAAACATTCGAAGAAGCTTTCTACACCGGCTTTTTCACTCACGAAAGCAAAATATTCGGCCCAACCTTGACCATCGGCAACCTACGCTACGAATCACATTTGCAGATGCTCAAGACGACAGGACTCTATTGACCAAGCCTAAAAGTCATGTCAGGGACGACATGAACGCGGAGGGGGGGAGTGTTGAGCCAGCAGAGGATCACACCCGCATTTTTGCTCACACCCATCATTTTGTAACCATTGATTGTAATAAATGTCTTTCCGACATTAATTTTGATTTGAGCCATTCATTAAGTAACGGGACTCAATTGAGTTTCCAGCTTGTAATCCCGACGTAATTTCACCTGCTGATGTAAATAATTAGAGATGTTTTCACCTCCAAGGCTGAGGTATATAAGCCAAAGTTTTGTAACCTAAGGGGAGGAGATTCAAATTAATCAAAGTGAGTTTTTGAGCGCCGTGACTGTGTCTGAGAGAGAGAGAGAGAGAGAGAGAGAGAGAGAGAGAGAGAGAGAGAGAGAGAGAGAGAGAGAGAGAGAGTCTTATCTCCTTTCTACTCGAGCTACGGGGCCGCCATTGGAGAAGCGACACCGCCATTGTGTTAGCAACGGTGAGAGCTACGCACAGATACCAAGAGTGTGCGCTATCGGCTTCTACGTGTGGTAAGTTCCTACGAGATTCGGTGTGAGTTTTCTTCCAACTCGTGTGTCGGAATAGAGCGTGCAGCATATCTATAGAACCACAACGAGTAGAGCTACGCATTAGTACCATCGGGGTCAAGTTTCGGTCACCTGTAATTTTTGGCCTGTCTTCATACGCGTTTACCGCACGGAGTGGTTATAGGTTGATTTTGCAGTTCAAGTCTTTAGGGTGTTGTTCTTACCTAGTGTATAGACGTCCCCTTGAGTTTGAGATCGATTCAATGATTCTAGATCATGTTTCGTATAGCATTCGTTCGTAGTACGGATTTCAGTCACTTGCGTATTTTAGAACTTAGATTTGATTTCCTTAGTAGTGATTGTCATTAGAAGGTCGAGTAGGTGATTTGACACCCACCTAGTTGTTTCCATGCGCCTGCGGGTCAAGCTTCGTCCTCGTCTGACAAATTCTGTTGTTGGTTGAGTTCTCGCTATTTAGCTTCCGCTAGCGGCATAACCGCCTAAACACACACACACATCCATGGAAACCTCAGAACTTCCATAGACTCTCCCAAGTGCAAAATTGAAGAGAGAAAGCTCTCATTCACTCCTCCATACACTCGAAAACAGGACGGAAACGCAACGGGACTGCACTAGACCGCCTGTAGGAACCCTGCTTCCTCCCACACACAGAGGTGAAAGTGTTGATATTGATCTTCAAAATTCCTCCCTCAGCTGGAACACTCATGCCACCGTGAGTGATGTGGCTATTTGAAGCCATTTCACACCTTTTTTGATCATTTTTTGACCTTTTTTGGCCCAGTTTTGGCCAGTTTTGACCCCCGGCGGGCATTTTTTGTAGGAAAAACCCCAAACGGACTCCAAAATTCACCAAATTTTGCACGCTTGATCCTCGATACCCAAATCACATTTCCACATCTCCACATTTCATTTTTGACCACTTCTAGGGCGATGCACGTATCACCGCAGATCAGGCGCCGCAAATAGACAGTTACCGCATGTGTCAAACTTCTCGAGCGGGATGAGAGTACCCACACTTGTCACTTGCATTATTTAAAATGTAGAAAGCTCAAACACATTATCTAAAACCAACATAAGCCACCTAAAACCATATTCAAAGCCCCGATACCCTATACGGGCGTGTACATGTGTTTGACTGCTAGCGCACGAACCTGACTATTCACAATGTGTACACGTTGCATCTTTTTTTGACCTTGAAACCACTTTGCAAAGCTCCCGAATGCATGTATTTACATCCTTTTGTACATATGACCATGCATACAAACGCTACTTTGTACACGCCAAAAGCGGTCTATCACCGTGATGATTACGCCACGTGTCAGCCGTCTTGGAACGGTCGTGCCCCAGCGCGAAATTGGTGCCGCCGATCCACAAAAGCACCGCTATCACGTTTTGGTGCGATAGCTTGTTGTTGCATCATAACGCGATATGGCCAGTCCAAAGTACTCTGGTCCGCCTCCTCGTGTTGTGCCGCGACATACCGTTGTTGCTAGGGCAACTCGTTGGGGCGCTTCTTTCCTCGTCATGCCACACCGCGAATAGGCAGTGCACTTAATTTCGGCACCACAAATATCGCTTGAGTCCCGATGTGCCACGTGGTGCGTAATCATTATGCTTGGATGCTTCCCGTCATACCTCGCAATGTCATGATTAATGCAACCGCCTCTTCTCATTATACTTATTCCGCTAATATAAACACCCCCCCTCCCCCTTTTTTTCTCATCGTTTTTTTCGAAGTGTCTCTAGTCACTCTGCGTTTTTACCCATATCCAGATTTCCATATTTCCTCGCATTCTCCTCGTTCAAGTCATGGCCGCACAAAGCAAACAACAAGGAAGGTTTATCCTAGCCAGTCTGGTCTGCAGGGCCAGGCTAGCTCGTCTACAGTGCAACCGTCAACATCACAGGTGATTCCGGGCAAGACCATGCCGCAGTTACGGGCAACAATGCGAAGAAGAAGATACGAGCAGAATAGGAGCGTTCTACTCAAACTTCGTAAGCTCCAAAAGCACATTTCATTGGCAATACCTAAACTGCCATTCCAGAGAGTTGTTCGCGAGATTTGCGAGCAACACAACCTGAATTGCCGGTGGTCTCGAAGTGCAATGGGGTGCTTGCACAAGGCCGCCGAGGATTTTTTTGTAGAGCTTTTCCAGGACAGCTACATTCTCTTGGCCCACGCCCATAGGACAACATTGATGCCGTGAGACATCAACACACTTCGCCTTCTCAGGTTCAGGTATGACAAAACAATACCGCCTGCCGGTATTTCAGACCGAAAGATGGACAATATTCTTAGAATACCACCTATTAACAAGGTCAAAGTTCATGAAGTGTCTACACAAATGCATCGATACAGCACCCGTCTCAACACCGAGCGGGACACAACAGAAGACGATAGTGAAAGATTGGAGCAGTTACACCTTGAGATGATGGAGGAACAAATGGCAGATGTCATCAGCAACGCCAACGCTGATGATTTGTCATTGCCGTTTCCCTATTTCCATGTTGGCCTTCCTGTGTGGGGACGCATTTTGTATTTTCCCTATCACCCCCACGAGATTGTAATTTTACAGAACCGGATGAGGGAACTCACAGACTCAATCATCAATTGCTTGCTTTGGTGCGTGCTATTCTTTTTTTCACAATAAATTCTTTTAATATATTCAATTTTGTATGACACGAATTTCTTCACAGTTTTGTAGTTTCAAATTTGCCTTGGAATATGCAGATGATGTCGCTGTCCTTGACTCGAACCTCTCAGTCGTTCTGACGGCCGAGGATACATCTTTAGTGGAAGTAGTTGACTGGTTCCAGTCAGTGAACATGGAGACGTCAATTTTTTTTGTTCTGGCTTATCATAAAGGGTACACAATGTTTTCAATAATGAAATTATTTTATCTTGAACTCTAATTTGTTGTGATGACATATGTTTTGCTTGTGTTTATTTGTAACAGATCTCATTGGAGTCTTGTTCTCTTACACCTTGAACGAAACCGGTGCTACCTTGCTAATTCATCCCATGGATTTCATGGTGAAGTACGTAGGTAAGAGGTTTTGTATTTTGTTCGACATTGCATAGAATTTTGTTAAAAGTCGCTTATGAAATTTAATTGTATTTTGCGCAGATCTGTTCGGAAGCTTGTGTCTGCTCTTGAAGCTTTAACACAAGAGCAGATATATGAGAATCTTACGATTATTAGTTGCAAAGTCCCTAAGCAGGACGATGCCTACTCTTGTGGATGGAGGGTCTTAATCAATGCAACATGCTTGATGGAAGTCGTAGAAGTGTAAGCATTTGACACTCGTTTACAGATTTGTATCTTAATAATTTAGTAGCTATGTTAATAAACATGATGTTATTAACGCAGGTAAGAAATTTGGCAGATTATTCAAAGGCTGACGTTTCTTCGTTTAGAAATAGAATGATTGAAAACTTGATCAATTGCGTGACCATGCGTCCAGACGGAGCACGTGATGCTTTTATCCCGCCAGCAATAAGGCCCACACCTAGGACTCCGCCGACAAGATATCCCGTGTCTGCCACACCAACACAAGCACATATCAATATCTCCCCAGATGCCTCCCCAACCCAAGCTCCCACCAGCTCTCATCCTGAAGGAACAGCTCCAAAACCCTCAAACCCCCCACCCAACACCTCTCCTTCTCATGAAGGAGCTCTAGAGCCCCCAAACCCCCCACCCAACACCTCTCCTACTCATGAAGCAGCTCCAGAGCCCCCAAACCCCCAAGCCACCACTTCTCCTCAAACTCAACCAACAGCCCCCACATCACCGCACGCACAAGATTAGAAAGAGATTATGAAATGTACTTTTGAAAAATTGATTACAAGCAATGGATCGAAATTTGACTTTTGTTTTGATTATTGTTCAAAGTTTACAAAATGTTGTGTACAGCTTTCCAAAAAAATGGGAGAGTGAGGATCCAATGGTGTTTGGTAATGTAGAGAGATGCCTTTGTCGAGTAATCTTTGAGAATAGTATTTGAATCATTGTGTACAGCTAGTTCACTATTTCAAGTCTGTCGCTTGTGATCTGTGCACAAAGAGTCGTATTTTCTTGTCTGTGAGGTACCTACAATGCAACGTACGCGATAAGACATTGGGATACATGAGCACGATAGAAACATCAACGTATAAAGTAATCCATCTAGCTTAGTACCTTTCGCATGTTACACTTGAAAACAAATTTTGAAGGCAAATTGAGATCGGACTCATTTAATAGATCCTCTCGAACTTGTCTTAAAGTGACATTTGATCTGACCACAACAACTGTAAGAAAATAATTTGAAAACCATATCTTGATGGACATCAAGGGATTAAAAGCATTGTCACTTAAATCTTGATCCATAGCTACCAATTGACCATTCACTCGATGCCACCTCATGTAATAGAAAGAAACTATAAAATTATGTGATGCTATCATACACTTGCACACAACCGAGCGCTTGTCAACTTTGCACAAAATGCCTTCAGAATCACTGACATCCCAATTATCATCCAAAAAATCAAGGCAAGTTTGGGATTTGCTGATGAACATGGTTTCTATTTTTCTAACCTCCTCATCATGGAAGAAATCTATAAAGACATGTAATGGCATAAATAGACTGACTCGTACTTGCCTGCTTGCAATGTTTGGTCGCAAACACTTCAAAATTTCCTGATGAAGCTTGGGTTTAAAACACTCAGAGATTTCTGAAGTTGGAACTGGCCACTTTGGGGAATCTTGTTGGGGAAGAGGGAAAGGTTTCAAAGTGCCAAATCCATGGACAGAGCAAGGGGAGTTGTAAAAGTAGTTGTAAAAGAAAACTCCCCTCTCTGCGAGAGCTCTTCTCGCACTAGTTCTGTATATACGTTCTCCCACTGAAGCATGAAAAGCATAAAAAATACCAATTATGCACTCAACTGGTTGCCGGCCTTCTTTGTTAGAAGGATAAATATCTGCAAAAACAAAATATAAGAGAATGGTCACAAGAAATAGTCAACAAAATAACTTGAAGGATCTTTAAAGACTTTTTAGCAATATAGTAGTCACACAGTTTGGTCTATGAGCAGGAAACCCCAAAGGTGTGACTGTTGTAGTCGTTGTTCGGAGTGCATATATGCATGCTCAATGAGCACCTCTTTCACTGTCTTTCCCGTTTGAGACAAGCGAAAATCTTTCAGACGTCCTTTGTAGCTGTTGATAAATTCATTTGACATCCGTTTTCTTCTTCTTGTTTGAAGCAGAACCCAACTACCAATGGTGACTATGGTAGACATCCAGCGACCATGGTATAAGTCAAAGCTATTGAATAGTTCCACAGATTTAACAGAGGCGGATGGTCGTCGTGGTCGTCTTCCTTCTATCTCTGCTTCTATTAGCTGCGAAGTGACACTACGCAAAAACGATAAAAGAAAAGAGGCTCACTAGTTTACACAAGAAGTAGTAGCTTGAAAAGTGTTCATCAAAAGGTGTGCCTCATTGAATGTGAGTTATGGCACATTCGGTGTTCGTCGCCCATGACAGGGGAATAATTTGCACAAATCGCGTCGTATCTTCTTATTCAGATCTTTAATAGAAAAAGCTCTTTTTTGAAAACGCAAAAATTTGAGATAAAAATCAAATAAATTGGAGCTACCGTTGTGGTGACTCAAACTCTATTGATTGAACAACATTCTCTCTCTTACGCCAAAAAGTCCTTTTTTGAGTCCAAACTTTTCCTAATGAAGCGTGATAGTGTCTTTAATGTGTAAGTTGCTGTTGTACCCTCTTGTGACATTCCATTGTGAAAAACTATTATCGGCGCCTCGCAAATCTTCGAAAGGTAGTGTGCTAGGGCCGCATCCCTTCCACGATACTCTCAGTCCGCAGTCAAAGGAAGTCATCCTTGTCAGCAATCCAAGACTGCACATATCATGTCTGAGTAAGTGACACACACACACACACACACACACACACACACACACACACACACACACACACACACACACACACACACACACACACACACACACACACACACACACACACACAGAGAGAGAGAGAGAGAGATACCATGAAGCTCTCATCCTGCAAAAAGAGGTTTTCCTGCCATAGGTCCACAGACGTAGTTGACTCCTAACCTGAATGGTTAAACCAATCCTCCACTTCTTTGTGACTTGCTGATGGTCTTAGGCTTTGTCTTATTGCTTGGAAGGTGGCTTCATCCGGTAGTGTCTCCTTGTATTTTTCAAATTTCTCAAAGCAACTTCGGAGGCATTCCATTGGATTGCTGGATGTTTCCATTGCCTCATCATCGCTACTATCCTCTGAAACAAATCCACTCCTCTCCTCTTGGATTCTGGAAATGATAGCCAGGGAGAAGTCCTCCCTTAAATAAAGGATACTTTGCACATCATGTAAAAAGATATAGGTCCTGTCTCCAATCCTGAACTTAGGCACAACAGGAAACATCATCTGAGCATGCTTCTCAGTGAAGTTACTGACATCCAAGGGTAGTTTGATTTCTGTTGTTTTCATAGAGAGCATCTTACTTCTTTGAACTTGAATTGCCTCAACCTCAAGGTCGTCTGTATCTTCAACCTCCTCAACTTCTTGTATGTGTGTTGTCTCCTCGTATTCTTCATCTGGTGCTGCATCTTGCTCCTCTATCACCTCATCAGGATTCTACATGAGGAATCCAAACAGGCTGTTCAGGTAGATCATAAAGCCAAAGGATTCCTGAATAAGTTTGCACTCTTTTTGGTGCAAAGGGCAAGTTGAATGTCGGCAACAAGCAGGTGGTAATTCCCTATACTTCTTCAATCCCTATCCTTTGCCACCGCAGTCATTTAAATGAACCACAACCATACTGGGCAGAACAACCCTCCCTACCTGCACCATAAGTTCAAATTGATCTCTGTAGCGCTGCAAGAATTCACTGTGCTCAACTAAAAGGTCTTCAATATCAAATTTTGGGTTAAACATAGAATGAACTAGATCATATTTGTCCCCAGCACCACACGATGCCGCAAAATCGAATAGCCTCTCATCAGTTACAACTGGCTCTTCCAGAGAAGGCACATCCTCTTTGGCTTTACCTTTACTTGCACAAGGACTGCTTGCTGGGAGATGTGCATCATCTGAGAAGTCTATATTCCTCTTTCTTGTATTTTTCTTGACAAGTACTGTAGAGGGTGAGGGAACCTTGTAGGGTGAGGGATCCTCTTGGCTAGAGGACCTGTCTGACTCATCTTCACAGATTGACTCTTCTTGTTCAAAGTCCTGACAAAAGTCAACAGTTCTTTTGGCAGAAGCGCTAAGCAACTGAGCCTGTAAAGGTTGGAATCCTAGCAAAAGCTATGGGTCCAGTTTTAGTCTCTTCTGCCTACTGCACCTTAATCCTATTCATAAGGAATCAATATCGAGTCTTTTCTCTCTCTCTCTTTCTCTCTCTCTCTCCAAAACACACACACATTCTCTCTCTCTCTCTCTCTCTCTCTCTCTCTCTCTCTCTCTCCAAAGCACATCAAAACACACACACACACACACACACACTCTCTCTCTCTCTCTCTCTCTCTCTCTCTCTCTCTCTCTCTCTCTCCCTCTCTCCAAAGCACATCAAAACACATACACACAACACACACACATACTCTCTCTCTCTCTCTCTCTCTCTCTCTCTCTCTGTCTCTCTCTCTCTCTCTCTCCAAAGCACATCAAAACACACACACACACACACACACACACACACACACAAACTCTCTCTCTCTCTCTCTCTCTCTCTCTCTCTCTCCAAAGCACACCAAAACACACTCTCTCTCTCTCTCTCTCTCTCTCTCTGCCTCTCCACAGTACTAAAGGCGCACATAGGGACTTCCAAAGTGTACTTGGTTGTCTCCGCACGCCTTTAGTAGAGAGAGAGAGAGAGAGAGAGAGAGAGAGAGAGAGAGAGAGAGAGAGAGAGAGAGAGAGCCCCTGTGTCTGTGTGTGTGTATGTTGAGCCGAAGGGCAACACAACCACACTTTTGCAACTATTCATTGTAATAAATTTCTTGCCGACATTATTTTTCATTGAGCCAATCATTTGTAATTAGTAGGACTCGATTGAGTTTCCAGATTGTATTCCATTCAAGTAGGCAAGATAGTTGTGCCCACATTTGTAAGTAGAGATGATTTCACACCTCCAAGGTTGAGGTATAAAAGCCAACTTTTGTAAACCTAAGGGAGACTTATCATTTAATCAAAGGTTGAGTTTTTGAGCACGGTGACTGTGTCTGAGAGAGAGAGAGAGTGTGTGAGAGAGAGTCTTATCCTCTTGCTACGCGAGCTACGAAGCCGCCATTGGAGAAGCGACACTGCCATTGTGTTAGCAACGGCGAGAGCTACGCACCGATACCAAGCGTGCGCGCATTCGGCTTCTACGCGAGGTGAGCTCCCACGAGCTTCTTTGTGAGTTTTCTCTTGATCTGTGTGTCGGAATTTAGCGTGCTATATATTGATAGAACCGCAACGAGTAGAACTACACATTAGAACCATGGAAGTCAAGATTCGGTGACCTGTAATTTTCGGCCTGTATTCATACGCGATTACCGCACGTAGTGTTTGCAGGTTGAGATTAGAGTGTAAATTCATAGGGTACTGTCCTTACGTGGTGTATAGACTCCCCTTTGAGTTTGAGGCTGATTCGATGACTTTTGATCATGTTTCGAATAGCGTTTGCTCGTAGGACGGATTTCAGTAATTTGCGTTTTTAGAACTTAGATTTGATTTCCTTGGTAGTGATTGTCTCTAGAAGGTCGAGTGGGTGATTGACACCCATCTATTTGTTTACATGCGCCTGCAGGTCAAGCTCCATCCTCGTCTGACATTCTTGTTTGTTGGTTGAGTTCTCGCCTATTACAGCATCCGTTAGCGGCGTAACCGTCCCAACATTTGGCGCCGCTGCCGGGGACGAGAGCCTAAGTAGGTGACCTTAGACTAATCCTACGAGGTGATTCGTTCATTTACTTTGTATATCTTAGTTAGGAAGGATCTAGGAGTGGTGGACTCTTATGATCTTAGAGAGGTTCTAGGGAGCGTGTGGCTTGCCTGGGTCTTTCGTGATAGACAGTTTAGTTTAGATTAGATTGGTTTTGTTGGAGTTTGAGTGGTTGTTGAGATTGAGGTATTTGCTAGTCCGTGTGTGGCAGTGAATCTCTTTATACTCACCATTGCAAAAACCCATTTTATGATTAGAAGTAGCTTAGGTAGGACCTGATTTGATCCTGATCTAGAGCTATCAATTGGTGTTCTATTTGCTTGATGCGTTTGATTGCATGTTAGATCACTAAAATGAGGATTTGGTAGTGAAATATGCAATAAACAAAGTTCAGAGAAATTTTCTGTGAAACTGAGTGTTGCTGAGCACTTAAGAGAGCTCTTGGAAGAGTTCTGTGTTGAAAAACTGGAATTCTGCAACTTTAGACATCATACGCGTATGATGTCTTAGGGGCTAAACAGAAACCAAAATAGAAAATTTGACATTACCAGAGTGTTCACAAGGGGGTTTTACCGTAAGATCAACATAAAACAAGGGCTTTAACACTTCTAGAAACTCAAAATACCAATTCAGAGTGCAAAAAACGCAAAGAATAGGGAAAATTGATTCAGAGCTCATTTTTGCATTTAGACTTGATAAAAACACTTGAAACTCAAAGATAAACACTTGGAGAAGCTTAAAATTGAAAACTAGCAAAATCTGGGCAAAAAGACATCATATGGGTATAATGTCTTTTGGCACTTGTTGAAGTGATTTTTCAAATTTGACTTGGCAAGGTTGTTACAAATATAGTGAATAGCTGAAATATCAAGTTTGGACCAAAATTGGGCAAAAAGACATCATACGGGTATGATGTCTCTAACCTAATTCTGGGCATATTTTGATATTTTGATATCACAGATCCTTTATACTACTTGTCTAGAGCTTGTATTTCAAGTTTCATGTCATTTGGATCACATCTGACCTCAAGTAAGTCAAAAATCGGGAAATTGCCAAGAAAAGCCTAATATGGCCATAACTTGCACAAATAGAGTTCAAATTGAGTTTTGTGAGTGGACAGAGTATAAGGGTGATACTGAGAGTAAGCAAAGCAAAAATATCCAATTTCTGTGAAAAAAGACATCATACACGTATGATGTATTGAGGGCTAAATGGAGACCTAAACTGAAAATCTAACATTACCAGAGTGTTCGGAAGGGGGGTTTTACCCTAAGTATGACTTGAGATAAGGGCTATAACACACCTTGAAACCTAAAAGACCAAGTCAGAGAGGATAAAAAATGCTAAGAATACGCGTATGATGACCACTGGAGTATTTGTGAGCAAATTTTGACTTTTGACCTTGCAAGCTGATACAACATACTGTTTCAATCACCCATAGCAAGATTGGAAGAGTTTGGACAATTAACTTGAGAGAAAACGGATGATTTGAACCTAGGAGACTGAAAACCAAAAACCTGAGTTTTAAAGCAAAACAGAGTTTCAAATTTTGTTTTAACCACATATATTTGATACTTTAGACAGTGTGAACACTTGACAGAAACAAATCTGAAATATGGACCAGTAGACATCATACGCATATGATGTCTTTTTGCACTTCTGGAGGTGATTTTTAGTTTCTGACTTGACCAGTAGCTTGTAAACATAGTCCACATCTCAAATATCAAGTTTGGATCAATATTGAGCACTTAGACATCATACACGTATGATGTCTCAAAGGTAATTTGAGCCAAAAAAAAGAAAAAGAAAAAAAAAAGACATCATACATGTATGATGTCTTTTGGAAACTCTGGGGGTGATTTTCAAATTTTGACTTGACAAGTTTCTTGCAAACATAGTGCACAACTTACATATCAACTTTTGACCAAAATTGGGCAAAGTGACATCATACGCGTATGATGTCTCAACCCTAAATCTGGGGCAAATTTTGAATTTTTGCTAACATGGATCCTTTTGACTTGTTGTTTAGAGCCTGTGTTTCAAATTTCATATCATTTGGAGCACATTTGACCCAACGAAAGTCGAAAGTCGAAAATTGACAAGAAAAGCCTAATCTGACCTTAGCTTGCACAAACAGTGGTCAAATTGATTTTTGTGAGTTGGTAGAGGGTTAGGATGACACAGAGAATCAATAGAACAAAAATCTCCAAAATCTGTGAAAAAAGACATTATATGCATATATAGTCTTTTTTGGCAAATCTGGAACAGATTTCTAAGTGAAGTTGACATAAGTCTTCCATCTGATCAAACAATCCCATTAACCAAGTGTCATTCAGTTTGGATCACGTTTGACCAGAGAAATAAGAAATAACAAACTGCCAAGACTGAAAAGTCAGACTCCTCGAGAAGGAGTATTGTATTCGAGATCTGACAGATATCTCCAGAACAGCCAACAAAGATTAAGGGAACATGTCTCGTTAGGAGATCATATGGAGATAAATCCATTAGCAACTCTTAGACAAGAAGCTACAAAAGGTCTTGAAGAACAAATGCTACGCTTAGGAGACCACATACATGAGGCCGACTCGTTCTCTCAGTACAATGATTCATCACAGACAACAGAGTCCACGACTAAGCCAACTACAGGATTTGATCTAGATCAAGAAAAGCTAATAGAGGAGTTGGTTCAAAGACTTGCTCCTATTGTTAAGCCAGAATTTAGGGAACCCATATGGTATGAGAAAGATCAGAATTGGACCAATCACACAACAGAGGAGTGCTACTACACAGGGTCCGTGCGAGATAGACCCTATGAACGACCACTAGCACCAATACAAGCACCAAGGCATGCACACAAGAAATTTCCAGTACCCCCAGGTTTTGAGAGAGTAACACAAGTCGTCCGGGGACAACCACAACTTATGTCAGAGGTCAAACCTATAGGACTGAGAAACACAACAATGGTGGGCCAATCGAGGATGCAACCGCTAGTAATGACCCCAATGTATTACAATGAGCCTAGGAGATACTATCCTTTAGGAGCAAAAACGGGATATGGAGCACAGGGAATGGTAAGGCCAAAACAACCATTACCGCCTACGGCCCAACCAACAGAGGAAAGGTATAACATGGACGGAAAAACGTTGAGATTCATTGCAGAGAGAGGTATAGCATGGTGGCAACCTGCTTATAGCCACCAAGAAAAGCCTGTTTTGTAGATAGATAGAGAGAGAGAGAGAGAGAGAGAGAGAGAGAGAGAGAGAGAGAGAGAGAGAGAGAGAGAGAGAGAGAGAGAGAGAGAGAGAGTTCTATTATCGTCCTCAGAGGTCAAATATGACCTATGGGACCAAATGAACATGTCACGTGGTGTGAGTGGAGGTCATAAGTGACTCTCGATGCTCAAAAATGGCTGAAATGAGCGTCGCAATAGAGAGTTCACATCGTGGTTGGGAGAGGAAGGTATGAAGGGAGAGCTCATGGATGAATATATGGGGAAAAGAGGACCTAATGTGGTCAAAAGCTGAGAACTCAAGTAGTGTGTGGTACTCACTCTCGCACTTGACGAGGGCATAAGGTGCAAAGTCGATGACACTCCTCGCTAGTGCCCCAACGTCCTGTCTCACACCGTAAAGAATGGGAGCTAAGACGAATGGAGGCAATGGTGCAGATCGCACTCAACGGGATGGGCTCAAGGATGGGTAGATCGCACTCAACGGGATGGGCTCAAGGATGTAGTGATGGGTTTGGTTACTTGGTTCGGAGAAGAAGAGAGATTTGTAGTATGGGGCAACGTGTGTGGTGTAATGGCTGAAGCGAGAACCTCCGGATTTCTCCCAAGCTATGATACATTGGCGTTGTAAGAAGGCCTCATTAACTTGGGAGTTGATCGACGCATCCTTGACCAAGTGACATACATCCCATCTTCCAAACCATTTCTTGATGTCAAGCATCCACCCCGAACTTAGTATTTTGCTCTTGCATGTCTTTTGAACCTTTTGACTTGCTTCATATGCGATTCTAGGAAGTCAATGCAAAGGGCTACGTTGTGTCTTACGCATGTACTCCACAACCCTTTGCATGCCCAAGACCTCAATGGGAAGCGATCCGGACTCAAGAAATAAGAGCATGTAGGGTGTTTGTGTCTTGACTTGGAGAAACTTGGTGAGAAAACGCTTTTGGACATTCTCAAACTCCTTCTAAATAGACTTCCCGATGCTTTCTCCCCACACCTCCACTCCATAAAGAAGCACTGGTGTCACCAATGTGTCAAAGAGGTACTTTTTGAGAGCCCACCACTTGATCTCTCCAGCATTGCACATGTTCTCAAATGCGTAATAAGCCCTATTTCCGGCTTCCAAGCGACACATTGCACAATCCTTCCATTTATGATTGGATGGAACCTCAAGGCCAAGGTACTTGAAGTGATCTACCACTTTAAGTTGCTCATTGTTTTATACAATGCATGGATTTTTGTCATTGAGGGTCTTTATAAGCATAACCTTGGTTTTGGATCATTCACGATCAGCCCACTATGTAGGCAAAAGCGTTCCAAGACACTCATAAGCTTTTGTGCATCTTCTAAGGTATGTGCCAAGAGCACTACATCATCGGCATAAAGCAAAAGCATGATCACTGTATTTCTGCTCTTAACCTCTTCTATGCCTTCTTGCTGCATAAAATCAAGAACCATGCATTCCAATTCATCAATGAGTAGCCCAAAGAGGGTTGGGGAAAGTGGGCATCGTTGTTTCACACCAATGGTGCTTGTAAAAAAGTCTGAAATTCCATCTCCCATAAGTAATCGACATATCACTTTTTGGTAGATGCGAAAGACTGCATGCATAAATTCTCTCTGCACTTGAAGGCTTTGCATACGTCTCCAAAGATTTCCTCGCGGTACCATGTCAAAAGCTTTCTTGAAATCCACAAAGCAACAATACAACTTTTTTCCTTTCAATCAAGACGCTTCCATAAGAACTCGAAGAGTGACAAGGTGATCAATAGTGCTATGATACTTCCGAAAACCTGCTTGGCCAAGCGCACGTTTGCCATTCTTTTCAGCCCATTCACTTATCTTCATCTCCATGATACATCCAAATAACTTTGCCATCAAAGAACCAACCATTATAGTGCGATAGTTGTTCACATTGTTTACATCTCCTTTGTGCAAAGGTTTGATCCAATTTGCACTCCAATCATGAGGCATGTCATACTGAAGTTGGGAGGAGTCTGCAGAAACTCCTTGGGAGGCATCTGCTCCATTGCTCTCTCTCTCTCTCTCTCTCTCTCTTTGACAAGAATCAGTCCCCCTCTCTTTCTCTCTCTCTCTCTCTCTCTCTCTCTCTCTCTCTCTCTCTCTCTCTCTCTCTCTCTCTCGCTCTCGCTCTCGCTCAATTTCTCAGTTTTCACTCTACTTGTCTCTCTTTCTATGATTCTCTCTCTCTCTCTCTCTCTCTCTCTCTCTCTCTCTCTCTCTCGCTCTCGCTCAATTTCTCAGTTTTCACTCTACCTGTCTCTCTTTCTATGATTCTCTCTCTCTCTCTCTCTCTCTCTCTCTCTCTCTCTCTCTCTCTCTCTCTCTCTCTCTCTCTCTCTCTCTCTCCTCTAGACATGTGTTACCGTGAACACCCGGCGGTGCCCCATGTGTGACTTTAAAATAGTATCCAGACGGGTTGATGCCCCACGTTTGGTCATTTAATGCGGCACGATTGGTCATTTAATGCGGCATGATCTAAAAAGTATGAAAGAGAAAGAGAGAGACTGAAAGAGAGTGAGAGACAGAGCAACATAGCGAGTGAGAGTCTGCAACATAGAGTGAGAGAGTGAGAGTCTGCAACATAGAGTGAGACAGAAAAAGAGAGACAGACTCTTTGTGACAAAGAAAACCAAGGTTTGGCCCTTTCTCTCTCTCTCTCTCTCTCTCTCTCTCTCTCTCTCTCTCTCTCTCTCTCTTTCTCAAAGGTCTCCCTGTCTCTCTCTCTCTATCACTCTTTCTCTCTCTCAAAGGTCTCTCTCTCTCTCTCACACACACACACAGCCGTTTTTTGACCTAGTAGACAGCAGTTCACTCTTTTGACCATAACTTGCTCATCCGAACTCCGATTTAGGTGATCTATAGCCTCAATCGAAGAGCACGAAGCCCTCTACGCATTGATGTAAAGACATAATTTTTCTGTGTAATGGAAGGCTTTGCTGTAACAGCATCTCAGAACTGAAAAAACTGTCAAAACTTTGCGTTTTTGTTGCCGACTTGAAGGCAATGTCAGACAAAACTCGCAAGGGTGGAAAAGCCACACTCGCCATGGAGAATGATGCAAAATCTCCAAGGAATTTGGATGCTAATCCAACCACATCGTCTACAACAACGGAAGCAATGATCATGGCTTACTTGATCTCGTTACAAGAAACCGTCAACAAGCAAGGTGAAGAGTTGCGCGCACTTGCAATGGAAAATGGTACTTTAAGAGTTCTCGTTGTGGAGAATGAGCACCTCAAGAAGGTTCTTGAAATGCAAACAACGCGCTTGATGCATCTTGAGAATGAAGTTCAAGAATGTAAACGCTCTCTTGTGGACATGAATGTAGTGAAAGAGTGCTTGAGCAAAGTTGAGAGTGATCATGTATTGAAAGAGGAAACGATAGATACAATACGACATGATGTATGTGAGATGAGAAATGCATCCAAATCATGGGCTGATATATGTAAGGATAATGTGGTTTCTACATCTCCTATCACGCAAGCCGTTGTCCAAGCAAAGAATGTAGAGAATGTGGACACTCAAGAATTGCAAGAACGACAAAAACGCTCAAAGAACATCGTCATTCGTGGAATCAAGGAGGAAAGCATGGAAACACCCCAATCTCTTGCGGTTGCTATTGAAGAGTTTTTTGCTACACACTTTGGCATGTCAGGAATCATGGCTTATGGTGCACATCGAGTTGGAAAACAAGGAGTCCCTCGCTCGGGAGAAAGACCTATTGTATGTACCATGGCTGATGAGGTAAAGAGAAAGATCATCCTTGACAATGGTTGGATCTACCTCAAAGGAACGGGTTGTAATGTATATGAGGATCGCACTCTTATGCAACAAAATGTACGTCGCAAAGCATACGAGGAAAGAAGCAAGAAGGTTAAGGTATCATCTCAAGAAGAAAAGGCACTTGAGGAGGATGCAAGTCCACCCAACAAATAGGGACACATGATCTATGAGACCAACTCACGCTTGCGAATAAGCTTTTTAAATTGTAACGGGTATCCATGAAATGCGGGAATTGGCATTGATGAGCTTACCAATGACTCTGATGTGATACTTCTTGTCGAAACATGGGAGCATGATGCGCAACGAATTCTTGGATTTGACAAATACGATGTACATTCTTTGATGTGGGCCAAAAATGCAAAGCAACGAAGAGGCCAAGGAGGCATAGCATGTATGACCAAAAAGGGTTTGAAAGATGTTTCCATTGTCAAAGAAGATAAGTATAAACGCTACTTATGGCTGAAAATCAGCCCACCAAATGGTCAAGTCATGTTTGTGGCCGGCTGCTACATTCCTCACTATGACTCCAACTTTTATGCTCGCTTGAATATGGAAAGAGATCAGCCCTTTGTTGAACTAGAGGAAGACATTGCTTATTACAAGGATCAAGGTGAAGTCATTGTTTTTGGAGACATGAATGCTCGCACAAATATGTTACAACACGACACACAACAAGTCGACATGCCGCATGTATCAAGAAGAGTGGATGACTCATACATGTATAATCGAAGTTCTAATGATGCAAAAGAAGTGGATCACTATGGAAAGTCACTTCTACATATGTGCAATAGTACCGGAATGCTCATTGCAAATGGTGTATCTCTATGGCAAGGCACCAATGACTTTACATGTAGAAAGCACAATGGTGCTAGCGTGATTGACTATATGTTGTTCTCAGAAGCCACTCTAGAATGCATACAAAGCTTTACACTTGGTGAATGGAATCCGGAATCGGATCATAGGATGTTATGTATTGACCTCAAGTGTGGTAAACGGCCCGAGCATGTAGCCTCCAATCATGATGTGAATCATTTGTACCTACGTCTAGACTTCAAACGAGCACTTATATATGCTGATATGGTGGACCAAATGTTAAGCATGATAGAGCATCAAGGGAGCCCAACATTAGAATGCAAGTGGAAAGTTTTCAAAGAAGTAATTTTCTCTTGTGCGAAGGAATGCTTTTCGGCGAAACACATGTCTTGCAAAAGGTCTAAGAAGGGTAGCACCAAGAAGAAATGGTTTGACATGGAATGTAGTCAAGCCCGAAAACACTTGCTAAGATTGGATGCAATCAAAGACAAGGAAGTTTACTTGGAATGTTCACACACATACAAAGCACTTGTTCAAAAGAAGAGGAGAAGGTGGGAAGTCGAAAAACAACTTCTTTTAGCACAAGAGAAAGCACATGCATGTGGCAAGTTTTGGCAAAATCTAAAAGGCAAGCGCGTTGAGAGCTTTGGTGACTTGACTCTTGAGGATATGTATATGCATTGTAAGAACCTCTATGAGCAACCCAATGTTGATAAGATGGAGGGTTGTAGCTCCCTTCCATTTATGTCTCCCTTCTTTACCATTGAAGATGTATGCCGCGCGCTTGAGAAACTTGCTACTCGCAAGGCAGGTGACCTTCAAGGTGTCAAGGCTGAAATGATTAAATGGACAAGCAAGAAAACACGATATTGGATATGCGATATGTTTAACCTTGCACTTCAGTATGGCATGCCTCATGATTGGAGTGCAAATTGGATCAAACCTTTGCACAAAGGAGGAGATGTAAACAATGTGAACAACTATCGCACTATAATGGTTGGTTCTTTGATGGCAAAGTTATTTGGATGTATCATGGAGATGAAGATAAGTGAATGGGCTGAAAAGAATGGCAAACGTGCGCTTGGCCAAGCAGGTTTTCGAAAGCATCATAGCACTATTGATCACCTTGTCACTCTTCGAGTTCTTATGGAAGCGTCTCGATTGAAAGGAAAAAGTTGTATTGTTGCTTTGTGGATTTCAAGAAAGCTTTTGACATGGTACCGCGAGGAAATCTTTGGAGACGTATGCAAAGCCTTCAAGTGCCGAGAGAATTTATGCATGCAGTCTTTCGCATCTACCAAAAAGTGATATGTCGATTACGTATGGGAGATGGAATTTCAGAATTTTTTGCAAGCACTATTGGTGTCAAACAAGGATGCCCACTTTCCCCAACCCTCTTTGGGCTACTCATTGATGAATTGGAATACATGGTTCTTGATTTTATGCAGCAAGAAGGCATAGAAGAGGTTAAGATTGGAAATGCGGTGATCATGCTTTTGCTTTATGCCGATGATGTAGTGCTCTTGGCACATACCTTAGAAGATGCACAAAAGCTTATGAGTGTCTTGGAACGCTTTTGCCTACATAGCGGGCTGATCGTGAATGGATCCAAAACCAAGGTTATGCTTGTAAAGACCCTCAATGACGAAAAGCCATGCATTGTATACAACAATGAGAAACTTGAAGTGGTAGATCACTTCAAGTACCTTGGCCTTGAGGTTCCATCCAATCATAAATGGAAGGATTGTGCAATGCGTCGCTTGGAAGCCGGAAAGAGGGCTTATTATGCATTTGAGAACATGTGCAATGCAGGAGAGATCAAGTGTTGGGCTCTCAAAAAGTACCTCTTTGACACATTGGTGACCGGTGCTTCTTTATGGAGTGGAGGTGTGGGGTGGAAGCATCGGAAAGTCTACTTGGAAAGAGTTTGAGAATGTCCAAAAGCGTTTTCTCACCAAGTTTCTCCAAGTCAAGACACAAACACCCTACATGCTCTTACTTCTTGAGTCCGGATCGCTTCCCATTGAGGTCTTGGGCATGGAAAGGGTTGTGGAGTACATGCGTAAGACACAACGTAGCCCTTTGCATCGACTTCCTAGAATCGCATATGAAGCAAGTCAAAAGGTTCAAAAGACATGCAAGAGCAAAATACTAAGTTCGGGGTGGATGCTTGATATCAAGAAATGGTTTGGAAGATGGGATGCATGTCACTTGGTCAAGGATGCGTCGATCGACTCCCAAGTTAATGAGGCCTTCTTACAACGCCAATGTATCATGGCTTGGGAGAAATCCGGAGGTTCTCGCTTCAGCCATTACACCACACACGTTGCCCCAAACTACAAATCTCTCTTCTTCTCGGAACGAGGTAACCGAACCCATTCCTACATCCTTGAGCCCATCCCGTTGAGTGCGATCCGCACCATTGCCTCCATTCGTCTTAGCTCCCATTCTCTACGCTGCGAGACAGGACGTTGGGGCACTGGCGAGGAGTGTCATCGACTTTGCACCTTATGCCCTCGTCAAGTGCGAGAGAGTGAGTACCACACACTACTTGAGTGCTCAGCTTTTGACCACATTAGGTCCTCTTTTCCCCATATATTCAGCCATGAGCTCTCCCTACATACCTTCCTCTCCCAACCACGATGTGGACTCTCTATTGCGACGCTCATTTCAGCCATTTTTGAGCATCGAGAGTCACTTATGAACTCCACTCACACCACGTGACATGTTCATTTGGTCCCATAGGTCATATTTGACCTCCCAGGACGATAATAGAACTATCTATCTATCTATCTATCTGTCTCTTTCTCTCTCTCTCTTTCTCTGTCACAGGAAATTTCCATATCTCTCTCTCTTACACACACACACAATCACACACTCACACACAGAAACTCTCTCTCTCTCTCTCTCTCTCTCTCTCTCTCTCTCTCTCTCTCTCTCTCTCTCTCTCTCTCTATACTAAAGGCGCGTGGAGACAGCCAACTACTCTTTGGATGTCTCTACGCGCGCCTTTAGTACCGTGGAGAGGCAGAGAGAATGAGTGAGAGAGGGAGAGTGTCTGTGTGTGTGCGTGTGTGTGTTTTGATCTACTTTGGAGAGAGAGACAGAGATAGATAGATAGATAGATAGATAGATAGATAGTTCTATTATTGTCCTGGGAGGTCAAATATGACCTATGGGACCAAATGAACATGTCACGTGGTGTGAGTGGAGTTCATAAGTGACTCTCGATGCTAAAAAATGGCTGAAATGAGCGTCGCAATAGAGAGTCCACATCGTGGTTGAGAGAGGAAGGTATGTAGGGAGAGATCATGGCTGAATATATGGGGAAAAGAGGACCTAATGTGGTCAAAAGCTGAGCACTCAAGTAGTGTGTGGTACTCACTCTCTCGCACTTGACGAGGGCATAAGGTGCAAAATCGATGACACTCCTCGCCAGTGCCCCAACGTCCTGTCTCGCAGCGTAGAGAATGGGAGCTAAGACGAATGGAGGCAATGGTGCTGATTGCACTCAATGGGATGGGCTCAAGGATGTAGGAATGGGTTCGGTTACCTCGTTCCGAGAAGAAGAGAGATTTGTAGTTTGGGGCAATGTGTGTGGTGTAATGGCTGAAGCGAGAACCTTCGGATTTCTCCCAAGCCGTGATACATTGGCGTTGTAAGAAGGCCTCATTAACTTGGGAGTCGATCGACGCATCCTTGACCAAGTGACATGCATCCCATCTTCCAAACCATTTCTTGATATCAAGCATCCACCCCGAACTTAGTATTTTGCTCTTGCATGTCTTTTGAACCATTTGACTTGCTTTATATGCGATTCTAGGAAGTCGATGCAAAGGGCTACGTTGTGTCTTACGCATGTACTCCACAACCTTTTGCATGCCCAAGACCTTAATGGGAAGCAATCCGGACTCAAGAAGTAAGAGCATGTAGGGTGTTTGTGTCTTGACTTGGAGAAAGTTGGTGAGAAAACGCTTTTGGACATTCTCAAACTCTTTCCAAGTAGACTTCCCGATGCTTCCACCCCACACCTCCACTCCATAAAGAAGCACTGGTGTCACCAATGTGTCAAAGAGGTACTTTTTGAGAGCCCAACACTTGATCTCTCCTGCATTGCACATGTTCTCAAATGCATAATAGGCCCTCTTTCCGGCTTCCAAGCGACGCATTGCACAATCCTTCCATTTATGATTGGATGGAACCTCAAGGCCAAGGTACTTAAAGTGATCTACCACTTCAAGTTTCTCATTGTTGTATACAATGCATGGATTTTCATCATTGAGGGTCTTTACAAGCATAACCTTGGTTTTGGATCCATTCATGATCAGCCCGCTATGTAGGCAAAAGCGTTCCAAGACACTCATAAGCTTTTGTGCATCTTCTAAGGTATGTGCCAAGAGCACTACATCATCGGCATAAAGCAAAAGCATGATCACCGCATTTCCGATCTTAACCTCTTCAATGCCTTCTTGCTGCATAAAGTCAAGAACCATGCATTCCAATTCATCAATGAGTAGCCCAAAGAGGGTTGGGGAAAGTGGGCATCCTTGTTTGACACCAATAGTGCTTGCAAAAAATTCTGAAATTCCATCTCCCATACGTAATCGACATATCACTTTTTGGTAGATGCGAAAGACTGCATGCATAAATTCTCTCGGCACTTGAAGGCTTTGCATACGTCTCCAAAGATTTCCTCGCGGTACCATGTCAAAAGCTTTCTTGAAATCCACAAAGCAACAATACAACTTTTTTCCTTTCAATCGAGACGCTTCCATAAGAACTCGAAGAGTGACAAGGTGATCAATAGTGCTATGATGCTTTTGAAAACCTGCTTGGCCAAGTGCACGTTTGCCATTCTTTTCAGCCCATTCACTTATCTTCATCTCCATGATACATCCAAATAACTTTGCCATCAAAGAACCAACCATTATAGTGCGATAGTTGTTCACATTGTTTACATCTCCTCCTTTGTGCAAAGGTTTGATCCAATTTGCACTCCAATCATGAGGCATGCCATACTGAAGTGCAAGGTTAAACATATCGCATATCCAATATCGTGTTTTCTTGCTCGAGAGAGAGAGAGAGAGAGAGAGAGAGAGAGAGAGAGAGAGAGAGAGAGAGAGAGAGAGAGAGAGAGAGAGAGAGAGAGAGACTCTTCTATTTGTATACAGAGGGATGGCTAGAACAAAGGCCACTGCAAGAAAGGGGGGAAAAGGACCAGGGTTAGCAGCTAAGGCAAGTAGCAGATCTGCAACCCCAAAGAAGAGACCTGGAAAACCAAGTAAGATTTTGAAAGGTTCAAGGATGAAGAAGTTACAGAGCTGCATGGGACTTTTCAGAGAAATCAAGAAGGCACAAAAATGTGTTGATTTGTGCATACCAAAGCTGCCCTTCCAGAGGATGGTGAGGTCTATTTGTGAGGAAGCGACCTGGGGCACTAAAAGGTGGAAAGTGGTTGCACTGATGGATCTACAGGAAGTAGCAGAGGAATTCCTGCTTGAATACTTCAGTGACATGACCATTGTAGCAGCCCATGCCCACAGGGTGACTATAATGGACAAAGACAACGAGACACTAAAAAGGGTAAGGTGGAGGTATGACAAACTTCTGGTACCCAATGACTGCAGGGATAAGAAAATGAGGGAAATTTTGCTATACCCCCCTAAACTATTGCCACAAGTCACAGTTGTAGATGTCACACATGATGTTAATACAAGGGCAAGGGCAGAGATGGCTGCTCGCCAAACAGAAGACATAAGGGAAGCAGAACTTAAGGAAAACGAAAGCAGTAGTGGAGTCCCATAGGCAAAGAGAATGCAATGTGACCTGATCCATAGATGCAAGCAACAAAGATACTCTACTTTCAATGAAAGATGGTTTGCATGCAGAGATACCATTATAGATGGAGCCAGAAAGCTGGCTCTGGATACAGTGGACGTTAATATATTGCTGGATCCAGATGCTCAGATAACAGATACAATTATCTACATTTGTCTTAAGTAAGTTTTCATATTTTGCTAACTTTGAAAACTCAAATGATAGGTGTACGAAATCATGTACACTCCTTGCAGTTTGATCAAAAGCCAACTTCCACCGCACACCCACACGGAGGTGTTTCTTCTTGATCCACAAATGTCTGTGATTATTAGACAGAAGAACACTCCATCTGGCACATTCGAAAGTTGTTTTCTCCACTGTGCTATGCTGGAAGTAACCGTCATCATCTTTCCTTATGAGAATAACCATCACTGGAGTCTCATATGCCTTGATGTTGACCAGCCAGCAGTGTGGGTGTTCAATTCAATAAAAGGAACCCACCTTGAAATTAGGCTGTAAGTGTTATGTATCAGAAAGTGTTTCTTATGGATATCCATCTAAATTTGAAAGCCTCAAGATCACATCCTGATACTCTTTTATGCAGTTGTGTAAAGAGATTATTGCTTGCTTATGGCAAGCTATGTGGAAGGTACGAGCTATACAAGGCTCCAATCAAAGATGTGCCTGTACCAAATCAAACCGATGAAACTTCTTGTGGTTGGAGATGTCTTCTCCATGGAGAATATGTCCTGCAAAGCCACTTTGCATTACAACCTTTCATGACTAAGGTAACCATTTTGGCAATGCATTAAGTCAGTTTTGGTTTTCTTTATACAAGAATTCTCACTATGTGGTCTTTCAATTTTGCAGAGTGCTGTGGAGAACTACACATATTATTATTTGCAAAGATATCGGGAAACTCTAATACAACACTTGCTCACTATGTCGAACCCCAGAGAAGCTGAAGAGAGCTGCTTGGACGATCGCAGAATTGATATGACAATACGTGATGAGCCACCACCACAAGCCCCTGCATCAGACACAGTGGAACCACAATGGGACGAGGGGGTCATACCAGCCAAATATGAAAGGGTTGAGGATGCAGAAAGGCCAAATGAGGATATGCAAAGGTGCTAGTGTACAAGCAGAGGGGCTTATGGAGGAGACAATGAAAGAGGCAAGTAGGCCAGTGGAGGAGCCAAAAAAGCCCATGGAGGAAACCCTGGATGAGGCAAGCCAGTCTCAGGAGGATCCCCAAAAGCAAGCAAGAATGGATGAGGAAAGCAAGCCTATGGATGAGGAAATCCGGCCAATGGAGGAGCCCCAAAAGGATATGGATGAGGCAAGCCGGCCAACGGAGGGTGAGGAAAAGACCTTGGAGGAAACCATGGAAGACAAGTGAACTAATGAGGCACAAAGAGCCATGGGGGAGACCCTTGATGAAGATGAGAATGATGACTACGAGGACGAAGCAAAAGTAGAGGATAGCAACAACGACAACAACACTATAGAGACCCAATATGGACCCTTGCTACCTGTAGATATGGTTGTTCCGGTAATGTCTATTCAAGTATGGCAAAATATGTTCAGCTTCTTACTAGTTATATGTACTTATCAACTTTTGCAGAGGTTGATTATCTTGGACATCAATGGATTGCTGCTGATGCGCATGCCTCTGGGTATAACAGACACCTACGAGGATTTGCAAACATTTCGGATGGGTACTTGTCGAGTTGTGGTTCGTCCAGGAACAAAAGAATTTATTTAGTGTCTTCTTCCGCGCTTCAGAGTTGCCGTATGGTCTTCAATGCAACCGTAAAAGTTGTTGCCACTAGTTAGAATAGTTTGCGTTGTATCCGGTGTTCATACGGGAGATTTTGCCTTTTTGTATGATCAGAGAAGATGCGTTACCATCGAGGGCCACTACCACCCTAAAAAACCCAACTTACATCTTTTGTACAAATCGTTTAGCCAAATCGATGTATCCTTTGATGCAAATAATACACTACTGATTGATGATACTCATGAAAAGGGAAACCTAAGTCCACCAGGAACAACTATCTCACCACCCTCTTTTGAAGGGCATACCTTTGATTTTTACCTTGAAGACATACTTACAGAAATTGTATCTCAGTCCATTGTTCACGGATGAGTTTGTACTTTGTAATGAATTAAGATGACTCTTCTATCATGTATTTTTGTTGCCTTACATTGAGAGAGAGAGAGAGAGAGAGAGAGAGAGAGAGAGAGAGAGAGAGAGAGAGAGAGAGAGAGAGAGAGAGAGAGATGTGGCAATGGCTAAAAAATGTATTTCAAGAACACTTATATTCACAGACCACAATTGACAAATGAGCTAAAAAAAACTTCATGTATTGAAAGTCACTCATATACACTTGGGTTCACAAGAATCTTTGCTACATTGACACTATTTCAACCCGACCATCCAACTCTTTGCACAAAATATCTTTCTCCCTACGCTGCATCAGCTTACAGCTAGCTAGGAAAAAGGAAAAATCTGAAAGGTCCCTGTCCATTGACTCTTCAATTATGTCGTGCCGCAACTGCAGAAGACTGCATAGATCCCTTATTGTAACCACCAACATTAGGCCATGCTCTTTATCAAACACTTCCACATCCACAACAGGATTATCTTCCAAACTTGCAGAAATCTGGTCCATAGGAATGTACTACCTCTGAGCATTTGTGATCGCATATCAAAAGGAGACTAACAGTGATTGGCTTGCAATCATGTACTTGACAACTAGAGTGTCAAGCGCGACCTCATCCTCTGTCAAGAAGTTTGTCATAGGATGTCTGCTGAAATGACTTGCACATGAACATAGTTTTCATAACACGTATATTGTAGTTATGAAACAACTCTATGAACAATACAGCAGGATAAAAGTTTGCAATTCTAACTAGTTTGGCAGGAATAGATCTACGTAGAGACCTCTGTATATCCTTGTAGAGCTTACTTCGCATTGCCTCCACCATTGTTCCCTTAGGAACTGGCCAGTCCACAGTGTTCCAGTCGGTTGGTAGAGGCACTTTCACAAACATGCCATTCTTATTCCCTGGGTAGAGTTGGTAGAAGTGGTCATAGAAAAATATTCCTTCATCAGCCAGGATTTTGTTGGTTCTCCCGGAATACTGTACCAATGTGGGCATGAACGACAAGGAAGAGGCCTATTATGCACTCCACAGGCTCCCATTGCTCATAAGAAGAGGGATAAACATCTACAAAATATATAACAAGAGTTAAACTAAGAGTATCAAACAATAAGTGAAAATGACAAATCTAATGTAGTTGAGATGTGAAGAATGGAGCCATTGCTCATAAGAAGAGGGATAAATGTTGCAAAATATATAACAAAAGTTAAACTGAGAGTATCAATAAGTGAAATGACAAATCAAATGCAGTTGAGATGTGAAGAATACTTACAATTGCAACGTGGTTGATGTATATCTGACACATTTCCATCGTTTGCTATCACGTCTGGATGGGTAAATACATGCTGAACAAGAACTTCCTTTACAGATCTTTTGCCGATCTCAACTTTGAAATCCAACACTCTGGCCTTCCATGATGAGCGGTAAACATTGATAGCACTAGACCTCTTGGCTCTTCTTGGTTGCATTAGGACCATGAACCTTTGCTTGTCCTTTGTCCAACCCATTGGTTCTCTGAACTTATTGAAGTTGATATTGTAATTGATGATATGCTACTACTTGGCCTTCTAGGCAAAGTGCAGGTGTTGCTAGTGGTGTGAGAGACCATAAACACCTAGAGCTTCTTAGGTGGGAAGACATGGAAGCCATATCTCTGAGAGAAAAGCTTTAGTGGAGGGAGATTCACTTTGAAAGTATCCTAATGGAGGGAAAGTGTTTTACAATTCCAATATCTTGTGCGGGCTTAATGGCCACCCTCCAGTACGTTAATGACCATAAGAGAATATCAGCACAGTGGGACCACACATGCACCTAACAGCTCGGTAAAAGAAAATAAGTTACGATGCCACAATCCTAGATTCGTGAAAGTTTTTAAATTATTTTCCTATTTCTTGAGTCTTTCCACGTATTTTCCTACGTAACGTAGCCCTGAAGCTCATTGGACGCGCTCTATTTTCTCTCTCTTTTATATGGCCCTCTAAATGACCTCCAAATTTTCGTAATGCAAGTCTTCTTGATACTTTTACTTTTGACCTTTTCATTTATCTTTTCTAAAGCCTTATCTTGCATCTGCCCATAATGTTCCAATGCACTCATCCTATCCATGATTGTAAGATCCTCTCTTTGAATGCATCACTAGGTGGCCCAAGCAACTTCTCTAGCATCTTGACCGCAGGCAACTCTACTTCCAGAGGCAATAGTGCTTCCTTTCCATATACCAAATGAAATGGAGTAAACCCTGTACCTGTCTTCACCAAAGTACGGTAAGCCCATAATGCACCAGACAATTCCAAATCCCAATTCATTTCTTGGTGCTCTATCACTTTTGAAAGAATTTGTACCAACTCACCATTGAATCTTTCATTTAAGCCATTACATTGTGGGTAATAAGGAGTGGTATGCTGGTGCCTAATCTTCATCTTTGCACATAAAAAGTCCAATAGTCTAGCTCTAAAGCCTGGCCCCTTATCCGAAAGTAGCTCTAGTGGCACCCCAAACTTGCAACATATTTCATCGTACACAAATTCTGCCACATCCTTTGCAGTGATTTGTTTTATAGCTATAGCCTCTGCCCATCTAGAGAGATAGTCCAATGCATTCAAAATATAGCTTTTTCCCCTACTTGTGATAGGTAACGGGCCTATTGCTTTAATCCCCCACTTTTCAAACACATCAAATGCCATAACGGTTTTTCATAGCTCTGGCTTCAACACTCTCTTCCCAAATGCTTGACACCTATTGCAAGACGTACACCAATGGTGAACATGCTTGTGGAAACTAGGCCATACATACCCCTCTTGCAAAATCTTATGCAAGGTGATCTTTAGAGCAAAATGGCCGCCACATGCACCTTCATGATTCTCTTCCAACACTCTATAAAGCTCCTCCCGCCAAGCAAGGTACACGTCTCAACACGATATCAGCCCCCTTCATGTATAAGACATCACCAATCAATTTGTACCTGTATGCTCTACACACAAAACCATACTTCGTAGACTTCTGAATGTCCTTCGGAATGATTCCTGTTAGCAAAAACTCCTCTTCTTGAGCCAAACTTTCCCGGCCATGATAAAGAGGTAAATTGGTCCTCAACACAAATAGATCCCCAATCATGCTTTGAGCTGCTTCATGTGCTTCTCCATTTAGAGCACGTTCAATGTGTCTGATGCTCCATGCTTTGAACTTTTTTAACATGCCTTTAATTTTGGAACACATTTCCTTCAATGAGGTGTTCTTGCTCTTCCACACACCCAACACTTGCTTCACAACTAACAAGGTATCACCTTTTATTCTCAACCTTCTAAGCCCATGCTTCAAACAAATGTGTAATCCGGCTTCTAAAGCAGCATATTTAGCCTCATGGTTACTATGAGCATCCAATTTGAACCCTCTCTTGCATACTAGCTTTCCTTCTAGATCATAAAGTGCTATACCCCCCTAAAGTTGCATCATGGATCTTTCTGTATGAGCCATCAAAGAACAACACATGTGCATTGCTAATCTCTGGCACTTCTTCAACTACCCTTCTCACCACCTCTCCCTTAACAAGGAGGGGATTCTCCTTGTAAGTCAATAAATTAGCTAGGGTAGCTCTTGTACTGTCTTCTACTAAAAAAGAGAACTGGAACTCTTGCAGCTCAATTACCCATTTATTGACCACATTTGACATGTTAGTGCCATTAATTAAATGTGGCAAAAAGGTGTAACTTGTTAAGAAAACAAAAGTTCATGGTAGCAAGTAATGACAAAATTGTTGACAAGCAAATATTACACTGGCCATCACTAGCTCTACTTCCGAGAATTTTCTCTCTACTACCAACTTCACTCGGCTTGCACAATACACTGGCCTCATATAATGGCTGACCTTCGCATGGCTCCAATGGCATCATCCCCTACTGATGGATTTACATAATATACTTGCCCCCAATCAGGAGCCTGCATGGCTGATAGCCCCCATAACACCTCTTTCACCTCTTGAAACGCTTCTTCACACTTGCCATCCCATTGCAATGGATGATGCTTTGCCACTTGTTGTAATGGATAAAGGAGTTGTGAAGACAATGGAATAAACCGCGCCATGTACTTCACTTTGTGTATAAAGGTTGCCAATTGCTTTGTACTTGTAGGTGATGGAAGAAGAATAATAGACTTCACCTTGTCTGGATCATCCTCAATGCCATTTTCTGACACCATATGTCCCAATAACTTCATCCTTGGCTGTGCTAGATGACATTTCTTTAAATTTAGTTGTCCTCCACATTCATCATATTGAGCCAATACCATTTGCAGCTTCTCATGGTGCTCAACCCTACTGCTGTAGACAGAAGTCGTCCATAAAAGCTTTAACACAACTACCATTGAATGGTGCCTATACCCAATTTGCTCTCTCTTGATAAAAGGATGGTTCATTTGTCAACCCAAATGGCAATACCGTGTAGCAATAACAACCCCATGGCGTAATGAAATTTGTCTTTGTTCGGTCTTTAAGATCAATCTTCGATTGAAAATAGCCTGAAAAACCATCACACACATTGTATCTCTCATAACGTGCACTGAATCCAAGATCTGATCGATGAATGGAAGAGGATATGGGTTCTTCTTAGTGGCTGCATTTAAGGGTTTAAAATCTACACAAATCCTCCACTTCCCATCCTTCTTTGGGCTGACTACTACTAGACTCACCCATTTTGTGGTCTCCACTGAGACTATGAACCCTGCCTTCAATAACTTGTCCACCTCTTCCCGCAAGGCTTCCATTTGCTCTTAACCCATCCTTCTTAGCCTTTGTCGCACTGGCTTAGCACCTTCTTTAAGCTCTATATGCATCTCTTCTCCTTTGAACCCTGTAATCTCTTCATATGAAGTAATGAACAAATTAGGAAAACTAGCCAGCATGTGCAAATATATCTCCTTCTCCATAGCTGAGAGGTCTCCACTGATCATTTGTGTCATCAATTCCTGCTTCTTTGACAATCCAACCTTGGTTTGCATCAACCCTTCAATCACTTCATAAGGCCCTTCATTTTCATCTTCAATCTCATTTGAAAATGCAACTAAACCAGACTCTTGGATTTCTTTGTCCATCAAAAGAAATCAACATCAACATCCTCATCACTGCTTGTAGTACTATCACTATCCTCATCAGTCACTGTGGAATAGTCTTCATCACTAGACTCATCCTCATCTTCCCAAAGCTCTTCCAATACTTTCCTTGTGTCCATATTATATAGCTTCTTGGCACCTGTCTTTTTGTAGAGGCTAATCGTACCACGTTTCCAATCTTGAACAGCTCCTACTGCACGTAACCATGGTCTACCTAGCATAATAGGATATGCTCCCAACCCCGCTGGCATGACATGAAAATCAACCACCGCCTTTGCACCATACGCCTCCACTTCTAACCTCTTTACAACACCCAAACATTTTACTTTTTGATGGTTTGCCAATATGATCCAAAACTGTGACACCCCAGTCACTGTAAGACCCATCTTCTCCACCCATGAGTGTGTTATGACACATATTTGGGCTCCGCCCAAACCATCAACATAACCTTGTCCCAGATTTTTCTTTTGGGCCACACATATTCTATTGGACAAATGTCTGGTAGCTCATCCATCACCAACACCTTCACTGATCCTCTCTCTGGTTCTTTATCCATTGGGTTAACCATCCTCTTCCACGGTCGCTTTAGCTTAGGCACCATCTCTATGATCTACCCAAAAGTAACATCTGCTTTTTTGCTTGTCAAATCTTCCTTCAACTCATATCTTAATTGCCCATCCCCTAGTGGAAAATTTGAAACATGAAACTTACGACAAGCCCTTATTTTCCTCTTGGTCTTGACATCCTCATCTTCATGGCTCTTTCCCTTCTTCTTGCTAAGACCTGGGACACTTCTTCCTTCCTTATCGTGTGTGGTCCTCTTCCCAATAGGCATCACTAATGTATCCTCCAGCTTTGCTACCTTCTCCAAGGTGAACACTCTTATCACTTTTGTCTTTCCCTTTTCCTCTTGGGTTAATCCACTGGTTCCTTCTTCTCCCTTAGTTTCAATGCCATAATCATTTGACCTAGTTAGCACCTGTCTTGGCAATGGATACATGTCTCCCCCCATCCTTGGTGGCTTATCACATTGCGGGTGATGTGGCCCAACTCTTTGCAATTATAACACGTGGGCGTCTACCTCCAGAACCTACCACTACTTTGTCCAACACCATTCCTGGGTTTTTCTTCACCTCCTGGATGATTTGCAAACCTCCACCGACCTTGATTATTTCTCACATTACTTAGCATGTTTAGGCTGAGATTCTTCATTAAACCTACCACTTGCCTCATGTCTTGCCTTAGCCCATCATCTTGCACTGCTGTAGTGACCACGCGGCTAGCATAACTTGAGGAGTAATAGAAACCACTAGTTCATGATGAACCCCTGGCATGCGACCTTGCAAAGAATCCATAGGCTGAAATTCAGACCTCATGGGCAAAGACTCTACTCCTAGCTGACTCATTCTTCTCAGCTTCCACTCTTTGTTCCTCGCTACCTCTAGTGCATCTTCATATGTCCTAGGCTTCTTTAGCTCCACTCTCTATCGTATATTCTCCCAAAGACCAGCCAAGAACCTGTCCTTCTTCATCATGTCAGGTGGGGGTACCTGTGGTGCTAAGGCCTTGCACATCCGCTCCCATGCCATTGTATGCATCTACTCACTCATCTTTCCTTTGCACTAAACCCTGTACTTATTGCCACACTTTGTCAGGATCTTCTGTCTTCACAAACTATACTTCCAATCCATGCCCTAGATTGTTCCAGTTTAATCTCACAGGTGGATCTGCCGCATGAAACTCCTCTTCAAATGCTTTAATCCAAACTCGTGCATCACTCTTCAAACAGATTTGGAGAAGACGTAACATCTGTGTAGAATCGTAGATCTGATTACTAATGTATGCAACCTCCATCTTTTCAAAAAAGTCTTCCACATCTTCATCACTACTTCCATGAAATTCCGGATAAGAGAAAGCCATGGCTACCCAAGTTTCAATGCTTTGAGAACCCCTTCTAACACACGTGCAAGAACCCAAAATTTTTACTGACCCAATCCCCATAAACTTCAATGGAGCTGAACTTTAGATAAGGACAAACACATGCACATCAAATGAGTTTTCATAGTTAATCATTGGAATTACAACAGGCAAAGGGCATTCGAGTATCTCTCTTAATCTTCTTGGTCCGAACATAAAGACTATGCGTTGCTGGAAAAAACTCTTCCTAGACACATGAACATTTATTTGGATTCTTTGTGTTAAGTAAAAAGGAGTGAATTGAGGTCCGTTTTGATCATCCATTAAAGCCAACCATGTAGCTCCCAAAAAGGCACACCTGGCTTATCCTCTAATTTTGCCAGAATTTTAGCAGCATAACAACATAAATGGCTTAAAAGACATAAAAACCAGCCATCACAACTTGGAAAAATTTTGGCAGAGTTTCCCCAGAAGTAGAGCAGTGAGAACCCAAAATATAGACTATATATGTATGCATAACCTGCCAACAATAGAACCCGAGCATCGAGTAGGAATCACTAGTATATAGCCAATAGAGAGGTCACAAAAAGGGTGCTCGAGCCACCTATATCACCAAAAGGATCTCACATTTGAGAATCCCCCAGCTCAATAAAACCTCACGCTATCGACCCTCTCACAAAAGCTTATGCGAATCTCGTATAGTCAAGTCTTAGAAATGACTATCTTCCAGACCAAGTCTCAGAAATGGCTGGGACTGCCAATAAAACCAAGTATGGCTCCACAAAGGCGTACAATAGCAATATCCACAAGTAACATACAATACCAGACAATACGCTCAAACAGGAGCCAAATGATGCATACCCACGGCACCTGCAAGTGGCTCTCACTTGCCAGTGTATCACTCTACTCCAGCTACCTGTACCTGTGTGAATCACTTGTACCTGTACCTGTAACCTGTAATCTGTAAGCTGTAATCTGCAACCTATAATCCTAAAGCTGAAGGTACTCAAAGAAGATCCTCCGTGGGGACGCCAAAAGAATGTGAGCGGGATGGAAACACACACAATGCCTCTATAATCACCCGACACACACTCTTGAGATGACACACACACACACACACACACACACACACACACACACACACACACACACACACACACACACACACACACACACACACACACACACACACACACACACACACACACTATGGGGCACCACTCGGCTTACACGACCCACCTGACCGAAACAGTTCATATTAATAAACAGCTTGAGGGAAGTTTTTGAGGAGATTTGATTAATTTGTTGACAGAGTTCAAGGATGTTTTTGCATGGGAATATGCGGACATGAAAGGATTGGATCCCAAGTTTTATCAGCATACGATTCATTTAAAACCAGATGCAGAGCCGGTGAAGCAGCATTCTAGGATGATTCCAAATGTGGCAAAGCAAGTCAACATGAAAATTGATTGCTTGTTGCAGGTGGATTCTATTACCCCTATTGAAAATCCCAAATGGATTTCTCCTATTGTGGTGGTACCAAAGAAAAACAAACAGATTCGCATATGTGTGGATTATAGGAAGCTGAATGCAGCTACTTTCCAGACCCTTTTCCGCTTCCATTTCTGGATTCTATTTTGGATGATATGGCAGGGTACGAGATGTATTCTTTTTTGGATGGTGTTAGTGGATATAACCAAATTCAAATGGTTGTAAGTGATTAGACTAAAACAGCTTTTATTACAGCATGGGGCATCTTCGCATGCACAATAATGTGGTTTGGATTACGGGATGCACCCTCAAGGCTTTTCAAAGGGATATGTTTCAAATTTTTGGTCCCTATTTGACAGATTTTATGTGAATCTTTCTAGATGATCTCAGTGTCTTTGGAGCGCAATTAGAGCATTTGAACTTTGAAGAAAAGTTGAGGTTATGTTTCATGAAATGTCAAGAGGCGAAATTTAGTTTAAATCCTCTAAAAATGTGCATTTGCAGTGCGAAGTGGGAGATTATTGGGTCATGTAATTTTTGAGGATGGCATTTTCGTGGATCCGGATAAAATAGCAGCAATTATGGAAGCACCTTCATCTATGAATTTGAAGCAGTGTATAATATTTCTGCTCCAAGCTCGTTGGCATGGGAGGAATTTGAGGTTTGTCACACATTTGGCAATTCCTATTAATCAGGCAACACATGCCAAAGTTTTGAATGGACGCAGGAATGTGATCTGTCCTTTAGGAGATTAAAAATTCAACTGTCCAAAGCTCCGATCATGATCCCTACCAATTGAGGTAAGGATTTCCATGTTTTTGTGGATGCTTCTGACAGGGCTATTGGCAGTGTGCTGATGCACAAACAAACTCAAGGGTGGTTTCGGCCTGTCTATTATGCCAGCAAAAGATTATCATCTACAGAAAAACAATATTCATTAACTTAAAGAGAATGTTTAGGGATGATTTACTCAGTGAAAAAGTTCCGTCATTATTTATTGGGCCGGTGGTTTTTCTTTCATGTGGATCATTCGGATCTTTTATACCCGGTGCACCAACAGAATTTGACAGGAAGATTGGTTTGATGGGTGCTCTTGTTACAAGAATTTGATTTTGAGGTAATACATCGTCCCGCAGCCTAGCACGCGGTTGCTGATTAGCTGTCCTGGCTAGATTCTGGCGAACCACCGACGAGGGTTGCTGATGAATTTCCCAATGTGTCTCTCTTTTTGATAGGAGAAATTGCGGAGGAACTTACAATTATGCAACCAACTAGGATGATCCCTCGCATTCCCTGGACCTGGTATGAGGAGATGTTCCATTTTCTCAACAGTGGAGAAATGTCTTCATTCTTGTCCAGACATCAACGACGCCGAATGGCTATTAGAAGCCAAAATTTTGAGATTGTTATGGGGAAGTTGTATTATCGCACAACTACGGATGTCCTGCTAAGATGTGTCCTACCACAAGAACAAGGATCTGTTCTAGAGGAGGTGCATACGGGCATTGTAGGGGGCCACTTTGCAGCTTTGATCTTGGCAAGGAAAGTGCTACAATTTGAATTATGGTGGCCAACATTGTTTCAAGATGCGAGGAGTTTTGTACAACATTGTGATGTGTGTCAACGGTTGGGCCAACCTACGAAAATGTCCAGCATGCCTTTACAACCAGTATTAACCTTGGAGCCTTTTCAAAAATGGGGATTGGATTTTATTGGGCCTTTTAAACCAGTAGCAGCTAACACTGATAATAGGTATATTTTGACGGTCACGGATTATGCGACTAAATGGGTGGAAGCATGGCCTTTGAAAGATAATATAGCGATTTCTGTTGCTGGGTGCTTATATAAGGATGTTTTTTCCAAATATGGGTGTCCTATTGAGTTGGTTAGTGATCGGGGTAGCCATTTCTTGAATAAGATGATGGAGCAAATGTTACAATTTTATTTTGTGTTACATAGGAAATCTTTTCCATATTCCCCTCAGGCGAATGGGCAGACTGAATCAACTAATAAGCAATTGGTTTGCATCTTTATCAATATGCAATTGGTTTGCATCTTGATAAAGCTAGTTAATCTGCATAGAGCGAATTGGGATGCCAAACTTCCTTCCACATTATGGGCGTATCGTACAGCATATAAAGTGGCAACATGACTAACTCCTTTCAAATTGGCATTTGGAATGGAGGCAATCACCCCTGTGGAGCTGGTGGTTCCGAGTTTGTGAATGCTGATTGCGGATAGGCTTCTTCCGAAAGATTCCATTGTTTATCGTTTAGATGTTTTGTAGGAATTAGGTGAAGAGCGATTGTGCAGTTTTGCGGTGTTGCAAGATCTGCAATCTCGATGGAAGAAATGGCTGGATTGCCCTAAAGCTTGACAATTTTTACGGGGCCAATTAGTTATTGTATTTAATTCCCACCTTGGGAAAATATTCGGGAAGCTGAAATTATGGTGGTCTGGGCCGTTCTGGATTTTTAAGTCATGTGGGCCTACCTCCTTTTATTTGGCTGACTTGCGGGGGGAGGTGATTTCTATGCCGGTGAATGGGTTTTGACTGCACCATTATTTTTCACCTACCTCAATTCAGTGCCCCTTTGCTGTGGTACAAGAGCTGGAAGCCACCGTAATCATGATTGGGGATCATTTAACATGCAATCTCAAAAAGCGGAAAAAGGGCTATGATGGTTGCGACACCATGGCACGCCTTATTTTGAGAACTCTTTGTAAGTGGTTTCATGTATGTAGTAGCTATCTTATACTTTTCTTGCACTATTTGTAGGGATTTCACAAGATTGCACTTCTGCGTTCTTCTTATCTTCTGTGTGCCTAGGCCTTTGCCACCATGACGGCCTCCTTGTTACAATGCATTCCTTTTACTCCTGCGCAGTAGCTGGCTCTCAGACAGGTGGACGCATGGTTGCAGGATTTGCACCTACACGTCTTTGCCAACCTCAATTGGCAGGGTATTCCTATTCACCCACAGGCCCCGGCTTTGATTGAGTAGTTAGCTCTTGGTAATATGGTGCAGGTTAACAATCAATAGATTTAGTTGACAGCTAAAAGAATTTCAAGATGCTGTTGCCTGCCAAGCGATGGTGTTGTGCAAGTGTCACATGTTATTCCTGCTGCAGAGGCAGAGCTAGAGTTTGGATTAAAAGTGAAGGGAAAATATAAGTTATCAGGGCTCACTGATGCAACGATAAGAGATGCATATCGCTGGTTCTTGGAGGCAATTTGGTTGCAAGCCAAAACCTACACAATTTCTACTAAAGCACGTAATGTATTGCATTTGGCCAACTTTGGGCCAGCAGCTTGGGCAGTGATCGTTCGAGAACAATTGCTAGCAAAATGTCAACGAGTGGTGGGGTAGATTGGGCGCAGTCCCCCAACGAATACCAAGGTCGGGAAACTTCTTACTCTGGTGTTTCCCTTGCACGAAGTTTTTCCTTTTGCCCTTCGCCCTTTGTGCCACTTCGAGGATGATCGATTTCTTGCACGCAATACTGTGCAATTGGCATAGGTGTTGACCGCCGGGTCAACAACACAACATAACTCAAGTTTCGTACCAAAGTCTTATCTTTTGCGAGTTATGAAATGCGCGGATTATGGCTATAAACGTCATTTGTAATGAGTAGTTATTCTAGTTTCAGAATCCGGGGTGCAATGGCACTCCCAGATTGTAAATACAAAGCCATTTGACCCTTTCAACCCCATTTTTGGTTAAACCTAAGGTAGCCTTAGTATATAAGGTACCTAGGTCATTTTGTAAAGGGAGACTTTTTATCATAATGAAAAGTGAGCGCTGCCGTCTACTGTGTGTGAGAGAGAAAGAGAGTGAGCGTGAGCTTTATCCTCTCGCTACACCCGGCTCGCTCAACACATTGGAGATCCGACTGCACCATTGTTGTAGGATCGAGGAGAGCTACGCGACAATGCCAAGCATTCCACGCGAGACGAAGCGCACACGCCGATGCATCTACGAGCTATTTGTGGCCGTAAGTGTATCAAACGATGTCTGTTTTCTGTCTGCTAGTAGTCTATAGAATCGTGGCGACATAAGCTACGCATAGGTACTCATAAATTTCAGCTTCGAGCACTTTCAAAATTTTGCTCTGTCATCCTATGCATTTTCCGCAGACGGGTTTAGAGTGAGGGTTTTGAGTGTAGAAGCCTAGTGACAGGTGTATCCTAGTGAGAGGATGGTATTCCTAATCTGGCATGATTAGGTGAGTTACCTTCCGTATGTGTGTATGTGGCTAGGTGGTGTAGTTGAGGGTAGTGAGGTTCTTGATTGTGGTATAGTTGGCCTTCCAGAGTGTTGTATGTGTAGGATGGTCTCAGCCTGACAAGCTAAAGAGATTCCCTCCGTGTGCCTATCGTGTCATCTGTGTCCTCGATTGACATTATGTTGATCTAGGTAGTGTTTTCATGCACTTCATGGGTGTGTGAGTCACTCCGTCCAACATTGGCGCCATTGCCGGGGACACAAGGACCTAAGTAGGTTTCCTACTAACAATCGTGTGATGGTTGCTTGATTTAGTTTCGGCTAAAGAAAGCGTTTTTCTTAAGTAGATCCAGAAGAGGGAATTCTGCGATCAAGTGGATAGCTAGGAAGCGTGTGTCTTGCCGAGGGTCTGCGACTAGATAGGTTTAGTTAGGATAAAAGCGTAGTTGTTGGTGGTCGAGTGATTTGTGAGGTGATAAAAGCGTTTACTAGTCCGTGTGTGGCAGTGAAGCGTTTTCCTACTCATAGATGCAAAACCCCATATGATTTGTAGGAGTAGCTTTACGTAAGTGATCTGATTCTGATGTAGAGCTACTCAGCACTGAATTATTTGCTAAAGTGCTTGATTGCATTTGAAATCACGGAAAAGTGTGCTTTTGAGGGTAAAAATGCATTAAACAAGCTTTTGTGGACATTTTTGTATGACTGACTGATGCTGTGCATATAAAAGAGCATTTGCAAGGGTTCTGTGAAGAAAACCTGCAATTCTGTAAACATAGACATCCTACGCGTAGGATGTCTCAAGGGGGTTCTAGAGACCAAATTTGAAAATTCTGACTGCACCAGTGGGTTCAGAGGGTAGGTTTTACCCTAGTAACATATTGACTTGGGTGTTTTTCCCTAGTTTTGTTGACCAAAAGCCAAAAGGCAGAGTCAGAAAACGTAAAATTTCAGCAAAGGCTTAATTGAGTGATTTTTGCATGTTTTTGCAATTGTGAAGCATACTTGCACTTGTTGAGAGCATAAGGAAGCATAAGGGACACTTCAGTAAAAAAAAAATCAGCAGTAGACATCCTACGCATAGGATGTCTACAGGGTGATCTGGTGGAAATTTTGAAATTCTGAGTTTACCAGTGTGTTCAGAAGGTAGGTTTTACCCTATTTTCACCTGGAAAGTGGAAATTTGACCAAATTTTGACAGATCAAAGCCAAAAGACGAGAATTGCCAGACATCCTACCCAAATTGTGCCCAAGGCATAATTTTTGAGACCAAACCATAGGGTGACTTCATGTGCATGTTATACATGATGTTTTAAGTGCATGTGATAAATTTCATCTCATTTGGGTTAGTGAAAGGAAGATTGAACGGACTTTAGCATTTTTGACTGAAAAAGGCAAGAATAGCTAGTTTTGGGGTCTTTTGACATACAAACTCAAATCTAAGCATAGCATTGGGTTGCTGACATCAAGGGGAAGCTGTGGGACAAGTTTGGGGTCAAACAGGCCAAAAACACATCCTACGCGTAGGATGTCTTCTGTGTGATTTTGGACTCTAAACAAAATTCTGAGCATACCACAGTGATCAGAACCTTAAGGAGAGCCTATGGTTCAAATTTGGGGCAATTCTGAGCAGTTAGACATCCTACGCATAGGATGTCTAAGGCATGATTTAGAGGCCAAATTAAAACTGTGGACATAGTAGGGTGTTGTATAGCCTTAAGCAAACCTCCTAGTCAATTTTGGTCCAATTTGGAGTTGATTTGACTTAGGAAGTCATCAGAACGGACATCAAGCTTTTGGCACAGATTCTTGATCATTTGACCAACCTATAGGTGTCAGAATCAAAAAGTAAAAATAGCTGTGAGTTTAGCACATCAAGGGGAAGCTACAGTGCAAGTTTGAGCTGAAATAGAGCAAAAAGACATCCTACGCGTAGGATGTCTCCAGGGTCATAAAGTGGTCAAAATTCTACTTTAGCCATATAGGGAGGTTCTAAGTGTCTCAAGGATTGCAGAAATTTTTTCAAAAGTGAATTTGGACCTTGTTTGACCTATTTACCAAGCAAAGACAAGAATTGTCAGACATCCTACTCTTGGAGTGCACTAGAAGCTCTTGCAGCCTAAATCTTGACCTATTGGCATCCAAATTCAATTTTGAGCATACCATTGGGTTGCTGAGCACTAGGAGAATTTTGGGATCAAGTTTGGACAAAATCTGAGCAGTTAGACATCCTAGCGTAGGATGTCTCGAGCTTGATTTAGGACTCCAAACCAACCTATGAGCACACCACTGTGATCAGCACATCAAGGAGAAGCTGGGGTGAAAATTTCAAGTCATTCTGAGCAAAAAGACATCCTATGCGTAGGATGTCTCAAGGCCATTTTTAGGTCCAAATGAAATTCTGAGCATACCATTGTGTTGCTGGACTTAAGGAGAGTCTTTGGACCAAATTTTGTTAAATTCTGAGCATATAAACATCCTACGCGTAGAATATCTTAGACCATTTTTAGGGTCCAAATGTACTTTTGACCATACAGAAGTGTTCACAGTGTCACAGAGATCCCAAATCTTCTTTTAAAATTGAATTTGGACTCATTTTGACCATTCTAAACTGCATTTCACTATTTTGGCAATAACTTTCACAAACGGTATCAGATTGGAAAAGTTTTTATATCAAAACGTAGCCTGAGAGCGGTGTTAAGTATGGAGCCTGATTTACCCTTGTAATTTTCTGTGGTAAAAGCGCACATTTGTAAGGCCCCCATTATGAGGAGAAGCCATCGTGCGTAAAGGTAAATCACTCACTGGAAACCAAAATTTTCACACAGTCAAAAACCAAGGGCAACTTTGGGGGCCCGCCCCCAAGACTTTCTTTCCCCTAGCCGGAATATTCCTTTTTGCTGGAATATTATCGCCGGCCGGCGGCCGAAAAGTGATCGGAAAACAACCGTCGGTTGGCCGGTGGTGGCCGGTAGTCAATGGACGGTGGCCGGTGGTCGGAAGTCAATGGCCGGTGGCCGGTGGCCGAATTCAATGGCTGGTGGCCGAATTCAAAAGCGGACTTGTCTTCTCAAGGGCGGCCACACATGGGCGGATTGGAGGGTCCGATTTGGACTTATCTACACAAGGGCGGCTACACATGGCTGCCTCTCATGAGAGAGGGCAACCCTTTTGGCCTATAAAAGGAGGCCATTTCTACACACATTTCATAGAGTGTGAAGTTGATGCAACAAGGTGAGTGTGAGGTGGTGAGAGTGAAGCAAGGCGGGAGATCCATTAAGGGCATAATCCCTTTGTAAACTACTTCTTGTTTTGAAGTACTAAAGCCATTGAGTGACTGCTTTCCCGTGGACGTAGCCCACATTGGGTGAACCACGTAAATCGTGTGTACTCTCTCTCTCTCTCTCTACTCTATAATCTCGTGTATGTAAATCTGTCTCTCTCCATTAAGTAATCTACTCAATTATCTCGTGTATGTAAATCTGTCTCTCTCCATTAAGTAATCTACTCAACTATCTATTTAGCTACGTCTTATTTCCTAACAAGCGGCTCTACAGATCTTAGAGCAAAACTTGAACTAAATGTATGCCGACAGCAACCCATTTAGGTCAACTTTGAAAAAAACATCGTTTGAGGCCTCAAAATACATCCGCAAGTTAGGGGTGTCTAAAAGCGACAATTTGCGAGAATTGTGACGAAACGGTTGCGGTTTTGGACATAGTTTCGACTTTTCCCTAACCAAAGCACTTGAACACAGTGGACTAAGTCTACTTGAACCAAGCAAAAGCTCTTAAGCCCAGAAATCATGTCTACCCTAGATTCAAACGCAGCTTACACAAGCTTGGAGATCCCGACGATAGAGGAATATCCTCCCACAATGGATCTTCCAAACTTGCAATTGATAAAGACCCATCTTGTTGAGAGAGTTTGGATGATTGGTCATAAGAGTGAAGGACTATATAGATACATTGACGACAATGAGGTCAATCTTTATAGGTGCTTAGATTCATACCTAGAAGAGATAACGGATTACAAGATCTTATATGTCTACACATACGGAGTTGACTGTCAATGGAGATCTATAGTTGTCGACAAGTATGGACGAGAATACAGAGTTGTAGAAAGCACAAATCCACAGACTGTACTAGAAAGAGGTGGATATTTGGTCAATGAAGGACCACAAATGCCTCCACCAAACACGAGAATTCCTATAGGAATTCCAAGAAGAGAGCCACCAGGATTCCCTTCAAGAGCGATAACGAGAGAAGGATTGGGAGAGTCTCTGGTTAGACTTGTAGACAATCGACGAGTTAGACCATCCCAGGTCCAGAAATGGGTAAACAGAAAATACTCCGGAGATAAAGATCCAAGAGATCACGTAACGGCTTTTAGAAGAGTGATTAGAGCAGAGGAAGTTTCAGATTTTGCGACACAGTTTGCGGGATTTGGATTGAATCTAGAAGATGATGCATCTACATGGTTCGACTCTAGAAGATGATGCAGCTACATGGTTTGACTCGGTGGAAAAATGGGATTTTGAGACCCTAGATGAGCTGTTTGAGGAGTTTATTGAAGAATTCTTGCCAAAAGGCATTGCTCACCACACGGTCTCGCAAATCCATAGATTCAAACAGAAAGAGAATGAATCAGTACGCAAAGCATCATTACGGCTCAAGAGATATGTTAAACTCTGTCCGAGAGCGGAATTACCTACGCAAGCACGACTGATGCTGATATTTATCTAGGGAATGAGACATGCGGGCCTTCAGAAGGATCTGCATATGATAAGGAGGATGACGCTAAACGAGTTGATCAAAGAAGCTCTTTATCTAGTGGATAACTGTGAGGCATACAAAGAAAAGGACTTAAAGAGTCAAGGAGATGACACATCCTCTCAGCACAGTGTTTCATAGATAAGTGAGTCCATTGCCAAGCCAATTGCACCTATTGATCAAGAAAAGCTTATCGACGACTTAGTCAAGAGGTTGATTCCTCTTGTAAGGTCTGATTCAGGAGAGCCGAAGTGGTGTGAAATTGAGAGAAAATGGATGAACCATATGGAGGAAGAGTGCTATTATAGCATGGAAAATGCTAGGGAGAGGTATGTACAACCTGTTCCAGAAGCACCTACTCCACCTAGATACATTACAGGGAATGCGCCAAGACCAGTAGGAGTTTTAAGGCCACAGCTTGTCTTAGGACAACGACCTCCGCTGCCAGGTGCTAGAATGCCGGTAGACATGAGATACATGCCAATGATGGAAGCATCAAATAAACCAATGCCAGTACCAGCTACAATGTGGTATAGCAACCAAAGTGAGTACTACCCTTCGGAGCAACAAAATGTGAGAGAAACACATGGAGTGGTGAGGCCGGTACAACCTCCACCTCCTGGGTTTCAGTCTAAAGAAAGAAGGTATGAAATGGACGAAAGGACATTGCGATTCATTGCAAATAGCGGCTTATCTAGGTCAAAGCTTGCTTATAGCCAAGATGAAATGCTAAAAGAATCTCCTCAACCAGGGACAGATTGTCACAAAAGTCGTGACAACCACTTGTTCAAACAATGTCCTCATATGGAGATCACTGAAGTAAATTCCTATTTTCTTGAGTGTGGCCGATTGCCCGAAAAAACCAAACCAAATCAGGAAAATCACCAAAAATGTATTAGGGATTGTTCAACTCCCTAGTAGCTCAGAAAATGAAAATGTTGTACCAGTTCAAGTAGTTACGAGAGCACAAGCTCAAAAGAAAGCCGATGAGAATCCAGAAACAAAGAACACGGGAAGTGACACGAGTCCAAAGACATATGATGGAACAAAGACAGACACACCTAGTCAGAAAACCAATAGCAAACAAAATAGTTGGAAATCTAGAAAGACTAGGATGAAAGCCCGCAGGAAACGAGAGCAAAAATCGCTAGCTGAGAAGCTTACCGAAGCTGAGGAGAAGATAAAACAACATGAGGAAAAGGAGTCACCTTCTCTTACACAGATGGTTAAACCTCTAGAAGAACCATCGACGGATGAGAAATCGAGAAGTGCTAGTTCAGGACGATCTGTGTTGGCAGAGAAGGTTAATGAGACATTAGATGCCCTCTTGAAAGCCTATGATGAAAGGCTCAAAAACAACCAAACCCAAAAACACAGGTGGATGACATATCCCTATGCGGAACTAGAAAAGCAAAGGTTTGAACTGTGCAAGAAAATGATTCAAACAGCCCAAGCTTTACTAGAACCACCAGTTGCAAAACCTGAGGATGTGATCCGTGTCATGCCTACACAAGTAATCCCACCAAACCAGGAACTAAAACAGCCAGATTCTAGTCATGAGCACAGACCAAACCTCAAAGACCCAGCATTAGAACCAAGAATAGTACTGAATACCACAGATAACTCTTCCGAGGGATTTCACCAAGCTATACCTGAGGATTGTAAAGAGATAGATGGTCTTGACGAATTGTGGAAACAAGTCAGAGAGGCCAATGAAGCCGATGACCTAAGAAGATGAAAAGACAAGACTGATGATGAACGAGGAGTGTTTCTACCACCAATAGAGGAATTTGAGACTGGATCTCAAATGAATCTAGACGTGCAATCGTATTGGGGAGATAAAGGATCTGTACAATCTATGGATAGTCAACCCCATTTGCTAAGAACACTACCGTCCTACATGGGAGAGTACGAGACCAAGTTAGATGTGGTTGCAGTCCCATCACAGAGACTGTCTCCCAACAAGGCCATCGATTCAAAGGGGCTAGTAGATATTCTATCTACCCCAGTCACCTGTACAATAATGTTAGTCGAGTTGCTCAGAATAAGACCAAACATGTGGACTAATGTGGGTAAATGTCTAGAGAAATTTGGTGTAAAAACCCCAATGACTCAAATCGAGGAAGGAATCAAAGAGCTTGAAATGCCTCAACTAAATACTAGGCCAGTGCCATTAAACAAGGTAGGCGAGTATTACGAGGGAGAAGAGGGAAACACCACCCTTCCTATGGAATTCAATAATGTAAAAACCATGGCAATCCTTGACAGTGGAACTGGTGTGGCCATTGCAACCAAAGAGGTTTGGAAAAAATGGGGAAAACCTGCCTTGATATCCACACGAATGACCCTACAGCTTGCAGACGGACACAAGGAAAAGCCTCTAGGATTTCTAGAAAAAGTACTTGTTACTTCTTGTGGCATTGAATATGAACACACTTTTGCTGTTGTTGACTTTGGCAAAAAGAACAACTATGACATCATTCTGGGAAGACCATGCATGTGAAAATTGAAAATGGTCCAAGATTGTGGTTATGACCATATATACCTGAGACATATGGAAACCATAACAAAGATAAACTTGAGGGACCATAGCTATAGGGATGTGACGAGAACACCAATTGAGGAGTTTGATTCCGTCACAGTAGCAGGATGAGAACTTCCAGCTTGGTTAGGTAAGACTAAAGAACTGTGGATTTGTGGAGCTTCACAATGTGGTAGTTTGAAACGTGAGGAATGTATCCTAGAATGGGCTATAGAGGATAGGGACTATATCCCAGAACCATTTCCTGAAGAAGAGTTAGAGCCTTTTGGATGGGAACACATCTTGGCTACTCTGGACGTGTGCGCCATGGAGGATGCTCCCACAACAAAGTTTTGTGATGAAAATGGCTATGATGTCGTTCCTTATTTTGCAGTGAGTGTAATCTAGGAAAACGAAGAGAACCAGACATCAACAAGCTCTCGACATAAGGAGCAAACAAAGAAATGTGGAGAATCAAAAGATGAAGAAGACGACGAATTCTATGACTGTGTAGAACACTTCGAGCTTCAAGAGGATCAACGACCCGGGAATCAATGTCATTGCTACACAAATAACATGCATCAAAAGTGGATTCCAAAGTCCTCCATGAAGACACAGCCACCACAAGCATCCTCATACATGGCTCCTAATAAGGATGCAAAGACTCAGCTAGCAGGAATACGACCAGAGTAATGAGCTAACAATGCTCTAATCAATGGGCTAGAAAAGTCCTCCAAGAAACTACCACCCACGAGTAAACAGACAGTAACTTTCCACTACCAGCCAAAAAATCAAGGGAAAGTACAAGAAGTCAACCTTGCTGAGGATAGTAGTGATAGTGATGAATCTTACGACATTTGAAGAATACATAGCCAAAATGTCCACCACTTGTTCAAGAAAATCTCCATTGAAGCATAGAGGGACACAAGGTCTACAATTGGTCCACAATTTAAGGTAAGCATGAAGAAATGATTGAACGTCCATCACTTGTTCAATCTTAAGCTTCATGCAAGCATAGAGATCCACAAGTTCCACCATTTGTCCAACCTAATCTCCATTGTAGCATAAATATCTACAAGGTCCATAATCTAATCTATGCATGGAGAATTGATGCAAGGTCCACCACTTGTCCAAGCTAGGACTCATTGAAGCATAGAGAACCACAAGGTCCATCACTTGTCCAAGCTAATCTCCATTAAAGCATAGAGGTCCACAAAGTACACAATTCAAGATATGCATTTAGAATTGTTGCAAGGTCCACCAGTTGTCCAAGCTAAGCTTCCTCCATTTAAGCATAGAGACCTACTTCGTTGAAGAATGGAGAGCCAGAAGGTCCACCATTTATCCAAGATAAACTCAATTGAAGCATAGAGGTCCACAAAGTCCACATTATAAACTCAACATGGAGATGCAAGGTAACCACTTGCTGAAACTTAATCTTCATTTAAGCATATAGAGCCACAAGGTCCACCACTTGTCTGACCGAATTTCCATTGTAGCATATAGAGATGCAAGGTCCATAGTCTAAGTTGAATATGGAAAATTAATGTTATGTCCACCACCTATCCAAGATAAGGCCCATTGAGGCATAGAGAACCACAAGGTCCACCACTTGTCCAAGCTAGTTTTCATCAATCAAGGAGAGTCACAAGGTCCACAGTCTATGCTACGCATGGGAAATTGATGTAAGGTCCACCATTTGTCCAAGCTAAGCTTCATCAAAGAATATCGAGTGATAATTTCCATAACTTAAGCTATGAATGAAAAATTGATGCAAGGTCCACTAGTTCTCCAAGCTAAGCTCCATTGAAGCATTGAGAGCCAATCCATTGAAGAATAGAGAGCCAAAATGTCCACCACTTGTTCAAGATAATCTCAATTCAAAGCATAGAGGGACACAAGGTCCTCAATTTAAGCTAAGCATGGAGAAATGATGAAGGTCCATCACTCGTTTAAGATTAAGCTTCATTCAGAGAGCCACAAGGTCCACCACTTGTCCAACCTAATCTCTATTGTAGCATATATATCTACAAGGTCCATAATCTAATATATTCATGGAGAACTAATGCAAGGTCCACCACTTGTCCAACACTAAGCTCTATTGAATCATAGAGATTCACAAGGGCCACCAATTTTCTAAGCTAAACTTGTTTCTAGCATAGAGGCCCACTCTATTGAAGAATATAGAGCCAAAAGGTCAACCACGTGCTCAATATAATCTCCATTGAAGCATAGAGAGCCACAAATTCCACATTCTAAGCTAAGCATGGACAAATGATGCAAGATCCACCATTTGTTCAAACTTAAGCTTCATTGAAGCATATAGAGCCTCAAGGTCCACCACTGGTCCAACCCAAATTCCATTGTAGCATAGAGAGTCGACAATTTAAGTTAGGTATGGAAATTTTATGCAATACCCACCACTTATCCAAGCTAAGCTCAATCAATCCATAAAGACACACAAGGTCCACAATCTATGCTATGCATGGAAAATTGATGAAAGGTCCACCAATTGTTCAAGCTAAGCTTAATCAAAGAAAATAGAGCTAGAAGGTCCACAACCTAAGCTATGCATGGAAAATTGATGCAAGGTCCATGACTTCTCCAAGCTAAGCTCCATTGAAGCATACAGAACCACTCCATTGAAGAATAGAGAGCCATAATGACCACCACTTGTCCAAGATAATCTCCATTGAAGCATAGAGGGCCATAAGGTCCACAATTTAAGCTAAGCAAGGAGAAATGATGCAAGGGCCACCAAGTGTTCAAGATTAAACTTCATTCAAGCATAGAGAGCCACAAGATTCACCACTTTTCCCACCCAAATCTCCATTGTAGCATAGAGAGTTACAAGGTCCATAATGTAAGCTATGCATAGAGAAGTGATGCAAAGTCCACCACTTGTCCAAACATAAGCTCTATTGAAGCATAGAGATCCACAAGGTCCACCACTTGTCCAAGCCTAAGCTCTATTGAAGGATAGAGATCCACAAGCTCCACTCCTTGTCCAAACTAATATTCATTACATCATGTAGAGCCACAAGGTCCAACCAAAGTATAGAGAGACAGAATGTCCACAATCTAAGGTATGGATGGAAAATTGATGCAAGGTCCACCACTTCTTCAAGCAAAGCTCCATTGCAGCATTGCGAGTCACTTCATTAAAGAATAGAGATACATAATGTCCACCACCTATTCAAGATAATCTCTATTGAAGCATTCAGTGACACAAGGTCCACAATCTAAGCTAAGAATGCAAAAATGATGGAACATCCATCACTTGTTCAAGATTAAGCTATATTCAAGCGTAGAGAGCCACAAGGTCCACCACTTGTCCAACCTAATCTCCATTGTATCACAAATACTTACAAGGTCCATAATTTAATATATGCGTGGAGAACTGATGCAAGGTCCACCATTTATCCAAGCCTAAGCTCTATTGAAGCATAGAGATTCACAAGGTTCACCGCTTGTTTAAGATAAGATTTATTCTAGCATAGAGACCCAGTATATTGTAGAATAGAGAGCCAGAAGGTCAACCACTTGTCCAAGCTAAGATCCATTGAAGCATAGAGAGCCACAAGGTCTACAATCTAATTTACGCATGAAGAATGGATGCAAGGTTCCACCACTTGTCTAAGAAAAGTCCCATTAAAGCATAAAAAGCGACAAGTTCTATGACTTATCCAAGCTAAGGTCCAGTCAAGAAAGAGAGATGCTAGGTCCACAGTCTAAGTTAGGCATGGAAGAAAAATGCATGGGTCCACCGCCTATTTAATCCAAGTCCCATCAAAGCATAGAGAGACACAAGGTCCACCACTTGTTCAAGCTAAGCTCATTCGAACAATACAGAGCCACAAGATACTTAGTCTAAGATAAAATGATGCAAGGTCCGCTAAGCTTAATGTAGAGGGCAAAACCCACCCTCTACGAGTCTATGTTCATACACAGAGAGGAAGAAGAAGTAGAGAGAGATATATAGAGATGGAGAGAGAGATATATATATAGAGATGGGATCCGTTACAGGAGAAGAAGTAGGAGATAACCATACATCCCAATCCATACTTGCCTTATCCAATGATTGTGGGCTGATTAAAAGTGATAAGAGTACCCTCTTATATAGGAAACTTCCCATACCGTTTCATATCCCCTTATGACCCTTTGTGCTTGCCTTTTGGAATCTTCCTTTACACTTAGACTAAGGTTCCTATCCCTTGTATTTATGGTGCATGGCCCACGCCATATGTGGGACGCATGTCTAACCTCACCATCCTGTATTATTGCAGTTTTAACGAGAACCACGATTGACTTGTCAAACCATGGGACGAAGCTGCCTCGACTTAGTGCATAGAGGCTACAAGAGGTTGTAAATCTCTTGGAAAACAACTAACAACTCGCATCTAACTCAAGCTACACTCAAGTGACTGAAATCACCAAAAGCCAATCGCTCATTGGCAAGCAAATCACATCGGTAATTGCTCATCGGCAAGCAAATCACATCCGTTATAGCATCAAATGACATCCAAACGTAACGAAACTTCTAGGACAAGTTTACAAGACCTAAGCACACATGTCTATGGCCTCAAATCCCACTTTAGGTCAAGTTCCAAAATCGCAATTATTAACAGCAGTGGATTTTTGACCTAATCGTTTTCAACCCATAATGCATCTAAATGCTTAGCAATGATCCCCCAATACCCCGCCTTTGCTTAGTTTTTGATTTAAAAGTTTAAATTCCTAATTATGATGAAATTAGGCCGCGGGTCATCGGCGATGCCAAAAGCTACAAAATACTGTGAATGGCTTACGTCAATGCGTAGAGCTCTTACATGCGGTTTCAATGCAACAAACGCATTCGCAATGTAACAACCGAAGAGGGAGTATGAAGTGCAAGAAGGAGAGAAGTGAGCGCCATTAGCTCACGATGTGTATTTCTTATCCAAAAACTTAATAAAATATTTACAAAGTTGGCTTTTATACCTTAGCCAAGGTCTAAAATGTGTAATGTCCGGCGCCCAAGACCTTTGAGACTCCACACTTATTGTATCTGCAACCTAGGTACACTAACTGACCTGTTCTTTACAACTTGGAACTCCCATTGAGCTCCTAATACATTAAAGTATTACAATGGCTTGAAATAAATCGGGAATTTATAATACATGACCATTTTGGGAAAACATGTGATAAGTGATTAACTCCAATCTTTACTGCTTCTTCACTTTGATCTTCGATGTGCATCCGTACATCTTTGGTATTTAGCAGCTTCTATTAATTGACATTGACTCAGTTAACATTCCACCCTTCCTATTTTAGTGCCCGTCCCCGGGCACTGTTGAAAAAGTGCCCTTGGAGGCTGTGGAAGGCTTTGATTGGTTGTTGATGGGCTGATCTTCATTTTGTCGTTGGATTTGTTGATGAGGTTCAATTTGCTGCAACATCTTCATTAGTCAAAATATGTCAGTTGTGAGTGATGATGTTGCATTTTTCCGTTGCAATAGCATCATGATGAGGTTGCTATTTATTTATGAAAAATATGTACAAGGGAAGTAGAATGATGAGGTTCTAAATTAGGGTCTTATACCTAGATGACCAAAGGGAAAAAACACAGTGGGAAAAAAGCGCCTTTGGTATACGCGTATTATTGGAGTACTTATTAGCATGGGAAATATTAATAAAGTACTCAAGGGATTATTTGCTGATGGATATGGAATTAAAAAGGTAGCAAATATGAAAGGGTAGCATGATGGAACATTGGTTTGCGTGTTGTAGTCCACTCAAGGTGCATAGGTGGAAGCAAAAAAGAGTGTCTAATGCATATGTCCAATGGTGGGACATCCTATTTATGCATACACAAAAATGCATGGAAAACAATATGTTGTGCAAATAAGATTTTGAGGGGTTCTTCAGAAAGATGGTGTAGCTATAAAAGCATATGACATGGCTTTTCAAGTTGGCACCCCTTTAAGAATGGTTTTTGTTGATGAGGATATGTGCTCTCATCTTACTGTGCACTGTGCCTGAGTGTTGGACTCTACGACATCACCAATTGTAAGTTAATAGACTTTGACTCTTATGCTCATCTCATCCAGCATGAGCGACACAACTTTAGATATGCTCAACTCTTCCAGCTTGACCGTAAGCCTAATAACTACGACCTTAGCACAGAGTTTAATATGACTTGAAGCTTTGGGTCTAATGCTTTGCTCATTTTATGGCTTACGATCCCGACTCTAACTATGCCAAAGAGTGTTTTTTGCACCCTGGCGACTTGACTTTTTACATTTTATCATCTTTGAATTTGCATTCGTGTTGGTTGGGTTGTCCTTCTTTGACTATGAAGACTCCATTGGTTGTTCGATTCTCCAATTAGGCCTGTTGATAGAAGTCTTTGATGTTGTTGGAGGCCTTTGTTCACTTTTGGCATCTGGCTTTTGACTAGGAGCATTGGAAGAATTAGGAACCCAAACCTCTTGATGACCTTTGTAAATCCTTTGTTGACTTTGTTGAGCTTTAGGTCCTACAAAGATGTTGAGATCTTCATGAAAGTCTGGTGTAGTTGCAGTTGGCTTGTGGTTGACTGGTAGCCAAATATTTGTATACCATGTGTAGAATCCTTGTCCAAGAAGAACATTCTTTGAGATCCATCTTTGTTGTATATCCTTTTGTGAGCCGTGGTAGACTTCAGCATCATTCAATGTTGTTCTGTTGTATACCTGCTTCTTAGGTATCCTAGGATATTGTCGAGGATGATACCTTGTGGGCCTTCTTTCTTGGGAGGGACTTGAAGTTACTTCATATGCTCTAACCTGTGGTTTTGGCACCCATATCTATCTACTACCTCCATAGTACTCCTGTTCCTTTAAGCTCCATTGTGATGCTATCCATCCCATGTGTTTGTCTTCATGTATTGATTTCCTGTCCTTAATCCAAACTGGATCATTGACTTTGACTAAATTGCTCGGAACAAACACTTGCTTGACTTTCCTTTTCTTCCTTGAGTACTTTGGCTGAAATATCTTTGCTTTTCTGGGTGTCTCCTTAGAGGTTTCAGTTGTGTCAGCAATGGACTTGAAGTTTTGAAAACTTGACTTGCTTGAAGAAGCTGATCCATGAGGGTTCTTTGATGTAGAGGCATATGTTGTCACACCTTTTTTGCTAATCGATGGAAGTCCCACTTTAACTTTACCTTTGTCTGCAAGATTTTTCTTCTTTACCTTTCGTCTCATTTCCAATTTGCTCAGTGCCTTGCTCGGATGTTGATGTGTCCCTATTGGCTGGATTTCTTGGACAATCTTCATCAAAATGTCCACCTTTTCTTCCACAATTTGAGCAATACGCCATGACTAGTGGTATTTCATTTGGTTGTCATGTCAAGATCTAGCTGAGAATCTTCTGTCCTGTGCTTGCCAAATTGTTGGCTTCTTCTTTCAAATCACTTAGCATGAAGCTGTAGATTCCTCCATCTTGACCTTTGTACTGTCTTTGGCTCGATTCTCCAATTAGATTGGCTTCTACTGGATGATCTGTTGGATCTTGAAATTCTGGCTCTAGACTATAGATCTGACCACTGTAATCCATGTACAATGACCCTGATTGCATATGCACTAAATGGATGCTTTGTGGACTTGTGCAGATTTTTGGATTTACACTTGGGTTTATTTTTTGCACTTCTATATGCACTTCATATTTGAGCTTGCAATATCTGGCTTCACTGAAGTCTGTGAACATCTGGGAGTTTTCTGAGTCTGGCGTTACTCTAATCAATATGATCTGGGCTCCTGTGTTGCTTTTACTGCTCACTAAGTATCTATGGCCTTCTGTATCTACATATAAGACTTTGTCTCCATTGTAGCCATAAAGCTGCAAAATTTGCTCTGTTGCACTTGTACATGTGCTACCACTGCTATTGGCTTGCTCTGTTGTACTTACATTCTCGGTTTGATTTGAGTCCATATTGGCTGGTTCTGTAAAAACTATCTCCTGGCAGATTTTGGTATTGATTAGCAAAAATAATTTATGCACGGGTTTGATAAGACTGCTTTTGCCAAAGTACTTTTGGCAGTTGATTTCTCTTAGACTCACAAGAGTTGATTAACTCTAGCTCGAAAGTGTTAGAATTGATTGCAGCCTTTGAAATGATAAAAATCTAGGCCTTGAATAACCTAACCTGCATATTAGATTTTTATCCATTTTTTCCACTTGACCTGAATTCAGCTCTTGTCAAGCTCCCAATTCTTTGCCTGCAACTTGGTTCTTCAATCTGAGCTAGGTGAATCAGTAAATGAGATTTCCAAATTCTATCCTTGCAAGGAGCTAAAGGACTAATCTACAACTTGAAACTGAGTTAACAGGTTCCAATTTGGATCCGATGGAACCCAAAAAAGTTGACCAGTGGCCTTGTATTATGTTGTTCTAGCACTGTATAAGCTCAAAAGTCCAAACTCTTGTTTCTGGAGCTCAAAAGTGAATAATCCCGATTATTTACTTTTCTCAATTTTTACACTTTTTAGGCTTGTTTTGCCAAGTACTTACCTTGTTGTGGTCTCTCGACAAGTTTGATTGAGTTTGATCAAGATTTGTCCAAGTTATCAATTGTTTAGTATCTACAGACTTTGATTCCAAGAATTTGGCTTAAGTCTCAAATTTGTGATCCAAATTTCACCAAATTTGATTTGTGGGGTCTACTTGCTATGCTTGACCTTGTGGTATGCCCAAATATGCAAGATTGTCATATTTTGGAGCAGATGTAAATAATCACGATTATTTACTTCTGCTAAATTTTTGCAAGTTTTTGTTCCAATGTTGACATAGATTTGTTAAGCACCTCAAGTTAAGGTCTCTAGCCAAGTTTCATCAAGTTTGGACTATTTTTGGTCAAGTGGTCATTAGTTTTCTGTCCGCAAACTGACTTTGCAAATTTGGTTACGAGTTTCAATCTAGTGATCCAAATCTTACCAAATTTGGTTCGTGTGCTTATTACAACATGGTAAAACTAGTGGTATGTTGACTTGGTCAAAAAAGTAAAACTAGTATCTATGGCCTTCTGTATCTACATATAAGACTTTGTCTCCATTGTAGCCATAGAGCTGCAAAATCTCTGTTGCACTTGTACATGTGCTACCACTGCTATTGGCTTGCTCTGTTGTACTTACATTCTCGGTTAGATTTGAGTCCATGTTGGCTGGTTCTGTAAAAACTATCTCCTGGAAGATTTTGGTATTGATTAGCAAAAAAAAAATTATGCACGGGTTTGATAAGACTGTTTTTGCCAAAGTACTTTTGGCAATTGATTTCTCTTAGACTCACAAGAGTTGATTAACTCTAGCTCGAAAGTGTTAGAATTGATTGAAGCCTTTGAAATGATGAAAATCTAGGCCTTGAATAACCTAACTTGCAGATTAGATTTTTATCCATTTTTTCCACTTGACTTGAATTCAGCTCTTGTCAAGCTCCCAATTCTTTGCCTGCAACTTGGTTCTTCAATCTGAGCTAGGTGAATCAGTAAATGAGATTTCCAAATTCTATCCTTGCAAGGAGCTAAAGGACTAATCTACAACTTGAAACTGAGTTAACAGGTTCCAATTTGGATCCGATGGAACCCAAAAAAGTTGACCAGTGGCCTTGTATTATGTTGTTCTAGCATTGTACAAGCTCAAAAGTCCAAACTCTTGTTTCTGGAGCTCAAAAGTGAATAATCCCGATTATTTACTTTTCTCAATTTTTACACTTTTTAGGCTTGTTTTGCCAAGTACTTACCTTGTTGTGGTCTCTCGACAAGTTTGATTGAGTTTGATCAAGATTTGTCCAAGTTATCAATTGTTTAGTATCTACAGACTCTGATTCCAAGAATTTGGCTTAAGTCTCAAATTTGTGATCCAAATTTCACCAAATTTGATTTGTGGGGTCTACTTGCTATGCTTGACCTTGTGGTATGCCCAAATATGCAAGATTGTCATATTTTGGAGCAGATGTAAATAATCACGATTATTTACTTCTGCTAAATTTTTGCAAGTTTTTGTTCCAATGTTGACATAGATTTGTTAAGCACCTCAAGTTAAGGTCTCTAGCCAAGTTTCATCAAGTTTGGATTATTTTTGGTCAAATGGTCATTAGTTTTCTGTCCGCAAATTGACTTTGCAAATTTGGTAACGAGTTTCAATCCAGTGATCCAAATCTTACCAAATTTGGTTTGTGTGCTTATTACAACATGGTAAAACTAGTGGTATGTTGACTTGGTCAAAAAAGTTGAAAAATGGAACAGATGTAAATAATCACGATTATTTACAACTTGTAACTTTTTTCATCTTTTTGATCAACCGAGCATATACACATGTTATCACATCAATATAAGCCTATGAATCAAGTTTCATCAAGTTTGGACAAATTTTTCCCCAATTTACACTCAAGACTCAAAAAGTCAGTACAAACTTTAGTTTTTACTCAATTTTTTGCCAGTATGGTGATCCAAATCTTTTGCGCCTTTACAAAATTTGTTTGTATACATGCAAGGAGTCAATGGTATGAACCTTGGTCAAATCTGAGTTGAAAGTTAATAATCGCTATTATTAACTTTAGACCCAAAACTGACACTTTTTTGAACTTTTTCACTGTACAATCTTTTCATGATCTATTTTGAGCCTATGAATCAAGCCAAAACTTAATTTGGCCTAAAAAATCAAGAAAAAGTAAATAATCTGAGTTTTGGTCAACTCTTGAAAATTTTACCTCAAAGTGTCCTTGAGCTTATGTGAGGTCACTGCCCCTTATCGAGAGGAGCGGAGTACCTTTGATAGGTCTCCAATCCTAAAAAAGAAAACCAATGGACATTGCCTTAGCTACTACGTAGCCACGGGCATGAACCGTTAGTGAAGGATTGGTCCTATCTCGCTATGGCGGAGCGTGACCACCATAACCCTATCTAAAAACTATCTATAATAAATTATACCTAAAAGTATAAATCTTAGAGTGACCAACCTGTGCGCTTTTTTCTCCATGTTTCAGAAGCACAGCCGCCAAGGTTTGTCTCTTTTAAGATTTATGACTTTAAAAAAAAAATTTATAGCGTTGGAAAGTTACCCGACTCATCTGGTCCACCCGTCCATAGAATGATACCATCGGGGTATCATTCTCCCACTTCCACACCACACTCACCCTTCTTTGGTTATCTAATTACTACCACACTGTTTAAACATACATGTTCCTTTACTTTATTTATGATACTGGTTCGTTAAAAAAGCCCTTCAAATAGTATTACAAACAATAGTCAAACAAAGTCGTCCAATTTTAAACCCACAACCCTTGGATTAGGTTTACTCAAGAATCTCTACTGGCGCTATTATGTTCGATTGGTATATGCATTATTTATAAAAACCCTTGTCCTCATGAGCGTCCCATATCGCTCGATAAGTACTCGTTGTGCTAATCTGGACGTACTCCCGCCATAGCAACAACGGTGCCAATCTGGGTGTCATCCTCACGCCACGGAAAAACAAAACTACAGTATCCAGTTGGACTAATCTGGGTGTACTCCCACCACAGCATCAGCGATGCCATCCTTGGCATCATCTCACGCCTCGGCAACTACCACATAATACCAGCGCTAATAAGTAGAGAGACTTGAGAGAAACCCTACCGAAGGTTTTGGACAAACATTCTTTCCTATAGCAACCAGTTTAACCAGACAATCTTTCTTACTTGTCAAACATATGCCGAGTTTCTTGGGGTTAAGCCCCGTGGTTTCGGTCCGTGTTTTCTTTTCATGATCATAAGGTAAATAATATATTTATATGGTCTCGCATATGCAATGATGCATAACTTGAAACTGCAATACTAACCTGTACCATAGCTCCGATTGATCCGATTGGTGGAGACATAGCATGTTCCGCAGGAGTTTCACCGTTACTTGTACCAGCTTCATGATCATTAGCGCCTTGGGTTCAAGCACGCTTTGGAGCCATTTTTTTTTACTACACTTATGCTATACACTTAGAACTTTAAATTGGTCAATTTTCCTAGTAATCTCCTTGTTTTCAAAGAGAGTCTGTAATTTGAACCCTCGGCAACTCGGATTCACACTTAGTGTTGTTGTTCTACATCTAATTTCTATACATCAAATATTTGCTAATCGTGATTAATCAAAAATTAAGTGTGTAAACTATGAGTGAAAGCTTAGGAATGCATTACTTTTATGCTTCACATTTCCAATCCAATTCTAACTTCAATTTCTATACTCAACTAAATCAATTTTTAGTATTATTCAAAATTCTACTTAATCTAATTGACAATAAAATTGGTGAATGAGAATTTCATCATGTATAATAAGAATATGATGAGTTCTCTTATGTATTAACTTTCAATTAACTATGCCTAAGTTAATAGTGAAGATGTACTAACTAGAGAGAGTAGGTATACTTAGAGAGATTAGAGTAAGAGAAAACATACACACACATCTTTTCTAAAGTCAATTGAATCTTACTAATCCATTAGAAGATTAGAGTAAAAGAGAACACACACACATCCTTTTGTAAAGCTAATTGAATCTCACCAATCTATTAGAGAGATTAGAGTAAGAGATAGCACACACACACACACACATATCCTTCTTAAAACTAATTGAATCTTACTAATCTATTAGAGAAATTAGAGTAAGAGATAGCACACACACACACACACACATATCCTTCTTAAAACTAATTGAATCTTACTAATCTATTAGAGAGATTAGAGTAAAAGATAGCACACACACACATATCCTTCTTAAAACTAATTGAATCTTACTAATCTATTAGCGAGATTAGAGTAAAAGATAGCAGACACACATACATATCCTTCTTAAAACTAATTGAATCTTACTAATCTATTAGAAATATTAGAGTAAGAGATAGCACACACACACACATAGCTAATTGAATCTTACTAATCTATTAGAGAGATTAGAGTAAGAGATAGCACACATACATCATTCCTAAAGTTAATTGAATGCTTAATTAATACGCACCTTATTAGTCCACTAGAGTTTTTTCTCTCTTAGTGGTTTGTGGACGCCTTCTCTCTAAGAGAAGTGGCAGCACTTCGTGAGCGTTATAGAGGCAATCTCTATGTCTAAAGTGTGAGCATGGATGCTCTATTTATAGCAGAAAAGAAAACGTCCAATTTTTTTTTTAAATTTTTTTTCCCAAAAATCATACCCGCGTGTTTGATACCCTTGTGGTACCCATCAGCTTGACCACTTTGTCATTATCATCCACACAGCCCCCCCTCATTAAGATTAGTCAAGACTAGCCTCTTCTTTTCATGTGGCAGTGTGTCCCACTTTGTCCCCTCCTATGTGATTCCATGTGCCTTCATTTGTCATCTCTATGTATTCTTTTGTCTTTATAATTATTTTATTTATTTTCTTAATGATAATTTACTTTATATTTTTAAGTTAAACTTTATAGTCTTATATTAACTTTACAGTAGTAAAAGAAAATTCTACAATCAGTAAATAAGTCTTGCAATAAGTTAATTAGTGATTCATATAGCTAAACATGTTAGAATTTTGTAGCGTAAATTTTAAATTCTAAGTTTTCTCAACCTACGATTCATAATTTGAACTCGAATATCTTAAATAATGATTGATGGTTAAAAAAAATTCAAACGCGTAATAGATCTTGTGTGAAATTCGAAAGTAGAGACCTTACAATCTCCCCAACTTAGAATTTGAGATGTCCTCATCTCAAGAACAGTGAAGGGTAATCCTTAAGAAGGGATGTCTCATGTTCCCAAGTAGCATCTTATATAGGGAAATCCTTCCATAAGATAATATGTTCTTTGATGGATCTATTCCTAAGCTTTCTCTTCCGAGTTTCTAGGATAGTATCAGGTTGGAGTTGTAGAACATCTTGAGCAGGTAAAATGATTTGCTCATCATCAAGGACATGGTCAGGGTTATATACATAAGGTTTTAACAGACTTACATGAAATACATAATGCACTTTGAGATGACAAGGGAATTTTAGTCTATAAGCTTAATCACTTACAACCTTGATTATTTCGTAAGGTCCACAATATCGGTAGCTAAGTTTCTTATGCCTTCCAAGAGACAGATTTCTCTTTTTGGGTTTTACTCGTAAGAAAACTTTGTCACCTTCTTTGAAAATCCGATCAGATCTTATTAAGTCGGAGTACTTCTTTTGTCGATCTTGAGCCGCTTGAATATCCCTTCGAATAGCTTTGGTTTGAGCTTCCATTTCTTCAAGCATTTTCTTTGAGGCTTCTACCCTTATAGTGGGGTTTGAAAAGTTAAGAGGTGATAAACATTCTTGACCATAAAGAGCATTAAAAGGTGTCATTCCAATACTTCTATGAGTAGAGGAATTGTATGCATACTCTACCAAGGGTAGGTATTGAATCCACTTGCGAGGTTCTCTATTGCACTAGGCTAGAAACTCGGGAGAGAAATCTTAGGAATAGATCCATCAAAGAACATCTTATCTTATGGAAGGATTTCCCTATAGAAGATGCTACTTGGGAACATGAGACATCCCTTCTTAAGGATTACCCTTCACTGTTCTTGAGATGAGGACATCTCAAATTCTAAGTTGGGGAGATTGTAAGGTCTCTACTTTCGAATTTCACACAAGTTCTATTACGCATTTGAATTTTTTTAAACCATCAATCATTATTTAAGATATTCGAGTTCAATTATGAATCGTAGGTTGAGAAAACCTAGAATTTAAAATTTATGCAACATAAGGTTTTAATAGACTTACATGAAATACATCATGCACTTTGAGATGAGAAGGGAGTTTTAGTCTATAAGCTTGATCACTTACAACCTTGATTATTTCGTAAGGTCCATCTGAAAACCTCCTTCACAAACAGACGAGCAATATCTGAAGCTGTAAAGGTTGTCTTGACTTGGATTAATTGAGCCACTTTAGTAAGCAAGTCGACTATGACCATGATTGAATCATAGACAGCTTGGACAAAAGGAAACCCGGTGATAAAGTCCATGCTAATACATTCCCATTTCATTTGGGTAATATCTAAAGGATGTAATTTACTTGGCATCTTTAGTCTCTCTGCCTTAATCCTTTGACAAGACAAACACTGCTTGACATAGCGAAGGACATCACCCTTCATACCTTGCCAATAGTAACTTCTGCGAATTGCATGGATGGTTTTGGCATAACCTGGATGTCCTAAAGTTGGGCCATCATGTGCTTCATATAGGATAGCATTCCTTAGGGTAGAATCCTTAGGTATGCATAGTCGATTCCTATAGTAAATTTTCCCATCTTCTAAGGAGTAATGTAGAGGTTTAGGCTGATTTGATGATACCCTCTCTTCACGTAGGATACTAGCAAGCATCTGGTAATCTGCATCTCTGACAGCAGCATCTGAGACCTTGTCTAAAATAAGGTTGTTAGCCATGGAAATTTCCCCCAGAAAAGCTTTACGGCTTAGGGCATCTGCCACAACATTATCTTTACTTGGTCTAAATTTAATATCAAAATCATATTCATGCATGAGCTCTATCCATCTCCTCTGTCTCATGTTAAGGTTAGGTTTGGTAAAAATCCACTTAAGGCTCTTGTGATGTGTTACCAACTGGAATTTGCATCCCAATAGATAATGTCTCCATAGCTTGAGAGCGTGAATAACTACTAGCAATTCTAAATCATGTGTAGCATAATTCACTTCATGAATCCTAAGCTTTCGAGAAGTATAAGATACATGCCTTCCTTCTTGAGTAAGGACTCCTCCTAATGCAAGGTTACTAGCATCTGTGATCACCTCAAATTCTTGGGTGAAGTCTGGAAGTTTTAAGAGAGGTTCTGAAGCAAGATACTCCTTAAGCTGTTTGAAGCAAGATTCATGTTTTTCTTCCCAAAGTATCGTTGCTCCTTTCTTTAGCAAGTCGGTTAGTGGTGCAGCTTTAAGAGCATAGTCCTTTACAAAGATCCTATACCATCCTCTGATACCTAAGAACCCTCTGACTTTGGTTTGTGAAGTGGGTTGAGGCCATTTCACAATATCTTTGACTTTGTCAGGGTCAACAAAGATTCCTTCAGGTGAAATGATAAACCCTAAGTAACAGACCTTAGGGGTAAAGAAGGTACATTTGCTTTTCTTTGCATACAACTTATTTTGGCGTAAAAGATCTAACACTTTCCTAACATGTCCTTCATGCTCTTCCTCTGATTTGGAATAAATTAAGATATCATCAAAGAATACTAGGAAAAAATCGTCCAAGAATTCCCTAAAGATATCGTGCATCAGACGATTGAAAGTTGCAGGAGCATTCGTAAGTCCGAAAGCCATCACTGGAAATTCGTAATGACCATAACGACTGTTGAAAGCTGTTTTGGAGATATCAGCCTCCTGGATTCGAATTTGATGATAGCCAGATCGAAGATCGATCTTTCTGAATATATTGGCTCCATGTAATCTCTCCACAGCATCTCATCAATACGAGGAATTGGATATTTATTCTTGATGGTAACCTGATTTAAGCCCCTATAATCTATGCAAAGTCGAAGAGAGCCATACTTTTTCTTTTGGAAGAGAACAGGTGCACCCCATGGAGATGTACTAGGTCGGATAAACCCTTGCTCAATCAACTGCTTGAGCTGCTCCTTGAGTTCTATAGCCTCTGGAAGTGACATCTTGTACGGCACTCTAGAGACTGGTTCACTACCTGGAAAAATTTTGATTTCATGGTCTACCTCCCTAGGTGGTGGTAGTTCAGAAAATTCAGTGGGGAAAACATCCGAAAATTCTTCTAGCCACAGTCGTTCAGGGTTGGAAGAAGATTTTTATACTTTGTTTAGCTTGACTACAAAAATTTGTTGACCCTTGCGTAACCCTTTCAAAAGACGATTAACTTTGACCAAGTAAGATTTTGGTCGTCCATTCTGGCCTTGAATAGTGACTTCTTGACCTTGGTTGTCCACAAAAGTAACACTTCCTTGGGCACAATGGATATTGGCATTATGACTGTCTAACCAATCCATTCCAAGAATTCCGTCATAGATTCCTATGGGTAAGGTTCGAAAAGTAGTAGAAGTAGAGTATTCTCCCAACTTGAAATCTAATTTTCCCACAGTGTACTAAGATAACACCTCCTTTCCATTGGCTAATTCAACTCTCATCTTTCTTGCAGGGTGTTGATTAAGTCCTAACCTCCTTAAACATTTATGTGACAAGAAAGAATGAGTACTGCCACAATCAATAAGAAGCTCAAATTTTTCACCTTGGTGATTTGCAAGTGTTTGAATGACAGCATATTGTTGTCTTGCTCTTGGGTTATCAATTACAGCATGTAGAGTTGCTCTTTCCTCTTGTTCTTCTCCCAATGTTGGTTCTCCTATGATAGCATTGACTCTGGCAGCCATTCCATGCCCTTGACCTCGTCCTCCATTTCTTCCTCCACGATTTATTATTTGGTCTCGTCCTCTAGCTCGATTAGGTGTATTTGTTACGGAGACTCGCCTAGGACATACATTCCTGAAATGTCCTAGGTCGTTGCATTTATAACATCTAAGATCTACATTTTGAGCTCCATTTGCTGAAGCTGAAACTATTGGATAAGTTTGGTGAACTGGGTGAACTTGCTTCTGGTTCCACATCATAGGCCGTCCTCTTCTTCCATCATTCCTTGTATTTCCATTTCGTACCCTTTGAGAGTTTGACATCTCTTTAGCTAAGGGTTTAGCTCTTAAAAGAGCATCTTGCAAATTTACAGGCCTCATGGCTTCTAGAAGTGTATTTAAAGGAGCATTTAGCCCTTGGCAGAAATGGGCTACTTGTTGATCTGCGGTCATTGGTGGAGCATAGCGCCTAAGAGTTACAAATTTGGAGTAGTATTCTTCCACTGTAAGATGAAACTGACGTAAGATGAAGAATTCATTCATCTTAAGGGATTCATGTGCAGGTGGAAGATAACGTCCTTTGACAGCATACTTAATTTCTTCCCAAGTTTGAGTGTTTTGAGCTACTTGATTATCTTTGCAGTGTTGTTTCCACCAAAGCTTGGCATCCCCCGTGAGACGAAACATAGCCAACATTGCTTGGTTATCGGGAGTATTACCAACAGCAACAAAATAATCCTCCATCTCTTCGAGCCACACTTTTGCATCGTGCTCAACTAGGGCTCCTTCCCCTTTGAAAGAGGGAAGTTTAGCTTGCTTGAGAAATAACTTTTTTTCTTGAAGAGATGTGTACACCGCACTCTGTGCAATATAGATTAAGTGAAACTTTATTGGATACTCTAACTTTAATCCACTTTAAGGCAAGAATTGATCGGTCAATAATACAAACAAAAGATAATATTAATCCAAACTTTATTTATATACACATTATTTTCTACCAAGGTTGGTAGTCTTTAGGTACAAGGATTGTAATGTCCTATATTTTGTGTTTAGTGACTACAAAAGGATAGGCTAAAGGATCAAAATAATAAGTTTCTTTTGACCCTTGAAAGCTACAAGATACACATATGGATCGAATCCTACCACCATGGATAAATTTTGTAACTTGGTTATAGACCCATTGAGTCTGAGATATCTTTTATCCTCCCAAGGTAATGGTAGCATCCGGATTCTTAGTACCAATGAAAAGATAAACTTCGATGACTTTTAACTCCTCTGCCCATCAAAGTTTCTTGAGATTGGTATCCATGCACCATATCTTGTTAGCATTGATGGTATAGATTCCTCCAGATGGACTCCAATTGATGCCCCATCCTCTATGCACCCTTGGGATAGGTGGTGCAAACACCCTATCCAAAATCATCATCACCCTTTTTCGAAACTGATAATTTGGTGATTGGCATGCATTTTCAAACATGATGGTGAACACCTGGAATTTCTGGTAGGATGAATGAACATTTTCCTGTACCAGGAATGTTCAGTCTTCAATACCATATAAAAACTCAAAACAAATTTTCTAGGTTCTTATATTATTTCAAACATTCGCATCCTTCAATATCCAAACATCAATCTAAAAATCTCCCCAAGCTTTAACCTAGGCTCTGATACCAGTGTGAGGTCACTGTCCCTTATCGAGAGGAGCGGAGTACCTTTGATAGGTCTCCAATCCTAAAAAAGAAAAACCAACGGACATTGCCTTAGCTACTACGTAGCCACGTGCATGAACCGTTAGTGAAGGATTGGTCCTATCTCGCTATGGCGGAGCGTGACCACCATAACCCTATCTAAAAACTATCTATAATCAATTATAACTAAAAGTATAAATCTTAGAGTGACCAACCTGTGCGCTTTTTTCTCCATGTTTCAGAAGCACAGCCACCACCAAGGTTTGTCTCTTTTAAGATTTATGACTTAAAAAAAACAATTTCTAGCGTTGGAAAGTTACTCGACTCATCGGGTCCACCCGTCCATAGAATGATACCGTTGGGGTATCATTCTCCCACTTTCCACACCACACTCACCCTTCTTTTGTTATCTAATTACTACCACATTGTTTAAACATACATGTTCGTTTACTTTATTTATGATACTGGTTCGTTAAAAGAGTCCTTCAAACAGTATTACAAACAATAGTCAAAGAAGAAGTCGTCCAATTTTAAACCAACAACCCTTGGATTAGGTTCACTTAAGAATCTCTACTGGCGCTATTATGTCCAATTTTTTTTTAAAATTTTTTTCCCCAAAAATCATACCCGCGTGTTTGATACCCTTGTGGTACCCATCAGCTTGACCACTTTGTCATTATCATCCACACAGCCCCCCCTCATTAAGATTAGTCAAGACTAGCCTCTCCTTTTCATGTGACAGTGTGTCCCACTTTGTCCCCTCCTATGTGAGTCCATGTGCCTTCATTTGTCATCCCTGTGTATTCTTTTGTCTTTATAATTATTTTATTTATTTCTTTAATGATAATTTACTTTATATTTTTAAGTTAAACTTTACAGTCTTATATTAACTTTACAATAGTAAAAGAAAATTCTACAATCAGTAAATAAGTCTTGCAATAAGTTAATTAGTGATTCATATAGCTAAACATGTCAGAATTTTGTAGCGTAAATTTTAAATTCTAAGTTTTCTCAACCTACGATTCATAATTTGAACTCGAATATCTTAAATAATGATTGATGGTTAAAAGGCTTGCTATCTAGCTGGATTGACTGGTTTGGCGTCTTTTCGTGCTATTTCTAGCCATAGATCTGAAACTCTGCAACTTTACATAAACAACTCACAGATGATTCGTTTGGAGTGAGCAATGTTCTGAAATCCACCTCGGATCCTACTTACCCTACTCCTAGGTTCTCATGCAATGGGGTTGTGGAAAGTGTCCACAAACACTCATTCTCTTGTGTTTTTTATGTTTTTCAGAGCCTTGATCTTAAGACTTGTCTCGTCTACCAATCATTCTCTAAATCCTAATCTAAATTTACAATCTTACAATCCTAAAGGCACTCGGCAAGTACAACTCACCTCCAAGCAACCTCTACACAACAAAAGACGACAATCTTAAGCTGTGCGATTCCTAAACGAAAAGTTCTACTCTAGGTGAACCTAAAGGAAGTTAATGGACAATTACACAAGACGCTCGTGTTTTCCCTAGTTTAGGTCTATTTGTCCCCGGCAACGGCGCCAAATGTGGGACGCATGTCTAACCTCACCATCCTATCTTATTGTAGTATTAGCGAGAACCACGATTAATTTGTCAAACCATGGGACGAAGTTGACTCGACTAGTGCATAGAGGCTACAAGAGGTTGTCAATCTCTTGGAAAACAACTAACAACTCACATCTAACTCAAGCTACACTCAAGTGACTGAAATCACCAAAAGCCAACCGCTCATCGGCAAGCAAATCACATCCCTTACAGTATCAAATGACATCCAAACGTAACAAAACTTCTAGGACAAGTTTACAAGACCTAAGCACACATGCCTATGGCCTCAAATCCCACTTTAGGTCAAGTTCCAAAATCGTGATTATTAACAGCAGCGGATTTTTGACCTAATTGTTTTCAACCCAGAATGCATCTAAATGCTTAGCAATGATACCCCAATACCCCGCCTATGCTTAGTTTTTGATTTAAAAGTGTAAATTCCTAGTTATGATGAAATTAGGCTACGGGTCGACGACGCCAAAAGCTACAAAATATTGTGAATGGCTTATGTCAATGCGTAGAGCTCTTACCTGTGGTTGCAATGCAACAAATGCATTCGCAAAGTGACAACTAGTGAGGGAGCAGGAAGCGCGAGAAGGAGAGAAGTGAGAGTCGTTAGCTCACGCTGTGTATTTCTTATCCAAAAACTTAATAAAATCTTTACAAAGTTGGCTTTTATACCTTAGCCAAGGTCTAAACAGAAAAGGAAGTCATGTCTTTTGCGCAGCACACTGGAAAACGCAACATTGCATGGTCCTCTCCGCATAACCGCAAAACATTTTGGCCGTCCCTTCATGAATTTGAAGCCCGGTCATAGGCTCTCCATTCTCTCGTTGTTGATATATCCCTATACCGCATCAACCTTCATCGCTTGGACATCACCACCTTTGGTTTACTTTGAAGAGCAACATGGAAGTTAAGACTTCTAGCACAATGAAGAGTAAGCACAAGAATCTCCCCATCGCTGCATTGTTGCTTGCACTTTGAGTACTTCCACAACCTCAAAATCCACGTCTCCTCAATTTACATCATCCACTATACTTTGCTTTCATGCCGTATATCATTCATCCTTGCCCACACGAGCATCCCATTGCTTTCTTAATGCCACATAGCATTACTTTGCAAGAAATATTTCTTGAATCCATTCAATTTTGCACTGTAAAGTCATTTGAAGTTTTCAACTTCAAGCATGTGAAGTGGTTACAAGAATATGTTCCAGAAGCTTGTTACACATATACTCCCATCAAAACTACGTGCTACAGAAGCATCCCGTTGCCTTCAGCACACCCCTGTTGCATTGTATAGATTGATCGATTGGCTTGTAGTGTTCATGCCTCTGGCTCACTGCTAAGGTGTCATGGGCCTGCCTTGCAGTTTCCCCTTCTTTGCTTCCATATTCAGAGGCCTTCTCTTATCCTGCACATCCAATTTCTTCGGCATTGCGCTTGGCATCATGCTCCTTCTCCACCGTAGAATCTTTCACATGCCTAGCCTCATTCTTGGCATGTTTCCTCCTACACGGGTTGTGCTTCCCTTCTTCAGAACACCACTTTCATAGAATTCATCACCCTCATAATAAATAGTGATGCACAAGTCCACAAAGCATCCATTTGGTGCATATGCAATCAGGGGCCATTGTACATGGATTACAGCGGTCAGATCTATAGTCGAGAGCCAGAATTTCAAGATCCAACAGATCAACCAATTGAAGCCAATCTAATTGGAGAACCAATCCAAAGACGGTACAAAGGTCAAGATGGAGCAATCTACAGCTTGATGCTTAGTGTTTTGAAAGAAGATGCCAACAACTTGGCAAGCTTAGAAGCTAAAACTTCTCAGCAAGAGCTTGACATGACAGAGCCAATTGAAATACCACCCATCATGGCATATTGCTCAAATTGTGGAAGAAAAGGTGGACATTTTGCTGAAGATTGTCCAAGAAAGAATCCCGTCGTCTCCAAGTGTAGAGGGAAAAACCCACCCTCTACGAGTCTATGTTCATACATAGAGAGGAAGAAGAAGTAGAGAGAGATATACAGAGATGGGAGCTATTACAGAAGAAGAAGTAGGAGATAACCATACATCCCAATCCATACTTGTCTTATCCAATGATAGCAGGCTAATTACAAGTGATAAGAGTACTCTCTTACCATACCCTTTCATATCCCCTTATGACCCTTTGTGCTTGCCTTTTGGAATCCTCCCTTTACCCTTAGACTAAGGTTCCTATCCCTTGTATAAATGGTGTATGGCCCACACCATAACACTTAAGCTTAATTAGGAAGATGAAGATCCACAAATCCCACCACTTGTCCAAGTGAACCTCCATTAAAGTTTCTAGAGCCACATTGTAAGTTAGGCATGCATAATTAATGCAAAGGTCCATCACTTGTTCATGCAAGGCCCCATTAAATCATAGAGGTTCAGAAGGTCTACCACTTGTTCAAGCAAGATTCATTGAACCATGAAGAGCCACAAGGTCCACAAACTTGCATTGATAATTGATGCAAGGTGCACCACTTGTCCCAACTAAGCTTCCTCGAAGCATAGAGAGCCACAAGGTCCACCACATGTCCAAGCTAAGCTCCATTCAAGCATGGATATCCAAAAGGTCTAGAATTTAATCTAGGCATGGTGTAAATTTGATGCAAATTCCATCATTCAAGCATAGAGAGCCAGAAGGTCAACCACTTCTTGAAGCTTTTGTAGCATGTCAGCTCCATTGAAGCATAAAGGTCCATAAGTGTTTCCAATTGTTCAAGCTGAGGTCCATTGAAGAATAAATAGCCATACAATCCAAAGATTAAGTTAGGCATGATAGAGAATTTCTATAAGGTACAACAGTTGTCCAAGATAAGCTTTAGCTTTATAGAAGCATATAGAGCCACAAGGTCCATCATACGTTCCACAGACTAAGTTAGGATAAATAATTGATATAAGGTAAACCAATTGTCCAAAATAAGCTTCATAGAAGTATATAGAGCTATACATGGAAAATTGATTCAAGGTCAACCACTTGCTCATGTGTAAGCTTCATTCACGTATAGAGAGCCATAAAGTCCACCACTTATCCACACTAAGATCCATTGAATCATGGAGGGCCATAAGATCCACCACTTGTCCAAGCTATGCTTTATTGAATCATAGAAATCCTTAAGGTCCACCACTTATACAAGCTAATCTCCATTGAATCATAGAGAGACACAAGTTTCACCACTTGTCCAACCTAAGCTCCATTGAAGCATAGAGAGCCACAAGGTCCATTGTCTATTGCTATGTATGGAAAATTGATGCAAGGCTCACCATTTGTCTAAGCTTAAGCTTCATTCAAGGATAGAGAGAATTACTTATCCCCATTGCATGAAACTTTACATAATGAAATCCCATACTCTTGGAAATTGCTCCAGATACATTCTAGCTATCCCAAACCAAATCCTTGATTCAAGCCAAAAACATTCCCTCATCTCTATGCTTAAATTTGGACCAAGTTTATTAAAATGTGTGGTAGTTATGCCAACCCAAAAGAGGGCTTCAAGACAAACACATTCGCTCATCTCAAGACTTAAATTTAGACCAAATTCAGTGAGGCTTGCTAACCAAATCTCCATCACTTAACCCAACTTTGTTTCAAACCATTTCTTTTATATACTTAACCTCAATACATTGGACACAATCTCTCTCACAAACAAAATCCAAACCTCATAATATTGCCTAAAATAATTCTTCCTTATTATAAGCAACTCATGTAGTTTGTGACAAAGTGGAAGCAGTTTTCTTGCACCCAAAAATCAAAGTGTGTTCAAAACCATTAATTTAGCGCAATACAAGGACATTATGGTAGAAGTTCTCAAGTCAAACCTACTTGATAAGATTTCATATTTGATGGTGTTTTGCCCCACATACAAAGCTAAGAGACTCCAACCAAACTACCTTGTAGTTTTCTTTTGCTAATAAACCCAACACTATGGGAGATCCTCTTATGGATTTGGAAATGGGATGTCCTTTTGGAGCCACTATCATAACCGCTTGAAAAAAGCCTATCCCTTTTGCTAATAAAAGTTTGAGCCTCTAATTAATGGTTCTTAAGTTGGAGGCTTACCATCTTCTCACATAGAAAACTCAACTTCAAACTTTAAAGTTTGAAAAGGCTATTTAATGGATTGTACTCAAACCTTGAAAGCAACACTCTCTATCTGATCTCATTAGTAGTAAAGATATTTTAAGTCTATCCAATCATGGCTAAATTTAAACAAACCTCTATGTAAACCTTAAAAGATATTGCGTAATATGAACCCACCTTGATGATGATAACACACACTAACCCACCTCCCGATTTGTGTTTAATTTAGTTATATTATTATGAAGAAGGTAAGGTACATAGTTTAGCTTTTCCTTAGAAATAGTGTTGGCAATTGATTTGTTATTGTGATGCTCCAAAGAATTTAGATGTTTAGAAGCTCAAGTACAAAGGTGAGAAAGAGCCATTACAACACATTGGGATACTATTTTGCACCAAAATAATGGCAAAAAGCTCAAACAAGTGAAACAATTCAAAAAGAACGAATTAAGAAGCTCACAAATAAAACACTCTCTCTTTGAGATCCACCATGCTGAGTGTGTTTGCATGAAACTCTTCTAAGCCCTTTGTATTCCATATGCCTGGGTTTTCGTACTTTTGAATGAAGTATGGAAAATGGTTGAAAGTGATGCGCTACAAATGAAGAAAATCTGGTAAGCACAGACACTAACATAATTTATTCTAATCACAAGAATTTTTTTGAGAGTACCACGTAATGAGTGATTTGAGTGTTTGTCCATGCTGTCTTGAATGATTTCCTTAGAAGATGCAGTCTCTTCTTAAACTTGATGAGATCCTGTTGTGACCAATCATCTTTGTCACCCATCAAAAAGAGCACATCTATGGAATGCCAGACATCAACCTTTATCTTGCGAGTAGCTAGCTCATGTTCTGTCATGGCCATATGCACTTTTTTCCATTACAAATACTCAACTTTGCCATTAGGACTTGTTTGGGGTCTTTTTGGGCCCTTTATTCTATCCCAAGCCTAATGATAGTGATTAAGTAGTAGAGCAATAGGAGGAAGCCATGTGAGAGAAAGTGTTGGGTTTGTCAACCCCTAATTTCTAGGAATCAAACTTGGAGTGTAGGCTTTTCTTTTTTGTAAATGGACATGAAAATCACAAAATATTCAAAAATAAAAGATTTGGGCTTATTTTTTATTCTAAATATTGCTGGCTAGAGTAAACGGGCCACCCTCAAAAAGTGGGCTAGCCCCAAAAAACCCCCTCGTCATTAATTTGATATTCAATTCTAATTTTACCTCCCTTCATTCACTCCTTATATCTCTACATACCAGATTTGACCCCTCCTCTCTCTAGAACCAAAAATCTCAGTTTTCACTCTCTCTCCTAGTGAAAGAGTATCTTTCTGGCCTCCTCTCTCTCCAATCTACCTTCCCCTTCTCCCCCAAGCCTAGTTCTAAGTTTTGGCTCCTTTTTGGCTATGGAGATCTTGTAATACAATCCATTTTCCCATTCCTAGAGGTCTTCCTCTCATGCTTGCACCCATTCTCCACTCTCATCTTGGGGGCCCTACTTCTTATAGAGGTTAGTTGCTTGAGCTACCGAAGCTTAGGGTTCAAGGACCTTTAGTTTGCAAAGATTTAGGGCTAGAGAGCTTCAAATTAAAAGGCTTTAGGCTTTAGGAGCCTTCAACTTCCAAAGATTTAGGGGTAAGGGAGATTCATCTTGGATAGCATGAGTCGTAGACCTCATTCAAAGGTAGAAACATTTTTTTGTAGCAATGAACAAGATGAGAATGGCCATTGGGTAATCACAACCTTTGTGGCAGACATGTGGGTGACAATTCGGCCAAGCACAAATGGAGTCCACAAAGTTTCTCATCAATTCATCACACTAAAGTCCCATCATTGGAAGGGTCGTTTATTGAAGATGAAGCAGGTGGCCGATGGAAGCAAGCAAGTGAAGATACAACACGTCTACCAATCTTCCCAACTACGGATCAACAACGCCGATTGCAAGCGCTTCTTGCAGTTTTGTTTGTAGAAAACGCTATGCTTTTGCATGAAGTCTCTATTGAGGAAACTCTATGGGCATGGTGTTTGGCTTGTGTAGATATTTTTTCAATTTGTGGGATGGAAGCCTCTCAAGGCACTCTTTGGAACTTTTGAGGCTCACCACTTTGAGTTCAACTCATTGCTATATTTCAGATGCATTGCATCAAAGCTTGCAGAATGGTCCATCTTATTCTTTGATGTAGAGTATGTAGTCCCAACAGCAAGGAACGGCTACGGGACCTTGAAAACACTTAGCCCACCAACACTGATGGATGATGATTGGCCAACTCCTGACAGTAACTCTTTTGGATTAACCACGAGGAAGATTTAAAATGAAATCTTCAATGCAATGAAGTGCATGTACAGGTCACATCGAGAAACACTAACATCTTTTATGCCTCTTTTTGTTTTTTTGTTCAAGGTAGAAAATGTTCATCACATGCATACCCTGTGGATTGCTAAGGGTGGAACATCAATGGATGCCTTCCTTCCATCTGATTGGGACTCAAAGAGTTTTTAGTACAATGGGGATACCATAAAGTGCATGGTTGTAATATAAAAAATGATCATTCGATACCACATTGTGAAGCAACAAACCTCCATTATACTCCCTACAAATGGTGGAAATAGACTTGAGGTGAATGGTAAGCACTCAATTCAAACATCATTGATACGGATCAAGTTAAAGTGCATGTGTGCAAGCAGGATTAAGTGTGGGACGTGGCCGTCAATGCTGACTGGAATATGGAAAATATAAAAGATTACTTGGTTCTTAGGTTTGAGCTCAAGATGGACTACATGTTTGTAATCAGTGGCAACCCTCTGCATAAGAGAAAGGAGAGCGTCTCTCTTTGTAAGAGCATCCCCTTACCTAGATGTATCAATATAAATCAAGAAACTACCATTGCAATGTAATACTCTCATATTAACACGATACATTTTTGTCTAATTTTGTGATCCGAGAATGTCTAATTTTCAATATTAGAAGTGTTAAGTGACTTTAGAGTCGTGGTGGGTGGCGAAGTTATGGTGTTTTAGACTATGATGTTTAGATGGCAATACTCTGCATTATAGCCCGGGCTTTCTACGAAAGAAAGCGTTTAAATTTTAATCATAGCTCGTTGATTTTTTTAGTTTTAAAAAAGTGTCCTATTTTTAATTTTCTCGTTTATAAGTGACTTGCAAGGCCCGTTTTAATTTCACTTTCTTGTTTTTGAGCTTCTCTCATCTTCCACTACTGCCTTTCTCTATCCATCCCCAAGCATGTGCCATTGTCCCTTGCACTCTGCCAATAAGAATGGTTGCTGCTAATAAGGCCCTTGTTTCCCAACTCCTCGTGCATGACCTAGGACACATGATGTTACAGGTATCCATCGACATGGAGGATACCATAAAACTGCATGTTGATGCATTTGAAGTGCTTACATCGTACATGGAGACACATATAGAAAAGTACTCTATCAATGTTGAAGATGAAGAAGGTTTGTTGATGCCAGTTGATCTCCTCAAGAACACCTTCAAAGAAGACAGTAGTTTCCGCTTCAGTGTAATGTACCCAACATTTTCAATAAGAGTATTTCATTTACCTTGCAAAAGTGGGTTCAAATTTTGTTAAATCATAAAGCATCCAACGAAACGATCAGATTGGAAATCAGACTCTTGAACTATTAATTATGGTCTTTATTCACTTGGAAACAATAGGTCAATATGAAAAAAATAATCCTCAAGTCTATTTCTAAAGATCATAGTTGACCCTTAAGAAAGAAGGAGCAATTTTAGGAAAGAGAGAGTAACTTTGAGAAAGGATGAGTAATTTAAGAAGAGAAGGAGTACTTTTAAGAAAAAAAGAGTATTTTAAGAAAAGAGAGAGGAGGAGTCAAGTTTAGAGTTCTTCTCTTGGAAGTCAAGCTTCTTCTAAAATTACAGAATCGAAATTGCGTATCATAATGTTTCATGACCCACGAAAAAACAAAAAGATTATATATATATATTTTAAGAGCCGTGAACGTGCATGAACTTATATTTCCACTTTTCACTATTCTTAGCTTATGATTTTGGCTCTTGAGAGCCTATATAAAGGACCCTCTTCCCTCACTTTTTCAATACATACACAAGAAAGTTCCAGAAGCAGAAGCTCTCTTACCAAAACATCGGAGTTACGTCTCTTTCTCAACCTCTCACCCTCAACCTATCTCCATGTCCATCTCCCTCTCTACCAATGTCGTGTTGTCATTCAGATTCTTGAGTTCTCTCTCTCTCTCTCTCTCTCTTTCTTTTTTCTCTCCCTCAATACGATGGCCTCGAAGCGAGTGACTTGGAGCTCCAAGGATGCTCTTATAGTTCCATCTCCAAGGAAGGTGAAAAAGAAGGTATCGTCTAATCCAATCATAACTCAGGCAGAAGTATTGACTCCACAAGAAGTTCAACCCGTCCAACCTCCAGGAGGGGAGATAATCAAACATTTTGATAATCTGGTAAGACAAATTTATAATTTTGCATTGCTATTCATGTTGGCTTGGGAAGTCAAGCATAGGAAATCTCTTAAACCATCCAAGAAAGGTGATTCTATCACAAGAAATAAGCATATGTTTTCAAAAATTAGTGAAAGGACTGTTTAACGAATTGTCACCATTGTTAAATTGATATTGCTTGATAAACTGTTATCGTTTGATAAGCTCTTATTGGTTGATATAAAGAGTTGGTTGATCATGTTTGAAAAATCACTTAAAAATAAGAATTGTTGGAAGAATATCTTTTGTGCCTCGTGGTTAGCGGGATGCCTTGCGATTAGTGGGATGCCTCATTGGTTAGCGAGATGGGAAGGTTTCACAATTCGCGGCTAGCAAATAAATCCTTTGCAAAGGTTGTTGGTTAGACAGAGAAAGTGTACGGGTAGCGGCAAACTCACAAGAAATTGGAAAACTTCTTTTTGTTGAAATATAGGACCGTCTTCATTAGGCCTTGTTTAAATTGATTTGGTATTGTTTGAAGGGATGTAGAAAAGAATCTGTGTCTGTAATTAGTTAAGGAAAAATGTTTGTATGTGTAAAACAGTGTGGTAGTAATTAGAAAACAAGTTAAAAAGTGTGAGTGTGGGGTGGAAAGTGGGGGCTGGCTCAGGCTTCCAGTCAAGGATGGGTGGTCTTGATTATTCGAGAAACTATTCACTCCCTTGTATTAAGAGAAGAGAAATTAGAGACTCATTGTGCCAAGAGTCGAGATGTTCTAAATATACGTGCCCATGAAAGCTATGGACCCGATTAGTCGGGTACTTTTCACAAGATTACTAGCTAGTTTAGACTATGTCTCATATCATATTCAAGGTTTATGAATGGAGGCTGTGCCTCTTAAACTTGGGAAAAAAGGCATTGTTTATGGATTCTAAATATGTCAATGGAATTTCATCTTTATGTTATAGAATATAGCTTCCATTTGAATCCTTGATTTATCAACCTGGCCGTGGCGTATGACCCTTATAACTACAATCACTATGGATAGAGGACTTCCTATGTTCTATTGCTCATATCTCTGCTTCTTGGGAATGGAGTAGGCTGTCGTCAATGGAACTTGAGAATAAAGGAAGGCCGTCTATCAAGTTGCCCCAATATTCCGGGGGTGGAGACCTCACATTCAGATTGGACAGGGTGATCAAAGGGCTTACCAAGGAACACTACTGAGAGGAAGAGGAGAACAACCTCATAGACATGGGCATGGGCAACATCAACACGTGATTTATGAGGTGAGACATGGCGATCTCTATGATGGTGACGGAGGCAATTAAAAACAACAAGGGAGAAGGTAAAGAAAGTGACTGGCAAGCCATCTCCAAGGATGCTTGTAAAGGAGGCGGAGCCCAAAGAGGAGAAGATGTCTAGCCAAGAAGAAGCTATATTGGCTCTCCTATCTCTTCAAGGAGAGCCTCCTTTGGAAGAAGTTGACCAAGACCTAGAAGGGGAGAGGTCTAGATAGTAGTAGTAATTAGAAAACAAGTTAAAAAGTGTGAGTGCGGGGTGGAAAGTGGGGGCTGGCTCAGGTTTGCAGTCAAGGATGGGTGGTCTTGATTAGTCAAGAAACTCTCCACTCCCTCGTATTAAGAGAACATTGTGCCAAGAGTCTAGATTTTCTAAATATATGTACCACTGAAAGCTATTGACCCGATTAGTGGTTACTTTTCACAAGATCACTAGTTAGTTTAGACTATGTCTCATATCATATTCAGGGTTTATGAATGGCGGTTGTGCCTCTTAAACGTGGGGAAAAAGGTGTTGTTTATGGATTCTAGATATGTCAATGGAATTTCATCTTTATGTTATAGAAAATAGCTTCCATTTGAATCCTTTATTTGTTGACCTGGCCTGTGGCGTATGACCTTGATAACCATGATCACTATGGATAGAGGACTTCCTCTCTTCTGTTGCTTGTATCTCTACTTCATGGGAACATAGTAGGGTGTCGTCAACAGAACTTGAGAATAAAGGAAGGCCATCTATCAAGTCACCCCAATCTTCCAGGGGTGGGGACCTCACAATTGGTATGAGAGCATAGGTTAAAGAGATTTAATGGCTACTTCAAGCTTCCTCATGTGTATATTGGAACCGATTCAAAATATTTTTCAAATTGGTCAAATTTATCAAACCCGTAGAGATATTACATTATGCTGATTAATGTGTACCATAGTTATGGTTGAAACCTCTATTAGTCTTCTCATGGAGAGATCTTTTGTAGAACCCTATATGAAATTTTGATGAATTTATGAATAGACATTTTGTTTTTCTACAAAAAAATTGATTGATTGGTTAATTCATGAAAGTGAGTTTTTTTGGTGAATTCAGTGAGCCATGACTGGCTAAGTCATGTGATTGAGATAAGTCATGACTGGTTAATTCATGTGACTGAGTTTTGATGGAATGGATAAGTCATGACTGGTTAAGTCATGTGTTTGAGTTTTGATGGACTAGATAAGTCAAGATTGGTTATCATGTGATTGAGTTTTAATGAATCAAATAAGTAATGATTGGTTATGTCATATGATTGAGCTATTAGTGGACTGGATAAATCTAAGTTTGAAAACACTTAGGGAAATCTTCAAATCACTCCTACGTTGGAAAACCCTCAAAATGATGCTATTTACATGGAAATTCAAGAAAAAAAATTATTGCTCAAACAAATGCAACCACCTTCAATAAAGGAGAGGGTGATGATATTGAGAAAGATGCGTAAGTATGTATTCAAGCTATGCATGATTATTTCTCTGCTGCAAGGACCACACCTGCAGATCAAGCAATGCTAGGGATCTTTCACCTCTCAGGGAGAAGCAAAATTATGGTGGAAACAACATTGTTGTGACATGGGAGTATTAGAGAACTCTCAGATTTGGTGGGAAATCAAACAAGTAGTGAAGGAAAGATACTTACCTCCTACCCATGAAGCAATAAAGATGAATGAGTTCTTTAGCTTGAAACAATACAGCTTATCCTTGGAAGATTACTACTCAAAGTTTGTAAGACTTATACATTACACTCTGCCAATGACCATAGAGCAGCAGGTAGCTCTCTTTTGTCAAGGTTTAAAAAAAACAATTAGCTCGCGATTGGAAGCCCTCAAACCTACCACTGTACAAGATGCTTTACTACAAGCTAAACCTTTAACAAAGGAGCAAGGGATTACACGAAGAATTGAATGAGTCAAAGATTCATAAATATACCTCCATAAAGAGCTTATGCCGCTAAAGCACAAAATCCTCTATGTGTGAATGTTCGATGCTTCGAATGTGGAGAGTTGGGACATTATCGAAACTCTCCTCCACGATTGACTAATGGAGCAGCAGTAGCAAGTGAAGCAGACTAAGACAACGCCCTTTTGGACATAATGATCATTGGCTAGTATTAAGAGTAGGAGTACCCTCACTTTTCCTCGAGATGAGGACATCTTGCATCCCTAAGTTGGGGAGATTGTAATGTACCTAAATTTTTTCTATAAGAGTATTTTATTTACCTCGCATAGATGTTTAAGGTTTGAATTTTGTTAAATCATAAAGTACTCCAATGGAACGATCAGATCAAAAGTTGAACTCTTGAACTATTAATTATGGTCTTTATTCACTGGGAGACAATAGGTTGATATAAAAAATTTAATCCTCAAGTCTATTTCTATAGAAGAGAGTTGACCCTTAAGAAACAAGGAGAAATTTTAGGAAAGAGAGAGTAATTTTAGGAAAGGATAAGTAACTTAAGAAGAGAAGGATTACTTTTAGAAAAGAAAGAGTATTTTTAGAAAAAAGAAAGGAGGAGTCAAGTTTAGAGTTTTTCTCTTGGAAGCCAAGCTTCTTCCAATATTAGAGAATCAAAAATGCGTATCAGAATGCTTCATGACCCACAAAAAAAATAAAAATAAAAATAAAAATAAATAAATATATTTATTTAAGAGCCACAAACGTGTGCGCACTTATCTTTTTACTTTTCACTATTCTTAGCTTATGCTTTTGGCTCTTGAGAGCTTATATAAAGGACCCTCTTCCCTCACTTTCAACACACACACATAGAATTTCTAGAAGTGGAATCTCTCTTGACAAAATGCCAGAGTTATGTCTCTCCCTCATCCTCTCACCCTCAACCTATCTCCATCTCCATCTCCCTCTTTACCATCCTCGCGTTATCCTTTGGATTCTTGAGTTCTCTCTCTCTCTCTCTCTCTCTCTCTCTCTCTCTCTCTCTCTCTCTCTCTCTCTCTCTCTCTCTCTGATCTCTTTCCTTTTTCTCTCCCTCAATACGATGGCCCCGAAGCGAGTGACTCAAAGCTCCAAGGATGCTCCTTTCGTTCCACCTCCAAGGAAGGTACAAAAGAAGGTATCATCTACTCCAATCATAACTCAAGCGGAAGTAATCACTCCACAAGAAGTGCAAGCTGTCCACCCAACCTCCAACACAAGAGGTAATCAAACATGTCTCTAATTTGGCAAGACAAATTTCTAATCCTGCATTGCTATTCATGTTGGTGTGGGAAGTCAAGCATAGGGAATCTCTTAAACCATCCAAGAAACATGATTCTATCTCACAAGAAACAAGCATATGTTTTCATAGATTAGTGAAAGAGCTGTTTAATAAATTGTCACTATTGTTAAATTGATATTTCTTGATAAATTCTTCACTTTTATGAATGGAAACCGTGCCTTTTAAACTTGGGGAAAAAGGCATTGTTTCTGGATTCTACATATGTCAATGGGCTTTCATCTTTATGTTATAGAAAATGGCTTCCATTTGAACCCTTGATTTATCGACTTGGCTTGTGGCGTATGACCCTTATAACCACGATCACTATGGATAGAGGACTTCCTCTATTTTGTTGCTCATATCTCTACTTTGTGGGAACGGAGTAGGTTGTCATCAATGGAACTTGACAATAAATGAAGGCCATCTATCAAGTTGCCCCAATATTCCGGGGTGGGGACCTCACATTCAGATTGGGAGGGTGATCAAAGGGCTCACCAAGGAACACTACTGAGATGAAGAGGAGAACAACCTCATAGACATTGGCATGGGGAACATCAACACGTGATTTATGAGGTGGGACATGACGGTCTCTATGATGGTGATGGAGGAAATTGAAACAACAAGGGAAAAGGTAAAGCAAGTGACCATAACAAGCCATCTCTGAGGATGCTTGTAAAGGAGGCAGAGCCCAAAGAGGAGAAGATTTCTAGCCAAGAAGAGGCTTCATTGGCCCTCCTATTTCTTCAAGGAGATCCTCCTTTGGAAGAAGTTGACAAAGACCTAGAAGGGGAGGATGTCAAAGATGAGATCCTAGAGCTGCTCTTGTGTACCCTACATCCAATTATAGTGGACGGTCAAGAATTTCTCTTCCTTGTGACAACATTACTCACTCTCTTGAAATGCATCATGAAAACTCCCTTGTTGTTCTTGCAATATATGATGGGTTTTATGATACAAAGATCCCCAATCAGAAGACTAAGTTCCAAGTGGACTACTCCTCTGCTCCCCTCATCAACACGCTAGCCTTGCCAGAGGGACATAGCCCATATCTATGTACCTTAAAACTATATCATGTAGCATATCTATGGAAAGAGCTCCACAATGTAGTTCAAATGTAGTATCGTCCGATAAATTTGAATTTCAAATGCTCAGGTTATGGCCATTCATAGAAACATTACGTGAATGGGTTGGACCATGGCCACATGCCCATTGTCATTTACGTAGAGAGTATATCCCAAAAGCTTCTTTGACCCTAAAGGTCTCTTTTGGGGTTCATATTCTCCCTAATGCATACCTTCACTTTGCCCCACATCAGGTACCAGATTTTTTTGCATCTTGCTATCTTCAACAATATGTACAAGTTAAAATCGTCTATCCAATCCTCCAGGCTGTTAAACTTCGGCCAGTAACTTTGTACTACCATCACTTCTTTATAGAAGAAATCACCTTTCTTGATCAAACCAATGAGCAATCAGATGCTCCTCCATGGGGGAATTAGAGGATGTAAGGGGGGAATGAAAAGACACTCACAAATTGCCTCTCTATAGTCGAGGATATTCACAACACCTAATCCTCTCAGCAGCAATACTTCTAGAAAAACACAATTTTCACAATGCACACCTTATGCTACACTAAGATAGGCATATACACACCTTTAAAAATCAATTCTTGTGAAAATCCTCACAATACTTCAATCAAACACGCCACTATCGTACAACAGACTTTCTCCCTCTCTACACAAAAAAATGGCCCCAACTCACACACACACCAACACCAACACCAAAGCACAAAAACAATGAAGACGAGAAAGGTGGGTGGGGAAAATTGACAATAGGGAGAAATTGGCAATTGAATTTTTAGCAAAAGGATGTGTGTAATGCTTGTTCTCTTCTCCCTTCAAACTTACACAGTAGATATCCCAAAACAGCAAAAAGATGGACCCCTTATAAGGATGAAGCTTTTGTTTTTTAGCGCACTTCTTCTCCTCTGAACACACATTCAATTTTGTGCATTCCCGCACATGAACTACTACTTTTAGAGCCTTGCTTTACTTATTGTTGCACATGAGTAAAACATCCTATTTATGAAGATCTGCTTACGATGACTTGGGGCCCAAGTAAGTGCTTGATTACCTCCAATACAAAGGGGAGGGTCATGTTGTTTGGAGGTGATAACAACATACAAGTGCCCACCTAGCCAAGGCGCCCGTTGGGTCAGCCGGCCAAAGGTTTGATGTAGTCACATTATTTTTCCGATGTTTAATACATCAAACCTTGTAAAATCCTAATGACAATCGTCTATGTCAATCTAAGTCAAAGATGTAATTTTTCCAATGATGTATGTAAAGGTCCATGAGAAGTTGGCCGCCGGCCACTTTAGAAATCCCTAGGTATATAATACACTAAGGTTAGTGGGAAAGGAGATTATTTTTTTGAAGATAAGTGACTATTGCTGTACCCACAGGGAGCGACCTCTTGGCTCCAACTTGTAATCATCGCTATTGTGGCTATGGTAATCCAAATTCGGTTTTGTTTATTGCATTGTGTTTTTCTTACTCTTCTCTTTCATTCAAGTGTAAGCACTCAAGATTCAGTGTAGGTATCAAACACAACCATTGTGGACTTAAATCGCTGTTTTGAGTGTTTATATGCGTATTTTATGTTGTTTTGACCCTAGGAGAGACTTTAGGGACCCAAAAACGACCCTTTCGGATCATCCGTTTACTGTTTTTACGTACTTTGGGACGAACGATCGCAATCCGTGTACCCATCCAGAATGCTGTGACAGTGATAGGATATTCTCTTGATAGTTCCCTTTAGCTTCCCTTCAAGTTTCGTGCGAATTCGATATGATTTGCATGGCAAACAGGCGTGATGACGGTAGAGCTATGTAGAAGGACATAGGCAAATTACTTGGCTTAAGTGCGTTTGATTTGCTTGTAGAGTTAGTAGTTGCATCTCTTTGAGTTCAATTCATTAGGATTGACACCCTAGTGAGTTTCCATGCCTCATCCGAGTTGCTTCCCTAGTATTGATATTTATGTTGATGCCTGAAGGCTATGCTATGGACGTGACCCGCAAACATTGGCACCGCTGCTGGGGAATGAATCTTAGGTGATGAGTGACCGAGTGTGTATTCAGAGTTTTCTTATTGTTCCAAAATATAATTTCCATTCCATTTACATTTCAGTGAAGCATCTAGACAGGGGTTTAGTGCTTAGTGGAGTCTAGGGTCGATGGACTAGCTAGATCTACTCTTGAGAGATATAGGGAGTTATGAGTGAGGTTACTTTAAGCATTTTTTCTCTTCAAATTTCTTTGAATTGATTGAGTACTAATCCATCATCCGTTTTTTATCCTGTTTGTTTTGTTTGATTCATTTTCTTATGTTCTTTCATTTCTGTACTTAGGAGTAGGATAAGTAAATCACATTCCAGTCATATTTGGGGCAAAAGATAGAGTAAAAAACACCAAAAAACCATAACTTTGGCAAAAGGGCCATAAGACTCTGAAATTAGAAAATCTAACCAAACAGAGTTGAAATTGATTCAAATCACAAAGTGGTAGCACCAAACACTGGGAAATACTTGTCAGAGAGAGCCTGTAAAATTTTATCAGATTTGGCTCTGGTACTACGATCGCGATCGATGTACCTAAGTGTCAGAATTGTACAAGATTTGACATGTGCCTTCCTGATAAGATTCTAAACAAGTTTGTCTAAAGCAACCACACCCAAAAACATCAAAAATCAAGGAAATCAGGCCACTTGGGTAAAACTAGCATGACAGACCCAGAAACTGTAAATTCTTGACTTTTTTGAGTCTCAATACAAAAGTGTCTGGCAGGTAGTCTTAAAATATCCTAGTGAATAAGCTGGTGAAGTTTCATCCAATTTGGGCTCCAAACTACGATTACGATCGGTGTACCTCTACATAGTGAGGGTATTTGACTTCATAAGTTTGTAGATCTACTTGAGTACATCCCAAATCTCAAGTTTGAGTGAAAAATAACCTCTGGAAGCCAAGATACAAGCACAAAATCTCTTTGTGTCTTGATCCCGAAACTGTTTTGAGTGCTGTTTCAAGTGCAGTTTACCAAAACTGCTCTAACTTTTGACACACAACTCCAAATTGAGTCTCCTATAGCTAGGAAGAAATCTTGTGAGATAAGGAAGATACAAACTTTCTATTTTAGAGTAAAATTTACTAGGATTCCCATTTACAAACTTTTATGGTACCCAAAACCAGTATCCAAAGGTCAGTGGGGCACCAAAGCCTGATTTTTTAGAGACTTGATCAGGGGCAAAAAGGGATTGTGTGCACTGAGCCAAGGTGTTCTTATCAAGGACCATCTTGAGAGTATTGAGTGAGGCTTAAACATGACAACTCATCCATCATTAGGGTTTCCCAATCAACTCAGAGCTATGCCACCTACACAAACAACCAGAAATACTGCAACACCTATATAACAAGAGGGTTTAGACAAGATCATGAGGCTTATCAATCATATCAAGCCAAATCTCAAGGCATGGCTCATGGATATTTGTCAATTGATCATGTAGCTCACTTGAAGCCAAACCAATCAACTAAAATGTGGGAGTTTGGAAGAGCAAAAGTGGAAATTGCTAGAGACTTAGAGGAGAAGCATCCTCTAATCAACAAACCCAATGTGAGGTTCATCAAAACCAATGAAGCCACGAGAGTTCTAACGGATTACACTTATGATGGACTTTATAGGTTACCTATTGGGGATCAAAACAACTTCTATAGATGTTTAAATTCCATCATTGAAGAGTTGACAAACTACAAGAACCTCTATGCCTTCACATACACAGATGACCAGGGAGTGCAAGTTCTAATGGTAGATAAGTATGGACGAGAGTACAAACTTATCAGCCCAATTGAGCTAGAAAGATATACATACATGGGTACTCGAATCTCTGCTTATTACTTTCAACCGAGTGTAAGCGTACCACGGTTTTTTGAGACTGATTTGCAAGAAGCTAACATTGAAACTATGGAATCAAATGGACCTCAAACATCCAAAATAGCTATTCACGGGAGTGTAGCTCCTACCTCATTGAGTGGAACCAAGAGACCACCGATTAGGCTTACAAATCCATAAAAATTTCCAAAACATGTCTCAAAGGGGATTCCACCAGGATTTTCTCCAAGACGAGAAGAAGGAATGAGGGATGTCTTTGTGAGAGACCCCAACATGCTAAGATACATGGTTGAACCAGAACCAATGAGACCATATCAATTGGCCAAATGTGTCAGGAAGAAGTATGATGGATTAAGGGATCCATACGTACATGCATCCTTGTTCAAACAAGTGTTAAGAGCCGAACAAGTATTTTATTTTATAACACAATATGAGGGATTTGGCTTAAGCTTGGAAGGGATAGCATTGAATTGGTTCCAACTGCTGGACAAAAATGCCTTCTCAAACGTTGAACAACTGTTGCAAGAATTTGTTGTGGAGTTCTCTAAAAGGGGAATCAAGCATAACACAGTGTCCCAAATCTATCCATTCAAGCAAAAAGAAGATGAGAGAGTGAAGGAAGCATCGCTATGCTTCAAACAATATATAGAGAGAGTCCGGAACGCGAATTACCATAGGATGAAAGATTATCAATTCTCTTCATAGAGGGTTTAAAAAATGAAACTCTCAAGAAATATTTGCACTTAAAAGGATGTACTTCCTTTGAACAAGTCACGAGAGAAGCGTTATACCTAGTTGACAATTGTAAAGCCTATGGCGAGGAAATTGGTGATACAAAGATCACTATGGATAATGCTCCTTTAGTATCTAGCGAAACCAACACAAGGCAAGTGGTTATGTCTCAATTAATGACCAACCTAGATGAGCTAGCAGTGCAAGTAGCACAACGAATAAAATGGTGTGCCATTGAGCAAAAATGGACCAATCATGAGATGAGTGAGTGCTACTATAATCAAACCTACACGAGGGGGGTACTATTTGGACATCAAATAGAAAAACAAATTCCATTACCAAATCATCCATTATTTCAAAATAGGGTTGTATCAAGGGCTTTACAAAGAGCTGAGGTATCACAACCTAGGCTAGGGCAAGAACCTATGAGAAAACTCTATTCATTGAATGAGGACACTCTGATGTTCATAGACAATCAAGAGCATAGACTAGAGACCATTTTGGCTAAGCAAGAACAACCATGAATTGTGCGACCAATGACTCAACAAGATGGACCATGCTACAAGTATGGAGGTAATCATTGGGCCAAGAATTGTTCTCAGAGATAATTGGATATTGTTTGGAGTGTGCCATTACACACGTTGTTCTTAATTGTCCAAACACGCAAACAAACAGGGGAAAACAAAAATGAATGTTATGGGAGTGTTACCTTCTCCAAGTGGATCAGAGGCAGAACCCAAAATTCTTGTGAAGGTAGTGACTAGTGCCCAAGCAAAAGAAAATGTTGAGGACCAAGATAATGAGGAGAAAGATCAACAACCCAAACAAGGGGAAACAACTAGTGTGTCAGGCTAGGAGAAAATCATGGAAAGCCAAAAGAGGCAGAATTAAAGCAAAAACAATTACAAATCAAACTGCACTACAAACATATTTACATGAGAAAAAGGAGAAGTTAAAACAAGAACAGGAAAACAAAACGGTGGTGAGCGATAAGAAACCAAGGAAGGTGTCTTCCGGAGGATCTGTGTTGGTAGAAAAAGTCCTAGAGCCATTAGATGCTGCACAGGAAGCATATGAGGCTAGATTGAAACCCAACCAAACCCTAGAGCAACGAGGGATGATTTAATATCCTCATGCAGAGGTAGAGACTGAGAGGTTGAAAATGTGTAAGGAATTGGTAAAAACTGCACAGGCAATGATGGAGCCCAAAGCACCAATTCCACCTCCAAAAACAAAACCAAAAAGTGTTGGATTTGAAATGCCTAAGGCAAAGGTTGTTGAAACATTAACTCAAAGAAACATTGAGCTATAATCACAAAAGGATGTGCAAGCAAAGACTGCAACACAAGAAACTAACAACCTAGAAATTCAACTAGATGATCAAGTAGTGGCCAACACCACTAATGATGCAAGGTCAAGATCACAATTTATGGAACCTATCCCAGAGATAGATGATCCATGGCCAAATGAATTGTGGAAGCAATTAGAAGTGCAAAAGATGGAAGTGTGACTTTCCAATCTGCACCCATAACTGAGGTCAATACAGGGCATGAAGTCTATCAGGGAGACATTCAATCTCTAAATGGAGATGCAAGGACAAGTTTCAATTGAAAGCAAACCAGAGTCCTTGAAGACCTTATCCTCATACATAGGAGAACATGAGTCAGACTCAGAGACTAGAGTGGTGCCATCTCAGAGGAAAGCCATATCCAAGATGATGGATACAAAGAGTATGCATGAGTTGATGTCAGCTCCAATACATTAAACCATTACTCTACTGAACTGCTTAAGATTGGACCACATGTATGGGATGAAGTAGGCAACAATTTGGGGAAGATGGGATTAAAGATACCTCTTCAAGATCTACCCTCAAATGAACAATCAAACAAAACTCAACAAGAAAGTGCAAATGCTAAACCTGTGCCAATAAACAAGGTGGGGGAATATTGCGAAGGAGAAGAAGGAAACACCACCTTACCTGTGGAATACAAAGGAGTTAAAACATTGGATATACATGATAGTGGGGTGGGAGTAGCCATAGCCACAAAAGACATTTGGGAAAAATGGGGTAGACCAGCGTTTAGGAAAACTAGAATGAAGCTGCAACTTGCAGATGGATACACGGAAAAACCTCTGGGTATCCTAGAACAATTTATTGTGACTTCTTGTGGAATTGAATATGAACATACATTTGCAATAGTAGATTTTGGAAAACGGAACAATTTTGATATCATTTTAGGAAGACCTTTCATGCATCACCTTAAGATGGTTCAAGATTGGGGCTATGACTATATCTACTTGACACATAAAAAGATCACCACAAAAATAAGCATAAAAGACCATAGCTATAGAGATGTGAATAGAACTCCTTTAGAAGAAATTGACTCTACTATAGTCAATGGGAAAGAGATACCTGCATGGCTACAAACCAAACAAGAACTTTGGATGTGTGGTGCTTCAAAGTGTGGAAGCTCAGTGAAGGAGGATCACATCCTAGAAAGATCAATGGACGATGAAGCTTACATACCGGAACCCTTTCCAGAGCAATTATTTGAGCCATTTGGATAAACTCAAATATTGGCAACCTTGGATGTGTGTGTAAATGAGCTAACTCCAACCAAGTTTTGTGATGAAGAAGGCTACGACCTAGTTTCATGTTTTATGTTGAAAGTTCTGAAAAATGCTAATGAGATTTGTGAGAATGAAAATAGAGGGACAAATAGCTATGTCATGGAGGATGCTACACAAACACAAACTAGGAGAGAAATACAACCATGTGGAGATGTAATCATTGACATACTTGAAGAGTCAACAACATCTACTCCAAAGAAACTAACTTCAAATGATGCAGAGTTGAAAGTACAAGAAGAATCAGATGTGCAAAGCTCCACATCAACAAATGTTCTACAAACTCAAGATCAAAGGAAGAATGAGGAAGAAGCCAGAGATGAAAAATATCCCACATTGATCAAATTCAATTTATGCGGACAAACAAGGCTCAAGGTTACATGTTCGGCCGCAATTGATCCTTATGCTACTAACAATATAATGTCATATGGCACTTGGATAATGATGGGAAAGCCAACAATTAAAGAAGTGGAGGAAAGAGTATACACCAGTGCCAAAACACCAATCCCAAGTTTTGGCATAGCGGAGGCAATACTCAACTTGAGTCATGGGGATTTCAAAGACAACTTCAACATAGTTGACTCACATCACATCAAAGAAATTTTAGTCCTAACAAAGAGTTGGAAGAATATCTTCTTCGGGCAACAACAAAAAGCATCAACAACAACAACAACAAGGACGGTCTAAGAGACATCAACTAAAAAGACACAACCATCTACAGCAGAAAAAGCTAAGGCCAAACTAAACATTGAAGAAGATCATCCTCGCAAGTCAGTTTCACCTTCGACAAGCCCACATCAAAGCTCAAGAAAAGCCTCTACGTCAAGAACAAAAGCTTCAACAATGCAATGGATCCCTAAACAAAAGGTTTTGCAACCTAAATCTCCATCACAGCAAAGTCTCCAAAAGAAGAAAAGAAATGTCAAGCAGGTGTTGGTATCCAAGGAATACATTAAAGTCAAAGATCCAATTTGGATACACTCTCAAGAACAATCTCAACAAAAAAAGGCGACAGGGTGGGTGGCCTCAAATGATGTTTGGGCCAAAAAGCCCAAGGTAACGGCATGGAACTTCTCACCCTTACAAAGAAACCCCACAAAGAACAAGCCGAGCATTCAACGCAAGAAAACCAACTCAACTAGGAGAAAGAAGAAGCAAAAGAAAAGAGCTTCAAAGAAGCAAACAATACAACAAATATGGGTACCAAAGCCAGATATTTATCAAGACAAATGAAGACAAAGAATAGAATGGTTCCCGTCAAGCTACTTGAAGCACAAGGATTCTATGAAGGTAACACCCAAATATGGTTACCCAAAGTAGTTGCTCAACCTAGAGCCACTAAGACCAACCAAATAGCAAAGGACCCCACACAAAGACAATCAACAACAACAAAGAGCCAATGGAGACTAAGCACAACCGAGGGAGAAACAACCTCAAAATGGATTCCTCGTCTTCTACTACAAAAGCAAGGCTTTTACAATGGTAATAGCCAAGTATGGATACAGAAGCCTAGTTTCCATCAAGTCAAGGGAGCAACTCATGAAGTAAGAACAAAGTGGGTCCCAAAACCACTGTTGAAAACTCAGGATCCTCACAAAGAAGAAAAAGTAAAGGTACAACAATGCGGCCTCCTTACGGAACATCCCATGCAACAAAAGAAGCTAGAGGAGTCAAAGTATGCCAACTTACTTGAAAATATGGTGGCACTTGCTCCATGTGCTGTAAAAGTGATGATATAGGAGAGTGTTTTTCAAACCAGGTAGTATGTCAGCACATCACTAGTATGTGGGAATCCATCATGTGCCCAAAGTCAAGAGAGTGAATACCATGCCAAGAAATTCTTTATGGGGGACTGTTCCCAATGTGGTGTATGGAAGTTGACATTTTGTCCCGATGAGATAGCAGAGGATAGCCGGGAGGTGTCTGTGAAGGTCTTCATGGATGTTGAAACAGGACAACTTGATGCAGGTGGGAGTGAGAAGAAGAGAAAGGACTTGATTGTGCGACGGATGAAAAGTGCTGCTTTTCTTAGCCTGTTTTCAACCCATCTCACAAGCTTCATCAAGCACAACTTTGTCTTTCGTTGGCAAGCCCAACAGTTCAAGGATTGTTTGCTCAAGTTTCCTAGCAATGTCGTTGTATCGGTTATTGACTTTGCAGAGAATTATTGTTTTAAAATTTAGAATGAGATTTAGTCAATGCATTGGTGGTCTACCCAAGTCACAATACTTGTGCACATCACTTATGTAAGAAATGCAGCAGGTGGTGTTCAAAAGACGCTGCACTTTTACATATCCAATGACAAGCAGCATGAAACATTGTTTGTACAACATTGTCTCTTGCTTCATGACAGGTGGCTGAAATAGCAAGGACATTGTTTGCAGCACCATTGGGTGTAGTCAAATGGTGCGACTTCACAATTCAAAGCACGTAGACCTTACTATTTTTTGGCCAGGTACTATCAGATGACATCCTTGCAAATGATGCATAAATCCTCAGCATCCAGGCATGGAAAAGGAGAGCATGATGGGGCAGGGGCAGTCATCAAGAGAACCTTGACACATGAGGAATTGAAACCAGATGGCTGGCCTATGGAGTGTGCGGCTGATGTGGTGAACTTTTTGAACGCAACATTTTAGCCAAGAGACCAGTCTCACAGGTGTACTACACAGAGGGTCTTCTGGCTTATTGGCGTGGATGGTGTGCAACGCAATATCCAATGGGACTGTGAGCGCATTGTGGGCTCCCATTCATTTCATTGTGCTAATGTGTATTGAAAGGAAAACCTGTGCATTGTGCGTTTTTCAAACCCTTTCATGGTTCTGCGATCCATGTATGAGTGAGATATGGAGAAGATGCAAAAATAGACTACCCATAGAAGAATGGAAATATATTTCCATCAAACCACTACCAGAGTCTATAAATACAAGAAGGTACTATGAAGCTAATGATGAGGAGGATGACAGATATTCATATTTTGTGCCGACGGGCCAAGTTTCTAACCTGCCATTGTATGAAGGAAGCCCTAAAATGTTATGTGAAATGCTGTCCATTAGGGATAACTTTGTAGTCAAAGTAGCTGAGACTAAAGAGGACTTCTACCTTATCAAATGCATGAAGGAGTTGTACTAGACGGTGAGATCACAAAACGATATGTGGCATAACAAGATTGCTAGAGGCGGGAAGGTTTTTGAATGTTTCTACTATGGCCAAGTGAAAGGAAACGTTGATACATATAGCTTACTAGATCAGACACCTATAGTCATGATCTACTCACATCTTGTAAGGGACATACGTTTCCTGATGGAGCCTATTGTTGGAGTCCCTAATCAGTTCAAGTTATCTGCTGAAGTATATGATAACATATACAATAGCATGCCATATGATGATGATGATAGTGATGATGGTGCATCCATGATACTTGAGTTACACAATGCCAAAACGCCTAAGTGGGCAAGTCCATGCTTTTCCTCTTGGTGAGAATATATCTTTTTGTCCTCATGGTTTACTGTTGTTCTTTCTATCCTTCACTTCCTCTGTTCATTACTTGAGATTGATGTAGAATAACTACCATGGATCCAAGCTGCAACCCTAGGCTACCAAATACAAGTATGCACAACAGGGTCTCCAATTACTAGTAGCTGACTTTTAAAACTTTCCGTTCACTCTGATACCATGTGAAAAATAGGGGAGTGAAGGGATCTTTGTGCCATTGAGTACCAAATCAGGTACTGTGTAACACCCAGATACACACAGTACTGGTACTTACTGATACCATTGTATCTACACCAACGTCAGGGATCTTAAAAAAGATGCTTTTTGATTAGAAACTACTAAACAACACAAAAAAAGACAGTATAGTTCAAGCTCCAAGACAGTGTACAAAAATAGTGGGTTTCCATTATATATGTGCACGACACGATACAAGTTTGGTTCAAGGACCGAAGTTCAGGAATCTCCATTACATTTTATGGGACATGATACACCAATTTACCAAGTACAACACTTTAGAAATCTCCAAGGTCAGGGGGTTCTAATATGTGAGAGTACCACTCCATCTGTATGACGTAATCAGCAACGTATGGAGAGACATCATCTTGTGTGTCAAAAATTGGGTTTTTGCGAGTGTATGCTGTTCGGTACCAATCGTGTATCCATCCTTGCAGCCATGGAAAAATACGGTCCAGCAGGTAAAAAGGGTAATCTATTTCAACCGCCAGAGGTTCATATGATCTAATGGCAAGACAATTCTCATAGTCGTTTTTCAGCGACTTGTATCTGCAGTCATCCACCAGCATTGTGTTGCTAGCATCAAAATGGGGGTGCCTTGCCCATACTGTCCGTAGGTTCTTCAGAAAAACAGTCTTGTTGGACACATCGTCGGGCACGTGCAGCACCTCTATCATACTCTCCTGCGAGGTCTCACAGTCTTCTTGTGATAGTATACCTGCCATGCCAAAAAGGCGATTAGAAGTCTGAGTAGCTTAACATATAAAGCACTCAAGGCATTGTTACCTGCAAAATACTTCTGCCTCACATGCTGGGGGAAGCAAGCGTTCAATATATCTATTAATTTTGCCTTCTAGAGCAGGACCACACAAATATCCTGGCTTTCTTCTTAAGTGTTTGTATGAACTCGTCAGCATCTGGCCTTACACAACAAACCAACGAGTTAATGACATGGACGATCCGTGGTTGGAGCTCATCCGCCAAAACCCAAAGGCCTTCTGGCATCTCTGTGTAGCTTGTCAATAAGACCCCATTAAGGTCAAGCACAATCAGTCGGCCAGGTGTAGCAGCCAGATCATCCGAAAGTGTTGTGTTTGGTTGTGTCTCATCTTGCCACCAAGATCTTACTACAATACCAACAGTCCAAATGAGTGGTGGAAAATATACAATGCAATCATTATATAAAAAACAGAGCACCACTATGAAACAAGAAGTACAAAATTTGATACTGTACTGTATATAATTTGATATTGTATTGTACCAATGTTGATACTATACATTACCAAATTGGGTACCATATAGTATCACATTGTGGTACAATATTGCACAGTAGAAGTGTTACATTGGAAAATTGTATTGTACTATACAGTATCATATTGTGGTACAATATTGCACAGTAGAAGTGTAACATTGAAAAACTGCATTGTACTATACAGTACAAAATTTGGTACTATACAATACCAAATTGGGTACTGTATTGCAATGTAGAAGTGTAACATTAGAACTGAACAGTAACATTGGAAAACTATATTGTACCATAGTGAACAGTTACATTGGAACACAACCGATGAAAGACAAAGGACAAAAGTTGATTGTATTGGTAGAATGAAAAGCACATTGTGCAAAATACATAAGCATATGAGAAGGGCTATAGCTTGCATGCACGAGAAAACTGGCCATGGGCGTGGTTGTGCTTCTTTCTTTGCAGACTAAAAAGCTCCGACAGGGTCACCGAATCAGTGGAATCACTTGACATCTTTTGCACAACATCTTCAACTTTAGGATCCGCACTCCCGTCAGTACTATCCACTTTTGCATCCTCCATTGCCACTTCTTTCTTGGAATCCTTGGGCCCGTCCCCCTTCATCGCATTGATTGCCTTTTCATTTTTTGCCTCTTCCCTCTTCCTGGCCTCCCCGTCATGCCCTTTCTTGGCATCCTCTTCACATTTTTCATCCTTGGCTTCCACCCCCTCTTGGCCTCCCCCTCAACCCCCTTCTTGTCCTCCTCCCCCATAGTGGCCTCTTCCCCTACACCTTCGCTTTTCTTGTTCTCGTCCTCGCTAGTGACTCGATCCTCAAGCCCCTTGGCAGCAACATCTGATCCATCCAGCTCCACTATATGAGGCACTTTACCTCCAACATTGTCTTTATTCCTTTTAGAATCTTTGTCCTCACAGCAGTCACTGTTTTTTCCACTGTCCCGCATGGTATCACAATGTTGTCCCTTCTCAATCCCTTTCCCTTCTCAATGCTGTCCCTTCTCAATCCCTTTCCCTTCCACACCACCATGCTTTAAATCCCGGAGAACATCCCTTATCTGTGCAGTATCCTCATCCTCCTCCCATGCATGACTTGCAGTAGATTTTGTGGCCTCTTGTCCATCCTTGACTGCCTGTCCATATTTCCCACCGGGCCCAGCCGCTACAGCATCCTCTTCCTCTGCAAAAACAGAGAAAGAAAGCACATACTTACAAACAACCTCACATTTAGTGCAGGTAAGCATATGATTTGCAGAACACACACACCATGATGCCCACTGACCCAAGACTTTGCCACCTCGGGGATCACCATGTTACAACTAGGTTTGGCACAATGATCCCTACTTAGTAGCAAAGCACTAAAGCAAAGGGGGTGATACTAATGTCGGCACTCAAGCATAAAGGTTCCTACGACTCCTGCAGACTCCAAGATCTCACCACATGCAACACACATTCCAAACACATGGATCATCTCCCCCGAATCAACAACCTGGGGCCTAGTATATAACATAAATCTCTTCCCATGCTGAACATCAGCAATCATCTACTTCACAAATAGGACATGGCCTTGTGCTTCCTTCCATATTGCCTCCAGCACATCACACTCGGCTTGTTGTCAACCAGCAGCAATACAAACAGTCCCAATTTAGAACCCAAAAGCTAGCAGACAGTACCAACGGCATCATGCTACCAATTAGTACCAAAATGTAGCAGACAGTACCAAGGCCATCATACTACCAATTAGTACCAAATAGTATCAGACAATACCAAGGCCATTATACTACAAGTTACTACCAAAAACTAGCAGACTGTACCAAGGCCATCACCAATTAGTAACCAAAACTAGGAGACAATACCAAAGCCATCATACTACCAATTAGTACCAAGAACTAGCACACAATACCAAAGCCATCATACTACTAATCAGTACCAGAACCTAGCAGATAGTACCAAAGCCATCATACTACCAATTAGTACCAAAAACTAGCAGGTCATCAATGCAAGAAGACAACCGTAAACTACCAAAATTAGTACCAAATCATAACCAGGAGCTACCAATTAGTAGAAAATCATAACCATGAGCTACCAATTAGTACCAAATTATAACCATGAGCTACCAACTAGTACCAAAAATCATAACCAAGAGCTACCAATTAGTACCAAATCATAACCATGAGCTACCAATTAGTACCAAATCATAACCATGAGCTACCAATTAGTACTAAAAATCCTAGTAGCCACCAAAAAAGCATTGTAAGAAGCTACCCTAAAACCCTAAAGTACCAATACATTCAAAGTAGTGTCATTACAAAAGAACCATAAACTACCAAAGGGAGTGCTAGAATAGTACCAAATGCTACTAGCTAGTACCAAAAGCATTACGAATATACCCAAGTCCACCAATAAATCACCCAAACGCAACCAAAACTACCAAAAGAACATGTTAGATCCACTCCAGAAACTACCAAAGCATTACCAAAAACTACCTGTAAGGGTTTAGTGGTACTAGCAACACAATCAGAACTACCAAAACTACCAAAACAACATATTTATCAGACTACCAGACTACTAAAAACAACATGATAGAAGATACCAAAACAAGAAAGTATATCCAAAAAACCCAAAATATCACAAAGTGTTCACAGCAAACCATCTTTGACAAGCATCTGCAGCACATGTAATCCATCATGCACAACTGACCATATAAGGCTTTACTATCATCATCCTCCACCTCCGTCAATCTCGTTATCCAGCTCCCTGCAGCATATCGTACATGCTTGATCCATCCTCTTATAGTTGCGGCATTGTAGTTGCAAGGGAACCATAGTGTGCAAGTAACGTAGATGAACCTACACCATCATTTGCACAATTGTAGGCTGAAGCTCCAACTATGCGTGTGTAAAAAAGACTTCTCAAGGCGACGAATTGGACGTGCAAATGCAAGTGCATCGTAGTGTGAAAGTAAACTGCAAGTTAAAGCTCCAATTGTACGGGTGTACAATTACAGGCTTCTGAAGGCAACGCACTGTTGCTCCGTAGTTGAAGTAGCTGTGTTTTTTATGCCACCAATCAGTGTTTGGTATAATCTTGAAAAATAAATCAGACCCTTCATCGTCCAAGATTGATCATGCTACTCTTAAACCGATGGTTTCATCACCTGCACTGTTACATACAACCTTTTTTGCAAGCTTGTTTTCTAGAGCAAGCTAATACTTGGATAGCTAGCTAGATTGTACAAACGTACAAGGCATTTAAGAGGATTTGTGACTAAAATGTAGACTCTTCTCCTTTTTTAGATTTTCTTTATTGCCCAACATCTCGAGGATAAGTGAAAATCTTGGTTCACACCGCAATTTTTAGAAAAAATGGGGGAGTAGAGCCTCTTGGTCATCCATGTGCATGCAGACAATGGGGAGGCTCGTCTCCCCTCCTTTTTCTCAAGTAAAATTCTTGACTCAAACATCCCAAATTTTGAAAAAAAAGGAGAGGCAGGAGCTCCTTGGTCGTCCGCGTGCACGCAAATGATCAGGGAGCTCATGTCTACTTTTTTGTCCATCATTTAAGATATTTTGATAAATATACTAAATTCGACCAAATTGATGATAATTAATCAAAATCTTGATCATATTTGTCATAAATTTTGATTTTAGAGGATGATAAAACAAGTGGAAGATGGACTTCTTTGTTGTGTTTGATTAAATTTGGGAAGGCCAAAAGGCACTTGAACTTATAAGCCACTCCTTTGAGTTCCACTCAGGCGGTTCACTATATGTAAAACTACCGTATCACGTGCGTTCAAGACATGTTTGTAAAACCCTTTATTTGTGAGTTTTTTAATAATATAATGTACCCTTTTCTTTTAAAATTTGTAAGTTATTTTCAAATTTGAAAAAAATAATGCCCTTTTGTAAGTTTCAAGAACTTTTAATACCCTTCTGTTGAACTCACATGATAGGTTACATTTTTATTAGGTGACCTCCTCGGGGAGTTCCAATTGATTATCCACCTTTTATTGAGACTATTTTTGACAAGTTTATCAAAATTTTCCTCATGAGAAAACTGTCCCAAATGTCTTTACTAAACTTGCATGAGACTTAGCCTTATTGCACTATATAGATGTAATAGCAACATGTGTGGCAGAAGGATTTTAGGAGTGGTTTGCTGCTTATTCTAAATGACCACCTACGAATAGGAATGTTTAGCTAGGGGAGGTGTGTGAATTCCACCCGAGGCACTTGCATAAATGAGAGGGGTGGAGGTGAAGATTTTGGAGTAGCTTTTTGAGAAGGGCTGAAGGAATAGACAAAGATTAATTGTTTTATAGGAACTAGGGTTTTACTTCCTAGGTAGGATCGAGGGGATCATCTCAAAGGAATCTTGGGAAAATATAGGAAAAAATTTAGAAAAATGTCACAATTTTCCATCGATAGTAGTAGCTAGCCAATTTTTCCCATTTGGGATATATGACTAGATCACCTATTACCTCAAGATTTATTTCTTTAGTCTCAAGAAAGTGATGATTAGTATGTCAAAGGATGCAGAGTATATTTCTATTTGAGCAGTACACAATAGGGGAGAATAGAACTTAACCAAGACATTTAGCTATTTTGCCTATGCAATGCTAGATAAATAATGACATGTACTCATTTCTACTGATATAGAAACTTTGTAAGAAATTTAATCTTGATGGGTTAATGTGCACAATCTTCCCAAGGAGCAGAATTGCAGAGGCCAAAATAAAAGCTTCATTGTCTTCAATCTTATATAATTACTAAAGAGAAATTCAAAGAAACCAGAGCTAGAATATAAAAAATTTATTGATCGCAAGACGATTGAAGCTAGAATTTGTGTTGTTGGCTATAATATGCACATGTGGAAGCTGCTAACGAAGAAAATTTGGAATGGCGGCCTCTACACCAAAACAAACTCCATTGCGCCACAAAGGAAATGAGATGAGGGCACCACCTAGTGTTGGTAGCGTGGACTAGGACCACTACGCAAAGAGAGAGAGAGAGAGAGAGAGAGAGAGAGAGAGAGAGAGAGAGAGAGAGAGAGAGAGAGAGAGAGAGAGAGAGCTATCACTATGAATGAAGCATTAACCTTAGTGTGTATACAAGGAATGGATAACTTCAAGCACTCCAAACACAAATAGCATGTAGATTACTAAACAACAACTCAAGAATTAGCCAAAATCACATCAAGCACTCTCACACACACATAAAAGATCTCTCTTAATTAACATAAGTAAGAGGAGGGAAGGTTACTAGCATAAAACAATTTGCACTCTATAATGTGCAAAGAATGGAGTGAATGAATGAGCTTTATGGGCTCATGATGAGTGATACAAAGACTCAATGAGGCTGAGGGAGACTTGAAATTACAAAGGGGGGGGGCTCTTTATATAGGCAAGAGAGTGATTAGGAGTGAGGTTAAGATCCAAGTGCAATTTGTACAAATGAAGCTTGATTAGGGACATTCCACCAATGAAGAAGCTCCTTTCAAGTGATTTGTTGACCAATTTGCAACTAATTGGCTCCATCATCACTTGTGTTGTCTTCACTCCTTCCTCCATAGCTTGAGTCCAAGAGCTTCCTTATTTAAAAATATGAAGAATCTACATAAAATCAATGCATATCTAGTAATAATAGGAAGGGGTTGAATGACAACTTATGAATTACAACAAGATTAAGCATGATTTGAGAGGTGATTAGAAGAGGAATTTGTGATGATTTTATGAGCTTGAGAGAGAGGAGGAAGGAGAGAAGGGTGAGGAGACTAATGACTGATTTTTAGAGAAGGACTCAATGTGGAAAAGGAAGGGTGTGTGCGTAAAGGTAGAGGGGGTGGTCTCCACCATAGTTGGAAAAACCGGCGTCCGCCATTTTGGCCATATCTCCTAGAGCGTAGATGCAAAAATTATATAAAAAAAATATGGTCAAAATCTCCAGCTCATCAGCTACAACTTTGATGAAGAAAACTTTTCTTGGATCGGAGTGGACGTATTTTTAAAAAATCCAGCAAAATCATGTGTCTGTTTTCTTTCCTTACCAAGTCTTCCACCTGGGTCCCATCTGTTTGAATCATCATATGGCTCCAAATCCATGATGATATGAGCCCCTCATGACCCTTGAATCATGGGTGTATGGCTCCACAAACACATCATATCTTTTCTTTTCACATTTACATATTTTCCCTTCCCTTTATCATTAGGTTCTACCTTTCACCTCCTGTGAACTAGTCAAGGAAAATTTTCCATCAAGTCATTTTTTATTGAGTTTTTCCAAGAGGTTGTTCTCACTCTTTCTTTTATTGTAAACCTCTAGAAGCAAGGAAAACCAACAAAATATAGTAAACAAAAAATTTGTGATAGGCTTGGATCATAGCCCCCTCAAACCTGGCAAGAGGTATTTATGCCTCTAGCCTACTTTCTTTGATCTTGGGATGACCTTATTCTTATGTGATAAGGCTTTAGACGCTGTTGGGCGCATTTTTGACACCCCGTTTTTTGTAAATTTGTACATACGGACATGATGCCTGATGTCAAAAGGGCGTGTGGGCTTTATTTTTGTGGGTTTTTTAGCTTGCTTTAGCAAGCACATGTACATGCACTGCAAGTCGCTAGTCTAGTGACAGCTGTCGGGCTATTGTAAGTGCCCGTGAGTGAGTTTTTTGAAGTGAGCCTTGTATAACTTAAACTCATGTACGAACTAAAAAAATTCCAACCAAAGATAAAAACTTTGCAGGTTTTAGCTCGTTCTGTCTCCTTGGTGCTCTTGGATGCAGTTTTTTGCCCCGACTAGCCTTCGCTATGTGTAGTCGTGCTGGGACAACTCTTTGTTCGCGTCAATTTTGCTCATGGGGGTGTATGGAATCAATTTTAGTCATCTTCAGATTTATCGCCAGTAATTTTTCAAGATTTCTCTCAAGCTTTAAAGTGCCCCAATTGGAGTTGTGCTCATCAGTTTACGACTAGTTCTCTGCAGGGTTATGGCTATGGCAGCCTAGTGGCAAATTGTGTGTAGACAGATTCGGAGGGCATGTATTTATGAATTGTGGAATTGATGTTGAAGTTGTGGGTTTGTGATGTTTGATTGTGAAAGGAGAGGCTCTTGTCTTCATATGCATTGGTCGGCGTGTGTTGTAAATCCATGCTTTGGCAGGGTTTTGCTCCTATGTGACATAGTCTCTTGGGTGGGCGTTGGCTAGTAAATTCCCAAGGGTCTACTCCTATTGGACTTGTGGTGTTTCAAAAGGATTTTACGAAGCTTTTGGTGTCTTGTAGTTCTCTTGCAACGCTCTTGGGTGACATCACTATAGAGGTGTTCCAGTTTGCTTGTTTCCCAACAGTGTTTTGGTGCCCGCCACTGAGGAATCGCTTCAAGTTACCTTCAGTTTACAGGTTTTGAAGACATGGCGTTTAATTTTCCGGATTTTAGTGGGAAATCAAATGAAATTTCTAAAGGTTTCATTGAGAGAATGGAGTTTGCTTGCCTTCTTGCTGACAAGCAAGACCCAGCGTTGGTGCTACGAATCTTCTACTTCTGTTTGAAGGGAGATGCTAGGGAATGGTTGGAAGGCTACAAAAAGGAGCTACAATCAGCCCAACCTCCTCAAGTCATGACTTATGAAATGGTAAGGCATGCTTTTCTTACACACTTTCAATTGGTGGAAGACCCACAAAAGGTATGGCAGTCTCTTCAAGGCTTAGTACAAGATGAAGGCCAAACCATAGAAGACTTTGTCAAGGCATTCAATGCGTTATGGGCAAAGTGGTGTACATCTTTGGGGGCTGAAATTCCTCCAGCCATGTTGAAGAAGGACAGGTTTCTTGCAAGCTTGAGGAGTAACCTACGCTTGAAGGTAGAGCTTAAGCAGCCAAGGACCTTTGAGGAGGCAGTTGAAATTGCAAAGAATAAAGAGTGGAAAGCAGAGCGTCTTCATCAACTTGGAATCAATGTGGAGCCAAAGCTTGAAGTGAAAGCGGTAAAGCAACCAAGGGTCCTCATCAGGGAGCCAGGTTATGATCAACAAGCTTCTCATGATGTGAATGCCTTTCGCAAGGAGATGCAAGAGGTTGTAGGTCTTATGAAGAATCTTAGTGTGCATATGATGGGAGGTGGAAGAGGTCAAAGTTATGGATATGGACGTGGTTATGGAAGCAATGAGGATTATACATGTGGTAGAGGAAGAGGCATGGCTGGAAGAGGGGATATGTTTCAATGCTACAATTGTGGTGAATGGGGTCATAAAAGTCCTCAATGTGACAAGCCAAAGAGAATGGGTGACGACATGTTTCCTCTTCCTCCACAAATTCCTTCTCGAGCTCAAGATTATGGTATTGAGATTAAAGGGGAAGCAGGACCAAGTGGATTGACAGCAGAAGAGAAGGGCAAAACAAAAGTGGTAAGAATAATCCGTTTGGAGAAGAAAGAGGATGATTTGGGAGCTATGTTCATGCCTGTAGTTAAGAGGGTTACAAGAGATCATGACATGAGTGATGCAAGTCCCAGCCATAAAAGAGGGAAACAGGTTGAAACAGGTACAGGTAAAGAGAAGAAGAAGAGAAAGCCCAGGAAACATTACAATGCATCCGAATTTCCTTTGGGAGAAGGGCAACCAAATTATAGTCTAAGGGCTGATTTGGTGGGTAAAAAGGTTGATGTTACCTTTGGTCAACTCATGGAGATGTGTCCCAAGTTAAAGAGGCAATGGAAGCACGTAGTCAACCCCATGAAGAAGGAGCCTGCAAGGGGGTCAGTGAGAGTCTTGTCTTTGAATGAGCTACCTGATATATGTCCTACTATGTATGCATGGCATAAGAGTAAGTGCATTGGAGAGGCTTATATTGATGGAGGTGCACAGGTATGTGTTATTACTCAAGCTTGTGTATCAAAGTTGGGACTCAACATGGTGAAGAATTCAGGTTTTCACATAAAGCTTGCCAACCAATCAAGGGTGAGGTGCTTGGGAGTTGTAAAGGACTTGGAGGTGGATGTATTTGATGTTAAAGTGCTGGTCAATTGCCATGTTATGCCCGCGGGTATTGATGCTTTCCCTCTCATCCTTGGAAGACCATGGTTACAGGCAACCAAAGCTATACAGGATTGGGGACATGGTACCATCAATCTCTACAATAGAAGGGGTGATAAGAAGAGGTTTGACATGGCTAGCAAGAAATATTTGGATGATGATTTTGATGAGAAAAGTGATGAAGAAGAGTAATCAAGTGAAGAAGAAGATGATGGGGATGAGGGCAGTGAAGTGGAAGATAGCAGCGATAGTGATCTAGATGTTTCCTCCTTGTTTCTTGAAGAAGAGCATGATGAGAAACAAATATTTCTTGGCCTTATGGAGAATGAGGATATCTCTGGTCCTTATGAGCAAATTGAAGAGCTGATGCAACCCAAAGTTCAACCTAATGTCAAACAGGAGCTGATACAAGGTATGTTGTCTTCCGACTTGACTAGTCATGAGAAGGGTGAGTACCTACATATGATACAACAATTTCCCCATTTATTCATCACTTATTATGAGGAAATTAGAGGCTTTAAGGGAGAGGAAATCCACATTCCAATCAAGGAAGGAGCTCAGCCCGTACGCCAAAAGCTAAGGAGAATGGGACAGGTACAACTTAATGCTTTAAAGGAAGAGGTAGACAAGCTTCTTGAAGCAGGTTTCATATGTCCTGCGAGCACTGCAAAATGGGTGAGTCTTGTTGTTGTCACACCCAAGAAGGATGGAAAGTGGAGGATATGTGTTGATTTTAAGCCTCTAAACGCAGCCATAAAGAGGGATCCATACCTCTTCCTTTCATAGATGACATACTTGATTCTATTGCAGGGCATGAGAGGTATAGCGTATGTGACGGATTCTCTGGAAATTTTCAGCTCACCTTGGATTTGGAAGATCGAAAGAAGACCACATTTATCACGCCATGGGGATGCTTTTGTTATTGTGTGCTTCCTTTTGGTCTTATGAATGGTTGTGCGTGGTATCAAAAGCGCGTCAACAAGGTGTTCTCTCCCTTTCTTGGCAAGTCTGTGAAGGATCTTATTGATGACTTTTGTGTTTATAGCTCTAGAAAGGATCATTGTGCAAATCTTGGGATGGCATTGAAGCAATATGATGAAAGTGGAGGCCAACTCAACCCAAAGAAGTGTCATCTTGCTCAACCAAGAGTGAAGTTTTTGGGGCATATGATCTCAGAGAATGGGATTGAAGCGGATCCTGACAAAGTGAAGGCTTTGGTGCTCCTCCCATCACCTAAAGATACAAAGCAACTTTCTACTTTTATTCAAAAGGTGAAGTATATGACAAGGTTCATTCCTTTGTCCTCTCAACTTCTTTATCCTCTACAACAAGTAGCAAGGTTGGATCCTCTACAATGGACAAATGAATGTGAAGAGGTTTTTCAAGGTATCAAAGAGGTTCTTGGTTCTCTTCCTGCTATGCAAGCTCCTAATTGGGATAAGGAGTTTTATGTGAATCCATCAATAGGTGAGGATGCTATTGGAGCTATGCTTCTTCAACGAGGTAACAATTCCCACTACATGAAGCCTATCTATTGTGCTAGCAGGGTGAAGCTAGAGGTGGAGAGAGGCTATACTGAGGTGGATCTCATTATGGTGAGTGTGATTTATGCATATAGAAGGTCTAGGCACTACCTTCTCCCTAAACCATTCACATTCCTCACTAGCTACACTCTTCTACCTCAATTGGTGAATAGCCCTACTTTGTCAAAGAGGCTCATGAAGTGGATTGTGGAGCTACAGGAATTCCAATTCTCTTTTCTTGTTGAGGAGAGTACAAGGGATACATTGGCTGATTTGCTTACCTATAAGGAAAGCCCTCTTCTTCTTAAGGAGGATGCAGTGAAGAAGCAACACATGGAAGCTCCTCACATAGACAATGCCTATCTATTGTTTTTTGATGGCTCTTACAGGAAAGCGCATGGTGAAGCTTCAAGAGGTGTGGTAATCTATGATCCTCAAGGTGCTTTGGTAACTAAAAGGAGTTTGAAGCTTACAGCACAAAGCAACAATGAAGTTGAGTATGCTACTTTGGAGAAAGGTCTCAAGCTTTGCCTTGAGCTTGGCATCCGTCGTGTGAAGGTAAGAGGTGATGCTCTTTTGGTGGTTAAGCAATTACTTGGGGTGTGGCGAAGTAAGAATCCAAGGCTGAAAAATATGTGTTTTCAAGTGAAGAATTTGCTTAAGCATTTTGAAGCTTGGAGTTTAAGGCATGTGGACATGTCTCAAAATGAAGAAGCACATGGTGCAGCGCAAGCTTCAATTGGGCAATTGTATGTGATAAGGGTTGATTCTCCTCTTTATTTGGGAAGGGAAGCTTTAGAGAGGGAGGAAGAGTTTCTACAAACAGGTATGCTTCCATCAGAGTTGGAAAAGCCAAAAAAGTACGCCTTCCTACGTCGTGCCAAAAGGTATGTGCTACTTGGTGATGTCTTGTATATGAAGGGGGCTGATCTTGTGATGAGAAAAGTGCCTTGGAAAGAGGAAATTTACAAAATTTTAGAGGAGAATCATGAGGGTTCTTGTGGTGGTCACTTTGCTGTAAAGATCACTTTGCATAAAGTCTTGCAGGAGGGTTATGTGTGGCCAAGTGTTCAACGTGATGTTCATCATTGGTACAAGTCTTGTAAAGAGTGTCAAAGCATGGAAAATAGGGTTCTCAAATCAAAAATTAGAGGCACCATTGTGGCTTATGATGTTTTTGAGAAGTGGGGTATTGATGCAATAGGTCCTCTACCTATGACAGCTAGAGGCAAATGTTACATACTTACTGTTGTTGACTATCTATCCAGGTGGGCCGAATCCAAAGCTGTTAAGCACATCACGAGTAAAGATGTTTCCTTATTTATATATGAATATATTTGCTGCAAATTTGGCATGCCATTGGAGCTACTTTCTGACAAGGGTCTGGGTTTCAGAGGAGAGTTGGTGGATTATCTATGTGAGAAGCTTCATGTGCATCGCAGGTTTACTACTCCATATTATCCTCAATGCAATGGCATGAATGAAAGGTTTAATGGAGAGCTCATAAGGATGCTTACAAAGATGACAAGAAACAATGTGAAGACTTGGGATTTAGAGCTACCTTGTGCTCTATGGGCTTATAGGACTGCCATCAAATCAGGTACTGGTTTTTCTCCCTTCCATCTAGTTTTTGGCAAAGAGGCTTTACTTCCTATTGAGGTGGAGATACCATCCTTGAAGATGATGCTAAAGCTTGAAGAAGAGCCCAAGGATGCATTCAAGGAAAGACTTTTACATTTTCAATGTGTACAATTGGATAGGGTGTTAGCTTTTGAGCATTATGAGCAGGTCTTGAAGAAGAGTCAAGCAAAGGCAAACGAGAAGGTAAAGAACAAGGATATCAAGAAGGGTGACATGGTGCTTTGTTACAATAGTAAGCTTGATAGCACTTTTCAAAAGAAATTTCAAATCAAGTGGCAAGGTTCTTTCTTGGTCTTAAACAGGTTTCCGAATGGCACATATCAGCTTGCTGACTTGGATGGTACCCCGCATAAAGCACGTGTGAATGGCTACAGGTTGAAGAAGTATATTGCAAGGTTGATGACTGTGATTGAGGATGAGCCTTCTTTTGAAGAATTTACTGATCATGTGGTTAATGATGAAGATGAGTTAAAGACTCCCTCATGTGGTTTACAGGATCTCTTTTGTGGTACTGATCATGAATGATCTAGCAGCCTAGGGTGTGGAAAACTATGTTGGGCGCATTTTTGACACCCCGTTTTTTGTAAATTTGTACATACGGACATGACGCCCGATGTCAAAAGGGCGTGTGGGCTTTATTTTTGTGGGTTTTTTAGCTTGCTTTAGCAAGCACATGTACATGCACTGCAAGTCGCTAGTCTAGTGACAGCTGTCGGGCTATTGTAAGTGCCCGTGAGTGAGTTTTTTGAAGTGAGCCTTGTATAACTTAAACTCATGTACAAACTAAAAAAATTCCAACCAAAGATAAAAAATTTGCAGGTTTTAGCTCGTTCTGTCTCCTTGGTGCTCTTGGATGCAGTTTTTTGCCCCGACTAGCCTTCGCTATGTGTAGTCGTGCTGGGACAGCTCTCTGTTCGCGTCAATTTTGCTCATGGGGGTGTATGGAATCAATTTTAGTCATCTTCAGATTTCTCGCCAGTCATTTTTCAAGATTTCTCTCAAGCTTTAAAGTGCCCCAATTGGAGTTGTGCTCATCAGTTTACGACTAGTTCTCTGCAGGGTTATGGCTATGGCAGCCTAGTGGCAAATTGTGTGTAGACAGATTCGGAGGGCATGTATTTATGAATTGTGGAATTGATGTTGAAGTTGTGGGTTTGTGATGTTTGATTGTGAAAGGAGAGGCTCTTGTCTTCATATGCATTGGTCGGCGTGTGTTGTAAATCCATGCTTTGGCAGGGTTTTGCTCCTATGTGACATAGTCTCTTGGGTGGGCGTTGGCTAGTAAATTCCCAAGGGTCTACTCCTATTGGACTTGTGGTGTTTCAAAAGGATTTTAAGAAGCTTTTGGTGTCTTGTAGTTCTCTTGCAACGCTCTTGGGTGACATCACTATAGAGGTGTTCCAGTTTGCTTGTTTCCGAACAATGCCATCCATTTGTCCTAGTCTTGTGCACTTTACCATCAATGTCTTGAAGTCTGTAAGAGCCATTTTTGAACTTTTTAGTGACCAAGAACGGGCCTTCCCATCGAAAAAGAAACTTTCCATCCTTACGAGTGTCGAAGAAATTGTCATATCGAAGCACCAGAGATCCCTTTTTGATGTCTTTAGATGCTAGCTTTTTGTCTGCGCTTCTCTGCTTCTTGAGAGTAGTGGTTGATGGCTTCTTCACGATCCAATTGCAGCCTCTCTAGATCCAGGATCCTTGGATGTACTTTCTCGTTTTGAGAGCCTACCTGGCTACCCAATATTCGAAGACTTGTTAACTTCACTTCAATGGGCAAAAGCGCTTCCTTTCCAGAAACCAAATGAAAGGGTGTGTACCCTAATGCGGTTTTGAAGGAGGTTCTATAGGCCCATAGAGCTCCATTCAGGTGTTTGTCCCAATCTTGGCACCTGGCATGTACCTGTTTGGTGAGAATTTTGCAAATGATTCCATTTACCTTTTCCACCAAGCCATTGCACTGAGGGCAGTAAGGAGTAGAGTGTTGATGCTGAATATTTAGCTTCTGCATGAGTTCTCCTACCAAGTCTGCTCTAAACCCTGGTCCTCTATCAAATAGTATTTCAAGAGGGGTGCCAAACCGGCAACAGATGTGGTCAAAGATGAGCTGACTCACATCCTTAGCACTAATTCTATTGGTTGGCATAGCCTCAGCCCATCTAGTCATGTAGTCTACTCCCATAATGATGTACTCTTTACCTGACTGAGTGCGTTGTAGAGGCCCTATGGCATCAATTCTCCACTTCTCAAAGGGCCCAAATACCTTTATTGGGTTCTGAGGTTCAGCTATGAGCCGTCGTGGTCCTGCTTTCTGACATTCATCACATGTTTGACACCAGTATTTGACATCACGATGAAGACTTGGCCAAGTAAACCCAGCTTGTAGAACCTTTCTACTAGTGATGTCGTGCGCAAAGTGTCCTCCTCACACATCATTGTGACAAGCTTTTAAAATCTCTTCAATTTCACTCTTCAAAGGCACTCTCCTAAGCACACCATCCTTACCAAGACAATACAAATTATCATTTACTATGCGATACCTGGTAGCCTTCCTAGCTAACCATCGCCTTTCCCCTGCATTCATGTGTTTAGGAGCCTCTCCTAGTTCTAGAAGGTGCATAATATCTTCTAAGTCCTCCTTGCCTTGCTGAAGTGGAAGTTGGATGGACACTGCTCCCACTATTGACTCATTTAACTTCGATGATGCTAGGTGGTTTGCATCCTTGTTCTGGTCTCTTGGCACATGATGTACTTGTGCCTCCCTAAATCTCCTCATAAGAGCTTTGGCTTCTCTCATTTTAGTAGAGAGACTGGCATTTTTGCAAGCCCATGTACCTTGCATTTGCCTTACCAAAAGCATGGAGTCACCAAAAGCATTTAATCTCTCAATTGAATTATCCAGGCACCAACAAAGGCCATGAATTAGAGCTTGATATTCTGCTTCATTGTTGGAGTGGACATCTTCTAGGGTGATCCCGTCACCATGTATCCTCTCTCCCAATGGAGACAAGACCACAATGCCTGCAACTGCCTTATCCTTGGTTCTCTTGTATGCTCCATCAAAGTAGAGGCTATAAGCATTGACCAGAGCCTCTAGAGCTGGAGGTGGTGGAAGTTCCTTTCTCTTCAAATGGAAAACATAGCACTTGTTTGTTAAAATGTCGGCTAAGCATGCTCGAGTTGTTCTTTCAACCTCTATTGTATAATCAAACTCTTGAAGTCGCACCACCCACTTTGCTATTTTGTCAGTGATTTCCATATGTTGTAGTGCATAGAGAAACATATCCTCCACAGTGATAATTACAAACCTCTTTGGCAGCAAGTGTGGCCAAAATTTGGTTACCACAAACATGAGGGCTAAAACTAGCTGTTCCATCAGGGTGTAGGCCTTCTCTGTGTTTTCCATGAGGCGGCTAGCAAAATACACAGGCCTCATAAAGGATGTTTTTGGATCTTTTTGTAGGAGGGCAACACCAATGGCCTCTTCTCCCACACTAGGGTTTACAAAGAATGTTTCTTCCCAACAAGGTTGGAGGATTACAGGGAGTGACCTTAACATTTTTTTTATCTCTCTAAAATGCCCATCACTTTCTTCACTCCAAACAAGCGTCTCTTGACGGGTCAGCTGTTGTAGAGGAAATATCACTTGGGAGAGTAAGTGTATGAATCTACTCAAATATCTTAGCTTTTGCAAGAAAGAGATTAATTGTTTGATGGAAGTTGGGGAAGGTAGATTTAGCAATGTTTCTATCTTTTCAGGATCTACCTCGATTCCATCAATGGACACTACATGACTCAATAGTGTAACCTTGCTTTCCCCAATGTGACATTTGTCCTTGTTTAGTTGTCCACCCAGCTTAGCTAAACGAGTAAATCCTTCATCAATCTTGCCAAGATGCATGATTTTGGAGCTGTAAATGCAAAAGTCATCTATGAAAACCCTTATGGACTTACCAAAGTAAGGTTGGAAGACCATATTCATGAATCGTTGAAAGGTGGCTAGAGCGTTGGTGAGACCAAAAGGCATGACTCGAAATGCAAAACAGCCCCATGGTGTGATGAAAGTAGTCTTTTTTTGGTCCTCCTCTGCAATGCGTATTTGAAAGTAGCCGGAGTAGCCATCACACACTGTGTATCGCTCATGGCCTGCTACTTCATTTAGAATCTCATCTTGAAATGGGAGAGGGAAGTGGTCGCTTTTTGTTGCAGCATTTAGTGGCTTGTAATCCACGCACACTCGCCATTTACCATTCTTCTTTGGCCTTACCACTACTGGGGAGACCCATTCTGAATCTTCTACTAGGTATATGAATCCTGCTTCTAAGAGTCTCTTCACCTCGGACAATAGTGCATTTTGTTGCACAACTCCTAATCTTCTTAGTTTTTGTACTACTGGCTTGCTCCCTTCTTTTAGATGGATATGATGCTTCACTGCATTGACACCTGTAATGTGAGTGTAATCAGAAATAAACAATGATGCATGCTTCTTGAGAACATTTACATAACCCTCCCTTTGTTCTTCCTTTATATCCTTGGATAACATCTTCTCTAGGCTGGCATCCCACACATTCTCCATTTGGATCCTTGGGTTATCTTCTGATGAGGTAGTTTCCTTTAGGGTGACGCCCATGACTTCGAGAGTGCTATCAATCTCTTCACTTGAAATCTCTTCCTCGTCCATGGATGAGGAGCATCCACTTGAGCTCCACTCATCAGCTGACGTCTCTAGTTCAAGGTTCTCTTGTCGCCCATTCTTGAAGTTATAAACCACCTTCCGACTATGGCCACCCACACGAGGCCTCAACTCCAAGTCTCCTGTTGCCCAATCTTGCCTAGCTCCTATACCCATGAGCCAAGGTCATCCTAAAATAAGGGGGTATCCTTCTCCCTTCACTGGCATCACATTGTAATGATTCCAAAAATAGAAACTCTCAAAGCTTTCACTACACCCACACAAGTGACAGAGACATTATTGGCCATTTTTTCCCTAAAGTTTGATGATTCCATTACCTCTAAACCCAATTGATGCATTAGCTTTTCTGTCATGACACAAGCCTCTGCTCCACTGCCAATGTAAGTTTTTGGAATCCGTTGTCCCTTGATTTGAGCCTCCACCAAAGGCACTATATCCTTGAGACCATAGGCTTTGATTACACTTACTAGCTTACTTCGCTTTGCCCTCGTGCTCACCATTTTTGACCACTTTTGTCGCAGCTTTGGGGAGATATGAAGTAGTTGTGGCCAAGTAATCTTTGGTCCTTGAGAACTCACATCAGCTGTCAAGTCATAAGGTTGTGTCCGAGATCCCATAGGGAAATCAGAGATGTCAATTTGATACCTAGTACGGGTCTTTCTCTTCTTGGCTTCATCTTTAGTTTCCCGAGATGTACTTGCTTCATTACTTGCATCTTTGCTTGTTTCTTTACTTACTTCATCTTGGACATGCACACGCTTGATAGGCATTGTATCCACTTCATCTATCTTCATCTTTCCTTTAACTATTTCTTCCTGGTTGCTTCTGCCCTTAACGACCTCCTCCATCCTTATGATGCTCACATTTGGTTGAGTAGCAGGGCTTTGAGCTTGAGCACAAGGTGGCTGCAAAATTTGAGGTTGCGGTTGCTCTTGTGCTTGAGCTCTAGCACGGGGAGGACTTACTTGTTGTCGAGGACCTCTGACAGGATAGTCATATCTTCTGGGATGAGGGCAATTATACATGCCGTGGCCATTTTCCCCACAATTGTAACACAACATTTTCCTTGCTTAACGTCGCATTGGTGGCCGATTCCCACCATTCCCCTCAATAGGCCTTCTTGCACCCTGCACAAGATATACTCTCAAACCCTCTAGCTGGTTTGTGAGATTGTTTATTTGTTGGAGCATATCTTCTTGTTGACCTCTATTGAGGCCTGGTGCATTAGGCACATTTGGAGGTACGTGAGAAGCTTCCATAGTTGTGATATTGCCTCCCAAAGCTAGCTGGCCAGCTTGGGCTTGATAGAGAATCTTTCAATTCTTTTCCCTAGCAATTCTTAAGGCATCTTCAAAAGTATTTGGAAATTTTCTCTTTACCTTATCCCTTAGCAAGGGGTACAAACCTGAGATAAATCGATCCTTTTGGAGGCAATTGGGAGCTCGCTCACCAGGGTTTAGTGAGTCTGACCATTGCCCCCAAAGTTTAAGAAAACCTTCCTCATAGGTTTCATAGCCATGAGGGTCAACTTGATGAAGGGCCAGAAGCCGTTGCCATAGTTCTTCTGCCGAATTGGCTTGTTGAAATCTTCATAGGAAAGCCGCCTTCAATCCCTCCCATTCAGCTCGTTGGGTTGGATCTAGAGCCTGGAACCATACCCTATCTTTTTCTTTGAGCACCAAAGGAAAATCTCTCAATTTCAATGCTTCGTCATCCCTCCCAGAGACAAGGAAAGCCATCTCCAAGTTATCCAGAAAATCCCCAGCATTTACCCCACTACGCCCAAAAAAATTAGGGAAAGCCATGATAAAATGGGTTTCCTTCCTCTCAATAAAGCACAAAGATGAAAACCTACAGGCCCAAATCATATCTTATTAAGGTTAGAATAAATGTATTGATAGATGCATTAATCTCAACTAGACGACGAGGGCCTAGTAAGTTCCCTATGATGTTTTGGAACCTAAGCTTTGTGCTAGCTATTATATGGACCGTTTGTCTAGCAAGAGGTTGGAAAGGTCCATATAAATCCCTATGATTCATGGAGTATGATTAAAGCAAGATGAAGATGTGAACATCAAAAGATACATTATACTCCAAAATAGGAAATATTATAGGGTCAGGGGACAACAATATCTCTCTCAACCTCTCAGCTCCAAAATAGAAGACCAATCTTTGTTGGAAATAAAATCTTTCTATCAATGCGCACAATTACCCTAATATTCTGAACTGATTGAAAGTTGTAGAAAATGGGATTATTCATTGGTGCATTAAATACAAACTTCCATGAGGCACTTCATTGAAGTTCAACTCTCTTGGGTCCCACCATTTGAGAGATGCGAAGAATTTGCTCACCAGTGATTAGCCTAGCTTTGGTGTGACCATCTTCAGCTTTGTAGAGTTCATAGGGTTCAATGGCTACCTTCTCAACCACCTTGAGCCTTCTTGCTAGTAGTAGTTGGAGTGCATCACCATATGTAGCCTCTTGCCAATACCGCACCCCATTGATGTGTAGCTCCCCCTCCAAAAACTTGTTAATACCCGAGTTTGAGAGTGCTTTCACCACCTGAAGTCGAGGCTTCAAAGGGAGTGTCTCCACACTAGCCACGAAGCACTCAACACAATGCTTTGACCTAGGGACTTGATGACTACAAGATTTTCCTTGAAGCAAAGAAGGGTGAATGTAGTTAACTCTCTTTACCCGCATACGTGCCGTTTGTCGATAAAGACACTTCTTTTCTCGAGCTTCTTGGGGAGACCATAGTGGAAGTCTCAGAGAATTTAATGGAACTTCCTTCATAGGATTGACAGAGCGCTGCTTGAGAACTCCTCCGTGGGGGCACCAATTTATGACGAAGGAAATTTGAAATGTCGGCCTCTACACCAAAACAAACTCCATTGCGCCACAAGGGAAATGAGATGAGGGCACCACCTAGTCTTGGAAGTGTGGACTAGGACCGCTACGCAAAGAGAGAGAGAGAGAGAGAGAGAGAGAGAGAGAGAGAGCTATCACTATGAATGAAGCATTAACCTGAGTGTGTATACAAGGAATGGATAACTTCAAGCACTTCCAACACAAATAGCATGTAGATTACTAAACAACAACTCAAGAATTAGCCAAAATCACATCAAGCACTCTAACACACACATAAAAGATCTCTCTTAATTAACATAAGTAAGAGGAGGGGAGGTTACTAGCATAAAACAATTTGCACTCTATAATGTGCAAAGAATGGAGTGAATGAATGAGCTTTATGGGCTCATGATGAGTGATACAAAGACTCAATGAGGCTGAGGGAGACTTGAAATTACAAAGGGGGGGGGCTCTTTATATAGGCAAGAGAGTGATTAGGAGTGAGGTTAAGATCCAAGTGCAATTTGTACAAATGAAGCTTGATTAGGGACATTCCACCAATGAAGAAGCTCCTTTCAAGTGATTTGTTGACCAATTTGCAACTAATATTGGCTCCATCATCACTTGTGTTGTCTTCACTCCTTCCTCCATAGCTTGAGTCCAAGAGCTCCCTTATTTAAAAATATAAAGAATCTACATAAAATCAATGCATATCTAGTAATAATAGGAAGGGGTTGAATGACAACTTATGAATTACAACAAGATTAAGCATGATTTGAGAGGTGATTAGAAGAGGAATTTGTGATGATTTTATGAGCTTGAGAGAGAGGAGGAAGGAGGGGAGGGTGAGGAGACTAATGGCTGATTTTTAGAGAAGGACTCAATGTGGAAAAGGAAGGGTGTGTGTGTAAAGGTAGAGGGGGTGGTCTCCACCACAGTTGGAAAAATTGGCGTCCGCCATTTTGGCCATATCTCCTAGACCGTAGATGCAAAAATTATATTAAAAAGAATATGGTCAGAATCTCCAGCTCATCAGCTAAAACTTTGATGAAGAAAACTTTTCTTGGATCGGAGTGGACGTATTTTTAAAAAATCCAGCAAAATCATGTGTCTGTTTTCTTCCTTAACCAAGTCTTTCACCTGGGTCCCATCTATTTGAATCATCATATGGCTCCAAATCCATGATGATATGAGCCCCTCATGACCCGTGAATCATGGGTGTATGGCTCCACAAACACATCATATCTTTTCTTTTCACATTTACATATTTTCCCTTCCCTTTACCATTAGGTTCTACGTTTCACCTCCTGTGAATTAGTCAAAGAAAAATTCCCATCAAGTGATTTTTTTTTTTGAATTTTTCCAAGAGGTTGTTCTCACTCTTTCTTTTATTGTAAACCTCTAGAAGCAAGGAAAACCAACAAAATATAGTAAACAAAAAATTTGTGATAGGCTTGGATCATTGCTAGTAATAACGAGTTGCCTAAATTTATTAAGATGTATGAAGATATTCAATCTTCTTTATCTAAAATCTTTGCTCTTATTTCAACTTGTTTTAATTCTAATGTCTATTTGATGTCCAAGCCATTTGATAGGCCAAGACTTTTATGGTTAATAATCATAGCATGTTTCAAAAGGATGTATTGCACTTGATTGCCTTAGCTTATTAGCATGGGGATCCTCTCATGTGTTGGGACTTCATATGCTTTGGCAGTCAAGCATGTATAAGAAGATCTAGAGTTGGAAAAGGTGTGGAAAAGATAAGAAGGAATCTAGTACGAGATGCTATAGAATGTACTGTAGAGATTCATGGACATGATATAAGGCACTTGAGCTACGTTAAGTAAAAGATTCTATAGTTATTATTGCAACGACTCATAGGGGCATTATGTAAGGGAATTGGAGATACTTCAGAAACCTAGGTAAGCTATTAAAAGGACATGATGCCCTTTAGTACATAAAGCTAGATATCTTTGTTTGCAGGCATATAACTAAAGGAAACCCATAGAAAATCAAGAAGTTTGCAAAGTTTTCATGCAAATATCCAAGAAGTTTGCTACAAATATCTTTGAGAAGATCCATTTTTTCACCCCACTAATACATAAGTATAGACTCTAATGCACCCTTCAAGTACTGCAATGCATATAACTAAAGGAAACCCATAGAAAATCAAGAAGTTTGATAAGTTTTCATGCAAATATCCAAGAAGTTTGCTACAAATATCTTTGAGAAGATCCATTTTTTCACCCCACTAATACATAAGTATAGACTCTAATGCACCCTTCAAGTACTGCAATGCATATTTTGTAGTAGGCCAATATTTAAGTAATGGAGAAACAAGATATTGACCAAAAGAATTTAAGTGCAACGTTAACTAAATTTTTAGCCTTTGCTTAGTTGTCCTAGTTTAAAACAATGAAAACATGCATTGGGAATTTTTTTGTATCTAACCTTTTGAAGATATGGAGGCTACCCCTAATGAATCTTTAATAGGAAAAAATTGTTTCCAATCCCTATAGGGTGTCCTCTTCAATGATAAGTTAAGTGCCCTACTTTGAAATTAAAACCACCCCTTCACTTTTGGCCTAGAACCTTGCCAGCCTGGCTACCAATGGTAGAAATTAATTTAAGGGTAGAATTCTACAAAACATTTAGGGAAGTCTCCCATATAGGCACCTTAAAGGGCTCACTTTGTCCCACATTGAATAAAAAATTCCATTTGGAGAGGAAAATAAGAGTAATAGTTGTGCAAGCTAATGACCATGACTAATAACTTGAAGACCATTGTGAAAAAAAAGAGGTAGCAATTGTTAAGGTTACTAAACATGGTATGCAAAAAGTTTTTTGTTTTATGAATTATGAGTCATCCATAATTCAAGGCTTCAATTGAAGGCCATCTTGCTCCATGACATAGGCCAATGAAGACTCTATAATGCAATTGTTTATACCAATTTTCTCATTCTTAGATTTCAATAATTACCGGTCCATCTTCTCCTTCTCTAGTGTGTGCTTGGCTTGAGAGGGTCACTATGTATAAACTTTTTATATCATGTGTGTTCAAGAGATAATTTAAACTCTTTATCTGTGAGTTTTTTACAACAAAAAAAACACCTCTTTCCTACTTAATCTATAGATTTTATTCCCAAGAACCTTTTACATTACCCTTCCATATGTGAAAATGTGAGAAAAAATGAAATCTACTGCACTCATGTGATAGTCACATAATTATAAAGTAATCCCCTCAAGGCACTTGGTGTGGTTCATGTGTAGTATCTAGGGTTTGAGATATGGGCTCATTAGCAAGAGGATCAAGAAATGGTTTTGAAGGGTGAGTGTTATATCTGGTCTCAAAAACCTAAGTATCCTTGTCGAATTTGGGACTCCCAATCTACCTATTTGAACTTTGCTTTACATTGTGCTAGATGTTCGAAGCTACAAAGTTAAAGTGAAGATTATTACATGAGACAAAGGGAAATGTTCCAACATTTGACATATTTGAGGAGATTTGGAGAGGAGGTCAATTAGTCACCATAGAAAAGGAAGAACATGAAATAGGGTTGTTGTGATGAGAAAGTTGAGGAAAATTTGTGTTAAACCCCTAGTTAAACCTTGAATCACCACTTTCCGTGTCCACTTGACAACCCTTCAACAAAGTCAACATATATGGGCCTCCTTGTCCTTGTGCGAGAACAATATTAGATGCCTCTTTTCTAACAATAATGTCTTTTATCAAACCTGCCGTGTACGCACATGATAAAGAGGATCTACATAGAGTGAACCTCTCAAGGGGTGTGGCTAATATTTGGCTATACAAATGAATAATTTTGGTGGGGCTTGCTTGGGAAAATTCCTTAGAGAGCACCAATTTAGGAACTTTTGGAATCATTCAAGTCCCATTTTACAAAAGTGCAACTTGAGTCTTAGCAATGTTAAGCATATTGGGGTATGTTGGATTTCAATCATGTGCATTTTTTAAACCATTGGTCTATGTAAGCTCATTTATTATTCATTAAAGTAAAGGTCATTTTAGAGCATATTTATCTCTAACTTGTGGAGAATTTGAACAAATTACATTGGATATAGTGGTGAGAATTTAAGCATTTACAATGAATCTTTGCATTAACATACAAGTTCTCAACCCTTTCATGACTTCATTATCAATCAAAACTTTGTCCAAATCTAGAGCTCCATCAACCTTGATCCCTAGATCCAATAACCTGCATACCACCAATTCTCACTTCAAGCATACTCACAATGCATGGAGCCTAAAACAAGGATCACAATTATCTATAAAATGATATACCACCAATTCTCACTTCAAGCATACTCACAATGCATGGTGCCTAAAACAAGGACCACAATTATGAGGACATATCCTGAGATTCCTTTTTTTGCAAAAAACACAAAAGTGAGTGATATTATATTAAACATATCAAAACATCAAAATACTATACCTGCTGACAATCCAATCCATGGCACCCATAGGACCATAGAGATACATGAGACAGCATAGGGTTCAAAGAGAAGCCAACAAAGAAAGCCACACACTTGAATTGGCTTAAACTAACAAAACAACATTGATGCCACAATACCATTTTTCAAGGTCCTTTATTTTACCAATTGATACAATCAATTCCCTGCTTTCTGGCATGATCTCAAAAAATTACCAAAAGAGAGACAATTTTTGAAGACCCAACAATTCATGCCCTTCCATACTTGCTTGATATACAAAGATCTAACAATTTACATGAAAATCACTAGCACTTGGATTTTCATCCCCATACCTCCAAGGAGTAGGTTGTTCTTGAAGAATCCTGGTCTTTTGTACCCATTTGCACGTCTTCCTAGCTAGCCCACTTACGTGAACAAGGTTCTCACTAGCCATTTTGTATAATGCCAAACATCTCTTAATCCAATTCCTCTTGTAGAAATCTTCACTCCCGACGGCAAGGCCCCCCTATAGAACTTTCCATAAAAAGATCTTCATCCTCATAGGCCAGTCTGTCTTCCGAATGTTATTATTATGACCATTCACCTTGCCTTTGGCCATTATTTTCCCTAGAGCTTGTTTACGGGACATAACCAATAAGATAAGACCAAAAAATAGTGGTAATGTCTTTGGTCTTTGGTTAAATTGCAAAAATGTCCAACCTTGGGCCACCGCCAGGCCTTTCATTTGAACACAAAATCACACATGGCATACCATAATTTTCTAGCCCATCCAAAACTCTATTGGCTAGTATCCTTTCAATCCCATTGAGGTGGAATCGTGTGGTTAGGTGGTCTACCACGTGACACATGCTCTGTATCCACTTGTTTGAAGCCCTACATGTATACACATGGCAATAGATAAGCTTGAGAAAAACCAAGATTTACAGTGTTTGCATTTGAGTGTAAATCACCTGAGCATTTTGTTAGTCAGGGATAGTCATGCATGGTCCACATTAGAATTCCTCTGATCAAACAATTCCGTCAACCTATGTGTTGGATCATATCCACCACTTCTATGCCAATCCACAATTGTTGTAGCTCTTCCAATAGTGGATGAAGATACACATCCATATTCTTCACTTTATACCACCCCGGCACAATCAAGCTTAGCCACAAGTGCCCTTTCTTGGTAGTCAACCACGGGGGAATGTTGTAGTTGATCATGACATTTCCAGGCTGCACAATCTGGAGGAATCCATAGTACACCATCCGAAGATTTATTCTCCTCATGCCATGATGCTAGGGTGGCCATGGACGTAGCCATGGACTTACATTCGAAGAAATGCTTGATGCGAGGAAGCAGAGGAAAATGTCGCAAAACCTTTTGTGGAATTTTTGTTCCATGGAGATCTACTCGATAGCTCTCCGAATCACATTTCAAACACTTCTTTATGTCTATGTATTCCCCTCTGAAAAGAATGGAGTTGTTAGGACAAGCGTGAATCGAATTGTAATCCATCCCCAAGTCTCACAAGATCTTTCTTGCTTCCACTCTAGAATCTGGCATCACATTATCAGCTGGTAGTATGTGCTCTTTGAGCAATCTACACAGCGAAAAAAATGCGGTACACTTGTGTAAGTAATCTATCAGATCATTATACATCTAGAGTTTTTATTAAAGTAAACACATTGTAATAGATCACCTGAAAAGTGCTACGATGCTAGTGTCACTCTATCCAAACTTTTCCTGCATGTTGAGAAGAACCAGGAGCGCTTTCAAAGTAGACACACGTGCTCCATCATACAATGGCGTATCGGCTTCACTTTTCATATCATCATAGATAAGCCTTTATAAATCTATGATCGTCTCAATCATTTCATCAACCTTAGGCTCAAACATTGCCTCATTGGGAATGTGGTCTGCATGATCATCCTTTGAGCTATCAGAGGCTACATCTTGTGGCGTCACGTATTCTGCTTGACCAAACCGCCTGCGAACACGTCTATTGGGTTGTAAGATTGCTGCCTCTTGGCCAAAGTCAGAGTCCGACGAGTTATAATTGGCAAAAAATATATCTATAATAGATGGATCAAACTTGCTAAATTCGCAAACGTGCTGCAAAGAAACATGTCTTGTCCGTCGCACAACATGCTTGTATTGATTACAAGGATATAAGGTCCTTGTTGAGAGATAGGTGTTTTGGTTGGATGGCCCTCATCCTCGTCTCACTACTCATAATGAAGGTAAAAACCTTATAGCCTGGATATAAGTTTTATCTTCTATTGGCATACTGCGTATTATCTCTCTCTCTCTCTCTCTCTCTCTCTCTCTTTGTTCACACTACTGTAAACTACCTCACATTCTCTAGTCATGTCCAATTCCCTCACACCTCGTTCTAGAGGTGCACAGAGATCAAAACCACCGGGTTATAATCTCGTCTTTATTGGTCAATGCCTATATTTGTGGGTACCAAAAATCTACACACCCACATCCACATGATAGTGCATGTAGTGGAAAAAACCCCTTTGTCTCTTCTCTAGATGTAGCAATTCACAGCATCTTAACATCTCTTCACAACAGATCTTTGTTCGAGGGATTACTCAACACATTACATTTTGGCCTCCAATCTGAGTATCATGCCGTTGAAAGCTTGCCAACTTACGGTTGCATCTGTAGAGAAGAAGAGAGGGATCACCGTTCGCCTAACTCTATTTTTTTAACCGTAATCCCGAAGGTAGACTCTAATATAAAAACTCAATCCAAAATCTAACCTAATTGAACATGTGGTGATTCGCGGCTAGTTGAATATGGTTAGTGTGTGAGCTAATAAGTGTCAGATTCTGATGGGAATATACATAATGTTGTGTAACTATTGTTTACTCTTTGGGCAAAGCGTGACTTCATTGACATGCACTAAAATCTAACCTAAATCTAATATAATCTTAAATCAAACATAAATCTAGATCTAATCTAATCTTAAACTCAAAATAAACATAAATCTAATCTAATCTTAAATCTAACTTAAACCTAAATGTAATCTAACTTAGATCTAGATTTAATTTAGATAATCTTAAATCTTGTCTTAATCTTAAATCTAAATCTAATTTAATTTTAAACTCAACATAAACCTAAATCTAGTCCAATTTTAGATCGTAAACCTAAATGTAATCTAACATAGCTAGCTAATCTTAAATCTTGCCCTAATTTTAAATCTAACCTAATTTTAAACTCAACATAAACATAAATCTAAATGTAACCTAACCTAATCTTAAATCTAATTTAAATCTTAACCTAATCTCTCTCTCTTTGTTTTATATATCTCTCTCTCTCTCTCATTTTCTCTCTTTACTTTCTCTCTCTCTCTCTCTCTCTCTCAAAGACACAATGTGTGTGTGTGTGTGTGTGTGTGTGAGAGAGAGAGAGAGAGAGAGAGAGAGAGAGAGAGAGAGAGAAAGAGGGGAAGGGAACATGAGAGAGAGGAGAGGGAAGGAGCCTACGTGGATCTCCTTCCTCTCCTTGTGTGTGTGTGGGAAAGAAAGAGAGAGAGAGAGGGAGAGCACGGGTTACCTCTTTCGTTTGAGCGTTGAAAACTCAGATCTGAGATCTGAGTTTCTGGCACTCTCGGTTTATTTTTTACCTTTGTCGGTGTCGCTATCTATAGGCGTCGCTATGCAACAAATAGAATAGCGATGCCTATAGCGACGCCATGTATTTTCACTTTTGAGCGTCACACTGCGAGCGTCGCTAATGTGAAGTACTCTTGTAGTGTTTGGAGGGAGTAGTATATCTGCTACCTAGTCAAGGTTTTTGAAAAATACTACATGCTTTATTGCTAGTTTAATAGTATAGTTTGATTGTTTGTTATTCTCTACAAAAAAGATTTTATGTCTCAACCTGTTGGGTAGATCTCCTAAGAGATGACATGTTTTTTTAATATATAATCTGGATACAATCAAAATGCTGAGATATGGCATGCACAAGCGCGCGCGTACACACACACACACACACACACACACACACACACACACACACACACACACAATGTCAGATCTAAGGATCAGGATGATGTTAAGGATGCAATGTCGTACTCCATTGATTGGTGGTAGGTGCATGATACAAATACTCGGTTGTTTTTGGGAGCATCATATCTCATGTTTAAGTGAAGAGAAGTGGGAATGAAGCCCAACCATACATGGCCTTACGGAGATGAAGTTTGATGTTGTCCTGGCTTTGTGATCTTGTGAAGTCCTAGTTTGGATTTCTAATATTGTGTTGTTTTGAATTCATGTCTATTATACTATCGTGACATGTAGTGGCTTATACTTCAAGCAAAAAAAGTGCATTAGCGTTTATTACAACCTCTACTACCCCTTGGATTGACCTTATTCATGAGGGTATACCCCAGGATCCATTTGACATAAAGATTCAATATTTGTTGAACTTGAATAAATGCAGAGACAAACTAAAGGCTTTCATGTAGAAGATAATTATCTTTATTTCAATAGACGTCTTTGTATTCCAAATGATAGTAAGATCAAACTTCAAATACTAGAGGAATCTCATGATATACCTATTGTAGGGCATCCACGTTACGTTAAAATCTATGCTAACATAAGAAATAACTTTTTTTTGGCTAGGACTAAGCTTTGATGTGTTAATCTATGTTACAAGATAATTAAAATATGTCAACATTGGACACCCTGGTAAACTTCATCCAATTGATGCACAACAAACAAAATGAGAATGCATATCCATGGGTTTCATAGCAAGACTTCCTACATCTCTATGATATGATTCTATTTTGTGGTTATTAATATGTTTACAAAAATTATTGATTTGTTTTTTGTCAAGACAACATTTATGGCTAAAGATATAGCTTAAGTTTTGATGAAAGGTGTTTCTATGTATCAGTGTTTACCTCGCCGTATGATTTTGGATCATGATACAAAGTTCACTTTAAATTTTTGGAAAGCCATAATCTCATCACAACAGGAACCCAATTTGTCTTTAGTACTACTTATCAATCCATGAATTCAAACAGAAAGAAGGGGAATCATTGCGAAAGGCAGCCCTACGACTAAAAAGATATGTGAAGTTATGCCCTGTGGAAGAACTACCAACCCACTCCAGATTTATGCTTATATTTATTCAAGGACTGAGAAACGTAGATCTCCAGAAGGACTTACATATGAAGAGGAACACAACGTTAAATGAGTTAACTAAGGAAGCTCTTTACCTTGTAGACAGTTGTGCGGTCTACAAGGATGGTGAATTCAAGGAACTTGATGACGATTCATCCTCAAAACAAAGTGGAAGCAAGTCCGCTAAGACAACACCGAGAGGAGAAGTAGCTTTAAGCCAGGAGCAGCTTGTGGAGGAAGTGTTAAAAAAAATTAATATGTATGCCAACCCTCAGGCTAAGCAATCGAAGTGGTGTGCAATTGAACAAAAATGGACAAACCTTGTGACGGAGGAATGTTATTATAACAAAGGATATGTGAGGGAGTGACCTTATGCTCCCCAAGCTCAGGTAGCATCTCCTCAAATCCCACCGATGCCTAGGTATCAAGCAGGTAACCTACCAGGACCTGTAGGAGTTGAAAGACCACAACTAGTATCGGGGCAACAACCACCCCTACTAGGAGTACAACCGGTCGGCATAAGATACGCACCAACAATAAACGAACCAGAAGAGAAGGCTTTGGTACCTATGCATGTATATTATGAAGATTCCAATGGATATGCAGTAAATCCTGTCTATTACCCACCGGAAGAACCTAAAACACAAGAACCTTGGAGCATGATTGGAAGTACAGGACCACCAACAACTTCCCAGGCTGCAAGAGAAGGAAGATACAACTTGCATAAACGTACATTATTGTTCATAGCCAACGGAGGCATGGGCGGGCACAGGCATGCGTACCAAGAGAGAGGATCTTAAGGAGCACCTCAATAGCCTAAGGGACCCTGCTACAAGTGTGGCAGAGATCATTGGCTAAGGGACCGTCCTCACGATGAAATCATTAGATTCAATGCGTATTGCACCGAGTGTGGAATTACTCACTTGATTTCTAATTGTCCTAAGAACCCAAGAAAAGGAGCAAAAACTACTTTGAACATGCTAGAAGTAGTTCACTCCAGTGGAGGGTCAGAAAATGAGACAGTAATACGTATTCAGGCAGTCACAAGGGCACAGACTCAAAGAGGAACAAACGAACCCATAATTGAAGAGCCAAAGACCGATGCCCCTAGTGCAGAATTGAAAAATCAAAGAAGCACTTGAAAATCTAGAAAGGCTCGTATAAAAGCCACAAGAGAACGAGAGCAAGCGGCTCTATCCGAGGAGTTAAAACACACACAAAGGATATATTGGAGCGGTTTGAGGATCTAACTAGTTTAACACTAGGTTGGTAATGGGACACTTTTATGTCCTGGGACACTTTTATGTCTTGTTAAGTGACCATTTTCCTTGAATTATGTCAAGAGTTTCAAAATGGATTTTGAGGTGCTATCTATCTAGAAAGTTGTCTCATGAGCTGAAAAAAACTCGACATTTTTTTGGAATATCAATTCCATCTTTAACCTTGTCCTTGCACAACATTTCACAACCTAAACTGTGTGAAAAAACGGGTCTTGTTTTTGTCTTTTTTCAACTTTTTGCAACTATACCACTCTAGAGTTCATGTTTGTGAGGTCTATAATGATAGAGAACTATCTTTAGTAGTCCTCAACATGTCTTGATGCTTCTAGGGAGAAATAAACGTTAAAGTTGTAAGTTATGACCAAATTACAAAAATGGTCAAATCCTGTTTTTTAGCCAATTTTAGCTCTTCTATGATTTTTTTGGTGGCTTTCATGATATGCAAATGCAGTTTTGATTTTCTATGTCACATATTGTAACATAAAGCTAATATTCCTTGAGTTTTGGGGCACCTAATACCCTATTTTGCATAGTAGACAACGATGGTTGATTTTTTCAATTATAGAAGAAAATGAAACATTCTAGTATATCAAGTATAGCTTTTTCAATATTGTTAGTTTCTTGTGACAACTACATGCATTTTGTAGGTAGTAACCATATCTATCCATAAGGATCAAATTTGGATAGATATTGAATAGTTTCTATGGGATTCTACAACTCATAATGTTGAACCTAGTTTTTTCATGTTTGCTGTATTTAGCACTTCATCTTTGTCCCCAAGATTCCCCTTGGTAAGAGATGTATTATTCTTTTGACATGCTCCATGGCTCCTTATGAACCTAAAGGACAACAGAGAACTAAGAAAACATGCATATATTATTTGTATTGAGCGTGGCTATAGAAACTTTGATGATAGGTTTGCAGAAAGGTAAAAATTCAACTTTTTTGTACCTATTTCTTTTGGCAAAACAAAAAATAGTGAGTGAGAAGCAATCATATGTTCTGATCACCAACCCATTGGAGTTAACTAGGGAATTTATCTCAAGTCCTACAAAAATCCCTAATCTTATTTTTATGCAACAAAACGTAAGAAATGACTGTTTTGATAAAATGTACTAGTCCATCAACTTTGGAGGCTTGGTGTGACCAAAAGATGAGAAATTTTACAAGTTTCTTATTTTTTCCAGGTGTAGTAGGCCTTGAACTATAACCTCATGAAAGGATTTTACAAAATGAGTGGATCTACTATGGTTTTGGAGGTTTTTTTCAAAACCCTGAAAGGACACTTTTATGTCCTTTTAGGTTACCAACCTAGTGTTAAGTTCACACGCTGCTACAACCAAAGGGGCCAAGAAAATAGTACAACCCAAAAGTGGAGGATCGCGAGGATCAGTGCTGATTGAAAAAGTAAATGAGCAACTTGACGTACTTTTAAAAGCATACGAAGCCAGACTCAAAAACAACCAAAACCAAAAGAAAATATGGATGACTTATCCATATGCGGCACTAGAAAAATAGAGGTTGGAAATGTGTTGAAAGATGATTGAAACAGCCCAATCCTTGATAGAAAACCCGCTTGGTAAACCTGCAAGTTGGCACGAGGTGCCAGCTCCAACCCCTATCACACCAACTCTAGAGAAAGAAGCAGACACGAAGGAGGGACTCACGATTGAATCTAAGTCTAGGAGAAAACCTATCATAGTGTCAAATACAACAGATGAGACAATTGATGGTTTCCAGCCTGAAACATTGGTAGGGATGGGGAAGGATTGTGACAGTCTAGATGACCTATGGAAGCAAATCCGGGAATAAAATGAAGCTAACAGGGTGAACCACCAAATAAATATCACTAAGAAGGAGAAAAATGAGATCCTACCTCCCATTGAAGAATTTGAGGCAAGATCACAAATGAACTTTGATATGCATTCACAAGGGGGGGACCAGGGGTCAATCAGTTCGGGGCACAGCCAACCAGACTCGCTAAAAACTCTACCCTCTTACCTAGGGGAGTATGAAGCTAAGTTTGAGGTGAGAGCAATCCCATCTCAAATACTTTCTCCTAATAGAGTAATGGATTCACAAGGGTTGATTGAGTTATTGTCCACACCTGTGGCATGCACAATCACGTTAGCCGAACTCTTGAGGTTACGACCAAATATGTGGACCACCGTAGGAAAATGCTTGGACAAGCCTCAACTAAACACTAGGCCTGTACCTTTAAGCAAGGTGGGAGAACATTGCAAGGGAGAAGATGGAATTCCAGGGAGTAGTATCCAAAGCTATTCTTGATAGTGGAACGGGAGTCGCTATCGCCACCAAAGAAATTTGGAAAAAATGGGGAAAACCGGCTTTGAGAGCAACCAGAATGAAATTGCAACTGGCAAATGGGTTCATGGAAAAGCCTCTAGGACTTTTAGAAAAAGTAATTGTCACCTCTTGCGTAATTGAGTATGAGCATACATTTGCAATAGTTGATTTCAACAAAAAGAGCAATTACAAGATCATCTTGGGAAGACCATTGATGAGACAATTAAAGATGGTCCACGATTGGGGTTACAACCACATATACCTCAGACGTGGGGAGACTACAACCAAAATATACCTAAAAGACCATAGTTACAAGCATGTGAACCAAACACCAGTTGAAGAGTTTGATTCGGCTACATTGGCAGGGTCCGAACTCCCAGCATGGTTAGGGCAGAAAAAAGAGCTATGGATGTGCGGAGCTTCACATTTTGGAATCTTGAAAAGAGAGGAATGCATCTTAGAAAGAGAAATTGAGGACAATGATTATATTCTGGAACCTTTTCCCGAAGATGCCTTAGAACCTCTGGAATGGGAACACATACTAGCAACATAGGATGTCTGTACCATTACAAATAGCCCAACGACAAAATTTTGCGATAAGGATGGCTATGATGTGCTACCCTATTACATGGTAAACCTTATACCAGTGATAGCCATTTTTTGGCTCTCATAAAATAATTTTAAGAAGCCACTTCACCCCACAAAAACACCCTAGCACAATGACTAGGCTCGCTTTTCATTGTAAATAGTGTGCGTGTGTTTACGGTTTTTATCACATTTTTTTATTAAATCGTTAAGCGAGTCATTGGGCTAGGAGACAAAAAAATCAATTTATAATATTACGGTCCTCTTTATATGTAAATATTTTCTATCAAATAAAGGACCTAAGTATAAAGGGTTTTGTTTTTTAAATTTTTTGTATTTATATAAATATATATTCCTAGGTGTGGGTTATCAGGCCTAAGTATGCTAGCTTCCATCGCGTGTCATTTCTTATACATATTTTACTATTATTCTATCCCTTAAGCTAGACTCACATAAGCTTTTAAAAACCTTTATGTGACTTCATTGTAAAAATTCACCAATAACCTTATCGGCTCCGTCATATTTTTTTCTATCCCTCCCAGTTAAATATTCACAAGTACATAGATTTTATCTTCAAAGAAATTCCATGAGCCACTCAAAGGAGAAAATAATTGAGGGTCCCTTCCCTCATGATTTTTCTCCTTTTATTTGATATATTTTTTGCCACCATGCATCCCATGTGTCCATTTTTCATGACTAGCTAGCCTATCTTCTTACCCCACAAGTATATATTATATTTGATACTTATCCTATAGCATACATGTGTGCAAGCTCCTTGGCAATATTAGGTCATGGTTGATGTATGGGGGGCTCACTTGGAAGACTACAAAGTAAAAAGAATCAAATAGTGGCCCACTATTTGCTTTATTAGCTGCTGCAGGGACAGCGTTTTGCTCGAATTTTGGCACCTTCTTATGATCCGAATTTGAGGATACTTCCAAAAGACAAAATGTATCTCGTGAGCTGAAGTACTTTACATAATTTTTGCAGAAATTTTGAAGTCAAGGGAGATTTGACATGAAATTTATGGCCGACTTCAAAACTGCCACCCCATACACCCAAAAAATCTTCCTATTTCTCTCACCCTTTCACACACCTACTCACTCTTACACACTCCTCCCTCTCCTTCCCACTCCCAAACCTGCAACTCCCATGTCCTAATTCACCCTCTTCACCATTGTCACTTCTCTCACAACTCCATAGCCTTTATCCTCCATTGTCCTATTACCATACTCTCTTCAGCTTTGTAAAGAACTTCAAAAAATCAGCAAAAATCCAAGTTTAACCTTTGGAAATGAAGGCTTTTATCATGAATTTTCCAAGGTTTGAGGATAACATAGCTTCATCGACACGCGCTACTTCGCCATGCTGACCGCTTCTTTTACCGGTGCTGTAAAGAGGTGAATGTCAACTTCTCCAAGCTTCAACCTTGCTTTACAAGCCTATCCCTTCTCTAACTTTTCTCATCATATATCTCACCATTTGGTGAATGATTTTGTAAATATTTTGTAGTGATAATTACTAACTACTAAACACTAACTTTATTGTAAAATGCACCCTCTACTAGAGTAGGCACTCCCAAATTATTCACTCAATCCTCTCTCCTTTCATTCTCAATACCTCTCTTCCCTTGAGCCCACATCCATGTGAATCAAAGGATAAGAGAGACCCCCCTCATTTTAAAAAATAAAATATGCATAATCTTTGATTTCTTCAAATAAACATGATTAGGTGTAATCCTAATCGGGGCTTCTAAAACCTATAAATAGAGCCCTTCTCTCCCTTGTAAATTATCACATGATCACACTACACCACACCATTCTCAACACATAACACACCACTCTTCAAGCCTAGTTGTGTAGAGTGTGTGCATTGTGAGTGCTCTATTCCATCACTACACATAGGTGCATGGAGAAGCTTGAAGTTAGTTATGCCATCTAGAGGAGTGAAGTGATGCCATACTCTTCATCACACTTGTAGCCTACTCTTGTGCATAAATAAGATTTATAGTTTTGGGTGCAATTGTATGTTGCAACTATGACTCTTCTCTCCAAATTGACCTGATAAGTTGGCTCATCAGGTGGTTGAAGGTATATTGTCCTTGAAGTTTGTTGTGCCATTTCATGCTTGGTGGTTTGAGGGCTTGTTGAATTGTTTTCCTAAAAGGTCAATTGTAAGAGGGTGCTCGATGAGAGGGCTCCCGTGACCCTAAGACAATTTGTGTATTGGCAGCAAGGTCAAGTTTTGTGTTGTCTCTCTATTTCTCATTCAAGCTTTGTGTGCATCTAGTCTTTAAGGCTAAGACTGAGGTGCTCAAGTTGATTTGTGCTCTTTACTTCTCTCTGGCGTGGTGAATGTTTGTGTTTGGTGTGTGTGGCTATCTTGCATTCCCCTCTCTTTGTGCGTTTGAGTACAAGGAGATATCACGTTCGCATCTACAACTAGGTGGTGCCTCTTTTCTTGTTTGGTTTCTGGTTGTGGGTTGTTGTTGTCTCTGATTGTGCTTGCCCCAGCGCCAATTGAGCAGCACGGGAGCCTCGAAGGGTTTTTAGAGGCCGCTCTTGTTGTTGCCCGCCCTGGACCGCCTCAAATTGGTTCCCCCACGGAGGACGAGCGGTTGTATTAGCATACACAAGGTAAGTATTCAAAAACTAGTTGTGTTTACATGAACAATCCACCACCTCCCAATCCTGCTCATGTGATTCAATTTCATCAGTTTCATTGGGTACAAGGGATTAGGATAAATGTTCGCATTGATAGAAAAATATTTTTTCAACAACGTATCGTATTCCTCTTTGGTGCTGAAGCATTAAGAGATATTCTACAATCTCCAAATCCTCTTATACTCCCACTTGTAGACTATAATGTCTCTTTTGATGTACATGTGTTTATCTTGTTTTAGCTAGGTTCATGAATCAAGAGGACTTGTATCGTACATTCATTCCTTTGGCTAAACAAGACGTGCATGTAATAGTTGGCACAAAGTTACAATTTCAACGTGTTTTCCGTCGTATGTTTGAACCTAGGCAAGTAGCGGCTATCAATGCCTCAGTCAATCCGTTCATTTTGCCATTGATTCGCTACGATCTAAGCTTTGACGTTTACATTTTCATTCTACTTTGAAATTTGATTTTGTAAAATAAAATATAAAAAAAGACAACAAATTTTTTTAGTAAAACCAGCAACATGGATACAACTAGGCAAATGAGTGGCTACCCCTTGTTCTTTGGAGAGCCTAGGGAGGATGCAGAATTATTCTTAGCAAATTTCAAAATGTCTTGCCGTATCAAGAGGATAGTAACTGATCAGGAACGTGTAGAAATGTTTGAGGTAGTCCTTAGGAAAGATGCTAGCACTTGGTTTGACTCTTTGCCTGAGGAAGTTAAGGGGAATTACACGGAAGTTTTGAATCGTTTCAAGAAATACTTCTTTGATCCCCAAAACACTTAGAAATTATGGCAAGACATTGTTTCTCATAAGCAAAAAGACTTAGATGACTACTACTTGTATAAGCAAGAGTTTCTGCGTCTTTGGGCTCTATGGATACGAAATGTTGCTAACCCTGGTGATGGTGCAAAATTTCTAAAGAAGGAGAGGTTCATAGCCAGACTCTTTCCTGACCTTAAGGTAAAAGTTGAGGCGGGTGCACCTGCTACCTTTGATGCAACTGAAACTAGGGCTGCTGAGAAATATAGGAAACTCAAGTGCTTAAGGGGGGAGGTTCCAATAGAAGGTCTTAGACCCAAAGGTAAGTCACAAGCATCAACATCTAAGGAGCTTCCTGAGGTAACAACGGAAGTGATTGAGAAGTTAAATGAATCTTTAAGCAGCCTGTCAATTCACCTTGCATAAGGTGTAGGTCCAAAGGGACAAGCAAAGAAGTCTGAATAGCGAGATCCACGACCTAGGAGAGTCTTGCAATGTTGGAATTGTGGTGAGTCTGGACATGGGATGTATAATTGTCCTTGGCCCCGTGGGGTGCCAGGGAGACTTAACTTGAATTACCCAGTGATGAATGTAGGTGAAGAAACTAGTTAGCAACCACGGCTTCTACAAAGGCCAAATGGAGCAAGACCATCTCCACAAGGAGTGGAAGGAGTTCCACCTTTGCCACACCCAAATGTGCATGTGGTAGAGGTGACAAATTCAAGAGAGGTTGACATGGAAGAAAATGGCATTAAGCGTGGCTGAGGAAAAGGTAAGGAGAAAGAAGGGGTTACATCACAAAGTGACCATGGACGAGAAAATAAGGCAAAGGAGACCAAGGAAGCTAAGAGGACTCGACGTCGTATCAATTTCCAAGACTTCCCTCTTGGACATGGTATGGCTCCATACAACCTACTGGAAGACATGAGAGGTAAGGGTCTTGATATCTCATGGCCTTAGTTTCTTGCATTATGCCCACAAGTTAGGAGGGATTTAACGAAGGCAGTTAGCACTAGGAGAAAGATAAAAGAGAGTGTTCCTGTTGTAAAAATTGCACATGCTAAAATGAATGAGGATATTACACATGTGCTAGATTGTTACATCAAAGGAAGATTGGTTAGGAAAGGTCTAGTGGATGGGGGTGCACAAATTTGCATCATGACAGTGGGACTCATGCAAAGACTAGACATGCACATCCATGAGACACCTGAAATCAAAGTGAAGATGGAAAACAATAGCAAAGCTAGGTGTGTAGGCATTTGTAAAAATGTTTTTGTAGAGGCCTTTGGCATTAAGAAGGCGCTAGATTTTTATGTTATGTCGACCAAGGGAAGTGGTTATCCATTTATCCTAGGAAGACCATGGCTAATGAAAATGTGAGCTTTGCAGGATTGGGAGAGTGGAAAATTAATTTGCAGGAATGACATTCATAAAAAGGTTGTCTTTGACATGAAGGAGCAACGCCAAGAGGAGCTCCATGAAGAATCATCTCAAAGTGAGACGGAGGAAGGTTGGATCGATAGCACTTCAGAAGGAGAAAGTAGCGGCAGCATTACTGAAGAGGAATCTTCCATCAAAGTCATGGGGGTAAGGTTTAAGCCAAACAACCAAGAGACCTCTTGCCCAGGTTTGGAAGAGGTAGGTTCCCAAGAGAACCAAAAGGTGCAAGATGAAGGAATGTTAGAAGGTATGTTGTCGACAACACTTACAAAGGACGAAAGAGAGGAGTTCAAATGTGTGCTAAGGAAATTTCCTAGGATTTTTGCTAAAGACTACACCGATGTGCGTGGAGTAGATGTTGTTCAACACAAAATTGAGTTGAAGCTTGAGGCCACACCTAAATCTCAGAAGCTACGAAGGCTAGGAGTCATCAAGGAGCAGGCTTTACTCAAGGAGGTAAGAAAGCTTCTAGCAGCAGGTTTCATTTATCCAGTGGAGAGTTCATAGTGGGTCTCTCCCGTTGTTGTCACTCCTAAGAAAAACGGCAAGTGGAGGGTGTGTGTAGATTACCGTCCACTCAATGAGGCAACAAAAAGAGATCACTTTACCCTCCCATTTCAGGATGAGATATTAAATGAGGTAGCTGGTCATGAGAAGTACACTGTATGCGATGGATACTTAGGTTACTTTCAAATAGGTATCGCATTGGAAGATCAGTTAAAAACAACCTTCATCACTCCTTGGGGTTGTTATGATTTTAGAGTCATGCCATTTGGTCTGACAAATGCTCCTACAACATTCCAACGTTTCATGAACATGGTGTTTCAATCATTCTTTGGAAAGTCAATTAGGGTATTCATTGATGATTTATGCATTTATAGCTCAAAATCATTGCATCTACAAAGGGTAGAAGAAGGTTTAAAGAAGCTCTATGACATGGGAGGTCAACTCAACCCCGACAAATGTCACATAGGTGAGGATGAAGTGATCTTGCTTGGTCACAAGGTTTCCTATAAAGGCATTGAGGTGGATCCTTCAAAGGCAAAGGCTCTTATTGAGCTCCCATCACCCAAGAATATCAAAGAGGTCATCTCATTCATTCAAAAGGTGAAGTATATGTCATGCTTTATTCACTTAGCTTTGGAGTTGCTTCATCCTTTGCAAAAGTTGACACAACAAGTAGAATTTGCATGGTCTGATAAGCTTGAAGAGTACTTTTGTAACATTAAAGTCATTTTGTCAGAGCTACCAACACTCATGCCTCCTTGTTGGAAGTACATATTCTTTGTTAGCTCTAGAATTGGGAAAGAAACAATTGGTGCGATTTTGCTACAACAAGATCCCCGCAGTACAAGGATGCGACCCATCTACTTTGCTAGTAGGGTCATGAATGCTTTGGAGAGAGGCTACACAGAAGTAGAACTCATGATGCTTTCTCTCATGTTTGCGGTGAGAAAGTTTAGATCCTACGTGCTACCAAAACCTTTTGTAATTCTCACTACAGAAAATTTGTTCCCTTGGGTGTCATCTCAAATGAATCTTAGTACTAGGATCTCAAAGTGGATTATGGAGTTGCAAGAGTTTCAATACTCTTTCAAAGAAGAAGATAGTGTGCGTGCACAATTGGCAAGGATCCTTACTTATAGGGTACATGAGAAGGAGATTAAGGTGCCTGAAGTAAAGACCCTACCATTGCTACCACCTAAAAGTATTCCTAATGCTTTTACCTTGTTCTTTGATGGAGATTTTTGATGAGTCACAGGAAAAGCAAGGGGATGGCTAGTATTGCTCAACACAAGTGGAGAGGTGGTCATGAGAGAGAAAGTCAATCTACCATGTTCAACTAGCAACAATGAAGCCGAATACGACACACTACTTCATGGTTTAAAAATGTGCATTGGCCAAGGTATACGACGTCTCATGGTAAAGGGAGATGCAATTCTCATTGTGAAGCAGATTTTAGGAATTTGGGCATGCAAGAATGAAAACCTAAGGACAAAAGTTCATGCCATTCGTAGGTTGTTTAATCAATTTGAAGAAGTGCAACTATATCATATCCCTAGGAAACAAAATAAAGATGCAGATTTACTTGCACAAAAAGCAGTTGCATGTGTTGAGAGTGAAGTGCAGGTCATCATGGCAGCAACAGTGATTAAGCCACCAAGGTACTAGGGGATGGAGTCATTGGCTCCCATTGTGAGCTACATTTTAGAGGGAGAGTTTCCAGAGGGCTTCACAAAGGCTCAAAAGCGGAGGCTCATTAAGAAGGCGAGTTCATATTTGTTTTTGGAAAGTGCCCTTTACCAAAGGGGAAAAGATCAAGTTTGTAGGAGAATACCAACAACCAAGGAGATTCCAGCCATTCTTGAAGGTTTGCATGAGGAAGCGTGTGGTGGTCATTTTGCACAAAAACTCACTGCAAAAAAGATTTTGCTTGCCGGATATGTTTGGCCAAGCTTGCACATTGATGATCAACATTGGTGTAAAAGCTGCCACAATTGTCAGATTAATGGAAAGAAGCATCTGTTACATGGTCCACGTCAGTTAGTCCTTGCAAATGGTCCATTTGAAAAATGGGGCATTGATGCTATGGGTCCATTTCCCAGGACTAAAAATGGAAAATTGTATATCTTGGTGGCTATAGACTACATGACTAGGTGGTTAGAAGCTCAAAGTGTGGCAAGAGTGAATGAGAGGACAATTAGCAAGTTTGTGTACACTCAAATTTGTTGCAGATTTGGCACACCTTTGGAGATTGTTTCTGATAATGTTCCAAGGTTTATGAAGGGCTTGCTCACGGAAGTTTGTGATGAGCTTCACATTATACATCGGCATAGCACACCCTACTACCCTCAGTCAAATGGTTTGGTAGAGAAGGCTAATGGTATCATTGCAGGAATCATCCGGAAGATGGTAAAGAAAAAGACAAAGCTATGGGATGACTTCTTGGATGGAGCATTGTGGGCCTATCGGACTACCTACAAGGAAGCGACAGAGTTCACACCCTTCCACCTTGTCTATGGTCAAGAAGCTTTGCAACCCATCGAGCTCAACATTCCAACAATGCGACTTCATGGAAAGGTGGCACAAGGAGAAGAAGCAGCATGGGAAGATCGACTTCTCACCCTCGCAGAACTAGAATGGAAATGGGAGGCGGCTTATGAGTGCTATAAAAGAAAGGCTACGCAAATAAAGGACAAGCTCGACAAAAAGGTGAAAGACAAAGGGATCAAGGAAGGAGATTTGGTCCTAAGGTACGATAATCTCCTTGACAATCGCTTTGATGTGAAGTTCAATACAAGATGGTAGGGGCCATACATTGTCAAGAAGACCTTCAACTCTAGCTACTATCAACTCATGGATTTGGATGGCAAGGAGCACCACAAGAAGGTGAATGGGTATCGATTAAAGCCTTACTTGAGTCGAGTTCTACCAGAGGATCTACAAGAGCATGGAACAACTACAATACCATGTAATTCTTTGATCTTGGTACTACAAGATGAAGACTCAACTAAGCCACCAAATATCACCAAGGATCAAAAAACACTCTCATTGGAAGATATGCCTTTTGATGGTACGTGAATGTACCATCACCTAGGGGGGGGCTAAATGATAGCTGTTTTTTAGCTCTCATAAAATAATTTTAAGAAGCCAGTTCACCCCACAAAAACACCCTAGCACAATGACTAGGCTCGCTTTTTCATTGTAAATAGTGTGCGTGTGTTTAGGGTTTTTATCACATTTTTTTATTAAATTGTTAAGCGAGTCATTGGGCTAGGAGACAAAAAAATAAATTTATAATATTACGGTCCTCTTTATATGTAAATATTTTCTATCAAATAAAGGACCTAAGTATAAAGGGTTTTTTTTTTCAAATTTTTTGTATTTATATAAATATATATTCCTAGGTGTGCGTTATCAGGCCTAAGTATGCTAGATTCCATCGCGTGTCATTTCTTATACATATTTTACTATCATTCTATCCCTTAAGCTCAACTCACACAAGCTTTTAAAAACCTTTATGTGACTTCATTGTAAAAATTCACCAATAACCTTATCGGCTCCGTCATATTTCTTTCCATCCCTCCCAGTTAAATATTCACAGGTACATAGATTTTATCTTCAAATAAATTCCATGAATTACTCAAAGGAGAAAATAACTGACGATCCCTTCCCTCATGATTTTCTTCCTTTTATTTTATATACTTTTTGCCACCATGCATCCCATGTGTCCATTTCTCATGACTAGCTAGACTATCTTCTTACCCCACAAGTATATATTATATTTGATACTTATCCTATACCATACATGTGTGCAAGATCCTTGGCAATATTAGGTCATGGTTGATGTATGGGGGGCTCACTTGGAAGACTACAAAGGAAAAAGAATCAAATATTGGCCCACTATTTGCTTTATTAGGTGCTGCAGGGAGATCTTTTTGCTCGAATTTTGGCACCTTCTTATGATAGCAGTGATAGCCGTTTTTCGGCTCTCATAAAATAATTTTAAGAAGCCACTTCACCCCACAAAAACACCCTAGCACAATGACTAGGCTCGCTTTTTCATTGTAAATAGTGTGCGTGTGTTTAGGGTTTATATCACATTTTTTTATTAAATCGTTAAGCGAGTCATTGGGCTAGGAGACAAAAAAATAAATATATAATATTACGGTCCTCTTTATATGTAAATATTTTCTATCAAATAAAGGACCTAAGTATAAAGGGTTTTGTTTTTCAAATTTTTTGTATTTATATAAATATATATTCCTAGGTGTGCGTTATCAGGCCTAAGTATGCTAGCTTCCATCGCGTGTCATTTCTTATACATATTTTACTATTATTCTATCTCTTAAGCTAAACTCACATAAGCTTTTAAAAACCTTTATGTGACTTCATTGTAAAAATTCACCAATAACCTTATCGGCTCTGTCATATTTTTTTCCATCCCTCCTAGTTAAATATTCATGCATCCCATGTGTCCATTTTTCATGACTAGCTAGCCTATCTTCTTACCCCACAAGTATATATTATATTTGATACTTATCCTATACCATACATGTGTGCAATCTCCTTGGCAATATTAGGTGATGGTTGATGTATGGGGGGCTCACTTGGAAGACTACAAAGTAAAAAGAATCAAATAGTGGCCCACTATTTGCTTTATTAGCTGCTGCAGGGACAGCTTTTTGCTCGAATTTTGGCACCTTCTTATGATCCGAATTTGAGGATACTTCCAATGGACAAAACGTATCTCGTGAGCTGAAGTACTTTACATAATTTTTGCAGAAATTTTGAAGTCAAGGGAGATTTGACATGAAATTTATGGCCGACTTCAAAACTGCCACTCCATACACCCAAAAACTCTTCCTATTTCTCTCACCCTTTCACACACCTACTCACTCTTACACACTCCTCCCTCTCCTTCCCACTCCCAAACTTGCAACTCCCATGTCCTAATTCACCCTCTTCACCATTGCCACTTCTCTCACACCTCCATAGCCTTCATCCTTCATTTCTACACCCCTAGGTGCTCCCCTTTCTCTCTACATATATGTCCATATTACCATACTCTCTTCACCTTTGTAAAGAACTTCAAAAAATCAGCAGAAATCCAAGGTTAACCCCTGCAAATGAAGGCTTTTATCAAGAATTTTCAAAGGTTTGAGGATACAATAGCTTCATCGACACGCGCTACTTCGCCATGCTGACTGCTTCTTCTACCGGTGCTGTAAAGAGGTGAATGTCAACTTCTCCAAGCTTCAACCTTGCTTTACAAGCCTATCCCTTCTCTAACTTTTCTCATCATATATCTCACCATTTGGTGAATGATTTTGTAAATATTTTGTAGTGATAATTACTAACTACTAACACTAACTTTATTGTAAAATGCACCCTCTACTAGAGTAGGCACTCCCAAATTATTCACTCAATCCTCTCTCCTTGCATCCTCAATAACTCTCTTCCCTTGAGCCCACATCCATGTGACTCAAAGGATAAGAGAGACCCCCCTCATTTAAAAAAATAAAATATGCATATTCTTTGATTTCTTCAAATAAACTTGATTAGGTCTAATCCTAATCGAGGCTTCTAAAACCTATAAATAGAGCCCTTCTCTCCCTTCTAAATTATCACATGATCACACTTCACCACACCATTCTCAACACATAACACGCCACTATGCAAGCCTAGTTGTGTAGAGTGTGTGCATTGTGAGTGCTCTATTCCATCACTACACATAGGTGCATGGAGAAGCTTGAAGTTAGTTATGCCATCTAGAGGAGTGGAGTGATGCCATACTCTTCATCACACTTGTAGCCTACTCTTGTGCATAAATAAGATTTATAGTTCTGGGTGCAATTGTATGTTGCAACTATGACTCTTCTCTTCAAATTGACTTGATAAGTTGGCTAATCATGTGGTTGAATGTATATTGTTCTTGAAGTTTGTTGTGCCATTTCATGCTTGGTGGTTTGAGGGCTTGTTGAATTGTTTTCCTAAAAGGTCAATTGTAAGAGGGTGCTCGATGAGAGGGCTCCCGTGACCCTAAGACAATTTGTGTATTGGCAACAAGGTCAAGTTTTGTGTTGTCTCTCTATTTCTCATCAAGCTTTGTGTGAATCTAGTCTTTAAGGCTAAGACTGAGGTGCTCAAGTTGATTTGTGCTATTTACCTCTCTCTGGCGTGGTAAATGTTTGTGTTTGGTGTGTGTGGCTATCTTGCATTCCCCTCTCTTTGTGGGTTTGAGTACAAGGAGATATCACGTTCGCATCTACAACTAGGTGGTGCCGCTTTTCTTGTTTGGTTTCTGGCTGTGGGTTGTTGTTGTCTCTGATTGTGCTTGCCCCAGCCCCAATTGAGGAGCACGGGAGCCTCGAAGGTTGTTTAGAGGCTGCTCTTCTTGTTGCCCGCCCCGGACCGCCTCACCAGCAGGGGATGAGAATGTAGACTCTCCAGAATAAGAAGAGTTTTATAACTCATTTGAGCATATGGAATTAAGTAACGATGCAAATAACGAGTGTTCAGATAGTTCAAGTGAGCGTAGGGAGACAACCGCAGATATCAAGTTTTATGATTTTGCAAATCAACACCCTAGACGCTAGGAACGCTATAGAAAAAAAAGAGCAAAAAACAAAATTAGAGAAAACCTGATGCCTGGGATAAAAGGCAAAACTCACTATCTAATGCTTGTCAAAGTAGAGGATTGTGTAAAAGACCAAATATCAGGGAGATTCTCAAGAGTTCGAAGGGAAAGGACACATGAGGAAATAAAACAAGCACGGAAAACTAAAACATAAAAAAAATCAAGAAAATCTCAACAATCAAAACAGAAAAAGACAAAAGATCCAGAGTGGTGGACCAAAATGGAGCGTAAAAAGAAATACCAAGAACTTAAACGGTCGTTACGAGAGGTATGGACTACCGAAGGAAAAAATGAAGGTAAGGAGGATTTTAAAAAAAGGAAACATGAATGTACCGTCCCACTATCAAAAATTCACCATCCAAGACAGAAAAATCATAATGACACCACCAGTAAGGGAAAGAATAAACCAGGAATCTTACGATGGGCCGGAAAATGCAAAACAAATTGACCTCATTGCGCTAGACAAAGAGCCTCAGTGTGTCTATATAGAAATTGATTTAGAGCCTGAGGAAGAAGAAATGCTAACACAGCTTCTCAAGAAGTATAAAGATGTGTTTGCATGGTCTTACAAAGACCTCAAGGGAGTTGCTCCATCGATATGCCAACATACAATTCCTTTAAAATCAGATGCCAAACCAAGCAAACAGCGTCCTTATACATATAATGACACATTCGCTAAATGAATTAAAGAAGAGATTGACAAGCTGATGGATGCCGAATTCATCTATGAAATCAAGCATACAGATTGGGTGTCACCCATTGTGGTAGTCCCCAAAAAGAACGGAAAGTTGCGTGTGTGTGTGTGTGAACCTCAAAAAGGTGAACGCAGCCACAATAAGGGATAATTATCCCTTGCCAATCACAGAACATGTGCTTGAGAGGGCAACAAGAAAACGGACCTATTCCTTTTTAGATGGGTTTTCGGGGTACAACCAATTGGCAATTGCAATAGAGGATCAACACAAAACAGCATTTGCCACGGAGTGGGGAATATATGCGTATAGAGTTATGCCATTTGGCCTAACCAATGCCCCAGCCATCTTCCAAAGGTTAATGACTCATGAGTTCAAAGAATACCTGAGAATATTCTTAGAAATATATATGGATGATCTCTGTTTGAGAAGACCATTTACAAAAGGTATTTGAGAAGTGCAGAACATATCGAATCTGTCTCAACCTAGAAAAGTGCATTTTTATGGTAAGGCAAGGCCGCATCTTAGGACATATTGTCTCAAGAAATGGCATAACCACTAACCTAGACAAAATTAGAGTCATAGCAAACTTGCCCAGGCCTACTAATGCCAAACAGGTACAATCTTTCATGGGACACTACGGGTATTATCGAAGATTCATATATATGTATGCGGTCATTGCACAACCACTATATTGCTTATTAGTCAGTTTTGATTGGACTGAGCAGTGTGAAACTTCATTCAAAAAGCTTAAGAAAAACCTTGTATCAACACATGTACATCAAGCACCAGATTGGGAAAAATATATTCCATGTTCACATTGATGCCTCTGCATACGTAATTGAGAGTATTCTGGCTCAACCTGGAGACAGAACAATGGATTTCCCAGTTTGTTATGCGAGCCGACAGTTAAATAGTGCAAAAAATAACTACACCACCCCACTGAAAGAGAGGGATTAGGAATGATATATGTTGTAAAGAAATTTCGGTATTACTTGCTTGCAAACAAATTTGTTTTCTTTCACAGATCATCAAGCTCTTCTGTATCTAGTAAATAAACCATGCAATACTAGGAGAATTGTACGTTGGTTTATTATACTGCTAGAGTTTGATTCACAGTGGTAGTAAAAAAAGGTAAAACTCATCTACGAGCGGATCATCTTTCAAGACTACAAAACGGGGAAGCTCATGAAGGAGTAGATGATGACATACCTGACGCTTATCTTTTCAATATTGAAATGATACCCAAATTGTCTCAGGAAATTGTTAGCATTCTTTCCTTTGGAGGTAGATTTGATAACAAAGAAGATGGATCCAAACAACAAACATTTTGACAAACAAAAAACTTTCAGCTGATTGCGGGATGACTGTACCATCTAGGCTCGGAGCAAATTCTACGATTATGTATAATCCAGAGGAATTCAAGTGTTATCTTGAAGAAGCGCACATCCAAGACTGTGCATTTCATTGTTCAACAATGAAAACACACCAAAGATTAAAACACTTAGGAGTTTATTGGCCAACTACGTATGCAGACACACATGATTATGTTAACAATTGTACTATATGTAGTGCCAAACGACCGGTGGATTGCGCGACATTGTTTAAGGTAACCATTGCACCTGTATGGAGTCAATATTTCATTGATTTCTTAACAACAAGGACATTTCCTGAAAACATAACAAAAGCGTGACAAAGGGCTATAGAGTTGGAGGCTTGAGACTTTACTTTAATTGAAAATCAACTCTACAAGCGAGGAAAGGACAATCAACTTAGAATCTGTGCAAGTGAAAGTGAATACCTGCTAATTCTAGAACATGCACATGGAGGAATAAGTGGAGGCCATTTTTCAGGCGATAAGACAACAAAAATTGTCTTAACCCCGCAGGGATATGGTGGCCTATATTGCACATGGACGCTGAGGAATTTGTAAAGCGTTGTGACACATGTCAGCGCACTAAGGTGTTGATAAACAAAGATGAGATGCCACTACGGCCAATGATGGGAGCACGGGCATTTGCAAAATGGGGAATTGATTTTGTGGGGCCTATTTCACCCCCTGCATATCGCACCCATACCCAATATATCATTGTGGCCTACGGACTATCTCACAAAATGGGATGAAGCCAAAGCAAAACAAAAAGCAGACGCAAGAACCACTGCACAATTTTTGTATGAGAATGTATTTGTATGATACGGATTACCAATAGAAACTGTCAGTGATCGAGGAACACATTTTCTTAATAAAGTCATTGAATACCTGTTAGAGGAATTCATGGTCATACATAGAAAATCTGCTCTATATCATCCACAGGAAAATGGACAAGCTGAGGCCACAAATAAAACCCTATGCACTGTTTTGACTAAAATTGTATCAGAATCAAGGAAAGACTGTGATCAACAATTACACTCAACACTATGGGCATACAGGGTATCATATAAAACATGAATCGGAACCACACCGTATAACATGGTATTTGGTCTAAACGCTGTCAGGAGTTTTTTTAAGCAAGGGATTGCGCATATGTACATACACATGCATGTGCATCAAATAAAGGATTGCCCATTTTCCAGAGCCAGGTGGTTACGTGGGGCCCACATGTGTACAGGTAGGACAACATGTACATAGTGCATCGTTTTTCACTATTACCAGTACCAGTGTTTTTTTTCTATAATAATGAGGAGTTGATAGCACATAAAACTTCTCGAGGAAGCTATCCACGGGCCGACAATATATGGTAAGCAGGTGCGTCTGATGGCATCTAGTAGCGTCAGGAGGCCGAATGGGGTCAATACTTGCACGTGGATAAGTGCGGACACAACGTGGGTGTTTTTTTGTGATGAATTATGCAGAAATTTTATCATGAGGACCATCTTTTGGGGACACTTCACGTGGTGGCGGGATGCATTATTGGAAAAAGCTGAGTGCCAGGTGTGCGGATGATGCAAAAGGTGACAACTATGCACTACGAGGTTAGTTTTTGGCCTGTTCGGGGTCCGTTTGAGGTCAACTAAAAGGCCAAGGGTGCCCAAGTAAAAAAACTAAGTGTGGGAACTGAAAAAACAGAGAGAAAACCAGAAAAAACGTGGAGAAGAGAGGAGGAACAACCGCAACTGTGTTTTTGGGGTTTTTGGAGCCTGTTTTGGCCATAAACTGCTCATGTGAGGTCGGATTTGAACACTTTGACATTGTAGACTGGGGTTTTGGGCCGTTCCGGAAGAGATGACGCTATCCATTTTACCAAATTCCTCACTCTTTTTTTTCTGTGTAAGTTTCTCCTATGAGTGAAGCTTCTGCTCCAATTTGTGATTGTATCTGGCATCCTTTACCCATATTGTGTGAGCTATTTGCCCCATTGGTGTTGGCCCAAGCTCAATTGTATCTAAACATCAGAAATTCTCCTCTTTTGAGCTGAGTCTTTTGGGTGTGTGTGTGTGTGTGTGGAGTGGGTAAATGGGTAGTCTCTCTCCTCTCACTCTATAGGTGTGTTTCCTGTCTCGGCTAGGTGGGTTGTGTAAGCCGAGTGGTGCCCCATAGTGTGTGTGTATATCCTTCCAAGAGTGTGTGTCGGGTCATTATAGAGGCGTTTTGTGTGTTTCCATCCCACTCACATTCTTTTGGCGCCCCCACGGAGGATCTTCTTCGAGTACCTTCTGCTTCGAGCTTCAAGCTTCGAGATTCGGGATTACACGTTGCAGACTACATGTTACAGGTTATAGAGACAGGTACAGGTACCGGTGATTCACACAGGTACAGGTAGCTAGAGTACAGTGATATACTAGCAGTGGTGTCACTTGCAGTTGTTGTGGGTATGCATCACTTGGCGCCTGTTTGAGCGCATTGTCTGCCGGATTGTACGTTACTTGTAGAAAATGCAATTGTACGCCTTTGTGGAGCCATATTTGGTTTTATTTGGCAGTCCCAGCCATTTCTGAGACTTGGTTTGGAAGATAGTCATTTCTAAGACTTGACTATATGCGATTTGCATTAGCCTTCGTGTGAGGGTCGATAGCGTGAGGTTTTATTGAGCTGGGGGCTTCTCAAATGTGGAGATCCTTTCGGTGATATAGGTAGCTCAATCACCCTTTTCGTGACCTTGCCATAGGCTAGGTACTAGTGATTCCTACTTGATGCTCGGGTTCTATTGTTGGCTATTTATGCATACATATACAGTCTATATTTTGGGTTCTTAGTGCTCTACTTCTGGGGAAACTTTGTCAAAATTTTTCCAAGTTATGATGGCTGGTTTTTTGGTCTTTTGAGCCTTTTATGTTGTTATGCTGCTGAAATTTTGGCAAAATCAAAGGATAAGTCAGGTGTGCCTTCTTGGGAGCTTCATGGTTGGCTTTAATGGATGATCAAAATGGACCTCAATTCACTCCTTTTCATTTAACTCAAAGAATCCAGATAAATGTTCATGTGTCCATGAATATTTTTTTCCAGCAGTGCATAGTCTTTATGTTCAGGCCAAGAAGATTAAGAGAGATATTGGAATGTCCTTTGCATGTTGTAATTCCGATGATTAACTATGAAAACTCATTTGATGTGCATGTGTTTGTCCTTATCTAAAGTTGAGCTCCATTAAAGTTTCTGGGAATTGAGTCAGTCAAAAGTTTTGGGTTCTTGCACGTGTGTTCAAAGGGGTTCTCAAAGCATCGTAACTTGGGTAGCCATGGCTTTCTCTTATCTGGAGTTTCATGGAAGAAGTGATGAAGATGTAGAAGACTTTTTGGAAAAGATGGAGGTTGCCTGCATTAGCAACCAGATTTATGACCCAGCACAGATGTTACGTCTTTTCCAAATCTGTTTGAAGAGTGATGCATCAGTTTGGTCCAAAGCATTTGAAGAGGAGTTGCGTGGGGCTGATCCACCCATAAGGGTGAGTTGGGACAATCTACGGCATGGGTTGGAAGTGGATTTTGTGAAGATATAATACCTTGACAAAGTGTGGCAATAAGTACAGTGTTAGGTTCAAATGGAAGGTGAGCCAGTAGATGCTTACATACGTAAGTTTTCATTGGCATGGGAGCGAATGTGCAAGGCCTTAGCACCACAAATACCCCCACCTGATATGATGAAGAAGGACAGGTTCTTGGCTGGTCTTTGGGAGAATATATGTTGGAGAGTGGAGCTATAGAAGCCTAGGACATATGAGGATGCACTAGAGGTAGCAAGTAACAAAGAGTGGAAGCTGAGGAAAATGAGCTAGTTAGGAGTGGATCCTTTGCCCATGAGGTCTGAATTTCAGCCTATGGATTCTTTGCAAGGTCGCATACCAGGGGTTCATCATGAACCAGTGGTTTCTGTTACTCCTCAGGTTATGCCAGCAGTGGTCACTACATTAGTGCAAGATGATGGGCTTAGGCAAGACATGAGGCAAGTGGTAGATTTAATGAAGAATCTCAGCCTAAACATGCTAGGTCAAGTGGGAAATAATCGAGGTCAAGGGAGGTTTGCAAATCAGCCAAGAGGTGAGGAAAGACCCACGAATGGTGGTGGACAAAGCAATGGTAGGTTCTGGAGGCAGACGCCCACATGTTATAATTGTGGAGAGTTGTGCCACATCAGCCCACACTGTGATAAGCCACCAAGGATGGGGGGAGACATGTATCCATTGCCAAGACAGGTGCTAACTAGGTCAAATGATTATGGCATCGAAATCAAGGGAGAAGAAGGAACCAATGGACTAACCCAAGAGGAAAAGGGAAAGACAAAAGTGCTAAGTGTAGTCACCTTGGAGAAGGCATCAAAGCTAGAGGATACATTAGTGACGCCTATTGGGAAGAGGACTACAGAGAAAAAGGAAGGAAGAAGTACCCCAGATCCTAGTAAGAGGAAAGGAAAGAGCCATGAAGGCGAGGATGTCAAGGCGAAGAGGAAAAGAAGGGCTCGTCGAAAGTTACATGTTTCAGATTTTCCAATAGGGGATGGGCAAGTAAGCTATGACTTGAAGGAGGATCTGACAAGCAGGAAGGCAGATGTTACTTTTGGAAAGCTTATAGAGATGGTGCCTAAGCTAAAGCGATAGTGGAAGAGGATGGTTAACCCACTGGAGAAAGAGCCAGAGAGAGGTTCAATGAAGGTGTTGGCGATGGATGAGCTACCAGAAATTTGCCCAATAGTAGATGTGTGGCATAAAAGGAGAAATTTGGGACAAGGTTATGTGGATGGTGGAGCCCAAATATGTGTCATAATACACTCATGTGGTGAGAAAATGGGTCTTACAGTGACTGGGGTGTCAGGTTTCCGGATTAGATTGGAAAACCATCAAAAAATAAAATGTTTGAGTGTTGTAAAGAGCTTAGAAGTGGAGGTGTATGATGCAAAGGTAGTGGTCGATTTTCATGTGATGCCAGCAGGGTTGGGAGCATATCCTATTATACTGGGCAGACCATGGTTACGTACAGTTGGAGTTGTTCAAGATTGAAAACATGGTACAATTAGCCTCTATGGAAAGCAGGTGCCAAGAAGCTTTATAATATGGACACAAGGAAACGATTGGAGGAGCTTTATGAAGATGAGGATGAGTCTACTGTTGAAGACTACTCCACAGTGTTTGATGAGTACAGTGATAGCACTACTAGCAGTGATGAGGATGCTGAGGTTGCATTTCTTTTGATGGACAAAGAAAGCCATGAGTCTGGTTTAGTCGCATTTGCAAATGAATTTGAGGATGAAAGTGAAGGGCCTTATGAAGTGATGGAAGGGTTGATGCAAACCAAGGTTGAATTGTCAAAGAAGCAGGAATTGATGACACAAATGATGAGTGGAGACCTCTCAGCTATGGAGAAGGAGATATATTTGCACATGCTGGCTAGTTTTCCTGATTTGTTCATTACTTCATATGAAGAGATCAGAGGGTTCAAGGGTGAAGAGATGCATATAGAGCTGAAAGAAGGTGCTAAGCCTGTGCGACAAAGGCTAAGAAGGATGGGTCAAGAGCAAATGGAAGCCTTGCGGGAAGAGGTGGACAAGTTATTGAAGGCAGGGTTCATAGTCCTTGTGGAGACGAATGGGTGAGTCCAGTAGTAGTCAGTCCAAACAAGGATGGGAAGTGGAGGATTTTTGTAGATTTTAAACCCTTAAATGCAGACACTAAGAAGAACCCATATCCTCTTCCATTCATCGATCAGATCTTGGATTCAGTGTGGCAGGTTATGAGAGGTACAGTGTGTGTGATGGTTTTTCAGGCTATTTTCAATTGAAGATTTCTCTTAAAGACCGCACAAAGACAACTTTTATTACACCATGGGGCTGCTATTGCTACACGGTATTGCCATTTGGGTTGAAAAATGGACCATCTTTCTATCAAGAGAGAGAAAATTGGGTGTTGAAACCATTCATTGGTAGTTGTGTTAAAGTTTTTATGGACGACTTCTGTGTCTACAGCAGTAGGGTTGAACACAATGAGAAGCTGCAGATGGTATTGGCTCGATATGATGAATGTGGAGGACAACTAAATCCAAAGAAATGTCATCTGGCACATCCAAGGGTGAAGTTATTGGGCCACATGGTGTCAGAAAATGGCATTGAGGCTGATCCAGACAAGGTTAAGTCTATTATTCTTCTTCCATCACCTATGAGTACAAAGCAATTGGCAACCTTTATACACAAAGTGAAGTACATGGCACGGTTTATTCCATTGTCTTCGCAGATTCTTTATCCATTACAGCAAGTGGAAAGCATGATCCATTGCAATGGGATGACAAGTGTGAAGAAGTGTTTCAAGAGGTGAAAGAGGTGTTAGGGGGGTTGTCAGCCATGAAGGCTCCTGATTGGGAGAAAGTGTTTTATGTAAATCCATCAGTAGAGGATGATTCCATTGGAGCCATGCTATTGCAAAAGGGGAAGGGAAGCCATTACATGAGGCCAGTGTATTGTGCAAGCCGAGTGAAGCTGGTAGTAGAGAGAAAATTCTCTGAAGTAGAGCTAGTAATGGCCAATGTAATATTTGCTTGTCGACGATTTCGTCATTACTTGCTACCACGACCTTTTGTTTTCTTGACGAGTTCTGCCTTTTTGCCACAATTAATTAATGGCACTAACATGTCAAATGTGGTGAAGAAATGGGTAATTGAGATGCAAGAGTTTGAGTTCTCTTTTCTAGTGGAAGATAGTACAAGGGCTACCCTAGCTGATTTGTTGATGTACAAGGAGAATCCCCTTCTTGTTAAGGAAGAGGTGGTGAGAAAGGTAGTTGAAGAAGTGCCATAGATCAGCAATGCACATGTTTGATCTTTGATGGCTCATATAGAAAGAGCCATGACGCGGCTTCAGGGGGTATAGCACTTTATGATCTAGAGGGGAAGCTAGTATGCAAGAGAGGGTTCAAATTGGACGCTCATAGTAACAATGAGGCTGAATATGCTACTTTGGAAGCCGGATTACACATTTGTTTGAAGCATGGGGTTAGAAGGTTGAGCATAAAAGGTGATGCCTTGTTAGTTGTGAAGCAAGTGTTGGGTGTGTGGAAGAGCAAGAACACCTCATTGAACGAAATGTGCTTTAGAATTAAAGGCCTGTTAAAAAAGATCAAAGCATGGAGCATCAGACACATTGAACGTACTCTAAATGGAGAGGCACATGACGCAGCTCAAAGCATGATTGGGGAGCTATTTGTGTTGAGGACCAATTTACCCCTTTATCATGGCCAGTAAAGTTTGGCTCAAGAAGAGGAGTTTTTGCTTACAAGAATCATTCCGAAAGACATTGAGAAGTCTAAGAAGTATGGCTTTGTGCATAGAGAATACATGTACAAATTGATTGGTGATGTCTTATACATGAAAGGGGTTGATCTCGTGTTGAGACGTGTACCTTGGCGGGAGGAGCTTTATAGAGTGTTGGAAGAGAATCATGAAGGTTCATGTGGTGGCCATTTTGCTTTAAAGATCACCTTGCATAAGATCTTTCAAGAAGGGTATGTATGGCCTAGTTTGCACAAGGATGTTCACCATTGGTGTAGGTCTTGCAATAGGTGTCAAGTATTTGGGAAGAGAGTGTTGAAGCCAGAGCTACGAAAAACCATTTTGGCGTTTGATGTGTTTGAAAAGTTGGGGATTGATGCAATAGGCCCGTTACCTATCACAAGTAGGGGCAAAAGCTATATTTTGACTGTAGTGGATTATCTCTCTAGATGGGAAGAGGCTATAGTAGTAAAATAGATCACTGCAAAGGATGTGGCAAAATTTGTGTATGATGAAATATGTTGCAAGTTTGGGGTGCCACTGGAGCTACTTTCAGACAAGGGGCTAGGATTTATAGCTAAATTGCTAGATTTTTTATGCGCGAAGATGAAGATTAGGCACCAGCATACCACTCCTTATTACCCACAGTGTAATGGATTAAATGAAAGATTCAATGATGAGTTGGTGCACATTCTTTCGAAAGTGACAGAGCACCAAGGAAAGAATTGGGATTGGAATTGCCTAGTGCATTATGGGCTTACCGTACTTCAGTGAAGACAGGTATAGGGTTTACTCCATTTCATTTGGTGTATGGAAAGGAAGCACTATTGCCTGTGGATGTAGAGTTGCCTGCAGTAAACATGTTAGAAAAGTTTCTTGGGCCGCCTAGTGATGCATTCAAAGAGAGGCTCTTACAGTTACAGGAGGTTCAATTGTATAGGATGAGTGCATTGGAACATTATGGGCAGATACAGGATAGGGCTTTGGCAAAGATAAATGAAAAGGTCAAAAGTAAGGGTATCAAGAAACATGACTTGGTTTTGCGCTACAACAGTAAGCTAGACAACACCTTCCAAAAGAAGTTTCAAATTAAGTGGGAAGGCCCTTTCAAGGTAGTGGAGTGTTTTCCAAATGGTACATATCAGTTGGCTAACCTGAATGGCATTCTACATAAGTCAAGGGTAAATGGATTACGTCTTAAATTATATCATGCCAGGTGAATGATGGTCGAGCAAGATGAGTTGTCTGTGGAACAAGTAATGTCTGTGAGGCATGAGGAGACCTATGATGCGGCGAGTCTCATATCTCTTTTTGCTGCTGTTGCTGATCATGAATGATCTAGAAGGCTAGGGGATGGGAAAATTATGTCAAGAGTTTTCTAGAGCAAGGGATTGTGCATATGTACATACACATGCATGGTGCATCAAATAAAGGATTGCCCATTTTCCAGAGCCAGGTGGTTACGTGGGGCCCACATGTGTACAAGTAGGACATCATGTACATAGTGCATCGTTTTTCACTATTACCAGTACCAGTGTGTTTTTTCTATAATAATGAGGAGTTGGTAGCACGTAAAAATTCTTGAGGAAGTTATTTGCAGGCCGACGATATGAGGTAAACAGGTGCGTCTGATGGCATCTAGTGGCGTCAGGAGGCCGAATGGGGTCAATACTTGCACGTGGATAAGTGCGGACACAACGTGGGTGTTTTTCTGTGATGAATTATGTAGAAAGGTCATCATGAGGACCATATTTTTGGGCCACTTCACGTGGTGATGAGATGCATTATTGGGAAAAGCTGAGTGCCAGGTGTGCGGATGATGCAAAAGGTGACAACTATGCACTGCGAGGTCAGTTTTTGACCTGTTCGGGGTCCGTTTGAGGTAAACTTAAAGGCCAAGGGTGCCCAAGTAAAAAAGCTAAGTGTCTGAACTGAAAAAACAGAGAGAAGACCAGAAAAAATGTGGAGAAGAGAGGAGGAACAGCCGCAACTGTGTTTTTGGGGTTTTTGGAGCCTGTTTTGACCGTAAACTGCTCATCTGAGGTCGGATTTGAGCACTTTGACATTGTGGACTGGGGTTTTGGGCCGTTCCGGACACGATGGCGCTGTCCATTCTACCAAATTTCTCACTCTTTTTTTTTCTGTTTTTGCTGTGTAAGTTTCTCCTATGAGCGAAGCTTCTGCTCCAATTTGTGATTGTATCTGTCATCTTTTACCCATATTGTGTGAGCTATTTGCCCCATTGGTGTTGGCCCAAGCTCAATTGTATCTAAAAATCCTCTTTTGAGTTGAGGTTTTTGGGTGTGTGTGTGTGTGTGTGTGTGTGTGTGTCTTTGTGTGGTGTGGGTAAATGGGTAGTCCCACTCCATAGGTGTGTTTCCTGTCTCGGCCAGGTGGGTTGTGTAAGCCAAGTGGTGCCCCATAGTGTGTGTGTATATCCTTCCAAGAGTGTGTTTCGGGTCATTATAGAGGCGTTCTGTGTGTTTCCATCCCGCTCACAACGCTATATTACCCATAGAGTTTTTTATTCCAACTCTACGAGTGGCAAAACGCTTAGAATGGACAGGCCATGAACTTTCTTCAAGAATAGATGATCTTGACATTGGAAGGAGAAGAAATGCCAAATTGGATTAGTAGGTGTCGGTTAAAAAAGTATCATTTACCACTAACACGGGATATGCTTCAACAAATCCATGAAGAAAAACAATGGATGAAGGAGAAACAGCGGATACGAGACGAAGCACAAGCAGAAGCAAAAGAACGCATTGCAAAAAGAAGGCTTCTACAACAACAAAAACAAATTGGATCACCATTGCAAATAAATGCTATTCGATTAACGAATTTTAGTAAAGACACAGTGGAACCAATAATTGCAGTCAAAGTGGGTAGCAATCAAGTTGAATCGATGGCATTGCTTGATTCCGGAGCTCAAGCAAATCTTATTTCTTGCAAATTATATAATCAGCTCCAGTTGAAAGAACAACTTCATCCTACTCAACAAGAGCTAGAAAGTAGTACATCACATTCATTAAGCACATTGGGATGGACGATATTGCATGTACAAGTACATCAAAAATTTTATCCCCATAATTTTTATGCGGTTGAGGATGCGAGCACACCACATCCAATGTTGTTGGGACAACCATGGTAGAAAGAGTACAATATGCAGATAGATTGGAGTACGAATATGGTCAGAATTCAACAAGCACAAGAACACCAGATGGTAGCCTTTGCTCAAACAACCATGCAGAACCCGATAATGGTACCAAAATCACTTGATAAAGAGCAAAAAAGATGGATTCCACTTAATCAACAAAAGACACCTACGAAGGATAAACAGAACACCACCCACCACACTAAATAAAAAAAGGAGATACCACAGGCGACAAGAAATAGATCAAGGACACAAACAAGCAAAAAACAAGTGTGGGTACAGAAAGATCTAAGAGAACGAGCCTACAAACCACAGTGAAACACCAGATAGCCTCCGAAAAACCTTGTTAAACAAACACCTAACAGGGTCATAAAACGGATATATGGATACCGAAAAACATACTCAATCGCCAACTTCTTGAGACACACATTTGGATCCCCTAGGCGATGCTACAGGAACTCCCTTCAGTACAAGCAAAACCAGCCGCCAAACAAGCAAGGGCAAATCAATTTGTGTGGATGCCGATCAACAGAACAGCAATAACGACAAAAAAAGAGGCCATAAACCTACAAACGCCTCCAAAACAAAGCTACACATGGAAAGCAAAAGAGAAAAATATTATGGCCACATCAAACATGACACTTCTCTTCACGGTGACCACAATGGCCATACCTACAGTAGCGGAAAACCAGGGCACCTTCGCAAAGAAGAAGATCAAACAACAAGTGGCATAATTACAACTTTTAATTGCAAAGAAAGTCTGCCAACCAAACCAAAAACAAACAGGAAACCTCGTTGTCGAATGCCAATAAGCATCTTGCTTATTCCCTCCTCTCGCACTGCATTCAGTTTCACATGCATTGACCGCGTATGCATCAGATAGCGCCACGTTACAAGGCCGTGCATTAGCACAATTTTAATCCATGCACAGCACATACCCCAAGCAATATCTTGTCATCCGAGAGGACTTCGATTAGGAGGGGGGGGGGGGGGGGGGGGGGGGGGGGGGCATTCTCAATGCGAACCCAATGACTGAAAAAAGCAGCAAAAAGGGCATGTTTTGATTATTTTTTGAGGGGTTTACGTTTGATTGTGAAATCTTTTGGAATAACCTAAGTACATATGCCCTTATACATCATTAATCTATAGATATGTGAGGCCAAACGCCAAATGGAGGCCAATATTCGCGTGTATATATGTAAAAATAGCCATTTTTTGGGCAAAATATTGGTAAAACTGAGAAATCCGGACATAAAAATTACGTGTAAATGTACATAGTGTGTTGGGGTGAAGTTTTTGATTTAGTTTTATTTTTGGGATTTTTTTTGGGTTGATTTTGCTATTTTCCTTTTAGATTTACTAATTTTTGGCAGAAAAACATCAAAAATACAAAAAGCAGGAGAAATGCGATCGTAATGAAAAACAAAAAAGATGGGGATGATCAGTGACTGGAAGACAACCCAGGGTGCAGTGGAGGTGCAATTATGAGAATGAAGCGAGAGGCGTGTTGTGGCCAGATTTTGACCGAATTGTCAAAATTCTCAGAAACTGGGCAAACGGAGTCCAAATGGAGAACGTTTCGAGCCTAAACCGCATTTCGTGAAAAGTTAGGAGCACATGTAAAATTTCATGAAAAGTGGTTCTCGCCCCCCCATTATAAGATTTTTTCACTCTACTTAGAGCTCATTTCTACTATTCACTTGTGAGAGAGAGCTCTAGCCACCTAGAGCGCACAAGACTTCCAGCACCCGATACGCCGTGCACAATCATCCGACGACTACTAGGTATGAGAGGTAGACTCAACACCTTATGCTCTTCATGTATATGTGGTGTTTTGTCGCCAAAACTAGCATAGAAGTCCAATGGGGTTTGCAGGGAAGAGACCTGTGAGCATAGGTAACCACCTAATAGCTAACCCAATACCAACAAGACTTCATAGGGGGTTTACCCTAGCCTAGGAGACCAATCTTGGATGCCCAAAGGAGGCAAGAAAGCAATGGAAAAAACCCTAACATCTTGAGCCCTGCAAGAGGCCACAAAGAGAAAAATCCGGCAAAAGTAACCCGAATGATACCAAAACTCATGGGTAGGAGCTTCTCGACGAGCTCTACAAGGCTACATGGGCCACATGGCCAAAAGGCGACCCAAAGTAGGCCTAAGCTTCAGAAATGTCATTGGAAATGCAAAGCGTCACTCGGCTCTTACAGCCAAGCGGGACGTCCGTTTGCCACCAAACTTCACGAGCGGCTTACCAAGGCCTTCAACAACCAAATCCTATGGTGGTAGACCCTACAAATCATCGAGGGCATGCAAACGCAATCATGGAAGCTTCTAGAGAGACAAATCGCCAAACGAAGCTCAAGTGAAGCCAAAACCAACAAGAATCACATGGCAAGGTTCCCCAAGGTTTAATGAAGCTATGCCGGTCATCATCAAGAAATTTCATCACGAAGAAGCGCTCCAAGAGTCAGAAATCACCTCTGAGGCTTCGAAAGCCAAGAAGAGAGTTTCTAACAAACCATTTGATTTTTTAAATTGAAATAAAGCACAAAGGGACTTAGGGAGGTCATATGCACATGTTAGTAGGACTGGTTACAAAAAAAAATGCACGGGAGACATCCTACGCGTAGGATGTCTCATGGCCATGTTTGGGCACCCAACTCATCATTCAGCCATACACACAGCTTCTACATGTCATTTACATCGTATCCCAGTGAGGATCCACAGGCTATGACCTATCATACTGACAAGTTTCATGCAATTCTGAACAAAAAGACATCCTACGTGTCGTATGTCTCCAGAGTCATATTGCCCTACTGAGGAAAGTTTGACATCATAAATGGGACCAAAATGCTACAAGAAGCCTACATATCAATTTTCAAGTTATTTGGACAACATTTTCTCATCATTATAGGACATCCTACTCATTTGTGCACCAAAAGCCTATAATAGTCCAAAATTTCACTTTTTGGTGTCCAAATCAAAATCCAAGCACATAGCTGTGATGCACAGATCATGGGCTATCATCATGACAAGTTTCAAGCCATTCTAAGGAAAAATACATCCTACGTGTAGGATGTCTTCAGGCTTAATTTGAAGCACAATTCTTATTGTTTTCATTTGTAGGGAATCCTTAGTCCCTCTTGAGCTCATGTTTCAATTTTCAAGTCAATTGGATAGTTAAAACTCAGTTTATCAGCTAATCTATAAAGAACGCTAACTTTGAACTATTGAGTGTAACAGGATCCATGGCAGCCGCAAAGTCACTATGCAAAGAAGAAAAGAATGACCAACAAAGATTACCTAGATGAAGTGGAGCCATTTGTAATACCAACAGGAACCATAAAGCCCACTACCACTTGGTTACAAAGCAACTTGTTGGAAGCAAACGACATCAGGATATACCAAGGCCTGCTCAAGGACCTAGAAGGCAATGCCATAGAGCTGCCAATGATACCACAGGAACTCAATGAGTTCGCAAGAAAGCCAAAAATAGTGTCTCTCTTGGAAAAGTTGGACTTACACAATTATTTTGAGGCTTTACCAGCAGGAATTGCCATTCAGAGTGTCTGGGAATTCATCACCACAATCAAAGAGAACGGCATATCCAAAGTGACAGATCTGCAAGGAAAGAACAGAGTGACTGTAATCACACCAGAAGTGGTCGCAAATGCCTTGAACCTCTCTAATGCAGGAGATAGTTTCAACAAGAGGCGAGAAGAGATAAAGGTATACAAGGAAATCAAGAATAACTACACCTTCAAGGATGTTGCAAATCCAATGGTGGCAACCATGTGCCAACTTTACAACCAATATTTCCATATTTGCACCAAAAGGCCTCAAAAGTACACTACATCACCTGCAGCAATTGGAACAACATTCACATGGGCAATGAAGACAAGCAGGCCAAGGGAGATCGATTATGAGGTGGACCTATAGTACAACATTGTGAGGATGGGAACCCCGAATCCTACAGACATTGTAGCAGGGGATATGCTCACAAAGGTGATATATGAATCTCTACATGCTAAGGGCCAGTGGCCTCTTCCTCCATCATAGATTGACTGGTTGAAGCTGACAGAAGACAAGGAAGAAGAGCAACCTACAGCTCTCAGAGTAACCACCAGACTAAAGAGAAAGCTAGAGACGATGGAAGATGAGCCTGCTACACCAAAGAATCTTATAAACTCTAAAGAGGAATACCAGAAGGTCAGCAATGCTCTTTCTGAAGCTAAGAAGGAAAGGGATGAGCTAACCCTACAGTTGGCCGAAGAGTCAAAGCAAGTGGAGAGCTTGAAAAAGGCTAAGGACAGGGTTGAACTCTCATATGAAGCTAGCCAAGATGAGGTAATTGAACTCAAGGATCAAATCAAAGTAAAAGAGTAAATTATTCAAAGGTTGAGAGCATCGTCGGCGGGTAGAGCAAGAGCTGGAGCTGCAACTAGCACGAGCCAAGAAAGAGATGCTTTTGAATAACAAATGATAGAACTTCAAAAAGAGCTAACGCTTGAAAAGAAGCAGAGAGTGATGATGGCACAAGGATGAATGGTGATACAAAGCAGATTGCAAGATGAGAACAAATCTTTGAAGGCAAAATTGATGAAGCTTCAGAAAAGACTGGAAGATAATTCACAGATGCTGCAAACAGAGAATGCTGAGATAAAATAGAAGCTAGAAGAAGCTGATAGGGTCGATGCAGAACTCAATGACCTATTAGTATCTGTGACAGAACAAGCTCAGATAGCAAAAGACAATTTACAGAAGCAGTTGGATGAACTTCAGGGCCAAACAAGTGAAGAACGTCAACAAGCCAGGGGCCGGCTGCAACAGACGGAATTGATATAGAGAATATGTCAGATCCAATGGACACCATAATAAAAGAGGACATTCCTGAGGGATCATTACAAGAGCCCCGGGATCTGACACAAGAAGAAGAAGACAATCTATAGAAAGCCATAGAAGCAGCTATAAAGGACACCGCAAAAGAAGCAATGCAGTGGGAGCAGAGGATATTAAAGTCGATGAAATTCAAAAGTTAGATGCAAATGTCGTCCGACATGAATGGCTACAACCCTCTCTCCCCTATCCTCTTCTCAAATATGAGGCTGCTACAATAAACAAGAGGATCAAAGAGGATCCCACAATGCCACTGTACATGAAGATGTCACCAAAACAGAAGGGGTTAAACTCATTGTAGAATCCCAACCAAGGTAGAGGAAGGCATGGCTCACTAAATACCCTCAGTATTTAGTTCATTTGGTAGAGGTGCCTAAAATGATTAGAGACAACCTCAGTTTTTGCCCTCTGCCAAGGATGCGGACATGGAAGGAGCATGAATTGCTCAAGAGAAGCCACCCCATGTGGCGCAACTACCCAAAGCTGACATGCTTGAAGCCAGGCAAGAGAATGAGTGAGCAATACATGGTGAAAACCCTAACGGGTGCCATTTACATTGTTCACTGGCGCGCTTGACCTCTCTTGCATTATGCTTAGGAAGATATGTAAAACCCTTTAGGCAGTCTTTGAGGTCTTTAAACTTGGACAAGCCATAGACATCATATTCTTCTTCCAAGATACATATAGATGTGCTTATGAATTGTCTGCACAACCTTCCCATGAGGTGATACATGCCCTCTACCAACAAATAATGTTCTTTCCCTCATACCACCTCCAGGCCTTTGAAGAAGCCTTCTTCACCAGCTTCTTCACCACCGATACAGATATATTCAGCCCTACATTACTGGCCCATCATGCACGGTATGAGTCTGTTTTGAAGATGCGCAAAAGACTCCACTGAAGCAGCAACTCTATTGTCATGTCGAGGACGACATGAACTAGGAGGGGGGGAGTGTTAACAGAAGACTTGCGGCCACACTCAGCTGAAGACTGGCGGAATACAAAAAGAAAGCAATCCTATATAGTCATTCCCTGATTAAGAAAAAAACCTGTATTTTCATTTGTAAACACTTGGGGCTTGCAGAAATTTCCAATTTTGTATATTATTTTTGCCAGTATACTGAGTAGGATTTTACTTTGGAACATGAGATATTGTATTTGGAAGGTATTTATACCAAATTTTGACCTTAATAGAAAAACCCCCTTTGTTCATTTAAAGCGATGTCTGTGAGAAGCGTATTATGTGTATGAGAGAGATTGAGAGTTTATCTTGACGCTACGCACACACTGGTGGTCGAAATCGAGTGTAGAGAAGTGCAGCGTGTTGCCCCCGGAGAGAGCTATGCGCCAACACCTACATTGTGCATGTACGGCCCGGCTTCACGAGATTGAACCACAAACTATTTCTAGTGATTCGGTAAGCATACGGTGTCTATTTTTGTATTTTAGCATATCCACGCGTTTGTATTGAGTAGAGCTACACATTAGGCACCTTAGTTTTCAGAAAGGATGACCTGCAAAAACCTGTCAGACATCCTACGTGTTTTTGCACCAGGTGTTTTGGGATAGGATTTTGGGTCACAGACCTTAGGGAGAGTGGCCTATTGGTGTTAATAGGATATCCCTCAAGTTTCGTAGTGTTTCGAGAATGTCTGATGGGTATTTGGCTCTTGGAAGCGTTGTAGGAAATCTCCTCTTGTGTACTTTTGAAGAGTGTAACTTAGACATTGGGTAGAGACCTCTGTAGGAAGTAGTCAATAGTCGGTCGAGTGTAGGTTGACACCCTATGCTTGCTTCCACGCGCCTGCGGGTAGAGCTTCGTCCTTAGCTGATAGATCTTGTTAGGTGAGTTCTCGCTGTGGTGACGTCCCTCACGGCGTATTCGCCAACATTGGCGCCGCTGCCAGGGAAGCAATCAGAAGCTGCTAAACTCTGAAGAGGAATACCAGAAGGTCAGTAATGCTCTTTCTGAAGCTAAGAAGGAAAGGGATGAGCTAACCCTACAGTTGGCGAAAGAGTCAAAGCAAGTGGAGAGCTTGAAAGAGGCTAAAGACAAGGCTGAACTCTCAAATGAAGCTAGCCAAGATGAGGTAATTGAACTCAAGAATCAAATCAAAGTAAAAGAGCAAACTATTCAGAGGTTGAGAGCATCGTCGCGTAGAGCAAGAGCTGCAGCTGCAACTAGCACGAGCCAAGAAAGAGATGCTTTTGAAGAACAAATGATAGAACTTCAAAAAGAGCTGACACTTGAAAAGAAGCAGAGAGTGATGATGGCAGAAGGATCAATGGTGATACAAAGAAGATTGCAAGATGAGAACAAATCTTTGAAGGCAAAATTGAAGAAGCTTCAGAAAAGACTGGAAGATAATTCACAGATGCTGCAAACAGAGAATGTTGAGATAAAATAGAAGCTAGAAGAAGCTGATAGGGTCGATGCAGAACTCCATGACCTATTAGTATCTGTGACAGAACATGCTCAGATAGCAAAAGACAATTTACAGAAGCAGTTGGATGAACTTCAGGGCCAAACAAGTAAAGAATGTCAACAAGCCAGCGGCCGGCTGCAACAGAAGGAATTGATATAGAGAATGTGTCAGATCCGGTGGACACCATAATAAAAGAGGACATTCCTGAGGGATCATTACAAGAGCCTCGGGATCTGACACAAGAAGAAGAAGACAATCTACAGAAAGCCATAGAAGCAGCATAAAGGACACCGCAAAAGAAGCAATGCAGTGGGAGCAGAGGATATTAAAGTCGATGACCATTCAAAAATTATATGCAAATTTCATCCAACATGAATGGCTACAACCCTCTCTCCCCTATCCTCTTCTCAAATATGAGGCTGCTACAATCAACAAGAGGATCAAAGAGGAGCCTACAATGCCATTGTACAATGAAGATGTCACCAAAACAGAAGGGGTTAAACTCATTGTAGAATCCCAACCAAGATGGAGGAAGGCATGGCTCACTAAATACCCTCAGTATTTAGTTCATTTGGTAGAGGCGCCTAAAATGATTAGAGACAACCTCAGCGTTTGCCCTCTGCCAAGGATGCGGACATGGAAGGAGCATGACTTGCTCAAGAGAAGCCACCCCACGTGGCTCAACTACCCAAAGCTGCCAAGCTTGACGGCAGTCCAGAGAATGAGTGAGCAATACATGGTGAAAACCCTAACGGGCGCCATTAAATTGTTCACTGGCTCGCGTGACCTCTCTTGCATTATGCTCAGGAAGATATGTAAAACCCTTCTGGAAGTCTTTGAGGTATTTAAACCTGGAGAACCCACAGACAGCATATTCTTCTTCTAAGATACATATAGATGTGCTTATGAACTGTCTGCACAACCTTCCCATGAGGTGATACATGCCCTCTACCAAGGAATAATGTTGTTGCCCTCTTACCACCTCTAGGCCTTTGAAGAAGCCTTCTACACCGGCTTCTTCACCATCGATACAGATATATTTGGCCCTACATTACTGGCCCAGCATGCACTTTATGAGTCTGTTTTGAAGATGCGTGAAAGCTTCCAGTAAAGCAGCAGCTCTACTGTCATGTCAGGGACGACGTGAACTAGGAGGGGGGGAGTGTTAGCAGAAGACTGGCGTCCACACTTAACTGGAGACTGGCGGAATACGAAAAGAAAGAAATCCTGTATAGTCATTCCCTGATTAAGAAATAAACCTGTATTTTCATTTGTAAACACTTGGGGCTTGCAGAAGTTTCCAATTTTGTATATTATTTTTGCCATTATACTGAGTAGGCTTTTACTTTGGAACATGAGATATTGTATTTGGAAGGTATTTATACCAAATTTTGACCTTAATAAAAAAACCCCCTTTGTTCATTTGAAGAGGTGTCCGTGAGAAGCGTATTCTGTGTATGAGAGAGAGTGAGAGTTTATCTTGACGCTACGAGCACACAGGGGGTCAGAATCGAGTGCGGAGAAGTGCAACATGCTGCCCCCGGAGAGAGCTACGCGCCAACACCTACATTGTGCATGTATGTCTCGGCTTTGCGAGATTAAACCGCGAGCTATTTCTGATTTGGTAAGCATATGGTGTCTGTTTTTGCATTTCAGCATATACATGCGTTCGTATTGAGTAGAGCTACACATTAGGCACCTTAGTTTTCAGAAACGAGGACCTGCAAAAACCTGTCAAACATCCTACGTGATTTTGCACCAGGTGTTTTTGGGTAGGATTTTGGATCACGGGAGAGTGGCCTATTGGTGTTAATAGGATATCCCTCATGTTTCGTAGCGTTTCGAGAACGTCTTATGGATATTTGGCTCTTGGAAGCGTTGTAGGAAATCTCCTCTTGTGTACTTTTGAAGGTTGTAACTTAGAAATTGGGTAGAGACCTCTATAGGAAGTAGTCAATAGTCGATCGAGTGTAGTTTGACACCCTATGCTTGCTTCCACGCGCCTGGGGGTCGAGCTTCATCCTTAGCTGACAAATCTTGTTAGGTGAGTTCTCACTATGCTCACATCCGTCGCGACGTATCTTCCAACAAGCTTCAAACAAGCGAATACAGAGCATGTGTCACGTGTGGACCTAGAATTAATGCACGTCGGGTACCCTCACTGAAGAAGAAAATCTACGAAGGTCATCAAGCGTATCTGCTAGAGAATCATGAGTTACACGATAGTTTTTTGGGAAGAGAGCCACCGAGGATGTCTGCACAAGCATGGTCAGAGTAGAAGGAGATGTGTGATGATGGTGTGCCCCCAGGGATGAAGAGACTATTTCTATGGTACAAGTTACCATATTGGCCCAGACTCATGATCAACCACTTGCTCGATCCAATGCATTAGGGAAAATTTGGACTCACAAAGGGACCTTATAAGGAGTTTGACTTCCTCTCTCATGTCCAAAACGAGCGTGCGGTAAAATTTTTGCAAATCAACTCTACTTGGAGGAAATTTGACAGTTAGAATCTACTCTTCAAGCTCTCTCTATTGATATATAGCACGCCATGAGATTCCTCATATTTTGAAAGATTCTATTTTTTATTCTCTTGTGATGTGACAACTCCGTCTAGTATCTAGAGAATCAAAAATAGAATCTTTCAAAATATGAGGAATCTCGTGGCGTGATATATATCAATAGAAAGATCTTGAAGAGTAGATTCTAACTATTAAATCTCTACCAAGTTTAGAGTTGATTTGCAAAACATTTACCATACGCGTATTTTGGACATGAGAGAGGAAGTCAAACTCCTTATAAGGCCCCTTTGTGAGTCCAAATTTTCCTTAATGCACTTATTCAAGAATGTGGGTAATCTGCTGTGGGACCATCTGACCGGCAAGAAAGATACTTTGGGAGCCAGATTTGACCTTAGAAATGTGGATCATATGCAGCAATAGTGGATGCAGACAGAAGTGGCTACAGACAGCACCCACTGGATCGATAAAACTCCCCAAAGCGCCATGGATTTTGACAAGATCCCAAGAACGCAAAGTAAAAGAGACCATTTGATCTGTGCAGACCCTCACTGTCGTAATGCACTCGCTCCGAACGTGTTTCACTAAATAAGGGAAGCTTACTGGTTTGAAGTCACACGACTGGCATAAAATGTGTCAGGTATGTTTGAAGTGGAATATATCATAGTGGGAATTGTGTAACAAATTTGTGTGTGGACTTTAATATCATTGCTAGACGTGTTTTGCAGTTTATTTTACGGGTGGCCATTGAGGAATGTTTGTCTCCTAACGTCTGTAACACAATCTTCAAACTTGCAAAGTTGGTGCAATTGATCGCACAAAAGGAGATCAATGTAGACTCCATACCATTCGCCAAACTAAACTATGTGGAGGTTGTGTGCATGTTTGAGAAACACTTTCCTACTACCATGCTAACCATTTAGGTTCATCTTCTTGTTCACATAGTTTAGTTTGGCGAATGGTATGGAGTCTACATTGATCTCTTTTTGTGCACATCTAGAGGGTAGCATGGCAGAAGGTTGATTGGTATCAGAGTCCCTAGTTTACATTGAAGAGTGGCTTGACGGATTTTATAAATCTGGAGATACTATGGAGAACCATAGATGATGAGCGCATATTTGGGATTGTCATGTGCAATCTCGGTGTTGAGAAGAAGATGATGGAAGATCTAGAGGCTAAAATCAACCGATTTTGCATGCTTCACAATCCAGTGATGCAAAAGTGGATCTCACAATATGAGGATTCAAAGCACACCAATGATCGAGTGGAGACGGGGAAAAGGACCACCAATGCATTATCTAGCGGGTCTAGAGAGCGTACTAGCATTCATGATCTTAAGATGGTTGCACAACCAATTGAAAAGCGCACAATCATGCGGTGAAGAAGTGACTGAGGAGGAGTGGGAGTAATCTTGGGGTTGTGCGACCTAGGTAAGTTTGCAATGTACAACTTGCGACTTTGTAGATGTTTGAACGGCCACTCATAATCTTTGTTGGTTGTAGTATAAGTCATACACAGCAGCATGGTGTAAAGGTTGACATTTTAGGGTGGAACGGATTGACAAAAAGCATTTTACACAGGATTGTGGAATCATGGAAAAATTTAAATAGTCTAGTCGAAGACGGTCCTCTGATGCAGATCCTGTGGTGGCGAAACTCACTTAATTTGGCACACTACAAGAGATTTTGAGGATCTATTATAGAGGATTTTTTGTGGACTTGTTCGACATGCAATGGTTCAAGATAAACATGGAGGGTCACAAAGCTACTCTGCACAAGGGAGAGTCTGGTTTCCTTGAGGTGGATTCAACTAAAAACTTGGACCGACCTAAGAGAAAATTTCGTACTACCTAAGCATTGTGAAAAAGTAATTTGTAAATATTTAACATCCAATTTTAGAAGTTATGTGCCTAGAAGCACTCATGTAAGTTATGTGGCTCTAGCAGGTGAAATTTCATCCTACAAAATCTTCATCAAATTGGTGGTACGTCATAGAGGTAGCCCCTCATAGTGAATGGACTTATCAGGGCTACCATGTGCCAATCATAGCGGCATCAATGGGGGAGATTGGAGAGGATGATCAGTCTCAAGCCGCTGAGGTGGTGCCAGACAAGCATCAAGCTGCTACTCTCTATGGGTGCATGCAGAGGATATACAAAATGAAATGGAGGACATCTGCCTAAACAGAGAGCTCTATATAGACAAAGGGAGTTATGATGAGCTATGCAAGGATGAGAGAGAGACCTCTTCAAGCAATGAACATTGTTTTTGAACAATTTTGCTTTGTTTTATAATATATATTGTATTCACATGGCTTTTTGTCCATTATTGTCTATACGCTATACTTGAGAAATTTAAATTGTGTTTAATCGTCATTGCTTCCACTCCAAGCCGAAGGACTCCTCAAAGGGCAGGTAGATCTTGCTCTTCTGACGAAGAAGTAGGAAGCGTGCATTGCTACTTGCTAAGGTTTAATTTGAATCCGGCTTGTAATCCTCATTGCAAGAATCCCTCTCCCTTTATGAGTCCTCTCTCTCTCTCTCTCTCTCTCTCTCTCTCTCTCTCTCTCTCTCTCTCTCTCTCTCTCTCTCTCTCTCTCTCTCTCTCTCTCTCTCTACACATGAATGCCTCCCCCTATTATATATAGTATAGATTATAACTTGTTCATATTTTCTTCTCTGTTCAATATTAAGATTAAATGTTCCATTGTTTAATGCAGGTATGGATGATGTTGATTTTCTTTCTTCTTCGTCACCCCAGCAGAGGAGGTGGTACGAGGAGCGTCATTGCTCTAGAGAACCATCACGTCATTCCACTCCTTCAGCGTCTTCCTTTGTTTTGGATCATTCAACACGCTTCGAAGCTTTGGTGTCAACGAGATAATCTTCACACTCTTCTAGGCATCGATGCTCTAGTGGTGGAAGTGGTGGTTGTGTGGGGATGCCACTGCTGATGCCTTGACACCGCCTCATGTTCAACGAGGCTCCTTACCTTCCCCTTCTTTACCCATCCCCACACCAGCCACGCCATTTCCATCTACGCCAAGTTTTGTGCGGCTATCAGCCGTTCCTGGCTACACACCACTAGCTTCTCCTTCGAGAGTCACCCTAGTCGACACTCCTTGCTTCGGGGCCCTGACTCCAAAGGATATACCTGACATCCATACCCCCATCAAGACTTCATTAGAGACACCACTCAACACCCCTGCCGAGACACTCAAGTTCACATGTCACAAGCGAGAGGGATTTCCGTACTCGATTGACATCAGTAGCAACATCATCTTGGATGACGAAGGCAAGAAGGTGATCTTGCGCATGCGCAGTCTTTGCTCTCCGGTGGTTTGACACTACATACTAAAAACCTAGAGTGAAGTGCCAAATGAATTAAAAGATAGAGTCATCAGCATGCTGCATGACAAGTTTCCCGTGTCAAGTCCGGATGAGCGCTTCAATGAAGACCCGATGAAGGTTCAAATGCGCGAATATTGCAAGCACAAGTGTTCTGAAATACAAAAAGCAATAAAGCATGGGTGGAACATGCCCGATTGGCTGGCCAAAGAAGATTGAAAGAATGCAAAGCGAGTAGCACGCAAGAATCTTGACAAGTGGAATCAACAAAGGGAGGCAGCCAAAGCGCGAGTAGAGGCAGGGAGCTTGCACCACTTGGGGAGCGGCGGGTGGGCATCATTTGAGGCCGATTTTGTAAGTGTTTTTGCATTTCTCTTTAGGTTTGGTAGTTACATCTATTTGTACTTTTAAATACTGACATAATGTATTCTTTGTATGTTTTGAACAGTGGTGGTCAATGACCGGACGTGACCCCACACCATACGAGCGCGAGTACACATGCAGAAAGGGCTTAAACACCTTGATGGACATTCTCAGTTCTCACGGTGGCATGGTTAGTATTTCACTTTAATCTTTTATATTTGTTGTATTTTAATGATAAGCTAAGAAAATAGATTGTTTTGTAATTATATGTTTATACTTACAAAAAGTCTTATTTTATTTTTTTGCAAAATCCGACAGATACGCCGTGTGGATGTGATGAGACGTCTGATTAGACGATGTTAGTCTAGCCATAGCCAGATACCATTAGCTTTCTTTTGTCATAGCATGTATAACGAGATGACACTGTTGGGAAAACAAGAGCAAGGGGCACCTCTATAACAATGTCTCCCAATAGCGCTCAAGATAGAATATCAGCACCACAAACGGTATCAAAAGAACCTCAACAAAACCACAACTCAAAGACAAGTGATCTCTTGGGAATTTACTAGCACACGCCCACCCAAAAGACCACCATGAAAATTAGGAAGCACTTACCCTAGCATGGATTTACAACACACGCCAACCAATGCACTTGAGAGAAATAGCTTTCACCTTCACCAAATAACTCTTCAAAAACACAATTTTGAAGTGTACACACATCTCCAAACAAGAGAGCTTCCACAATCTACCATACACCAAACTGCCTGCAAGCTGCCATATCCTGTGCGCTGAGGGACTGTATCTCCCAAAACACAACTCTAAAAGGGATGCTTTCAAACCTCAAAAATTCTCTGCATTTTCTACAACAAAATCTTTGAAGACCACAAATTTCAATTCTATGTACCTCTATGTGTAAAATTGGCGCGAACAGCAAGCTACGTGTAGGAAGGCTAGTCGAGGGCAAAAAACTGCATCCAAAAGCATCAAGAAGACACCACGACCCAAAACCTACAAAATTTTGATATTTTACTGAACTTTTTTAAGTTTTTACATGAGTTTTGATTATATAGAAGTCTCACTTCAAAAAACTCACTCACGGGCACTTACAGTAGCCCGACAGCTGTCACTAGACTAGCGACTTGCAGTGCATGTACATGTGCTTGCTAAAGCAAACTAAAAAACCCACAAAAAGAAAGCCCACACACCCTTTTGACATTGGGTTTCACGTCCGTATGTACAAATTTACAAAAAACGGGGTGTCAGAAATGCGCCCAACAACGCGTATACGTTTTCTCGTAACTATTAAAAAACAATGTATTTTCTCAATAATGACAATTGTGTTGTAGCTATTACATTCGCAAAGCTTAACAATCAAGTGATTTTGCCTATGATGTGTATAATTGTCATTGCTGTACTTTTGTCAATTCACTTTCGGCCAATTACTTTTGTCACTTTTGTATCTTTATTCTGCAAACAATACTATGCATGATGGAGTTAATATTATAATGTCTTGTGGGTGACTACTTTGGGTCTATACCTTGCACTTTCTTTCAAAGGTGAATTTGTGCTTATCTTGGATTCATTTAGGGATACTTTATTTTGGGAAAATTCAATATGGTTGATGGGTGACAGGGCATTGAATGCCCTACCACCCAAGAATCTTTACTCTCGGGCATTGCTATAAGCGTCTCTATATAAGGTTCTGCAATGTCGCTATAAGCATCGCTACAAAAGGACTGCAATCATCACTATAATTGTCTCTTTATAGTGATGCATATAGGGATGCCTATAGTGACAATTATAGCGACACTTATAGCGATGTTCCCATAGTGATGCTTTTAGAAACAATCTTAGCGATACTGAGCAGTAAACAAACCCAATTTCTTTTTGTCTCTAAAAGCATCACAAGTGCACATAACCTCTTGTAGTGTTGGATGATATCTTGATATTTTCCAAGGATGAAGAAGAGCATGAGCACCATGTACGATTTGTGCTTGAAAAGCTTCATGCATCAGGGTTATATGCAAAGTTGGAGAAGTGCTCTTTTCATCAATCTAAGGTGGAATTTCTTGGTTATGTTATCTCTGAAAAGGGAATCTCCATGGATCCAAAGAAGGTTCAAACCATCCTTGATTGGGAGACACCCACCTCAATAAGAGATGTTCAATGTTTCCTCGGATTTGCAAATTTCTATCGTATCTTTATACAGGGATACTCCAAGGTGGCTACAGCACTCACAAGGTTGACAGGCCATAATAAGTTTGTCTGAGACTCAGAGGCCGTGAAAGCTTTTCGGACTCTCAAGCAAGCTTTCACAACGGCACCCATTCTAATTTACGCAAATCCTACAAATCCTTTCATCCTAGAAGTAGACGCTGCAGATTTTTCCCTTGGCGCGATTCTACCCCAAGTAGGAGAGGATGGTCGTGTACATCTAGTGGATTTTCATTCCCACAAGTTCTCAGCTGCAGACATCAATTATGAAATCCACAACAAAGAGCTCTTAGCAATCATTGACTCCTTTGACACTTGTCGTCACCTACTTGAAGGAGTTCCTCATAAGATCACTGTCTATACAGATCACAAGAATTTGGAATAATTCATGGAATCCCGCATCTTGAATCGTCGCCAAGCCAGGTGGAGTGGTATCCTATCAAGGTTTGATTTTCATATCTCTTATAGGTCTGGCCATAAACAAGGTAAGCCAGATGCCTTATCAAGAAGATCCTACCTTGCACCTAGAGAAGGCGACGTAGCATTTGATCAACAAGAGTCAATGGGTTTGAAACCTGAGCAGCCTAAGCTAAACACCACCATGAGCCAAGCTCCTGAATATTCTAATTTTCTTTCTAAGGTGAAGATGCAAATTGCCAAAGAACCCCATGTTCAGAATATTAGACAACAACTACAAGGATAAGGGGTTAATGAGGACTTTCAAGAGATTGATAATCTAATTTACTATAAGGGTCTTCTCTCTATTCCACTAGGACCAACATGCTTGGAGGTACATCAGCAACGGCATGATCTTTCATCAACAGGGCACTTTGGGGTTTATAAGACAATTGAGCTTCTCTCTTGTGACTTTTGGTGGCCTCAAATGTGGAAGCTTTTCAAGGGGTATGTAGGCACTTGTGACACCTGCAATCGATCAAAAGCCCCTTGGCATCGTCCTCATGGGTTACTCCATCCCTTGCCCATTCCAAGCAAACCATGGTCATCCATCTCCATGGATTTCATTGTAGAGCTACCCTGTCACAAGGATTTGGCTCCATTTTAGTATTCGTGGATCGGTTTACAAAAATGGCACACCTCATTCCAACCACTAAAAAAATCACCGGCAAATGTATGGCCAAACTCTTTCTACAACATATCTATCGTTATCACGGATTACCGGATGACTTAGTTTTTTATTGAGGCACACAATTCATTTCTAGCTTTTGGAAAAGCTTATTCAAGCTACTTGGAATACAAATTAACCTCTCCTCAGTCAATCACCCACAAAGTGATGGACAAACAGAGAGAGTAAATCATGTTCTGGAACAGTATCTCCGCTCTGTACTATCAAAATTATCACCCGGATAATTGGATCGAGCTCCTACCGCTAGCAGAATTCTCCTATAACAGTTTTCATGCCTCCACTTGTCACACTCCATTCTTTGCTAATCATGGTCAACATCCCAAATAGGATATCCACAGGCACCATCAAGAATCCAGCTGCTATTCATCTTACACAACAGTTATCTACAATTCACAAAGAGCTTACAATTCATATCAAAGAAGCTCAATCCAAGTATAAAGAAAGTGCAGATCTCCATTTCATGCAGCATCCAAAATATGAAGAAGGGGATAAAGTGTGGCTCCTCAAGTGTGACCTACGTTCATCTCATCCCTGTCAAAATCTTGATTATCGAAGGCTTGGCCCATTTAAAATTATCCATCAAGTCAATCTAGACACTATCGACTCTAGTTGCCCTCATCCATGAAAATCCATCCGGTCTTGCATGTCTCACTCCTAGAACCTTGTCACACATCTAAGATCCCATGAAGAGCCCTACAACCACCTCTTCCGGTTGAGATTCAAGGACATGACAAATATGAGGTCAACAAAGTCATAGATTCTCAAGTTTTGTGTGGCAAGTTACAGTACTTGGTGCATTGGAAAAGCTATGATGTCAGTGAATGAACGTGGGAACCAGCAAAAAATCTTTAGCATGCATCTCTCAAAGTCCAAGAGTTCCATCAACAGCATCCATGGAAGCCCCAGTCAAGGAACACAACCGCTCCTCGTGGAACTCGTCGCGGGGGGGGGAGGGTAATGTCATGGATGCTTGAGAGTGAGTCGTTGCCTGTGTCATTGCCTACATCATCACTAGAAGGCTCTAGAAGAATCTAGAAGGATCTTGAATATTCTAGAAGGTTCTAAAAGTATCAAGGAGATTCTAGAAGCTTAGAGAAGATTTTGAAAGAGTCTAGAAGTTTTTGGAAAGCTCTAGAGATCTGAAGAAGGATCTAAAGATTCTAGAACGGCTAGAAGGATCAAGAAGCTTGGAGAAGATTCCAAAAGAATCTAGAAGTTTTTGGAAAGCTTTAGAAAGTTGTAGAAGGATCCAGAAGGTTCTAGAAGAACTAGAAGGATCAAGAAGGTTCTAGAAGATTCTAACCTCCTCAAGAAGAACCTAGAAAGTTCTAGCTGCCTCAAGTAACCTCCTCAAGAACTAGTATAAATAGGGGTCTTGGGCCACAGCCCCTCAGTCTTGCCAACACCAGTTGTGAGGCTCCTATGAGGAAATCCCTCTTCTAGTTCTTATGTTCAAGTCTTGTCCTTGCAATCAAGCCTTGTCTTGTACTCAAGTCATGTAATCCAAGTCTTGTATCTAGCTCTCTTAATAAAGTATTAAGTCTTGTAGTCAGTATTAAGCTTATCATCAAGTCCAAGTTCTTGTACATTGTCAGCGCCTCCTCTTGCTCTCTTCTAGCTCTATACGCACTCATAATAGGTATAGAGAGCACACAAAAAAAAAATTATCTCTGCAAACGTCCTTCGACACTTTCCTATCATTCCAATATTAAAGAGCATGTTCAGGTGAAAGTCTATAGCCGCTTTAATGACATGGCACTCGAATTCTAGATCGACAGATGATGTGATGCGGGTACGTGCTAACTCTCGTGCATAGAAGCATATAGAGGAAATTTGTCTACATTGAAGAATGAGCCTTGATGTTATCGCTTTGGTCTAGCAATGGACGGAGTAAACCCATTTGGATTACGAAGTCCTTCATGGAGCACGTGGCCTATTTGCTTTGTTAATTATAATCTTCCACCATGGCTAGCTATCAAGAAGGGCCATCTGTTGTTGTCACTGATCATCCCACAAAAGTAAAAAGCAAAGAACCAAGAGAGCATCCACCACTCTCTTCAGTAGATAGTTCACCGATTGGCACACCACGTACACCTTGGGGATCACACGAGCATAATCCTAGCAAGGTGTACAAGAGCAAGGATGGGACTGTTGTGGAGGATAGGGTCGAAAAGGCCATGCGACAGAGGATTCGATAGCTCTGTATAGTTCAATTTGGCCACTCTATTATGGAGATTTGGGATAATCAATATGATAAAAGAAAGAGTTACAACATTGATGCCATTCACTACTAGTATGGGGCAGTTAGCTAATGGTTGAGTGTGAAGTTGTTGTGTAGGGTTAGATTTAATGTAAAATTTATACATTTTTGCAATAGATTACGTCTATAATATATTTTTTTGAATAAATATTTCTAAAATCAACACTTTATGTTTATTAGAAGTATTTTGGTTGTGTATATTTAGGGCATCTCTTAGATTACTTGAGAGAGAGAGAGAGAGAGAGAGAGAGAGAGAGAGTTGGAAAGAGATAGCAACCCTTTAAATTAAATAAGATCTCTTTTTTTTAGGTAATAGTATTTGTTAAAAGAAGAAGGAATTCCGGAAAAAACATTGTATACATTTAGAGTAATCGATCTAAATTTCTTAATATAAAGTGTTTCTAAGTGATTTGCTTTGTCCTTTATTGTTGTTGAATCTATAATTTCGATCGTGAACTTTTTGTTGAATGGCTTGTATCTGATAATGTCAGTTATCATCAATTTAGTAGGTTGTTTTTTATGTTTTAAAATCCTTCTTTTTAGATTATTCATTTGTCCAATATATTTTTTAAAATTTATTCTACATCGTAATTTATAAATAAAAATATTACTTTTATTTTCTAGAGCTGTTGATTTTCGAGAGAATTTGTTTATGTAAAAAAAACAATTAAACTCTTTTAAAATTATTTTGTATGAACTTTTATGGGTTTTAGTATAAATATATAAGGTATTTAACATATATTTAAATGTTTTAGAATATAGATTGTTATTTTAAAGTAAACAATGGATTCACATTTGGGTGGAGAGAGAGAGAGAGAGAGAGAGAGAGAGAGAGAGAGACAGAGAGAGAGAGAGAGAGAGAGAGAGAGAGAGAGAGAGAGAGAGAGAGAGAGAGAGAGATGAGAATGCATTATTTGACTATGTTAATAATTTCTCTAAATATTATTGAACTTGTTGGTATTTGAATAAAATGTGAATTTTTGGAGTAATATTTGTACCTTGACTGGTGGATGGAATATCTATAGGTATTGAAGTTGATTGCAAAGATGATTCTCCTTTATTAGCTATATCCATATCTATAAACAATGTTATGTAATTTTCTTTTAGTTTGAAGAATATAATCATTTATAAATAGAGAAGAAATTATGATTTTATACCATTGCTTTGATTCATAGTAATGAAAAATTTGCAAGTAGTGCCATATTGCCTTCGTGCAAATTCCATATCTAGTGATGCTATAATGCTCTCCAAAGTGATTGGATCTTGTTTGTTTTTTACGTTGTATAGTTGCTCATACTCTTTTAGAATGATTGAAGCTAGTCTATTATCAAGAGTTTTCAAAGATTCTAATGGAATGTTGTAGCCAAAATGCAATAAGTTGATAGCATATGCTGAAATTCCATTTGTGTGTTTATCTAGTAAAGCTTGAGCTTCGTATCGCTCAAGCATTATATCTTCATTTGGTAAATCTTCTTTAAATATCTTAAGGATTAGTATTGTTAGACCTGCAAAGTAATTGTATTTGAATTAATTATATTTGAAATTATGAATAATATAAGTAAATTTTTTAAAACATAAGCTGAATTATTTACCATCTCCAAGGAGTTATTTAGTAGTATATATGTGTTTTTATCCATGTTTGAAACATATTGTTGGCTGCGTCCATATATTGTTTTAGCTCATCATAAGATGGCCAACCATAAATGTAATTTATTGGATCACGTCCTGAGATATTTTCATATTTAAATTGTTCGATTCTTAAGAAAAAATTTTCTCTGTGTTGCCTTTTTTATTTTCGTTACTCTTCTTGTTCTTTTGCTTGTAGTCTATTAAGGCTTTTGTTTTATCTTTGATAGAATTGAAGACCTAATATATTTTAACACAATTTATACGTTTAAGGTTATAAATATTGAAGTATGTGATTAAGATATAAGCTTACCTCCATATTGTTTAGCTTTCAATCTGAAAAATATAAAAATGAATTTATTAATAGTTTTTTTAATATCAATATAGTAATAAATTATAGCACCTTAAGTTTGATATAAAATAATTTAGCATACGTTACCTTTGTTTTAATCTTTGGAGTAAACTTTTGTAAGTCAATAATCTTCATATATATAATGATTTATTACTTGTATTTAGAAATCATCGATTGTAATTGAATTCAATATTTTTATGTTTATTCGGTTAGTCGATCGAGACAGCATGACATATAATAGTCCAGGAGAAAAACATTTTCGAATTATTAACAATGACTTACCAATGATAGTATATCCTTGGGATTTATGTCCAATCATTGCATATGCTAGTGTTAGTGGAAAAGATGTTTTATGATACCATGTTCCATTGTATGTCTTTTTTTTATATTTAGATCTTCTAATAGTTACATTTTGTTGTGTATGATTTACGTACACGTATTATAAGTTTTGTTATAATAGATTTTAGATTGTTATATTTAATATCTACGACTGTCCCAAAAGTCCCATTGGCTACACCTATTGATAGATATATGTTTTGTGTAAACATTACTCATGCCCCTATTGCTACTTTCGATAGGGTATGAAATTCTGCATCATTTATCCAATGTTGTAGTTCTGGTATATGATGTGCTTTGTAGCAATATCTATATTGAATATATTGGAATGGTTGAATATCTTTAATAAGATGAGGTCATTATAGTATATGACATCTTTATTATGTGTACATAGTATAGTTGTGTCTTTATCTATATATTGTTCTAGATCTTTCTCCTGTATAAATGGATGTTTTAAGTATTTATTTAATTGTGATTTAGATGGTTTACTTTGTCTGATTATATTTAAGAATTCAATGAAGTCTGGATATGAACAATGACGTATTGAGGTATATAATGTGTGGTGTATAGCTAATTTCCAAAATGTAGAATTTATTATTACACATTTTTGGCATATCAAGTCTTTATTTTTACAACTACATATTGCAGGCAATTGCGCTATATCTCCAAATAAAAGTAGTTTTTTAGTGTTAAATATTTCTAGCATAGATAAATTACAAGCTTCTGAAGTTTGGAGTATAATTGTATGTAATATTTGTGATGTCATCATTGAAAATTCATCAATTATAATTACATCGGAAGACCTTATTATTTAAATTGAATGGATATCATTTGGTTCTAAATTAGAACAAAATAATTGATTTTTATTAGGTTAAAAAAAAAGTGAAGTACATGCTAATCGACTAAGTCTTGTAGCTGCTACTCCTGTGGTTGCTGTAAGGAGGACTCATATGTTTTTGGTTATACATTTAAATGTGATATATTGAATTAGAAACGTTTTCCCAGATCCAGGTGTTCCATTTATTATATGTAACCCACCCGATTTTTCAAAAACATTTATTGTATATTAGTTCTTGCTCTTTAGTCAAAGTTGTATTTTCTATGAGTTTAAGCTCTTGTAGATGTATTATTGGATCATATTGATTCTCTCCTACAGTTTTAATATTGGTCTGTTTTTCTATAAAATCATTTGATGTTAAATGTTCTTCTAAATTATGTATGGGATGCATTTGGAGTATTTGATTTGTAATTTGTTGTCTAGATTCATCGATTAATAGATGTAATTGAGAATCATTTCCAACTAGATTCTCTATATCTTCTTCATTCTTTATTATTTATCGTATTTGACATTCTAAAAAGTAAGATTTTTCTATGTTGTTAATTGAGATTAATTCTTTTTCATGCAAAAATATACATGTTTTAATAGAATAGTAAAAAAAAAGACCTTCCATTTGATGGACAGGGTGAAAATCGGTAAATCTTACTAATTGTTTATACTATTCTATTTCATTTTCAAATAAATCATGCATTTTACATATCTTCTTTGTTGTATGCTTGAGTATTTTGTTAATTCTATCGTGACGAAAGTATGAATAAAATGTTAATCTCTCCAATTCTAATGGTCTTGCTGTATATCGATCAATTGGATGTAGTATAGAGGTTTAAAAATTTTGTATATATTTTTGTCTTTTTTTAGGAGGTGAACAATCTATATAAGTTACCTTTCTTTATTTTTTTATGATTGGTATCTCTAAACACATCATGGCTGCTTTGGTTGTTGATATTGGTTTTGTTAATACATAAGAAGATATTAGTTTGAGTTTTGTATCATCAATATTATTTAGTCCTAATGTTTTTGTTGTTTCTAAATCGATATCTATTTTTCCTATAGGTTCTAATTTCAATGCATATTTTAGTAAGTAATATGATAATCCTATATTGGTTACTTTTTTAATATTCATATGGGCTTGTCATAACAATAATACTCCTGCATGATAAGAAACCACATTTCTATGTTCTAATGTTGGTCTATAATAAAGCCATCGTTGAGTTTGTTCATGAATAATTGGCTTAGGATTACTTTGAATATCGTATGGAAATACATATTTACATTTTTATTTATTTTTTTGTAATTCTATTTTACAAGATTCTCTACAAATATGTATTTGTTTTTTGATAACTAAGTTATGCAATTTATATTCAATTGATGTTGGATCAAATTTATTTATTGTATGTAAATAAGGTATATGGCTATCTATCTCTAAAGATATTCGATCGATATCATTTGAATCTACCCATAGCATTATATGTGCATGTGGTGAACCTCTATTTTGTATCTCATATCGTATTAGATAGTGGTTGATGGTACCTAATAATCCACTAGGAATAAATATGTATTTGTTTAAAAATGTATGTAATCGTTTGTGGAAAATCATCATGCACTCGGTTGGACAATCTGTCCAATTGAGTTTTAAGTCTATCTTTTGGATAATTTTTTCTAAACCTTCTATTTCTACCCATCTACTAGAGGATACTTCATCACAAGTTAGTGTTAAGAAGAAGTTAGGTAAACCAAATGACTCTACCATGCATAATAAATCTTTTAAATTCTTACGATACCATGACAGAGAGCTTGGAATTGAATAAGAGATATTGTGTTTTATGATATGACGTATGGTATCTAGATCAGATGTATGTGGATTTTTAAGTTTGAATTTATCTATATCTAATTGTAGCATTGTTAAATTTGTTGAATTTGCTATTATCAAAGCTTGACGTAATTGTACATCATCAATAAGTATGACTTGTATAAAGTGAATATTGAGAAGAATGAGGCTATTCTCATTTTTAGATATGTATGAAATTTTCAAGCTCCATCATGAGCTCCATATCCTAATAGAAATAGAAATGGAAATAGAGCTTTCTCTATTGTAATATCTTCTAAATTAGATACTCCATCTAAACTTGCATATAAGTTAATGATTTTTTTGTTATTTAATCTTTCATACATAACCCCACCATGAGATAACTTACCTATTTTGTATTGTGATTTTAGTTGTGTGTTGTTTACTTGATCTAAGATACCTAAATAATTTGTATTGTGTGCTACTATCATTAAGTCATAGGGAGAAGATGATGCATATTTGTTTAGTAAAGTAGTAATTGCATTAGAAGGAATTATAGGAATTGCTAAAGTTTTTTGTGGTTGTTCATTTATAGTATATAACTAATGGATTATTTTTTACTAAAAAGAGCAATAGTGTGTTTATGTCATGTGAGTTTTCTGTTAGAATATTTAAGAAATCATTAGTATTTTGATATGAAAATAGAGGATTATCTAATAATGATCTTTGTTCTATATTACCTATGGCTATAGATGTTATCTTTTTACTGATATTTAAAGAGATGTCTAAAGTAGATAGCATTTGTACTTCATGTACATTCATTGTTAGTATTTTTTTTATATAAGTCTGGTGATAAGTTACCCAATATTTTCCTCTAATGTTGTTTTGAAAACATTTGGAACAGTTATAAATTTCTATATTGTCTTGTTTGTTATTTTGAAATGATGTTAGATATGGATTAGATAATTCATATCCTCGTAAATAGGTTTTTTTTTTCTATATATTTTAATTTTTGTTTTTCATACTTAAAAACTAAGTTTCCACAATTCGAACAATATTTATATGATTTGATCGAATTAGAACAAATATGTACCCATGAATCAAAATCTAAATTAAAAATGTCAAAAGTTGGAAGTAAGTTTGTTTTTCTACGTAAATGTCTTATAATCTTGGTATGCTTTGATTTTTGTTTTAGTTTGGATGCTTTGTTTGTAGGTAATAGTTTATTTGTTTTCATCTTCAATTACGTATTGTTTATTATTATTTTTTATATTTGGTGACCTTAAGATTTCTATTGATAGTATATTATTTCTATTGAGCTTAGACTAATATTCTAATTTGGAAAGAAAATATTTTTGATCTTATTTTGGTTATCAAAATATTAATATTAAAATCTTTTTTTTTATAGGTGTTTAAAATATTATTAAATATGACATACCTTGTGTTATAGTCAAATGTTAAGTTGCTTTGTAGATGTTGAAGAGCTTCTTATAAACTAGCAAATGGTAAAACTTAAGAAGTTAGAATATAGAGTTATATATAATTTGATGCTAATTACCAAAGGAATTATAATCATATTTTTTAATGATTTTTTTAATTATAAGAACATAACATGCTATAAATGGAAGAAGTTGGGACTCAATTTTGATATAGCACGCCAAGTGTGATGCACTTTTGAAAGCAAACAAGTTCTTGACAAGCTTCTTGTCTTTGGGCCATAGTCACTTGGATTGCACTCCTTGCAGGCTATGCCCAGCATGGACAAGCCACAAAGCTCTGGCACTTTCAACTAATGCAAAGCACCCAAGGCTTATTTGCAAACTTGACCATTTATGATGTGGCACCATGCAAAACATTGACATAGGCAAACAAATTCTTGATGTGGTCAGTAGTGAGGGGCTATTGAAATACAACATCGTACTTGCCAATGCTTTGACTAATTTTTGCGCTAAGTGTGGTGTACTTTTGAAAGCATAACAAAGCGGCTTGTTCTGTGAGCTTATGTGCAAAGAGCTATGCCACATCTTTCTCTAGCTGTCTGTGACCCAATTCCAGAATACCCTCCAACACTACATGTTCTAGCCCATTTATCTCCTACGAGAAACCTATGATCATGAGGACCTCATAACGCATGTCACGTCCTTAAAAAACCTTCTTGCTGTTGTACTCACAGAATAGCAACCCACACCTCAATTTGTCAAAGATTGGCACACACTCTTGGACAATGCCCTACTCTTAGGCGTGCAATTGGATGCCAACCTCCAATCCATGTTACTACTTGCTGCCCTAACCTGCTCCTAGCGACCTTTCATTACAACCCAAGCCTTAGTAATTGGCCTCACTATTGAGATGTTAATTGCCCACATACTCCAGGAGGACACCATGCATAGCGGCATGACCTCCTCACCGGTGGCGAACACTCCATGTGCCCAATAAGTGCAATGTGTTTTTGGATGACAAAACCGGAGCCCTTCCGCAAAACCGAAGGGATCTATTGAAGCGGAAGAAAAGAGGAGTATGAATGCATCGTGTGGGGATGAAATGAGAGGAGATGAGGATCAGTTTGTTGAGGTTGAAATGGAGGAAAATTATTTGGCCAGGAAATTGAATGCGATGTTCCCGAGCAAAGGGATTATTCTTGATGACGGTGGTAATATGGATGTGGATACTTGTGGTAACTCTTATGCTTCCCGAGATGAGGAATTGATGGCTTTCAAGCCGAATGTGATGGATGAAGATTTCTCGAATGAGAGCCATATTTATGAGTGCCCGACTGGCCCTGTTCCCCCTCTTTACCATTGTGCTTGGGATGTGCAAGAATGCATGGGGATGTTGAATTCGGAAAAGGCTGACATGCATCGTGTAGTGGAATTGAATGAGGAAGTCTTAGAGGAGCATCAGGTGGGCCCTAAAGACTCCCACCCCTCACATGATTGGGGAACGCAAGCGTATGCGGATATGTATGAATCAAAAATCGAGGACTGGCTGGAGCCAGTCCTCGATTTTTTATTCATACATATGACTGAGTGGATGTAAGACCAGAGATGGTGGATGCGCTTCTAGGCCATGAGACAGGGTCGTTCTCCTCGGAAGAGGGGATGCTCCCCGAGTCGGCTGAAAGACTTGAAACCTTGTTAACCAGGTCTGAACCAGGTGTGAGACCATATGAAAGAGAAGAAGTGGTGTCACGTGACACATCCAACCCTATGTGTCCGTGGACAAGCTACAACATAACAGGGTTCAGTCAATTCCATTAATCTAGATTTAGAAGTGGTCTGGCACTTTTGTGAGTCTATTCGTAGACCGTGCATGCCCAGTCACTTAGTTTAGATGCATATCCTCTGGTTGCACATAGCATAAGAATAAGCATTTACATCAGATTCCATCAGAGTCAGTTTGGGAATCTTTCAAGTGACTTTAGCCTAATTTCCCTATTTTTGACAATTTTCACTTATTTAAGTGACTTTTGTTGGGAACGGAGTAGGGAAAATTGGGTAAGTTAATATATAAGCAAACCCAAGTTATCACTCAATGGCAGAAGAAGCAGTAGGAGCTTCCCACTCAACAAGCGTCTTCTCAGCAAGAACCCGCAGTACCTCCCCTCACTTGGCGTTTTCAGCTTTGCTTGATCTCCATCAACATTCAGCCTAGCGTTTTTAGTTCCCTCCACCACCCACAGCCTCTCGCATTTCCAGTGTTGGCATTGCCTACAGTCTCCCCTAGCCTGGCATTTTCCATTGCTACCATCGCCAACACTTCCAGTTGCCTAGCGTTTTTGCTAGGACCATCCAGATCTGCCAGTGTTTTGGTTTTCAGCCCATTCCATAGCAGAAGAAGCAGCGTTTTCAGCAGTCAAGACAGCAACAGATTCAGCCCTAGTTGGTTGCAGAAGATAGTCATTTTCAATCACCGAAACAGCCCCAAATTTCAGCAGTTAGAAGACTGCAAATTTCAGCCCTAAAGTCGTCGTCGTCACCACCATCGTCATCATCGACATAGTCCCAAATTGCATCAGTCCATTGCATCGTCATTGTACCACTTTGTGCAATCACAAGTAGATCACTCTCACCGACGAGAGTGGGGCCTTCGGAAGAGGGTTTTACAACCTCTCAGGTGTCGTATCTCTCTTCTCTCTTTCTCTCAGTCTCATACACTTGCACGCACAGTGTCTACTCACTTTTTTCGTGACCACAACATTCTCCATTAAGAACGGAAGGCTCTCCCTTCCATAAGAACTAAAAGGAACCTTGAGCAAATATGGATCACTCATCTTGAGAAAACCAACATTCATTCCGCTGCACCTTACATTGGTATCAGAGATTTAGCAGTGTTCTGTATCACTCAAGGAAAGAACCACAACAATCACAAGAAATTTTTTTTCTTGTTGCGGTCGCACGAACCCAATTTCGCTTGGGCGTGTCGATTCCTAATCATGTTTTTGAAGAGTGACAAGAATCCAACAAAAGAAGGGCTTGTCTAGCCTCCCCTTGTGTCTCTTTTCACTCATTGAGAGCGGACCATGCACTTCGCGGCCGGCCAATCGACGTGAGGTGGGAAAAAGCAACCTTGGTGTGAGTGCAAGGCCGCCAAGGGGTGCACCCGCAGAAAAGAGTAGAACTCGGGTGAAGAGAAGATCCTTCTCAAACACGATTTGCAAGCGAAAGAAAACCTCAAGAACTCAAGAACCTCAAGAACCCAAGACCCTCAAGAACCCAAGTTCCTTGTGAACTTAAGAACCCAAGACCACAAGAATCCACGACTTCAGAATGGTCATCACTCGAAGAAGAATGGATACTTCGCTTGGAGGTGATGCGCATGAGAGAGGCGAAGAAGAATTTTCCCCACCAGGAAGTTTTTCTGACCCTTCCCCATCTACAACAAAGATTGCACTAACTCCAATGAAGGAGTTGGAGGAGCTGTTGTTTATGGAACAGAATTTACAATGCAAAGCAAGAAATGCAACAAGAATGGCAAAAATGAAACGCAGACACGCGGAAGACAAAGCATGATGAAGATGTGGAAGACTTTTTGGAAAAGATGGAGGTTGCTTGCATTAGCAACCAGATTCACGACCCGGTGCAGATGTTACGTCTTCTCCAAATCTGTTTGAAGAGTGATGCATGAGTTTGGTCCAAAGCATTTGAAGAGGAGTTGTGTGTGGATGATCCACCTATAAGATTGAGTTGGGACAATCTAAGGCATGGATTGGAAGTGGAGTTTGTGAAGACGGAAGATCCTGACAAAGTGCGGCAAGAAGTACAAGGTTTGGTACAAAAGGAAGGTGAGCCAGTAGATGTGTACATACGTAAGTTTTCATTGGCATGGGAGCAGATGTGCAAGGCCTTAGCACCACAAGTACCCCCGCCTGACATGATGCAGAAGGACAGATTCTTGGCTGGTCTTTGGTAGAATATACATTGGAGAGTGGAGCTAAAGAAGCCTAGTACATATGAAGATGCACTACAAGTAGCAAAGAACAAAGAGTGGAAGCTGAGGAAAATGAGCTAGCTAGGAGTAGAGTCTTTGCCCATGAGGTCTGAATTTCAGCCTATGGACTCTTTACAAGGTCACATGCCAGGGGTTCATCATGAACTAGTGGTTTCTGTTACCCCTCAAGTTATGCCAGCAGTGGTCACTACAGCAATGCAAGATGATGGGCTAAGGCAATGAGGCAAGTGGTAGATTTAATGAAGAATCTCAGCCTAAACCTGCTAGGTACTGTGGGAAATAATCGAGGTCGAGGAAGGTTTGCAAATCAGCCAAGAGGTGAAGAAAGACCCAAGAATGGTGTTGGACAAAGCAATGGTAGGTTCTGGAGGCAGACACCCACATGTTATAATTGTGGAGAGTTGGGTCACATCAGCCCGCAATGTGATAAGCCACCAAGGATGGGTGGAGACATGTATCCATTTTCAAGACAGGTGTTAACTAGGTCAAATAATTATGGCATCGAAATTAAAGGAGAAGAAGGAACCAGTGGATTAACCCAGGAGGAAAAGGGGAAGACAAAAGTGATAAGTGTAGTCACCTTGGAGAAGGCATCAAAGCTAGAGGATACATTAGTGATGCCTATTGGGAAGATGACTACAGGGGAAACGGAAGGAAGAAGTGCCCCAGGTCCTAGTAAGAAGAAGGGAAAGAGCCATGAAGGCGAAGATGTCAAGGCCAAGAGGAAAAGGAGGGCTCGTCGCAAGTTTCATGTTTTAGATTTTCCACTAGGAGATGGGCAATTAAGCTATGACTTGAAGGAGGATCTGACGGGCAGGAAAGTAGATGTTACTTTTGGGCAGTTTATAGAGATGGTGCCTAAGCTAAAACGACATTGGAAGAGGATGGTAACCCAATGGAGAAAGAGCCAGAGAGAGGTTCAATAAAGGTGTTGGTGATGGATGAGCTACCAGACATTTGTCCAATAGTAGATGTGTGGCATAAAAGAAAAAAATTGGGACAAGGTTATGTTGATGGCAGAGCCCAAATATGTGTCATAACACACTCATGCGTTGAGAAGATGGGTCTTACAGTGACTGGGGAGTCAGGCTTTCGGATCAGATTGGCAAACCATCAAAAATTAAAATGTTTGGGTGTTGTAAAGAGCTTAGAAGTGGAGGAGTATGATGCAAAGGTGGTGGTTGATTTTCATGTGATGCCAGTGGGGTTGGGAGCATATCATATCATACTCGGTAGACCATGGTTACGTGCAGTGGGAGCTATTCAAGATTGGAGACGTGGTACGATCAGCCTCTATGGAAAGGCAGGTGCCAGAAGATTTATAATATGGACACAAGGAAACGATTGGAGGAGCTTTATGAAGATGAGGATGAGTCTACTGTTGAAGACTACTCCACAGTGTCTGATGAGTACAGTGATAGCACTACCAGTAGTGATGAGGATGCTGAGGTTGCATTTCTTTTGATGGACAAAGAAAGCCATGAGTCTGGTTTAATCGCATTTGCAAATGAATTTGAGGATGAAAGTGAAGGGCCTTATGAAGTGATGGAAGGGCTGATGCAAACCAAGGTTGAATTGTCAAAGAAGCAGGAATTGATGACACAAATGATCAGTGGAGACCTCTCAACTATGGAGAAGGAGATATATTTGCACATGCTGGCTAGTTTTCCTAATTTGTTCATTACTTCATATGAAGAGATCAGAGGGTTCAAGGGCGAAGAGATGCATATAGAGCTGAAAGAACGTGCTAAGCCAGTGCGGCAAAGGCTAAGAAGGATGGGTCAAGAGCAGATGGCAGCCTTGCAGGAAGACATGGACAAGCTATTGAAGGCAGGGTTCATAGTCCCTGTGGAGACCACATAATGGGTGAGTCCAGTAGTAGTCAGTCCAAAGAAGGATGGGAAGTGGAGCATTTGTGTAGATTTTAAGCCCTTAAATGCAGCCACTAAGAAGAACCCATATCCTCTTCCATTCATCGATCAGATCTTGGATTCAGTGGTTGGCTATGAGAGGTACAATGTGTGTGATGGTTTTTCAGGCTATTTTCAATTGAAGATTGCTCTTAAAGACCAAACAAAGACAACTTTCATTACGCCATGGGGCTGCTATTGCTACACGGTATTGCCATTTGGGTTGTCAAATGGACCTTCCTTCTATCAAGAGAGAGAGAAAATTGGGTTTTGGCACCATTCATTGGTAGTTGTGTTAAAGCTTTTATGGATGACTTCTGTGTCTGCAGCAGTAGGGTTGAACACCATGAGAAGCTGTAGATTGTATTGGCTCGATATGATAAATGTGGAGGACAACTAAATCCAAAGAAATGTCATCTAGCACAGCCAAGGGTGAATTTATTGGGCCATATGGTGTCAGAAAATGGCATTGAGGCTGATCCAGACAAGGTTAAGTCTATTGTTATTCTTCCATCACCTACGAGTACAAAGCAATTGGCAACCTTTATACACAAAGTGAAGTACATGGCGAGGTTTATTCCATTGTCTTTGCAGCTTCTTTATCCATTACAGCAAGTGGCAAAGCATGATCCATTGCAATGGGATGACAAGTGTGAAGAAGTGTTTCAAGAGGTCAAAGAGGTGTTAGGGGGTCTGTCAGCCATGCAGGCCCCTCATTGGGAGAAAGTTTTTTATGTAAATCTATCAATAGGGGATGATGCCATTGGAGCCATGCTATTGCAAAAGGGGAAGGGCAGTCATTATATGAGGCCAGTGTATTGTGCAAGCCAAGTGAAGTTGGTAGTAGAGAGAAAATTCTCAGAAGTAGAGCTAGTGATGGCCAGTGTAATATTTTCTTGTCGACGGTTTCGTCATTACTTGCTACCACGACCTTTTGTTTTCTTGATGAGTTATGCCTTTTTGACACAATTAATTAATGGCTCTAACATGTCAAATGTGGTGAAGAAATGGATAATTGAGCTGTAAGAGTTTGAGTTCTCTTTTCTAGTGGAAGACAGTACAAGGGCTACCCTAGCTGATTTGTTGACCTATAAGGAGAATCCCCTTATTGTTAAGGAAGAGGCAGTGAAAAAGGTAGTCGAAGAAGCACCACAGATCAGCAATGCACATGTGGTGTTCTTTTATGGTTCATACAGAAAGATCCATCATGCAGCTTCAGGGGGTATAGCACTCTATGATCCAGAGGGGAAGCTAGTATGCAAGAGAGGGTTCAAGTTGGATGCGCATAGTAACAATGAGGCTGAATATGCTACGTTGCAAGCCGGATTACACATTTGTTTGAAGCATGGGATTAGAAGGTTGAGCATAAAAGGTGATGCCTTGTTAATTGTGAAGCAAGTGTTGGGTGTGTGGAAGAGGAAGAACACCTCATTGAAGGAACTGTGTTTCAGGATTAAAGTCAAAAGTTTGAAGCATGGAGTATCAGACACATTGAATGTTCTCTAAATGAAGAGCTCAAAGCATGCTATTTGTGTTGAGGACCAATTTACCTCTTTATCATGGCCGGGAAACATTGGCTCAAGAAGAGGAGTTCTTGCTAACAAGAATCATTCCAAAAGACATTCAAAAGTCTAAGAAGTATGGTTTTGTGCATAGAGCATACAGGTACAAATTGATTGGTGATGTCTTATACATGAAAGGGGTTGATCTCATGCTGAGACGTGTACCTTGGCAGTGATAGCCGTTTTTCGTCTTTCCATAATTGCCATAGTAAGCTACCTCACCCTATCAAATCACTCAAACATTTTGGTTATCCCTACCATTTCATTGTACATAGGCGTGTGTGAGTTAGGGGACTTTCTCCATATTTTCTTAAAAACCCTCAATTAGCTAGTCACTGGGCTAGTTGAGCCAAAAAAATAAATAAAATCAAAAAAATAAAATATATTATGGCCCATTTGTGTGTAAATATTTCATTGTATATAGGGCTTAAATAAAAGGATTTTTCATAATTATTTTGGTATTTATTTAAATATTTATACTTAGGTGTGTGTTATTTATGCTATGTACATTGACTCACCATTACCACAATTTTTCTTACCATACTCTTTATTCCATAAATAAATAATTTCATGCAAGCTTCTCTTATTTTTGGTGTAACTCCATCCCAACAAAATCCAAAAAAACTAGTTCTATTTATGTGTATATTTTTTCACTATTGTGATTTTTTCCTTCCTACATCTATTCTCTATTAATCTCATAAATTAAACCACCAAAAATATTCATCTTTTTATGGTAGACTTATAATGAGAGAGATTTATTTTGACCCCTTTATATTTTTTCCACCTATATTATTTATATTTGACATGTACATATTTTTTTAGACCCCTCAATATTTGATTTTCTTAGTTGTACTATTCACTTATATCCTGATCTCAACAATATCTTCAATTATAGACCTACCAAATAAGGCCAAGGGTAAGTGGCATTCATGCATGCACTATGGGGGGCTCACTCTTGGAGGTATTCAAAAGAATCATCCAAAGAAGGACCTCACAAGGACTTTGTGCAGTGGAAAAAAACGGTCGATTTTGTTGAATTTTTAAAGATCGCATGCTCTCCGAATTTGATAAGGTAATACAAACAAAAGTTGTAGCTCTTGGGTTAAAATTTTGCCTCAAATTGTTTCATATTTTTTTAAGCTACGAGCTGTGAGCTATGATTTTATTGGTGGACCCCAGTTTTCCTAAGCCATGCTGCCACACTCCCTCTTCCACTTTATCATTTTCCTCTTACACACACACTTCTCCACTCATCATCCCCACCTCTCTCACCACTCCTCTCTGCACCTACTCACCTTCTTCTCAACCTTGAAGAATAAGAGAAACCATGGTGAACTCATGTCTCCTACACACACTTCCATTCCAAATTGACCACCTAGTCTCATTTTTCCTCATCCATATTACCCATATCTATCAAAAAACCACAAAATTCAGCCTCTTCTCTTGAAAGACAACATCATGGTGATTTATTACTCATGTTCACTTACCCTGGCTCTCAAGGAAGGTCAAGAGTGGAGAAAAAAACGTACCGTCAAAGCTAGTGGACCGTCAACAAGCGTCAAAATTGACCCTACTCAAGACACTTGGAGCATCAACATTGTAAGAAATCCATATTTTCTTACCTATTAAGAGTTTTTTCTTCCTTATTTGTATCCTACTTGGATACTCCCATTGTAAATATCCAATTCCATTTGTAAATCAATAAAAATACTAACTCTACTAATTTACTAACACTAACCTACTATGAAAAGTCTTATCACCTCCACTTCTCTCCTCTCTCTCTTCTTCATCTATCCCCACCAACTTCTTGATAATTCCAAGCAAAAGAAATTAGATAAGTGCTGAAAATCTAACGCAACCATGGTTAGAAGAGTAACCCTAGCCCTCAAAATTTCTATAAAAGGAGGGTGTAGCTAGCACAAAAAGGGGGATCCATAAGCAAGAGCACTATGCTATAGATTGAGAAGCCAAGCTCAACCTCTCTAGAAGGATCTCTTGAGTGGAAACTCATTGTCTTATGCATATGCATGTGTTGTATTAGGGGTGATTAGCAAGGGAACTCTATGCCATTGTAAGAGAGAGTGATCATTCAATTGAGAGTAGAAAATCTATCATTTCTCCTACTAGTGTAAGCCCAACATTTGCTGAATCAAGGAGGGTGGATTTGAACTAAGCTTGGATACTTTGTCTCTCTTCCAACGTGAAGTAATGGACAACAATGATGTGTAAGTGTCTTGGTGCTTTTTTAAGTTCTGGATAGCTTGTCTCTAGGTGTTGTCATCAATTCAACCATAAATTCCACATACTGTAAGAGGGCGACAGGGTGGAGAGGACTCCCCTGGCCTTAAGACAGTGATTGGGGTGGCTTTTCTTGTGATGTGTTGTGGTGTAAGTTACTCAAGATATGTTAAACAAATACTAATCTCACTTTGATTGATCATGACAGATTTGTAAGAAGGTATTAATGCAACAACACCCCCTCCCGCTTCTCTCTCTTTCTTACATATATAATTGTGTTTTCTTGATCACTACCGATACATTTCAAAGCAGCCCGAGCATTATCTCTCTCTCTCTCTCTCTCTCTCTCTCTCTCTCTTTACGCGTCCTAGTTCGCATCCAAAACTAGGTGGTGCCCCAAATTTGTGTAGGGTTAGGTTGCGGGTTTGTGTGTTTGTTTGTTGTTTTTTTCCAACCCCCACCCAATTGAGCAACACGGGAGCCTAGAAGAGTGCTTAGAGGCCACTCTTCTTGTTGCCCACCCCGGACCGCCTCAAATTGGTGCCCCCACTGAGGAATGACTTTGTGCTTATTGTTGTTGTATTGCATGAATGCTTGAATTTTAGCATAATCAAGTAGATTATATGAATCATGAAAACTTGTATGACCAAGTTTAATTTCAAGGCAATAAAAATTGATCTAGAATATGGTTTGGATTAGCATAACATAAGAAAGGAAAAAAACATTTTCACATAAGAATCTAGAATTCATGTTGAAATACCTTTCAAAACTTTGTGTAGTTAGTTGATGTCATGAGAGAAAGTGATTGTTTGGAACTAATCTTTGTGTGGTTATAGCATTGAGAGACTATGACACGCTATACCTTTGATGATATCCCAATCTTCTTCGGAAATCTAGAAGAAGATGTTGATGATTTTCTTGTTGATTTTAGAATGGTTTGTCGTATCCTTGGTAAAAGGGATGACATTGCAAAAGGGGATTTTCTATTGCTATGCCTTAGAGGCAATGCTGAGAAATGGTTTTGGAGTATGTCTTCTGAGATTGAAGATGGGTATACCCAGATTTTCCAAAGATTTGAAGACCAGATTCTCTAAATTTCCAACAACAGAGAAAGCATGGGCTTCATTAGGGAGACTTCAAGAACATGGTGAAGACTACTATGCTTATGAGGATATTTTTTCTCATCAATGGGGAGGATGTGGGTTTAGTTCTACATTTCCAGATTATGTAAAAATGGAGCAATTTATTTTGGGTTTGTCTCCTTTCCTAAAGACTAAGGTTACTTGTAGTGGACCCTCTACCTTTGAAGAAGCGGTCACTATTTCCCGAAGGAAGTTTCACAAGTACTTCTACATCAAAAATGGTTTCCATCATGCTAGAAGAACCAACCATCATGAAAGTGTTTCTTTCAAGGAGTCATCTCCTTTGCCATACTTGTCTCCTTCTACTCCGACAAATGTTGAAGAAGTTACTTACATGCCAACTGATTATTCAAGTGCTAAAGTGTGTGGCCAAGATTCAAATGTGGAATCTTTTTCTTCTACCTTTATCACAAGCATGCAAAAATCGACACAAGATATCTCAAATGGCATTGATGATTCAATAATGGATACATCCAACCTTTTGGCGGAGGATCAATTTCTAGTCTGAGCAGACGAAGCTTTTGTGCTACATGACTCTATGGAAAATGAAGACCTTGAAGGTAACCTTGATCTTATGGAATGTTCTGAGAGTGTATCTTGTCTAAAAGAAGAGAGTGAAGAAGAAGATGAAATCATAGGTGGGGAGATCATAGACCACATTGATCATAAAGAGATGATTCTGTACATGGAATGCCAACTCCAAAACAAAGTAGAAGAGTGTGAGTTGAATCCATGTGAGGATAATCTTCAAGAAGTGTTTGAGGATGTTGAAAAGCATTGGTATGACCCATGTATATTAAGCATGGAGGAACCTATCATGCAAGAAGCCAAAGTTTTCACAAAATCAGATAGTAATCCATCAACCTTTGAGGTGGTACAATGTGAGGAGTTACAACCTTGCCAAAGGGGGGGCTTAGAAGGGGATGGAGAACAAGGGAGAGTAGTAAAAAATAAAATCATAAAAGGAAACTGTCATAAGGGTATCATTCTCTCCAATGGTGTTTTAGTGGGTGGCTCTTCAATTATGGGACAATCTCTTAGCAAGAAAATCCAAACTTTTGAAGCCCCAATGATCTTCACATTGGGTTTCACCTCTTCAAAGTCAACTTCTGCTCTCTTCACATATACCTTTCATAGGGGGCACCATACCTTCTTAAGTGGAAGAGGACATGAATACTTGGTGATGAACGGATGTTTCCAAACCTTCTTCATTTGGTTCTTTGGTGTATGGAGGTCGCACATTGTGATGCTTCTGGTCTTCATCATAGATGAAAAACTTGTTGATTGCCACTTGTGGATATTTCATTAATCAGTACCAAAATCTATTCTCTTCCAATGTGTTGAAAGCAATAGAAAACTTCGTCTATTATCTACTTATGTGGTAAACTATTTGCAATATCTTCCAATAGCAGTTGGAAGCATGGATCAAGATTTCCTAAATCATGAAGGTCGTAGAATTTTTGACTTGATGAGCCTACCCAGGCTGAATGAATTTTATGAGCTACAGTTCAGGAATTTGCTCATACAAGCTCTTGAAGTTCGTAGCAGATACATCAACTTTACACAGAAGGAAGACCAACCAATCTTTTATATCACATTCATAGTGATAGATGCAATTATAGACAACAATAAAATCTACAAGTTTCTTCAACCGAAATCAGTAAAAGATTCCATACCATACATCTCTCTTTAGGAAAGATATTTCAAGATCTTTGATCCCGGGGGGTGCCTATGGAAACTTTCTCCATGGAGGAGGTTTACTCAGTCACTTCATTACATCCTGCTATTGGCTCTGAGAACCTTTCATATCACACAAGGTTTTTAATCATACAACAAAGGTTCTTCAAAGATGAGAGTAGACAAAGACAGACGTTACACAATCTACATGTTGTATGGTCGGATAAATGGTACATGAATGTACCATTATCTAAGGGGGGGGGGGCAAATGATAGCCGTTTTTTGGCTTTCCATAATTGCCATAGTAAGCTACCTCACCCTATCAAATCACTCAAACATTTTGGTTATCCCTACCATTTCACTGTACATAGGCGTGTGTGAGTTAGCGGACTTTCTCCATATTTTCTTAAAAACCCTCAATTAGCTAGTCACTGGGCCAGTTGAGCCAAAAAAATAAATAAAATCAAAAAAATAAAATATATTATGGCCCATTTGTGTGTAAATATTTCATTGTATATAGGGCTTAAATAAAAGGATTTTTCATAATTATTTTGGTATTTATTTAAATATTTATACTTAGGTGTGTGTTATTTATGCTATGTACATCGACTCACCATTACCACAATTTTTCTTACCATACACTTTATTCCATAAAGAAATAATTTCATGCAAGCTTCTCTTATTTTTGGTGTAACTCCATCCCAACAAAAATCTAAAAAAACTAGTTCTATTTATGTGTATATTTTTTCACTATTGTGATTTTTTCCTTCCTACATCTATTCTCTATTACTCTCATAAATTAAACCACCAAAAATATTCATCTTTATATGGTAGACTTATAATGAGAGAGATTTATTTTGACCCCTTTATATTTTTTCCACCTATATTATTTATATTTGACATGTACATATTTTTTTAGACCCCTCAATATTTGATTTTCTTAGTTGTACTATTCACTTATATCATGATCTCAACAATATCTTCAATTATAGACCTACCAAATAAGGCCAAGGGTAAGTGGCATTCATGCATGCACTATGGGGGGCTCACTCTTGGAGGTATTCAAAAGAATCATCCAAAGAAGGATCTCACAAGGACTTTGTGCAGTGGAAAAAAACAGTCGATTTTGTTGAATTTTTAAAGATCGCATGCTCTCCGAATTTGAAAAGGTAATACAAACAAAAGTTGTATCTCGTGGGTTGAACTTTTGCCTCAAATTGTTTCATATTTTTTTGAGCTACGAGCTGTGAGCTATGATTTTATTGGTGGACTCCAGTTTGCCGAAGACATGCTGCCACACTCCCTCTTCCACTTTATCATTTTCCTCTTACACACACACTTCTCCACTCATCATCCCCACCTCTCTCACCACTCCTCTCTGCACCCTACTCACCTTCTTCTCAACCTTGAAAAATAAGAGAAACCATGGTGAACTCATGTCTCCTACACACACTTCCATTCCAAAATTGACCACCTAGTCTTATTTTTCCTCATCCATATTACCCATATCTATCAAAAAACCATAAAATTCAGCCTCTTCTCTTGAAAGATAACATCATGGTGATTTATTACTCATGTTCACTTACCTTGGCTCTCAATAAAGGTCAAGAGTGGAGAAAAAATCGTACCATCAAAGCTAGTGGACCGTCAACAAGCGTCAAAATTGACCCTACGACACTTGGAGCATCAACATGGTAAGAAATCCATATTTTCTTACCTATTAAGAGTTTTTTCTTCCTTATTTGTATCCTACTTGGATACTCCCATTGTAAATATCCAATTCCATTTGTAAATCAATAAAAATACTAACTCTACTAATTTACTAACACTAACCTACTATGAAAAGTCTTATCACCTCCACTTCTCTCCTCTCTCTCTTCTTCATCTATCCCCACCAACTTCTTGATAATTCCAAGCAAAAGAAATTAGATAAGTGCTGAAAATCTAACCCAACCATGGTTAGAAGAGTAACCCTAGCCCTCAAAATTTCTATAAAAGGAGGGTGTAGCTAGCACAAAAAGGGGGAGCCATAAGCAAGAGCACTATGCTATAGATTGAGAATCCAAGCTCAACCTCTCTAGAAGGATCTCTTGAGTGGAAGCTCATTGTCTTATGCATATGCATGTGTTGTATTAGGGGTGATTAGCAAGGAAACTCTATGCCATTGTAAGAGAGAGTGATCATTCAATTGCGAGTAGGAAATCTATCATTTCTCCTACTAGTGTAAGCCCAACATTTGCTGAATCAAGGAGGGTGGATTTGAACTAAGCTTGGATACTTTGTCTCTCTTCGAACGTGAAGTAATGGACAACAATGATGTGTAAGTGTCTTGGTGCTTTTTTAAGTTCTGGATAGCTTGTCTCTGGGTGTTGTCATCAATTCAACCATAAATTCCATATACTGTAAGAGGGCGACAGGGTGGAGAGGACTCCCGTGGCCTTAAGATAGTGATTGGGATGGCTTTTCTTGTGATGTGTTGTGGTGTAATTTACTCAAGCTATGTTGAACAAATACTAATCTCACTTTGATTGATCATGACAGATTTGTAAGAAGGTATTAATGCAACAAGCACCCCCTCCCCCTTCTCTCTCTTTCTTACATATATAATTGTGTTTTCTTGATCACTACCGATACATTTCAAAGCAGCCCGAGCATTCTCTCTCTCTCTCTCTCTCTCTCTCTCTCTCTCTCTCTCTCTCTCTCTCTCTCTCTCTCTCTCTCTCTCTCTCTCTCTCTCTCTCTCTTTACACGTCCTAGTTCGCATCCAAAACTAGGTGGTGCCCCAAATTTGTGTAGGGTTAGCTTGCGGGTTTGTGTGTTTGTTTGTTGTTTTTTTCAACCCCAACCCAATTGAGCAGCACGGGAGCCTAGAAGAGTGCTTAGAGGCCACTCTTCTTGCTGCCCACCCTAGACCGCTTCAGTGGGAGGATCTTTATAGAGTGTTGGAAGAGAATCATGAAGGCGCATGTGGTGGCCATTTTTCTCTAAAGGTCACCTTGCATAAGGTCTTGCAAGAGGGGTATGTATGGCCTAGTTTGCACAAGGATGTTCACCATTGGTGTAGGTCTTGCAATAGGTTTCAAGCATTTGGGAAGAGAGTGTTGAAGCCAGAGTTACGAAAAACCATTATGGCATTTGATGTGTTTGAAAATCGGGGGATTGATGAAATAGGCCCATTACCTATCACAATCAGGGGCAAAATCTATATTTTGATTGCAGCGGACTATCTTTCTAGATGGGCAGAGGCTATAGCAGTAAAACAAATCACTGCAAAGGATGTGGAAAAATTTGTGTATGATGAAATATGTTGCAAGTTTGGGATGCCATTGGAGCTACTTTCAGATAAGGGGCCAGGATATAGAGCTAAACTGCTATACTTTTTATGTGCGAAGATGAAGATTAAACACCAGCATACCACTCCTTATTACCCACAGTGTAATGGTTTAAATGAAAGATTCAATGATGAGTTACAAATTCTTTTGAAAGTGACAGAGCACCAAGGAAAGAATTGGGATTTGGAATTGCCTAGTGCATTATGGGCTTACCGTACTTCGGTGAAGACAGGTACAGGGTTTACTCCATTTCATTTGGTATATGGAAAGGAAGCACTATTGCATGTGGAGGTAGAGTTGCCTGCAATAAAGATGTTAGAGAAGTTGCTTGGGCCGCCTAGTGATGCATTCAAAGAGAGGCTCTTACAATTACAAGAGGTTCAGCTGGATCGGATGAGTGCATTGGAACATTATGGGCAGATGCAAGATAGGGCTTTGGCAAAGATAAATGAAAAGGTCAAAAGTAAGGGTATCAAGAAGAAATGACTTGGTTTTGCGATAAAAACAATAAGCTGGACAACACCTTCCAAAAGAAGTTTCAAATTAAGTGGGAAGGCCCTTTTAAGGTGGTTGAGTATTTTTCGAATGGTACATATCAACTGGCTAACCTGGATGGGATTCTACATAAGTCAAAGGTAAATAAATTGCGTCTTAAATTGTATCATGCCAGGTTGATGATGGTGGAGCAAGATGAGCTGTCTGCAGAAAAAGTAATGTCTGTGAGGGATGAGGAGACCTATGACGCGACAAGTCTCATATCTCTTTTTGCTGGCTGTTGATCATGAATGATATAGTAGGCTAGGGGATGGGCAAATTATGTCAAGAGTTTTTTGGAGTAAGGGATTGTACATATGTACATACACATGCATGGTGCATCGAATAAAGGATTGCCCATTTTCCAAAGCCAGTTGGTTACGTGGGGCCCACATGTGTACAGATAAGACAGCATGTACATAGTGCATCGATTTTCATCGTCACCAGTACCAGTGTGTTTTTTCTATAATAATGAAGAGTTGGTAGCACGTAAAACTTCTCAAGGAAGCTATCCGTGGGCCAACGACATGAGGTAAGCAGGTGCGTCAGATGGCATCTAGTGGCGTCAGGAGGTCGAATGGGGTCAATACTTGCACGTAGATGAGTACGGACACAATGTGGGTCTTTTCTTGTGATAATCATGCAAAAAGTTCATCATGAGGACCATCTTTTGGGGCCACTTCATGTGGTGGAGGGATGCATTATTGAAAAAAATTGAGTGCCAGGTGTGCGGATGGATGCGACAGGGTGACAACTATGCACTGCGAGGTCAGTTTTTGGCCTGTTCGGGGTCCGTTTGAGGTCAACTAAAAGGCCAAGGGTGCCCTAGTAATAAAGCTAAGAGTGGGAACTGAAAAAACAGAGAGAAGACCATAAAAAACGTGGAGAGAAGAGGAGGAACAGTCGCAACTGTGTTTTTGCCCATTTGGAGCCTATTTTGGCCATAAACTGCTTATCCGAGGTCGGATTTGAGCACTTTGACATTGTAGAGTGGGGTTTTGGGCCGTTTTGGACGCGATGGAGCTGTCCATTTTTCCAAATTCCTCACTATTTTTCTGATGTTTTGGTTGTGTAAGTTTCTCCTATGAGCGAAGCTTCTGCTCCAGTTTGTGATTGTATCTGGCATATTTCATCCATACTGTGTGAGCTATTTGCCTCATTGGTGTTGGCCCAAGCTCTATTGTATCTAAACATCATAAATTATCCTCTTTTGAGCTGATTTTTTTGTGTGTGTGTGTGTGTGTGTCTCTGTGTGGGATGGGCGAGTGGATAGTCTCTCTCCTCTCACTCCATAGGTGTGTTCCTTGTCTCGGCCAGGTGGGTTGTGTAAGCCGAGTGGTGCCCCATAGTGTGTGTGTGTGTGTGTGTGTGTGTGTGTGTGTGTGTGTGTGTGTGTGTGTGTGTGTATCATCCTAAGAGTGTGTGTCGAATCATTATAGAGGCGTTCTGTGTGTTTCTATCTCGCTCACAACGTCGGTACAGACACTGGTATATTTCCTTGAAATAGAAGTCGGTATAGTAAAATATTATACTGGCGCAAATACAAGTGGTGTTTTCAGTGTGATTTCCATTGCTTATTTTGGCGACCAATATACCGGTGCATATACGGACGACACGATATCGACATCTATTCCGATGCTTATTCCAGTGCATTTTAGTTTTAAAACTAGCTTTGAGTTATCGATGTACGCATCAATTTTTGTGTGGCATGTTGTAGTGAAGGTTTATGCTAGTTATCATTCCTAGTATGCTAGGTATGTTGTTTAGCATAATGAGTATGCTAGTTAGCATGCCTAGTAATCTCCTAGCATACAAAGTATGCTAGTTAACACAACATGTATCCTAATTAACAACCTAGTAATCTTATAGAGTATGTTGGTTAGCACAATATGTATGCTAAGTAACACCCTTTATGCTAGTTAGCATACCTATTATGCTTACTAGCATGTTGAGTATGTTTTTTATGCTTAACACAAGGTTTATGCTAGTTAGCATTCTTAGTATGGTGGGTATGCCAATTAGCATAATGAGTATGCTAGTTAGCATGCGTAGTAATCTACATAGCATACAATGTATGCTAGTTAACACAATATGTATGCTAATTAACACCATTTATGCTAGTTAACATACCTAGTATGCTCACCAACATGTTGTATATGTTGTTTAACACAATGTTTATACCAGTCAGTATTCCTAGCATACAAACTAGTATACAAAGTATGTTGGTTAACACAATATGTATGCTAATTTATGCTAGTTAGCATACCTAGTATGCTCACTAGCATGCTATATATGTTCTTTTACACAATGATTATGCTAGTTAGTGTTCCTCGAATGCAAACTAGCATATTGAGTATGTTGTTTGACATAATGAGTATGCTAGCTACCTTTCTTAGTATACTCACTAGCATAATGGGTATGCTCATTAGCACATTCTATGCTTCTTAGCATACCTAGTATGATAATTACCATGTTGGGTATGATCAACTACATCATTGGTATGCCAATCAAAACATCTATTATTCTTCTTAGCATTCAAGGTATACTGGTCAAAACCTAGTCCATGCTAGTTAGCATACTTTCTGTTCTTCTTAGCACACATTGTATGTAGTTTAGCATACCTCATATGCTGAACAACACATTGATTATGCTTGTTAGCACAGCTAGTATGCTAGTTATCATCTTGGGTATGCTGATTAGAACATTGTTCATGCTAGTTAGCATACATGATATGTTGGTTAGCATACTAAGGAGCTAGTTAGCATACCTTGTATGCTAGCTAGTACACATGCTATACTACTAACATATGTTTGTTAGCACACTGAGCATGCTAGTTAGCATACCTATTATGCTAGTGATAACACTATATATAGTAGTCAACACACCCTCTTACATGCATTTTAGGATGTTGAATGTTCTATTTAACACTCCAATTTTTTTCACGAACATGTTGGATGTCCTAGGTAACAATCTCTATAATCTTGTTTGGATTCATTTATCCTAGTAAACAAACTAATCAAATTCTGATACTGCAAGTTGAGCTCTTTCACAAATTCAACAAAAAACATCGAGATTGGCATGAGAATGTAAATGTTGAAGCCATTCTTTTGCAAGCAGCTGGAGGATAGATACACATGATGCTGCAAATGCCATGCACCAGATTCACTAAACCACATGCACCCTTGTGCCTTTGGGTTGATGTGGGTTGCAACTCTCCATGGAGTATTTGTGCCACATGTGAGAAGAATAGCAAGGGTTACTTGGCTTGAAATCACTCATTCAAAGGTGTCACACAAATGTGGGAGTTGATTCTCTGTCCAAATCCAGTGGATGCAGTTTTCCATAGAAGACAATGGCTGATCGGAGAGTGTAGATATGTGGATTCAATATGTTAGAATTATGTTTCTTGGAGATAGAAAAATTGGGTAAGAGTATAACTATGAAAGTGTTTGTATATGTAGAAGCAAAATACAAGCATGGAAACAATAAAGAAAGAAAATATCTTTTGCATAAATAAATGCAGTGTTGAGAGTTTTTGCAACTCTTAAAGACCAAGTTCAAACTCTTCATCACTCATAACTATGTAGCTCGATAGAAAGGTCCGCACAATATTAGAGAGTTTGAGACTTTAGAACCAATTTGGGAATCACCAATCTCTTGAAGATTTGGCCATATGGACCAATATCAAACTATTTTTTAAGACCGATGTTTTCCATAAGGTAGTACTTGCAAAGATCTTTGGAGCCATTCTCTCAAAAACTTTGGCTTATATTTGACCATGTGAAAAAATATTAAGCTCTTTTTGAAAGTGGGAATTGAGAAATTCCCAAATTTTTTGATATAGTGTTAGGACAAGAATTCAAGGATTGTCTACTTTGGTTTTTGGATGATGTTGTTTCTTAGTTGTTGACTTTTTCAACAATTACACCTTCAAGGAGAAAAATGATATTCAGTCAATGCATTGGCACTCTAATCAGGTAACCATTTTTGTACACACAACATTCTACCACAAGGCACAGGAGGTAGTTAAAACAATCCACTTCTTCATTTCTGATAACAAGGTGTATGACACATTGTTTGAGAAACATTGATTCATGCTACACGGTGAATGGTTATAGCAAGAGGGTGTCACTCCTACACAACATTGGGTGTGGTTTGATGGTGTGGCCTCTCAATTCAAGGGATCCAGACCTTTATATTTTGCTGCAAGATATAGTAGACTTGCCGGTATTGGGATGATCAGGTTCTTCTTTGAATCAGGGCATGGCAAGGGCGATCATGATGGTGCAAGAGCAGTTCTGAAAAGAACCTTGATCCCTGAGAAGCTAAAACCACATGGAGCTATTTTGTGGTGTGCAAGAGACGTGGTTTCTTATTGCCAAGCCTACCTGTCAATAGGGAGCACCTGCATCATATCCCTCAAAATAAAGGGAATGTGCCCATGTGTTTTGGGAGGAAAAAGAGGGGGCAAAATCTTGCTCTTTGCATGATTTTTGTGGTTACAACTCGCATTATCCAATTGTCTTTTCAATAAGAAACTTGGCATTCTTTTGTGATGCATCTATGCATGAAAGGTGGAATTGATGCATCAATAAAGTTCACATGCAATCTTGGGATTATCATATTATTTTTCCATTACCTGATGAGGTTTTGTATATTTAAATCCAATAGATGAAGTTCTAACAGAGGAAGTCTTTGGCTATGTTGGCTTCACATACAAAGGTCATCATGATGTGTTGAGCAGCACTCTATGTGTTGGCAACACTTTTATTGTAAATATAGATGCTTCAACCAATGCCAAGGATGTAGATTTCTACCTCATCAAGTGTGTTGCAGCAAAGAATAATGTGAAGAAGGGGTACATCAATGAATGGAGAAATGTAATTGACAGAGGCTCATATGTTGTGCAAGGACTGTATTACAAGCAGTTGGATGCATACACCTTCAAGCTAGACCACAAGAAACCCATTGTCCAGCTACTTTCACATCTAATGTGATGTAACAAAATACCTATGGATCACATCTCAAGGAGATAATCACCTCAGAAAGCTATGCTAGCAACCTGTAATAGCATGCCCTTCAGCTTTTGAGTTGTAACCACTAAATTTTCAATATACTTCTTGCTGCAAATAATGCAATTTTATCATAAAGTTGGTTTTGTGTCTCTTGTGTGCATTGTGTATACATGGATTTAGTGTTTATAACAACCACTAAATGGGTATGCAAACTAGCATACACAGTATGCTAGCCAATATACACACTATATACTAACTAGCATATAGACTATGCTAACAAGAATCCATAGAAAAACTAGCATTTATGCTAACTAGCATAACTTGGTATAGTAACTAGTTTAATTGGGTATGTTGACCACCATAGCCACTATGCTAACTACCATAGATAGCATAAATAGCATGTATGCTAACTAGCATACACATTAGCATTTATGATAACCATCATAAGTAGGTATGCTAAAAAGCATAAGTGAGAATGCTAACTATACATAGTATGCTAGCCACCATACCCCCTATGCTAACTAGCATACAAACTCTCCTAGATAGCATACTTAGCATGTATGGTGACTAACATATATAGAAGCATGTCTATTGACTAGCATAACCGGGTGTGCTAACTAGCATACAAAGTGCCATTCATGATGGTTACAACTATCTATACTATTAGCAAACTAGGTAAGTCAACTAGCTTATTGCTTAGGGTTACTAGCTTACTAAGTCTAAAAAGAAGCACTCAATATGCTACCCTAAACCCTAAACCAAAAAGTATGCCACCATAGCACAAAATGTGGCCCCAAAAAATACAATAGTATAAAATTTGTAAGCATTACTATTTGAAATGAAAGTCAAAATAGGTATTGAGGTGGTCCGGGGTAAGCAACAAGAGAGACAATCTCTAAACACCCCTCAAGGCTCTCGTGCTACTTGATTGGGGCTAAAGCAACCACAAGCAAGAAAAAACAACAAACCCACAACCAAACAAGTGAAGGGAAACCACCTAGTTATGGGATGCAAACTAGGACGCATGAGAACAACCAAGAAGAAGTGAAACAAAACAAACACAAACAATCTCACATCAAGACACACACCCAATGGAGCAAGAGAGAGATAGAGCAAAGGGAAGAGAGAGAGGAATGGAACTTCACTACAAGAGGTTATGTGCACTTGTGACGCAGTTAGCGACAGAAATACATTGGGTTTCTATACTCCCTAGTGTCGCTAAGATTGTCGCTAACAACGTCTCTATGGGAACGTTGCTATAATCGTCGGTATAATCATCACTGTATGCATCGCTATATAGTGACACATATAGGACGATTATAGACACGGATACAATCTTTCTGTAGCAATGCTTATAGCGACGTAACAAAACCTTATATAGAGACGCTTATAGCAACGCCCAAGAGTTAAACTTCTTGGGTGGTAGGGCATTCACCCATTAACCATATTGAATGTTTCTAGGATAGAGTAAACCTAAATGAATCCAAGATAAGCCAATATTCACCTTTGAAAGAAAGTGCAAGGTATAGACCCAAAGTAGTCACCCACAAGAAAATATAACCATTAAATCCATCATGCATACTATTGTTTGTAGAATAAAGATACGAAACTGACAAAAGTAACTGGACGAAAGTAAATTGACGAAAGTAAATAAATAACAATTATATACATCATAGGCAAAATAACTTGATAGTTAAGCTTTGCAAATGTAATAGTTACAACACAATTGTCATTATTGAGAAAATAAAAGACATATACACGTCATCTCATTATACATGCTATGACAAAAGGAAACTAATGCTATCTAGCTACAGCTAGACTGACGTCATCTAATCAGACGTCTCATCGCGCCAAGTGGCGTATCTATCGGATTCTACGAAAAAAATAATAATACTTTTTGTAAGTATAAACATATAATTACAAAACAACTATTTTCTTAGCTTATCATTAAAGTACAACAAATGTAAAAGTGTAAAGTGAAATACTAATCATACCTCCGCAAGAACTCAGAATGTCCATTAGGGCATTTAAGTGCTTTCTGCCTGCGTACTTGCGCTCGTACAATGTGGGGTATGTTGAGCTTATATGTGAAGCTACTCAATATATGGCTTCTCTATATATGGCACCCAGGTACCCTCTATATATACATCATCTCATGTGTGTATTCTACACACTTTGGGGTTCTATTTATGTGCTCTCTCTCTCTCTCTCTCTCTCTCTCTCTCTCTCTCTCTCTCTCTCTCTCTCTCTCTCTCTCTCTCTCTCTCTCTCTCTCTCTCTCTCTCTCTCTCTCTCAACATGGTATCAGAGCAGTACGTTTTTGTTTTCAATTTTTCTCTTGATCAAAAGCGATTTTGCAGAATCAATGTGGTCTACAACTTTGCAGAAGGAAGTTTTTTCAAATTCTGCACCGATTTTGAGTTATCGTTTGCGGATTGCGTACATACCTGCAAAGCAACTTCCACTCTTTGTTTTTTATTTTTCTGCTGATCAAAAACGATTTTGCAGAAACTACTCACATGCGGCATCGGAATCAATGTGGTCTACAACTTTGCAGATAGAAGTTTTTTCAAATTCTGCACCGACATTGAGTTATCGTTCTCGGACTGTCTACATATCTGAAAAACAAATTCCGCTTTTTGTTTTTGATTTTTTTGCTAATTAAAAACGATTTTGCAAAAACTATCTGTCTACAAGCACCGGAAGTGATGTGGTCTACAACTTTGCAGAAAGAATTTTTTTCAAATTCTGCACCAATTTTGAGTTATCGTTCACGGACTACGTACATACCTAAAAAGCAACTTTCGTTTTATGTTTTTGATTTTTCTCTTAATTGAAAACGATTTTGTAGAAACTACTCATGAGAGGCACCAGAATCAATGTGGTCTACAACTTTGCAGATGAAAGTTTTTTCAAATTCTTCATTGATTTTGAGTTATCGTTGGCGGACTGCGTACATGCCTGAAAGCAACTTTCGTTTTTGTTTTTCTGATTTTTCTCCTAATTGAGAACGATTTTGCAGAACAGCCTATGGAGCCACTGGAATCGATGTGGTCTACAACTTTGTAAAAGAAAGTGTTTTCAAATTCTGCACTGATTTTTAGTTATCGTTTACGGACTGCGTACATGTCTGAAAAGCAACTTTTGTTTTTGTTTTTTTTATTTTTCTGCTAATTGCAAATGATTTTGCAGAAACTGTGCAGAAAAATGATGTGGTGTATAACTTTGCAGAAGAAAGTTTCTCTAAATTCTGCACCGATTTTGGGTTATCGTTCTGCAAATATGTTTGAAAAGAAAATTTTACTTTTTGCTTTTGATTTTCCTCATAATTGAAAACTTCTCAATTATATTTTCTCTTCATCAATCGTATATTTGTTAGTGACGTAACTTTGCTACAGAAGCCAGTTACATATCGTTCCGATTCAGTCGAGCCGTTGATGATCGTCCAAATTCTATCGAGCTACTGTTGGTACATGATGTTTTGTTATATGATATACTCGTTCATTGATTCTCATATAATTATTCTTCTAGAGATATAGTTTACACCGTTTTATTGATAATCTCTCGTTGATACCATAGTGATTTTGATGGTACCATGATGATGTTTTGTTAGTACTTTGGTCATTGTGATTTTTGTTGATAATCATGATGATATTTCGTTGATACCATGGTTATTCTTGGTGATGCCATGATGATATTTCGTTGATTCCATGGTTATTCTCGGTGATACCATGATGTTGTTTCGTTGATACCATGGTTATTCTCAGTGATACCATGATGTTGTTTCATTGATACCATGGTTATTCTCGATGATACCATGACGTTGTTTCGTTGATACAATGATTATTCTATGATGCTTTTCAGTGATACCATGATGTTGTTTCGTTGGTACAATGATTATTCTCAGTGATATCATGATGTTGTTTCGTTGATACCATGGTTATTCTCAGTCATATCATGACGTTGTTTCGTTGATACAATGATTATTCTATGATGCTTTTCGTTGATACCGTGATGATTTATTCATTTTTATTGATACAATGATGATATTTTGTTAATACTTTGATGATACTCATTGATATCACTACGTTGATAAATGTCGTTTTATGTAGTATATACACATGTCATTTGCATCACGTAATCACGCATCTTGTACTTTTACCTTCATACTTATATGTTATCGTACGTATTTATGTTGTCAAAAGAGTGGAGTCGCAAACCATCTCTTATGGAATTGTGAATGTAATTATTTCACTAAAAATGCTAATAATTTTCATGACTATGTTTTTTTGAGTCTATGATCTATGTAGGTTGATCAAAGAATTGATTTCATGAAGACAAACTTGGTGACAATAAAAGATTTATGAGGACATGTTTGGTGATGCGATATTGATGACAAGCTACACAACAAATTCATGAAGACACTTTTGATTACGAGCTAATCGGTCGATAGCCTTTACACCTCTTTATTGAACCTTTGTATTCATTATTGTATTTGATAGGATAGGGGTAATGTAACTCCTCATAAAACATTCACTGTAAAAGGAGTGATGTAGCTCCTCATAAAATATTCATTGTAAAAGGAGTGATGTAGCTCCTCATGAACATTTGTACATTCAGTGATTTTTATAACATATTGGTGGGTGTATATAGAGATGTGGGTTTTTCCCTTGATCCCCCAATGGTTTTTTCATCCACAGTTAGGGACCCTTATTTGAGCGGGGATGTTGAGCTTATATGTGAAGCTACTCAATAAATGGCTTCTCTGTATATGCCTCCTAGGTCCCCTCTATATATACATCATCTCATGTGTGTATTCTATACACTTTGGGGTTCTAATTCTGTGTGCTCTCTCTCTCTCTCTCTCTCTCTCTCTCTCTCTCTCTCTCTCTCTCTCTCTCTCTCTCTCTCTCTCAACAGGGTCACGCCCTGTCATCGTCTAGTGTTCAAAACATACAAAGAATCCACTATGTTAGAATTTAAAAGTACAAATAGACATAACTACCAAACCTAAAGAGCAATGCAAAAACACTTACAAAATCGGCATCAAATGATGCCCGTCCACTGCTCCCCAACTGGTGCAAGCTCCCTGCCTCTACTCGCACTTTGGCTGCCTCCTTTTGTTGCTTCCACTTGTTAAGATTCTTGCGTGCTACTCACTTCGCATTCTTCCGTATCTTCTTTGGCCAGCCAATCTGGTCCTTTCCACCCATGCTTTATTGCTTTTTGTACTTTAGAACGCTTTTTCTTGCAGTATTTGCGCATTTGAACCTTCATCAGGTCTTCATTGAAGCGCTCATCCCGACTTGACACGGAAAACGCATCATGCAGCATACTGATGACTCTATCTTTTATTTCATTTGACACTTCACTCCAGGTCTCTAGTATGTATTGTCTAAACACGTGAGAGCAAAGACCACGCATGCGCAAGATCACCTTCTTGCCTTTGTCATCCAAGATGATGCCACCGCTGATGTCGACCGAGTACGGCAAGCCCTCTCATCTGTGACGCATGAACCTGGGTGTCTCGATAGGGGTCTCTAGCGGCATCTCGATGGGGGTACGGATGTTAGGTGTCTCCACTAGAGTCTTGGCACCGAAGGGAGGAGTGTCAATTGGGGTGACTCCCAAAGGAGTAGCTAGTGGTGTGTAGCCAGGAATGGCCGATAGCCATGCAAAACCTTGGCATAGATGGCGATGTCGTGGCTAGTGTGGGGGCCCACAAAGAAGGAGAAGGTCAGGAGCCTCATCAAACACGAGGCGGTATCAAGGCATCGGTGACGGCATCCCCACAGCAACTGTCGCCACCACCATTAGAGCGTCGGTGCCAAGACGAGTGTGAATATCGTCTCATTAACACCGAAGCTTTGAAGCACACTGAATGCTCCAAAACAGAGCGAGACAATGAAGAAGTGGAACGACGTGATGGTGCTCCAAAGCGATGATGCTCCTTGTACCACCTCCTGCATCATCATCCATACCTGCATTAAACACACGAACATTTAATATTAATATTGAATGGAGAAGAAAACATGGACAAGCTATAATCTATACTATAGATAATAGGGAGAGGGATTCTTGTGTAGAGAGAGAGAGGACTCATAAAGGGGGAGGGATTCCTATGTAGAGAGATTCCTGTGAATCTTTCTTGCTTCCTCTCTGGAATTTGGGATCACATTATAAGCTGGCAGTATGTGCTCTTTGAGCAGTCTACACAGCGAATTAAATACGGTACACTTGTGTAAGTAATCTATCAGATCATTATACATCTAGAGTTTTTTATTGAGGTAAACACATTGTAATAGATAACCTGAAAAGCACTATGAGGCTAGTGTCACTCCATCCAAACTTTGCCTGCATGTTGAGAAGAACCAGGAGCGCCTTCAATCTAGATACACGTTCTCCATCATACAATGGCATATCGTATCGGCTTCACTTTTCATATCATCATAGATAAACCTTTTTGAATCCATGATCGTCTCGATCATTTCATCAATCTCAACCTCAAACATTTCCTTATTGGGAATGTGGTCTGCATGATCATCCTCCGAGCTGTCAGAGGCTACATCTTGTGGCCTCACATATGCTGCTTGACCAAAGTGCATGCGGAACACGTCTATTGGTTGCAAGATTGCTACCTGTTGGCCAGCGTCAGAATTTTGACGAGTTATAATTGGCAACAACTCAATCTATAATAGATGGATTAAACTCACCAAATTTACAAAATTTCCACAAAGAAACACGTCTTGTCCGTCACACAACATGCTTGCATTGATTACAAGGGCATAAGATCCTTGTTGAGAGATAGGTGTTTCGGTTGGATGGCCCCACATCCTCATCACTACTCATAATGAATGTAAAAACCTCATAAACTAAACATAAATTTAATCTTCTATTGGCATCCTCCTTCTTCTCTCTCTCTCTCTCTCTCTCTCTCTCTCTCTCTCTCTCTCTCTCTCTCTCTCTCTCTCTCTCTCTCTCTCTCTTTGTTCACATTGTAAACTACCTCACATTCTCTAGTCATGTCAGATCCCCGCACACCTCAGTCTAAAGGTGCATGGAGATCAGAACCATCGGGTTATAATCTCGTCTTTATTGGTCAATGCCTATATTTGTGGGTGCAAGAAATCTACACACCCACGTCTACATGATAGTGCATGCAGTGGACAAAACCCCTTTGCCTCTTCTCTAGTTGTAGGAATTCATAGCATCTTAACATCTCTTTAGAACAGATCCTTGGTTGAGGGATTACTTAGCACATTACATGATGGCCTCCTATCTGAGTATCATGCCGTAGAAAGATTTCCAAATTAAGGTCACATCCGTAGAGAGGAAGAGAGGGATCACCGTTCGCCTTGCAGTAGACTTTAATATAAAAACTAAATCCAAAATCTAATCTTAAATCTGACCTAATTGAACATATGGTGATTCTGAGCTAATTGAACATGGTTAGTGGGTGAGTTAATAGGTGTCGGATTCTTGGAACAAAGCCTTCATTGACATGTCCTCAAATCTAACCTAAATCTAATCTTAAATCTAGCATAAATCTAGATCTAATCTAATCTTAAACTCAACATAAGTTGAAATATAATCTAACATAAACCTAAATGTAATCCAACTTAAATCTATATCTAATCTAATCTTAAACTCAACATAAACCTAAATCTAATCTAATATTAAATCCTAAACCTAAATGTAATCTAATTTAAATCTAACCTAGCTAATTTTAAATCTTGCCATAATTTTAAATCTAACGTAAATCTAAATCTAACCTAATCTTAAACTCAACATAAACTTAAATCTAACATTAACTTTAAATCTAACATAAACCTAAATGTAATCTAACTTAATCTTAAATCTAATGTAAATCTTAACCTAATCTTAAGTCTAACCTAATTTTAAATTTAACATAAATTTTAAATATAAGTTAAATGTAATCTCACTTAATCTTAGATCTTAATCTAACATAATCTTAAATGTAATTTTAAATCAAACTAAACTCTAAATCTTAATATAACATTTCATTTCATATTTTCTCTATTTTCTCTCTCTCTCTCTCTCTCTCTCTCTCTCTCTCTCTTTATTTTCTCCCCTTATCTCTCTCTTTTTGTCTTCTCTCCCACTCTCTCTCTTTGGTTATTCTCTCTCTCTCTCTCTCTCTCTCTCTCTCTCTCTCTCTCTCTCTCTCTCTCTCTCTCACTCAATGTGTGTGTGTATGGATTCTTTGTTTCTGCATGTGTGTGTATGTGTTTTTTTGTTTATGCATGTGTTCTCTCTCTCTCTCTCTCTCTCTCTCTCTCTCTCTCTCTCTCTCTCTCTCTTTCAAAGACACAATGTGTGTGTGTGTGTGTATGAGGGAGAGGGAGAAAAAGAGGGAAAGGGAACATGAGAGAGAGAATAGAGGGAAGGAACATACCTGGCTCTCCTTTCTCTCCACGTGTCTGTGTGTGTGGGGGGGAAGAGAGAGAGAGAGGGAGAGCGCAGGTTTACTTGTTTCGCTAGAGCACCAAAACTCAAACATGAGATCTGAGTTTTTGGTGCTCTCGGTTTATTTTTCATCTTTTTCGTCATCGCTATGCAACAAAGAAAATAGTGACGGGGGTCATAGCGACGCCATGGATTTTCACTTTTGAGCGTCGCGTTGCTAATGTGAAGTACCTCTTGTAGTGCTTGTATAGTACCTCAAATGTGATTTGAAAATGGAGATGGTTCTTTAAGACGCTATCATAGAGCTTGTAGAAAACTTTCCCAATGCTTAGTGAATGCTAAACATTGCCAACATACACACAATGTCTTGCAGTGTGGGAGACCTCTCACCACAATACCCTCTTACAATGGACACAAAATTGGTAATGAAAACATACTAAAAATTTTCTCAAACAAGCTCAAATGATAGAAACTTAAAAGACACAACTCACCTCGAATTCTACACACTACATTGCGCAAGTGGAAGGACGAAGATTTGAACATTGAATCACGTCTTTGAAGCACCAAACCTCAATTTTTTTGATGATGGAAGAACATATATAATAGTGGTTTTGAGATTTTGAAATCACGCTCTCTCACTTGCAACGTTTATCTTGAAAGCTTCTCGCAGACCAAGTGTGAATCTCACAAAGTGGTTGCTACACCTAAGTCTCTCCTCACACATAGAGTATTGGGGTGCTATCTGATTTATTGGAGATGATTTAAAAGAAGGAGAGGGGACTATTTATAGGTTGGAGGCCCCTCATCAATATTATTTAAAATCCTACTTTACAAGCTAATCAAATCATGATTATGGACTTTTTAAGTATCAAAATATAGTGGCCTTTTTTGTCTCCTTGAGTCGTGGATGTGGGCTCCAAAGAGAGCATTATTGATGGTAGACAAGGTTAAGGTAGAGTATAGAAGAGAGAGAGAGAGAGAGAGAGAGAGAGAGAGAGAGATTTTACTATGTACATGTCTTGAGGTGAGGTGCCTTTTAAGGTTAGGTCAATGGATGTTTGTGTTAGTAGGTTAGTAGTTGATAGTTAGTAGTTAGTAATCACTAAAATTTTATTGCTATATTTACAGTGAGTAGAATAAGTTGAATGGTTGAAGGAAGTGATGGAGTCCTTTTCATGGTAAAGATTTGAAGAGATTTGACTCGTCCTTGTGTAGATCCTCAAAAATGATCGTTGATCCTCTTCTTCTCCTTTTCTTTATGCCACCATCACCAAGGTTGATTACCGCGATGAAAATGGAGATTTGGTTGATGAGGTATCTTAAATTGCAAAGGTTATGCATGGTTTACATGCTAAATTTTAAGTATATAAAGAAGAGGTAAGAAGGAATTGTAATTTAGAGGTGACAGAGAGAGGCATAGAGAGGGTGTAGAGTTTATATAAGAGCTATGAAGGTGAGAGGGAAGGATAATGGTGAAGAGGGTGAGAGAAACCATGGAAGTTGCATGTTTGAGTGAAGAATGGAGAGAATTGGGTGTGTGTGTGTGTGTGTGTGTGTGTGTGTGTGTGTGTGTGTGTGTGTGTGTGTGTGTGTGTGTGTGTGTGTGTGTGTGTGCAGAGTTGTGGAAGGAGGTGAGAGAAGACTAGGGGTGACTTGTGAGAAAAGTGAGCAGACTGAGGTCCATCAAAAAGATCATATATCATCGCTGATGTCTCCAAAAATTATGAAAAAAATGGGATATAATTCAGCACGTAGGATACATTTTGTTTTGTGATCACTTCTTTAAATTCAGAGTGGAGGTGAATACCAAAAATTCCACAAAAAAACTATTTTTCCTCATTACAAAAGTCTTCACTGGGCCCCCTTTATGTTCAATTTGTATAAGGCTTCAAGGGTGAGCCCCTCCTTGCATGAAAGCATGACCTATTAGATTCTTGATGGTTGGAAAACATGTATGGATTAGGATTATTCACAAACATGATATATGGATATGATGGGGGGGAAAGCAGATTAGTATATAAATAATTCATGGAATCTAAAATAGTATCACCTATATATATATATATATATATATATATATATATATATATATATATATATATATCCATACATATATATATATGTGTGTGTGTGTGTGTGTGTGTGTGTGTGTGTGTGTACACATACACACACACACACACACACACACACACACACACACACATATATATATATATATGTATGTATGTATGTATTATGTGTGTGTGTGTGTATATATATATAGGAAATCGAATAAGGAGGTTCTCATTTGTTTTTATTAATGTAGGTCTATTTACAAAAAATAAGAAAAAATATATGTAGAATATATAATTTTAGTAAAAGGGAATGACTGGGTAAAATGTATTTTTTTTATTTTTTCTTGGAGTGGATTTACACCAAAATTTAGAGAGGCTTGCATGAAAAGATTTATTTATAGAATAAAGAAGGTGCACAATGTTAAGAAAAATTGTGGTAACGGTGAGTCAGTGTACATAGCATACTTAGGCAAATAGCCCACACCTAGGTAAAAATATTTGAATAGATACAAAAATAATTAAAATAAAAACCCCTATATTAGGCTCTATACAATGAAATATTTACACACAAATGGGTCATAATATTTTTTAATTTTTAATTTTTTTGGGCTGTGTTAACCCAATAACTAGCTAGCTAAGGGTTTTTAAGGAGAAATGGGAAAGTCTCCTAGCTCACACACGCCTATGTACAATGAAAATATGAAGATAGCCGCAATGTTTGGGTGATTTTTCTAGGGTGAGGTATCTCACTATGGAAATTATGGATAGCCAAAAAATGGCTATCATTAAGTGTCCCCCAAGATGATGGTACATCCAATATGTACCATCATAAGGTATCTTTTCCAAAGAGAGTGGTTCAGAGCCCTCCGTGATACTTGGTATCTTGACAATATTTACATTGTGCATGGCTCCTTGTCACTTTGGTTTGATACACACATGCATCATACAACAAAACTTACATGAAATAGTAGTTCTTTGGTAGATCCTATGGTAAAAGGAGACTCAAATAGGGCTTTAATCGATACATGTTCACCTTTCTCGGTTGCTCTTTACCCTTCAAGTCCATGAGCTGATAGTAATTTGAATTGAAAGCCTTCTTAGGGTTAGGAGCTTAGGGTTATGTGGATCCTGTTGCATCCATGAATATAGAGACGAGATTACTAGGAAAATAACCCACACCTAGGGCTTTAATTGATACATGTTCACCTTTCTAGAGTGCTCTTTATCCTTCAAGTCCATGAACTGGTAGTAACTTGAATTAAAATCCTTCTTTGGGCTAGAAGATTAGGGTTATGTGGCTCTTGAAACCCTCTACATGCATTGTCATGTTGATGTGTGTGTGTGTGTGTGTGTGTGTGTGTGTGTGTGTGTGTGTGTGTGTGTGTGTGTGTGTTGCATCCATGAATATAGAGACAAGATTATTACCATGTGGTCCTAATCTCTGTACATTCTAGACCAAGGTGTGCGGGGATCAAGCATGGCTAGAGAATGTGAGGTTGTTAGAGCTAGCGGAAATAGTAGAAAATACACAAATGGACTTAGAAAGTGACTTGTGTACTTTAGAAACACAAACGGACTTTGATAAACGAAGTAAAATAACGCAATCGGACTTCAATAATGCACACATTCAAAAACCCTAATATATATTCATTGACCAATAAAGACAAGATTATTACCTTGTGGTCCTAATCTTGGTGCACCTCTAGACCGAGGTGTGCGGGGATCAGGCATGGCTAGAGAATGTGAGGTTGTTAGAGCTAGCAGCAAATAGTAGAAAAAATGCAAACAAACTTTGATAAACAAAATAAAATAACACAATCGGACTTCAATAGCGCACACAGACTTCAAAAGTCCTAATATAGTCATTGATCAATAAAGAAAAGATTATTACCTTGTGGTCCTAATCTCCGTGCACCTCTAGACCGAGGTGTTTGGGAATTGGGCATGTCTAGAGAATATGAGGTTGTCATTGTTTGCGGGTCGTTGCGACGGACGTCCATAGCATAGCTCTCATGCATCAACATAAAATATCAATACAAGGGAAGCGACCAGGATGAGACATGGAAACTCACTAGGGTGTCATTCCTAATGAATTGAACTCGATGAGATGCAACTACTAACTCTACAAGAAAATCAAACGCACTAAAGCCAAGTAATCTGCCTATGTCCTTCTACACAGCTCTACAGTCATCACGCCCGTTTACCATGCAAATCATGTCGGATTCGCACAAAACTTGAAGGGGAGCTACAGGGGACTATATAGAACCTATCCTATCACTGTCATAGCATTCTGGAGAGGTACAAAGATCGCGATTGTTCGTCTCAAAGTTAGCAAAAACAATGAACATGTGATCCTAAAGGGTCGTTTTAGGGTCCCTAAAGCCTCTCCTAGCGTCAAAACAACATAAAATACGCATATAAGCACTCAAAACAACGATATAAGGTCTCAAACTCGTAGTAGAAAACTTACACCAAATCTTGAATGATTACACTTGAATGGAGGAGCAAAGTAAGAGGAACACAATGCAATAATCGAATCTGAATTCAGATTACCGTAGCCACAGTAGCGAAGATTACAATTTGGAGCAAGAAGAATCTCTCAAACGTATGTTGTCTGCTCAGTTTTTCATAAAAAAGATAATGTTCAAACTTACAAAATTTGACCTTTATAGTTTTAGGTCTTTACAAATGGCTTGTCCGGCCAAAATCTCCTAAACTTCTAACTGGCTCTCCACTATACAATTGCTCCCAGAAAAAAAATCATAAACTCTTTTACAAGTTCTCGGCTTAGAGATGCTCTCTTACAAAAGAATTTTACAAGGGTTTCCCACAAAAATGTGACTCCTTCTCTGGAAACCGCCGCTTCATGTGACTCCTTCTCTGGAAACCGTTGCTTCGTCCGCCAAACACTGAGTGTCCAGAAACACCTGTTATACTGCAGCTACAGAGGCGAAGACCCCAGAACCAGTTCCTATACAAGCAGTTACACGCAGCAAACAGGTGGTTATTGAGAAAATCCCAAACAACCCAATGAAACCAGTCACTCTTGAAAGTAGCAAATGGGCTCAGCAAAGAGAGGTGTGGAAGGCCAAGGGTAAATAAAAGGTGGTTGATGAATGGCACGAGTAGAGAGAATTGGCGGCGAGAATCATAGAGGATTTAGCCAAGCTGCCAAAGCAGATAGAGAATTTTGATGCTCGGATCATTCAAAAGATACCAATCTAGTCTTCTAAGAAAGCACAACCAGATTAGTCAAGGTCTAGAACTCCAGAGAGCATGTTGGCTACAGTTCAGGGACTGATGAAAGAGTTATGGACTGACAAGGGAGTTGAAAGCACTAGAACAAAGGAATGGTATTATGCAGATACTACCAGTTCTTCAAGTTCTGAGAACAACTCTGATCATGAGAGAGAGGAAATTCATGTCAAGATTTGTGACAGAATTCAGAAACTCATGGTGGAGTTAGAGGACATGAGAGAAAATTTGCCTGAATCAGCAAAATTCATCAGACAGCGAAGGAAGGCTGAGGTGGAAGCCAGAACGGTTGAGTTGGCTAGTGTCAGAGATGATGAAGTGCCGATGATCCAAGTAGATTATAAAGTTAGGAAATAGTGGGAGCCACTATCTGGTGTCACACTGGATGGAGGAGCAGGAGTAAACATCATGGGGACACATCTTTAGGAAAGGATGGGAATTACAAAGTTGAAACCCACACCTTTCAAAGCTCAAATGGTGGACCATCGAGTAGTACAGGCAACTGATATCATAGAGAGTATGCAGATAAGAGTGGGCAAAGAAAAGTTCAAAACTACCTTCCTAGTATTAGATGTGAAAGGTGCATATGGGATGCTATTGGGGCCCATGGCTGCGAATGGCACAGGCTGTTCATGACTATGCTAATCAGACTCTAACAATACAAGGTGCTAGTAGCAGAATTCAAATTCAGACGAACAACACTAGGAGTTGGAGAAAGGAGCTGCGACCCGAAGAGCTTTGCCAAAAGTATAAGGTGAAGAAAATTGAGAGAATGCTGGCACGAATGAATATTTTTCCATTAACCAAGATAGATCTCAATGCAATGTTACTAGACAAAGATCAGGCTAAAAAGCAAAAGAAGCAATTTCCAGACCAATTCACTGAATAGAACTCTAGAGAATGGCAAGTTTAGCTGACTGGAAGGCCAAAAGAACCAATTGATTCCATTGCACCAGTGGGTTCTGAACAAACAGACTCTGAAGAAGTTATTGAAAATTAGAACAGCAGTTCAAAGCTTAGGAGACCGTCTTGGGATTACGTTGAGGAGTCAATCAAGAGAAAGGGCGTAGGGTCTAACTGGTTACTTCCAGATGACAAGAAAATAGAGGAATGGAATTTAGATTCTGAGGAAAATCGTAGATTGATCAAGATCAATAAACATCTGAATCCTAAGATGAAAGAGAAGGCCCGATATATGTTCCAGCAGTACAAGGATGTGTTCACATGGGAACATATCGACCTTAAAGGAGTAGATCCAAAGGTATGTCAACATCAAATACCATTAAAACCAGATGCCATACCAATACGGCTGCAGCGATACCGAATGAATCCAAATTACACTAAGAAGGTCAAGGAAGAGATTGATAACCTTCTAAAGGCTGGGTTCATTACTGAAGTAGACAGTAGTGATTAATTGTTCCCTATTGTGGTGGTACCCAAGAAGAATAGAAAGCTTAGAGTGTGTGTGGATTATAGGAAGTTGAACGCTCAAACAATTAAGGATCCCTTTCCATCACCCTTCACGGATATGTTGCTTGATGAAATTGCAGGATATGAGATGTATAGCTTTATGGATGGTTATAATGGCTATAACCAATTACAGATTGCTCTTGAGGACCGGAGTAAAACTACTTTTATTACTGAGTGGGGAGCATTTATGTATTTGGTGATGCATTTATGTATCTGATGATGCTATTCGGTCTTTGCAATGCACCAGCCACTTTTCAACGATGTATGATGGAAATATTCAGTGAATTTCTTCATCGATTCCTTGCCATATTTATGGATGACATCACTGTATATTCAACAGAGGAGAAGCATTTACTTTTTCTTGAGATGGTTTTCCGGTGTTGTCAGGAAAAGTGGATCTGTTTAAACCCATTCAAATCTGTTTTCTTAGTCTGGAAAGGGCAGCTACTAGGACATGTAGTGTCCAAGAATGGTATAGAAATGGCCAATGACAAGATCCAGTGTGTCCAACATGCCAAGGTGCCTCAAAATGTGTCAGAGTTAAGCTCTTTCTTGGGATATGTCAATTTTTATAGAGGATTTGTGCACAAGTTTGCTTCCCATGCATTACCTTTGTATGAACTTACAAAGAAGACCATCAAGTTCATTTGGACTGTTGAATGTGAGGAGAGTTTTCAGAATTTAAAGAATGCTATTCAGTAAGCCAATCCTTCCGCAACCAATTTGGGATGTCATTTTTCATGTACATGTCGATGTTTCAGGGCTGATGATGGGAGCAATAGTGGCTCAGCTAGAAGGAAGAATTGATTATCCAGTATACTTTGCTAGCCGCAGGTTCAGTCAAGTTGAACAAGGGTATTCAACTACTGAAAGAGAAGCCTTAGGAATGGTTTCTAGTGCTACTAAACTCAGACCTTATTTGTTGGGCAAGCTATTTCATTTTTATGTGGATCATAAGGCTTTATTATTTTTTATTAATAAATTCATTATTCAAGGCAAACTAACATGATGGATGATGTCCTTGATGGAATTTGAATTTCATAATTTCCATAAGCCCGGCAAAAACCATTGTGGTGCTAATTTCTTGTCCAAGAGTATGGATGGCTACTTTGAGGTGTCTTTAAGAGACGAGCCACTGGATGTAGAAATATTTCAAATAACAGCTACAGAAGCAAAATGATCCAAAATTGTATGAGGTATATCAATTTCTTTCTAAGGGAGGATTCCCAGACAACTGGACTCAAAATCAGAAGAAGGCTCTAATTATTAAGAGTCTAAAGTTCACCATCATTGGCGGATCCCTTTACAGATTAGGAGTCAATGCGGTTCTTGGCAGATGTGTGCCTATGGAGGGAAGAATGCAAGTTATTTCAGAGGCACATAATGGGGATTCTGGGGGATAGTTTTACTGATATTACTTCCAAAAAGATTCTGCAGGGTGGATTGTGGTGGCAAACTTTAATATTTGATGTCAAAATCTTTTGTAGAACTTGTGATATATGCCAAATAATGGACAGGCCCACGACAGCAGATATGACTCCCCTAACACCAGTTTAGCCACCACTGGGTGTTTTTATGAAATGGGGTCTAGATTTTATGGGTCCCTTCAAGAAAATTACTCCAAGGAAGAATAGGTATATATTGATGGCCACTTGTTATGTGACCAAATGGGTAGAAGCTAAGGCTTTTCCGACAACACGGCAAATCCACTGCTATGTTTCTATTTGAAAATATTGTTTGTCGATTGGGATGTCCTATGGAGATTGTGTCCGACCAAGGTATGCACTTTACAAATAACACTATGGACATTCTCATGGATATGCTTTCAGTCAAGCATCGGAAATCAAAACCATATCATCCTAGATGCAATGGGCAAGCCAAAAGCAGTAAGAAGAATGTCAAGACTATTCTCACTAAGATTGTGTAGAAAGAACCACATCAGTGGGATTTGAAACTTCAAACTGCTCTCTGGGCATATCGAACAGCTTATAAGGTCATTACGGGATTGACACCATTTAGAATGGTGTATGGCACTAAAGGTGTTGTGCCTATAAAATTTGTCATACCCAATCTCAGGAACGTAGTCGAGTATGGATTGGATTTTAATCACAACCTGAAATAGAGACTAGAGGAGTTAACACAGCTGGATGAGTTAAGACAGAGGGATATGCTGAAACAGGAAATTGTTCAGCAAAGAAGGAAACACTGGCATGACAGACAAATCAAAGTCACGGAGTTTCAGAAAGGAGATTTGGTTCTTCTATATCAATCAATACTAGGCCCTAAGAAACAGAACTTAAAGATAGCTTGGGCAGATCCATATAAAGTTGACTGGGTGTTCTTCAATGGCAGAGTAAGATTAAAAGATTAATCTGGATTATTGTTGCTAGGGTATAATGGGGCCAAAATCAAGCTCTATTATTCAGAAGACAGAGAAACTTCCAAGGATAAGGGTACTCGTAGTCTAGGAACTGAAGACCAGGAAATTCTAGAATTAGCTATTTTAAGCCTTTTTCATGTACAGTCAGTTCTAGAGCTAGTCAAAAGGTCAAAAAAGTCTCAGTACGACAAAACCATGTCAGTACCAAAATCAGTAAAGTGTCAAAACCAATATCAGTTTTTATGGGAAAAAGGGTCAGTCGGACTATTAGTAGTAATCATTTCAAAGAAGATGGAGAGTATTAGCCAATGCATGTATGCCACGTCGTTTTTGGTGTAGAGGACTCTAGGAACGGTAAGTAGTGAAGCTTTAATGGCGCGAACACGAATAATAGTAAGGCGAGTAGGCATTTTTCCTCGTAAATCTCCTGCGTGATGTCTGCTTACTGTTATCCACTCGCCGTCGCCGAGCTCTGAAGTTTCATCACTGCAACCATAAACTTCTTTATCTGAGGAAACTGTTGATTGCCATCTATCTTTACCAGCCACACCAGGATATGGGTTTGAAGATTCAAGTAAGTTCTCTTCTTCTTCTTATACTGATTCATCGTCCTCACGGTGTATGGGTGGGAAGAAAATGTTGGAGAAGATTCAAAAAACTATAGAGGAAACCCAAGCACTTATTGCTGCTGCAAAAGCCTCTCTTCCACTTATCCCTCATAGTAAAATACAGTGGTATGTATTTACTGAGCAAGCCGAGGAATTACTCCGACTGTGGGACTTGCTTGTGGTTGTGCAAGCCACAAGAATTGAGTTTGACACAGCTATCATTAGACATGTTCTTGATTCCTTCAATGTTGATGAAAAAAGTGCTATGGTATATGGTAGGAAAGTGTCGGTAAGACCGAAAAATATTGCTTTTGCATTCAAGATGCCAAATGAGCCAAAGCCATCTATGGCAACAATAGAACAGATTAGTGCAACTATGAGAGAAGATGATGCTGCCAAGAAGAAACGCAAAGCCAGTGCACAAGGAGTTCTAGTAGTGGGTCTGGACATTCCCGCTACTTACTACTTCGTGGTTGAAGCTGCGAGTCTCAAAAACAACCCAACTTATGTGTCAGAAAAACTCTTTGCTATGCTACTGGCAAAAAAAATGGATGCCACAGTTTCAATAAATCTATGTCAGATTTTGTCACATAATGTGCTTCAGCAGACTGCTAAGTTTAAGTCCCAAAAGTTTTCCAAACCTTGGTATGTTTGGCAGTTTCTTTACTGGGCAACTTCTCCGGACACTCATGACTAGGTAAGGATGGCTTGGAGCCAGAATCCCTTTCCAGTAACTAACAATGTGGATTTATCATCAGATGAATAAGCCCCAAATAACCAGTTATCTCTCACTGGACAAAAGAGGAAGGCCACACAAGAGGAAGCTGGAAGTTCTAAAAGACCAAAAACTACATTGGCCAAAAGCAGTGCTCTCCTTAAGCAGCTAGAAAGTCAGGTCAAAATAGTGTCTGTTGAAAAGACTCCAGCAGACCAGACTTTAGTTGACCAGCCAGACCAGCCTCTAGTCTAGACCACTGGTGGAACCAACCAGCAAGTGGGGCAAAGATCAGCGAGGAGGACCACCAGGGTAGGAAAAGACCAGTTAGACAGAACCAGTGCTGAGCAGCCCGTGGTTCAGACTCATAAGGGAAAAGGACCAGCACCTTCTAGTCCAATTGGTAAATTTTCCATCCCTTACAGTGAAATGGATTTGACATTAACCAAGAAGGACCGGTTACAACAGTTGTAGACTCATCGTCTCAAAGGACGCCTACTTCTGCACAAACCTGATTATGCTACACTACCATATATGGCTCCTATCATAGTTTATGAGCCAATTGCCTGTGACCGAGAAATGATGAATGATGGTTGTTTAGTACTTATTCAGTTGTCTTGGAACACAATTGTTAATGCTATAGGACAAATGTTGGATGCCTCACTGCCTAATGATAAACTGAACAAGTTAAAGGCCGAACTGAGGGAGACTGAGTAGTAAGTTAAGAAGTTGGAGCAGGATAGAGGAGCACAGTCCCTGCGGCACAATGTCCTTGAAAATCAATCAGCTAGGACCATTCAAAATTTAGAAAATAAGTTATCAAAGATGGATTTTGAGATGAGGATGCTTAAAGAAGAAAAGATAGAGGCTGAGAGAGCTACTGACACATTCAAAACCATGCTGCAAATGAAGAGAGTTGATTTCAACTCATTGCTGACAAGCCACACTTCATTGAAAGCCACTTTAACTGAAGGATATATCTATAATAATTTGGCGGATATACTGAATCCAGAGGGAAATGATGTTTTCAATATAGATAATTTGAGGATGCTCATGGAAACAATACAGAGTGATTTGCAGGATAAACTTTCTGAATACAACAGCTTTGGCAAATCAGGCTATCCTGGACTATATTGAACAACACAATAACCTTGATGAGTATAATGATTAAGCAGCAGAGGAGGAAGAGAAATAGGATGAACCAGTAGAAAGGCATGATGATGATGACTCTCCTCCATCTCCACCTTTAGGATCTGGTGCTGGTGGAGCGGGGGCCACAGGGGGAAATAAGCCCAATATAGACCAACTAGACTAGTATAGGCTGACAAGCCACACTTCATTGAAATCCACTTTAACTGAAATATATATCTATAATAATTTGGCGGATATACTGAATCCACAAGGAAATGATGGTTTCAATATAAATAATTTGAGGACGCTCATGGAAACAATACAAAGTGATTTGCAGGATAAACATTCTGAATACAATAGTGCTTTGGCAAATCAGGCTATCCTGGACTATATTGAACAACACAATAACCTTGATGAGTATAATGATTAAGCAATAGAGGAGGAACAGAAAGAGGATGAACTAGTAGAAAGTCATGATGATGATGACTCTCCTCCATCTCCACCTTCAGGATCTGGTGCTGGTGGAGCAGGGGCCACAGGGGCAAAATCATCCCAATACAGACCAGCTAGACTAGTATAGGGGTCAGCAATTGGGTGATCAGCAGGCTCAAGATCAACAACCCAGTAACACTGGGAATTCACCAGTACACCAGTCACAGCATAATTTGGATGTGACGGGGAAAGGTAAAGTTGTGACTGAGGTTCTGAAAGGTGATGAGCAACATTCGTTACAGCTCATCACATTGAACAAGAGACGAAGACATCAACAAGCTCCTGTAACTAAAATGTATCTGGAGGATGATTTTCTTCTTTCTAATCTTGAACGATTTTAGCGACTATATGTCGGCGCTAGAGAAATGGTCCAACATTGGAAATCATCTTCTTTCCATGACCAGGAGGTGTGCCAACTGCCTGAGCATCCTAGCAGAATTCAATTGCTAGAGAGAGTACCTGAATGGGTACTAACCTCTGATGACAAACTAGCTAATCCACACTGGCAGTGGCAGTCTACTGCAGACTGTCATTCCCTGCCATCAAATTAGAGCTCTTGCTTGGAAACATGCTAGCATATAAATGTATGAAAGAGGTCAAAAGTCAATTGAAAGAAGTTTTACTGCAAATGCAAATTGCCAAGGGCGTTCTGAATTAGAGGATACAAGCTATTAGTGAAGACCAAGCTACCACCAATAAGGGGCCTCAAACTCAAATGATAGTAGGAGAACAAGCAACTACTCTCCGAAGACTGTTTAACACTAGGTTGATAATGGGACACTTTTATGTCCTGTTAAGTGACCATTTTCCTTGAATTATGTCAAGAGTTTCAAAATGGATTTTGAGGTGCTATCTGTCTAGAAAGTTGTCTCATGAGCTGAAAAAAACTTGACATTTTTTTAATATATCAATTCCATCTTTAACCTTGTCCTTGCACAACATTTCACAACCTAAACTGTGTGAAAAAACGGGTCCTCTTTTTGGCTTTTTTCAACTTTTTGCAACTATACCACTCTAGAATTCATGTTTGTGAGGTCTATAATTCTAGAGAACTATCTTTAGTAGTCCTCAACATGTCCTGATGCTTCTAGGGAGAAATAAATGTTAAAGTTGTAAGTTATGACCAAATTACATAAATTGTCAAATCCTGTTTTTTAGCCAATTTTAGCTCTTCTATGATTTTTTTGGTGGCTTTCATGATATCCAAATGCATTTTTTATCATCTATGTCGCATATTGTAACATAAAGCTAATATTCCTTGAGTTTTGGGGCACCTAATACCCTATTTTCCATAGTAGACAATGATGGTTGATTTTTTCAATTATAGAAGAAAACGAAACATTCTAGTATATCAAGTATATCTTTTTCAATTTTGTTAGTTCTTGTGACAACTACATGCATTTTGTAGGTAGTAACCATATCTAGTCATAAGGATCAAATTTGGCTAGATATTGAATAGTTTCTATGGGATTCTACAACTCATAATGTTGAACCCAGTTTTTTCATGTTTGCTGTATTTAGCACTTCATCTTTGTCCCTAAGATTCCCCTTGGTAAGAGATGTATTATTCTTTTGACATGCTCCATGGCTCCTTATGAACCTAAAGGAAAATAGGGAACTAAGAAAACATGCATATATTATTTGTATTGAGCGTGGCTATAGAAACTTTGATGATAGGTTTGCAGAATGGAAAAGATTCAACTTTTTTGTACCTATTTCTTTTGGCAAAACAAAAAATAGTGAGTGAGAAGCAATCATATGTTCTGATCACCAACCCATTGAAGTTAACTAAGCAATTTATCTCAGGTCCTACAAAAATCCCTAATCTTATTTTTATGCAACAAAGCGTAAGAAATTACTGTTTTGATGAAAATGTACTGGTCCATCAACTTTGGAGGCTTGGTGTGACCAAAAGATGAGAAATTTTACAAGTTTCTTATTTTTCCCATGTGTAGTAGGCCTTGAACTATAACCTCATGAAAGGATTTTACAAAATGAGTGGATCTACTATGGTTTTGGAGGTTTTTTTCAAAACCCTGAAAGGACACTTTTATGTCCTGTTAGGTTACCAACCTAGTGTTAAGCTCGTTAGAGTTATTGGAAAGATGATGCAGCAAGAGAACCAAGCTGTCCTCAATTTTCTGGAGTTTGTACCCAATTCCCTAGTCCTCCTGTATGGTTTACCATCTAGAGAAGCTGAGTTGCCTAGGTTTTTCCCAGCACTGTATCCTCAACATCCAGAACCAGTAGATCGGCTCACATACTATAATATCACTGATGATCTTCAGGATTGGTATGAGCGATCCACAGTAGAATGGAAAACTTGGCAAACACTACTCAATGATGCTCTCCAATTAAATGATCTCGGGGAACTAAAGGATGAGATGAAGAGGATCAAGTTGTTTATGGGACAATGGAAAATCCACCTTAGAGGTCTCACCAAGATCACAAACTAGTTGTTGCAACTTACTGTGGAGTCCTCTAGGATCCCTCAAAAGGATGTTACGGCTAAACCAAGCCTGGGACCACAGTACAGAGAGATGGCTAAGATTCTCTTTGAAGCTAGGATTAAAACAAATCAGCCTCTTCCAAAAGGATGGATCCATACAGTTTCACATTGTCATAAATTGGCTAGACCTCGTTTGACAAAAGACAAACGCAGGCTCTATGATCCCGAAACCAAGACCTACCATCCTCTCACGCCTTATGAATTGGGAATGACCACAGAAAGGCGGGATCAACTTGAGTAGGAGGCCATTTACAGGCTTATCCAGAAGGAAAATGCTGGCACTTGGACTTCTGAAACACCAACACGACTGAAGGGCAAGAGGAAGCGGGTTCAGTGGAAGGATATTGGGTAGTTCCATCTCAAAATCCGATGGTAGATTTTTCTAGCCATTCTCAGAATCAGACGATGGATTTTTCCAGCCAATTTTAGAATCAGACGGTGGATTTTCCCAGTAAGGTGCTAGAATTTCTTTGGCTAGGCACCCTTGGAATTACAACTATAGGGGTGTCAAGCACTCAACAAGCATGAAGTATGGTATAAAGCTAGCAATACCAGGAGAGTTAGCAAATTCATAGGAGTACTATCATGAGAAACATAGGCCAACTCATGAGGAACATTGGCCAACCCAGCAAGCACGCAAAGAGGTTCCTCAACACCTAGGAAGAATCAGATGGTGGATTTTTTTCAGAAATTTTGGAGTCATACCAAAATTCAAGAAAGGAGGGAAGGATGTAGACGGCGAAGGCAGTCTCCATAGGTGGGAATTGTCTCCTGAAAGCCGAACAGTGGATCAATTACCATGGCAGTTACCACAGTAACCTCGAGAGGCTATAAATAGGGTCCATTACATTGTATTGGGCTGCTTGTCTTTTGACTTCTTACTCTTAGTCTCTTGGTTTTAGTCTCCGAAGTTGTTCTCGAGCTACAATCTCTTCACTTGTAATTCTACTCTATAATCATTACTACATTAGTTAATTGTGCTTCAGTCTATTATACCTTGTACTCGTTCTTCATAAACTTTGAATCTAAACCTAAAACACTTTTCTAGTCATTCAATATGTTTCTCGTCCCAGTAGAGTATTTTAGTTCAGTTAACTATTCCAATTTAGTTTCCATATTCTATTCCAATTTCACTCACTGAACTGATGACTTACCAGTAGTAGCTGTAAATTCTAACACTGGAATCAACGAAGTGTAAGTTCCTCTTTGGATGTGTCCAGCATGACTTTGATTGCTTTGATGCCTCCATCTTCATCTTGGAGGATTTTGTCTACACAACATAACGATCCATTGGCTGCTCCAATTGTTAAGTCTACATCCTCTATTATCAGTACCTTTGCCCCTTCTACTATTTCGTGAATTGCATGGAAGTCGAGATCTTCAAGCCATGCTTGGAGCTCAGGGACATTGTGTGCATTCGTCTTGAGGACGATTTGGATAATGTGACTATGCCGATGGAAGCGTTCCAAGAGAAGTTTATTATAATATCGAACGTCACTCTTGTGTGTGCAAATGATTATCATGTTCCTATCCATGTGCTGTTCTATTTCATCCGTCTTTATGATGTGGTCACCAAGCGCGTTGTCAATCTCTTTCTTTGTGGGGAGCCTGACTCTTATTGTATCGAGGAACTCTATTAAAGAGATATATTTTGCATGGCGCACTGAGCAAGACATAATGTACATAGTAGCAGAGGACCAATAAGTGGAGCTTGTGATGTGGCACAAGTAGCACTAGTCAGTTTGATGCCTACATACCAACGGCAACTGCGCTAAATCACCAAATAAGAAGACCTTTTTATCTTTGAATGGGTCTAGCAGTGTGCCGTTGCTAACATTCACAATTTTTCGTACTATGAGATCAAAAGTTTTCTTTGTTAACATAGAAATATCATCTATGATAATCGCGTCTACTTCTTTAATATTGATGTATCTATCATCAGTTTTAAAGATTGACACGGGATATTGTTGTGTGCGCACTGGTATCTTGAATTGGTAATGGACAGTTGTTGCGATGCTACTTAACCTCGTGGCTGCTACACCGGTGGAAGCAGCGAGTGTGACAGTTTTCCCTTGCTTTATGAGTTGGCTCGTGATGTATCTTATGAGGAAGCTTTTGCCACTCCCATGAGTGCCTATAATCACATGCAATCCACCCTTTGTTGCTATGATCTTCTTGTAGATCTTTGCTTGTTCAGTTTGCCAGTGACGTGTTTTGGACATTCTGAAGCTCGTTTAGAAGTGCAGAGATACAAGATGATGTGTCCTGTTGCTCCTAGTCTGTTTGCACATCTGGAGATTGAAATGAGGCAGCCTTTGTTGAGGATGTCTTCTGTAGTATCATGTTGTGAAATTGGTGTGTTTGATCTGTCGTGAGCATATTTCAATGTGTGTACTCTCTGATGTACATCTCAAGGTCCTCATCTGTCAGTATCAAATTTCTAAGTTTGCACTCAAGATACTATGATCTGGACGTGTTCTCAGGTGAGAATAGCTGGGATTCATTTTTGAAGGTGATGCTCTTTAGCAACACGTTGTAAAAGAAAGCCTCCGGATGATGCCCTGGGTGAAAGTCAGTGAAACGGACTAGTTGGTGAAACAGACCAGTCGGCATTGCCATTGCAGCGATTGGCCGTATGTATCTCCTATGAAAGACCTTTTTTCCTTTCTTTTCCCTTCATCACTATTAATTCTTGTGAAAGTCGTAAAATGCAAGCTTCTCCAGATTTCGTGGTCATGCGTAATACAGATCAACAGGGTTCAACACGACATTATTGTTATGAGAAATGATTCGTTGTCGTAGTGCTGGGGGCAATAAGTCAACATAGTGGACACTATTGCTCTTTGAAATGATTGGAATTTGCAAACAATTTAATGCCACTTCTGTTGCTGAGATAGGTTTTGACAGTAAAGAGGCTGAGATCAGCTTCAATTTCATAGTGTCGAGGCCACCTAGGCCTAAGCGCTTTGCATCTTTTGAGTGGATGTTGAGATGGCCCATTGGTTCAATTTTGAGTGCATACTTCAAGAGGTAGTAGGACAGCGATGAATCGGTGACCCGTTGTATATTCATATGTGCACCCCATAGCAAGAGCAATGTAGGGTGGTAAGGTACGACATTTTTGTCTTCATGTCGGGGCCTGAAGTAGTGCCATCTGTGATTTTGTTCATTGAAGACTGGGTTTGGATTTGGCTACACATGAAATGGAAACCCGTGTTTACATACTCCATCTCTTTGACCGTGGTAACAACTGGTACGGTACTTGTGAATTTGTTTCCTGAGTACGAGTTCTTGGAGCCAAATTATTTCTTGTGCAACCACAGAGCCAGTTTCTGTCGGGATGTATGCAGCTATTTCAGCACATAGTTGCTCTTTGTCTTCTTCATGAATCCATAGGATGACATGAGCATGCAATGATCCTCTATTTTAAACCTCATATCTAGCCAAGTGGTGTTTCACACAGCCCAACACACCTTTTGCAAGTATTTAGTTGGACATAAGCATCTGGAACTTAGAGTGGAAGGTGAGGGCGCATGAGACTGGGCAGTCTATCCAAGTGAAGGAGGCATTTAACTGCTGCTCAATTAGCTCGATCATGTCAATCTCAGGCCATATTGTGTCTGTGACCTCATAGGTAGTGAAAGTTAAGAAGAAATCAAGCATTCCCCATTCGTCCACCATTGCTATCAGGTCCTTTAGGTTCTTGCGGTGCCACGAGCAGGAGCCTGGCATGGTGGATGGGGTGCCTGTATCGAAGCACATTCCTCATAGTATCTTCGTGAGTTGCTATATGATTGGCCCTATTTTAGTTGTCAATGTCCTTCTACAACAATCTCGTGTGTGTATTGTTAGCCAACATAAGTGCATGCTTTAGTTGGTACATTATGAGCAGGTGTGGCTTGTATAGGGTGTAAACAAAGAACAGAGTCGATGCACGTATCTTTACATACATACTGAAATTTATTTTACCATCATACTAGCCTTTCCCAAAAGGGAACATGAATGGAAACCCTATTGCCTCTATTGTGATTTTGCTTGTAGAGCTTGAAAGTAATTGCTCTCTCAAGAAACTGTTGAAAGAGCCGGCCACGGAGTTGCTGGGAAGCAAATTCTTAAGTATGACTAGCGGTGAATGCTCCTCTTTTGGCTAGTTCAATGATGTTTTTTATTATACCAAACATCAAACTTGTGTCAAGTTGTGCCATCGGTGCAAATAGTGCGTTGTCTCGTTGTTGTTGAATGATCTTTCTCACCCTCTCTAGACTTAGTATGCAGAGGCCAACCTTCTTATTTCGCCCTTCAGCCATCAACATGTACTTCTGTAGTATGAAGTTGTTCTCAACATTGAATGCAAGTATGTCTGCCACTTGTGATGTAGCTAGATCTTGCTATGTGAAGGTTGCTCTATACTCTTTACTTCATGATAGCAGAGGGCTATCCAATCTTGAACGGTATACCTCGTGTCACTATTGAGATGGCATTGACAGATATGTCAATGAAAATTAGTAGCAGTATGTGAAGATGATTTCCGTTCAATATTCTTCTTGTGTAGTCTAGAAGTAAGAGCACACAATATCTGTGACGTGCACTTGAGTTCTCACAAGCGGAGCACTGCACCCATTTCGTTTGTATTTGTGTAGCCTCTAAGCTGGATACCAATAGACTGCTAGCAAACATTGCAATCGATGTCTCGGCTGGAGCTCGAGTACAATTGAAAGAGTCACTTCTTTGGGTGAAAACTACACCACAAACAACGCATATTCTTAACACTAGGTTGGTAACCTAACAGGACATAAAAGTGTCCTTTCAGGGTTTTGGAAAAAACCTCCAAAACCATAGTAGATCCACTCATTTTGTAAAATCCTTTCATGAGGTTATAGTTCAAGGCCTACTTCACATGGAAAAAATAAGAAACTTGTAAAATTTCTCATCTTTTGGCCACACCAAGCCTCCAAAGTTGATGGACCAGTACATTTTCATCAAAACAGTCATTTCTTACGTTTTGTTGCATAAAAATAAGACTAGGGATTTTTGTAGGACTTGAGATAAATTGCCTGGTTAACTTCAGTGGTTGGTGATCAAAACATATGATTGCTTCTCACTCACTATTGTTTGTTTTGCCAAAAGAAATAGGTACAAAAAAGTTGAATTTTTTCCATTCTGCAAACCTATCATCAAAGTTTCTATAGCCACGCTCAATACAAATAATATATGCATGTTTTCTTAGTTCCTTGTTGTCCTTTAGGTTTATAAGGATCCATGGAGCATGTCAAAAGAATAATACATCTCTTACCAAGGGGAATCTTGGGGACAAAGATGAAGTGCTAAATACAACAAACATGAAAAAACTTGGTTCAACATTATGAGTTGTAGAATCCCATAGAAACTATTCAATATCTAGCCAAATTTGAAGCTTATGACTAGTTATTGTTACTACCTACAAAATGCATATAGTTATCACAGGAAACTAGTAATATTGAAAAAGCTATATTAAATATACTAGAATGTTTCATTTTCTTTTATAATTTAAAAAATCAACCATCGTTGTGTACTATGCAAAATAGGGTATTAGGTGCCCCAAAACTCAAGGAATATTAGTTTTATGTTACAATATGCGACATACAAAATCAAAACTACATTTGGATATCATGAAAGACACCAAAAAGATCATAGAAGAGCTAAAATTGGCTAAAAAGCAGGATTTTACAATTTTTGTAATTTGGTCATAACTTACAACTTTACCATTTATTTCTCCCTAGAAGCACCAGGACATGTTGAGGACTACTAAAGATAGCTTTCTAGCATTATAGACCTCACAAACATGAATTCTAGAGTGGTATAGTTGCAAAAAATTGGAAAAAGCCAAAAACAGGACCCGTTTTTTCACACAGTTTAGGTTGTGAAATGTTGTGCAAGGACAAGGTTAAAGATGGAATTGATATTTCAAAAAAATGTCAAGTTTTTTTCAGCTCATGAGACAACTTTCTAGATAGATCACACCTCAAAATCCATTTTGAAACTCTTGACATAATTCAAGGAAAATGGTCACTTAACAGGACATAAAAGTGTCCCATTACCAACCTAGTGTTAAAGGCCTAAATATCGTTGCAATGTCTGAACTCCATTGGTAGACTATATCGATGAAATCAATCCATGATTGTGAGCATGGTAGAAATCTGGCCTTCTTCCTGATGGAAGTGCGATATCTCGCTTTTGATCTGCTCAGGTGTTTCCTACCCTTTCGGTGATGGTCCATTCAAGGCTTCAGTCGGACTCAATCTATATGATTCAATGCAATGAGAACCTTGTGATATTTACTTACTAGTCACGTCCACGAAACAAATAATGCAAGCGTTTGAAACAACCATGTACCTGGTGCTAGATTGGGCTGCTGTGGGTTTTCGAGTTGGGAAGAGGCAAGAGATAGCTGATTTTCCCAATGTCCCTTGCAAAGAATAAGTACGAAGCATTAGAAAAGTAATAACACAATGTTGAAGGTTCTGAGAGTAATCTCATTATTTGTATGTGTTCTTTCATTCTTATGTTATAGGAAAAAAAGAGAACGTGCTAATGTCCTTGCACGGGGGATTTTGCACAATCCTCTCCAATTTTTATAATATGAGGGAGCGTGCCATTCCCACGACAACATGCAATTTTTGGTGTGTTCTTTTTACTGTGTTCTCAGTGTTCAAGACTAGAATGTGGCACTTCTTACTCACCACACTTTGGAATATGTTGTTGTTGCAAATGTAGAGGAGATGTGTCCAAGCTTCTCTTGATTTGTTTGCAATGAAACACGAGAGAGTTAGGGTTGTCACAGGTTTGAATGGGATGCATGAAGAACAGTGGAATAAAAAGCTAAATTACAATATTTAGTGGACTCAAAGAGGAAAAATTTTAGGCAAAAGCTCCTCGAGCAATTTTTTTGCTTTCTCAAGCACACCACATTTGGTATACATTGTGTGTAGCGGAAAATAGCATAAACATATTGAGCATTTCGTTAGAATAGATTCCTAATGAGAATAACAAGAGTGTTTGGGTGGAGAGAGCAACAAAAAGTATAACACCTAGTTAGATATCATGAACAATACTTCAAAAGAGAGAGAAATTGAGCTATTGACAACAGTTGAGGACTGGATTTGCATGGAGCCAGTCCCCCCCTCCAAAAGGATTTGTATTATGGTTTCTCCCATCAAGAGAGACATTTTACAATACAATTCTTTGTGTTCCTTCAATACTATCTAGTGCAATGACGATGGAAACTTCAAGCACTAAGCAAAACACTTATTAAACAAAACATCAATTCCCTCACGGTCTCAGACCCAAGACCTCACACACCTTCGAAGATGGTGAGAGCTAGCGGGGTATGAGAGTAGATTGAGAGGAAGAAGGAGTAGTCTTACGAGAAAGATGTACATCTCCTCACCTAATCACTCATATTAGCATAGCTTAGCTTAGTAGTTGTCATGGTAGAGGAGATGAGCATGCATTGAAGCTTGTCTCTTGGTTGGATTTGCATCACAAAGCCAAGATTTGTTGGTGTAGGCCTCCCTTCTCACAAGCTTAGAGTAGGTGGTAAGCTTTCCATTAAATCTTGAGAAGGAGAGAGAGAGAGTCTTCTTGCTCCACACATAGATTGTGTGAGTGTGTAATTGAATAATGCCTTTGAAAAAGCATCCCCCTCTCTCTCTTGGTCGACCCCTCTTGCTATTTTCTCTTGCTCACTCCCTATTGGACCTCTCCAGGCTTAGCCAATGGAAATTAAGCAGCATAAGTGATAGCCTTATGACATGTGTCCCCCTGTCCCCTTTTGTGAGAGATTTTTCTAATGAATTAATGCAACTAAACTCTCATTGGACCCCTTTGCCTCTTGGCCAATAGCAATCAGGCAAGCCATTGGACTGTTGAATGCTCATTTGGACCCCTTGGGAGACTGTCCACCAATAGTCTTTTAGAGAGCTTAATTCTTATTGGTTCTTTTATTAAGTGTTTTTAAAATTATTTAAACTAGATTTACTCTAGCCTAATTCTCATTGGTCCACCTCCATGGCCATCGAATAGGATTTGAGTACACCTTGTGGGCATCTGGCCTAGGGAGCTGACATGTGTCCCTCATTCCCTTTGTGTAAAGGGAGATTTTGTGAGTATGTGTGTGTTTCTATCTCATCTCCTACTTCTAGGGCTCGCCCCCTCCTATGTAGGGATGCATGAAGACTTTTCGAGCACACACAAAGCATCCAATTTTCCTAAGCTTTTGACCTTTGGACACAACCTTTGAATTTTGGAACCTTTGAATTTTGGAACCTTAGCATTTTGGAAGTCTTAATGGGCTGAACCTTAGGGTCTTTTAAGCCCATTGTTGCACATTTCTCTTTTGCAGATGGAACCTCCTTTGAATCCCTATTTTTCCTCCTTTGGATCCCTACTGTGGCCGGTCTACTAGCTTAACCAATATTCTAGCTTTTTCTCCCCTAGAACTTCCCCATATTAAATGATCACTTTAACATGAGAAAATCATTTAGGAGAATTAGATATTAGTTATTATGACACAACCTGTAATCTTGAAGCCAGGTTTTTGCATCTTCAACCCCAGTGAAAATCAAAAAACTTGTCCATGTCGTCTTTAGCAGCACCTTCTCTTCAAAGGCCACACCTTTGGCATCACCAGAATCACCACTTCAACTTCAATTAGGAGCATCAGACGCTCCTCAATGGGGGCCCTAGAAGATGGAGAGGGGACACCCCGATCCACTAGAGTTCACCTTTGAAACTCTCAACACATGCTATCAGGGCACCGCCCGCACTCACACTGACGCATAAACATGCACACATTCAAGCCACACATTGTTGCCACACATGAAACTAATCTCACTTTAGGGTGTATACATGCCATGAACTTATCCATCTTGACATAATCACCATTAGCCAACTGCATGGTTGCCACTAATTCTACCCAACATTCTTCAAAACGACTTGCTTTTCACGCATCACCAAAGGAAATGTTTGCATTTTGCTATTCTCATTTGGCATACGCAGTGACAGCATATACACCTCCAAATCTTACATCCGCTCGTCAATGGGTGGGAGGTTCAATGAAATCAACCAAAATCTATTAATCAATGACATTGTCATCCCTATTCAAGCGTTTACATAACCGACTTACATGAAATATTGGGTGAACACAAAATTATGTCCGATAAAAATTATTTGTAGGGCATATCACCAACTTACTCGAGTATCTTAAAAGTCCCACAATATCTCGAAGATAATTTTGGTGTTGGTCGAGTCTTTAGACTTTTTGAATTCTTTGGCACACTCAAAAATACCTCTACCCCTTCCATGAATGTAACTTGCCGACGTTTCTCATTAGTATATTTCTTATATTGTGCTTGTTGAACATTTTGATAGGCTAGTCTCAATATTTCCATATGGTCTTGGATAAAATCCTGACCTATTGAAGATTTTATTTTGCCAACCCCATCGTAATTGGTGGCCTAGGTTGAAAACCTTATATAAGCATGAAAGAACTAGAACCAGTCATTATATGCTTAGCCTCATGGTAAGAAAACTCCAACTAGATAAATAATATTTCTAATTGGATTGCTTGTTGCTAATGTACACTCATAGCATACCCTTTAACACGCGATTAACACTTTTCAACTGCCTATATAGACAGTCTCTAAAATGACTGATAAATATGGGTCACAATTTTGTGCAACATTGCTGAGTAATCAATAATGTTATGCACAAACAACTTGATTAATTGTACAAATTTGATTCACTTATCTACCAACACCCAAACCGAGCCATGACCTTTATTGGTGATTGGCGGACTCACAACAAAGCTCGTAGAGATACTATCATACTACACGTAAAGTGTGCATGCTTCATAAGCTATAAATTTCATGAATTTGCATGCCTCTCCAACTTATCTTTTGCTAGGACCCAGATCTACATTTTTATTACTATAACAGTCAATTTGTATGGCAAATGCGATACTCATAGCATACATGAAAGAGGAGGGTAAATATTTTTGAGAAGAAGCTAAATAGTTTGTAATGGAATTTGCCTATTCAATTTGAGAGTAGCGGAATTTAATGAGAGTACTTTCAAGAAATGATTTTGTGAGCATAGCGGGTAGACATAATTGAAGATAGCAACATAATTATAGCAATTAGTTAACTTGGCATAGACAATACTTTTGCAAGAGAGAGAATTTAGAGAACATGACAACAGTTGAGGACCGGATTTATGTGGAGCCGGTCCCCCCTCCAATAGGCATTTGTATTATGATTTCTCCCATAAAGAGAGACTTGTTACAATACATTCTTTGTGTTCCTTGTGACCTAGGTGAAGCAATGAAGATGGAAATCTTCATGCATCACCATCATAACATAACCTAAACTTGAAGAAAGCTTTAACTATACCAAGCCTCAGTCCCAAGACCTCAAACACCTTCGAAGGTGGAGAGAGCTAGCAGGGAATGAGGGTAGGGAAGAGGAAGAAGAAAAATTTCGTAGGAGAAAGAATTAGTTCCTCACTTATCATACTCTTGTTGCTAGCATACATAATAGCATAGTAATGAAGAAGAAGGAGATGGCAAGCTTAAGCATTGAAGCATGGCTCTTGGTTGGATTTGCACTCCATAGCCAAGAGTGTTGGTGTAGGCTCTCAACCTTTTCTTTCTTGGAGAGGGAGCTCTTCCACTTTGCATAGCACACAATGAGAGTGCTTGTGAGTGTGTGTGGGTGAGTATACCCCCTAAGCACCCCCCTAGCTTGCTTGGGTCGACCCCCCCTTGTAGCTCATGCTTGAAGCTCATTGGACCCCTCCAGGCTTAGCCAATCACAAGCAGAAGCCATTACAAGCAACAGGGATAGCCTTGGGACAAGTGTCCCCCTTTCCCCTTTGAGAGAGAGGACTTGATAAATGCAAAAACAATTAGATAATTCAATTAATTTATCATTGGACCCCTTTGAAGCCTAGCCAATAGGCTTCAAGCAACACATGAAGGTAACATGGGTAGGGACTTGACATGTGTCCTTGCTGCCTCTTCAAGCTGGGGCTTCCCTTGTGAGTGTGAGTGTGTGTTCTCTCTCTAATCCCTAGGAAAAGGGCTCGCCCCCCCTCTTGTAGGGATGCTTTTGACTTTAGGAGCTCAAGCACCTTAGTCATCAAGCATGACAAAGCACTTGGACTAGGGGGTATTCCCACAAGCATCTCAGGCAAGCATGTCAAGGCACCTCAAGCACCTTAATCAAGCGGCAAGTCAAGCACCTCAAGCATGGAGTAAGTCAAGCACCTTAATCAAGCACCTCAAGCAGGACAAACACCTCAAGCACGACAAGCACCTCAAGTAGGTTAAGCACCTCGAGCTTGGGCCGGGTTCCCACCTCAAGCTCAGCCCTAGCTTACCTATGGTCAAAGGACTTCTACACACATTATTGGAGGTCTTCAATGAAGCTAACCCTAAGGTCTTATGCTCCATTGGTTAGCCTTGCTCTTGATAGACCATCTCCCATTTGGGCCCCTTTACTATTGGCCCCGTGTTGAGATAGATCTATAAGCAAATATCTATATCTTAACACTTGTTCCCGTTTATTCTCCCACATTAAGTGATCAATTTAATATGAGAAAATCATTTGGGTTGGTTAGATATTAGATTTTATGATATAGTTCCTACTACAATTACTTGCAAGCTTTGTTAAAATGTTTAAACCATAATAGAACGTGAAACATAAATCACATATAGGTACAAACAATGAAACAGTTAGATTAGCATTACATAGCCTTGCTATATACATAAACCACCATTCATTATGTTGTTTAACAGAACTTGTAACCTTAGCAAGTTTTCCTAAGTACCCAACAATTTCTCGCCATTAATTTTGTTATTGGTACTACGAGCTCAAAGTGGTCTTCAAACTGGATGTGACCAACACCTAGGGACCCTGTCGTGACACAAAATTGAAACAACAAGGACTAGTGTCAATCCAAAGACTCCTATTCTCCACATGTGGAATATGTCTCAGATAAGGATATTCAAAAAAATGACATCCACCAAGTACGAGGTGAAGTTGTGTCTCGAGGTAATTGTAAACACTCAGAGACATGAGTGAGAGGGACCCTCATAAACTTTTCTCCACACTGGCTAAACCAAACTCCATGAGTTCCTAAACCATGTTGCACCCTTGTGACAACATGTGTCAAACAAACCCTACCATGTAGGTCTATAACTGCAGGATACAAAAATGTACCGAGTACACTACTATTCCAAAATTTCTTCTCCTGCATGTCATGTGTCTTTAAGAGTGAAATGGATGAAATCATTTTAGCATATTCATCCCACTTGGATGAATATACATAAATGAAATGAAACCAAAACATAAGCTTACCTAGAGAATAAAGATAGCATCCACTTACTTGGAGTTAAGTGCAGTAGCCAACCTAAAAGGTATAACTTGAAAATTATAGCATGTAACTGGTAGCCTTGGGTGTTGCTTTGGCAATCCAAAGACCTTGGTTAGATTCTACATGTAAACTATGAAACAGTGACCAACTCAGTCTACCATGTCCAATAAAGGTTGCAATCAACTTGTAAAGTTGAACTTATGGACTACCCCATGGTAGATTTTGGACTTCTTTCCTTGAAAGTACAACTGTGAACAGATCAATCAATGACCATCAACAGGCATGGAGTGATTTGGTATTAGTTGGGTCATACTCTTGAATACCACTCCTATAGCCACAACCAAGTCTTTATATTAAACAAAATATCCCATATCTCTCCATGAATAGAAGAGAAAGATCCTCAACACCCCAAACAAGGTAGTCATACTAAAGTTCTTGGGTGTTCAAGTAAGATATCACATGCTTTGAGGCTCTCTTAGTCTATTCATGATGTCCCATGAATTATTTTCTTGATAGCAAGGCCATGTCTACTTGCTATACACAGAAAGCATCTTCTGTACAGCCAGCACCTTGTACACAAAAATTGCTTTCCGTTGTAGTCATATACAACGATCACAAGACAAAATACCAACCCCAGTTCATCATGAAGAGAGTAGTTGTTTGTATAATAGAAGCATAAACAATGATTCAATGAAATAGAGCCCATCGTATGGGCATGCCATGCATGCATATCGACAAAATAATGATACTAAGCCCTTGGCTACAATAGCGATCTCAACAATTTGACATGATGCCATATGTGCCGTGCACAATATGTTCTAGCACGGATACATCACAATTTGACATTGTAAAATGTAAAATGTGAGCTTATATCCGTATGTTTCCAATTCATCAAACCTGTGTGCCATGGCCCTTGATCCTAATTTGAGGGCAATATTGTGGCAAGGGGATGAAGCCTTACTTCTTATTAGATATGTCAAAGCACTTTTCTTTGCACAACAGGGAAATTTTTCCCAAATGAAAAGTTGAAGACAAGAAACAAGAACTTAAATTTGTATAACCTTGTCTCTCCTCGGAGATGCGTTGCATTCGCTTGAAGCTAGCTCATAGCCATGTATACATATAAATTTAGAGTTGTTGGATATCCCATGCATGCCCTCTTGGATTGTACCATTCCAACCTCTAGTGAAAAAACATTCAAAAATGCTGCAAAGTTTCCCAAGTGCGTATGCTAATAGCATATTCCAAACTTTGGAAAGTTCTATGCAATATGTCTTAAATTGAAACCTTGCTTTTCATATATAAATGAAAAAGATAAGATAGGTTTGAGCCCGTGCTCATATCCCACAGCTTCTCCTACTACTAACAAATAGATTTCAATGCAAAAAAAAATCAATCAGTCAAGTTTTCATAGAGAATTGGACTTTTTGAATTGTACATCTCATTTCACGTCCTTAGATTGCTCAATATTGTGGAGTAAATAGCTCAAGAAAAGTAGCTATCTAACTACCAATCTTTGTTTGGTCGAAGCAACCTTTGCTTGTCAAGTTGACATTGTAAGTGAAAATTTTCAAATTTGAAACTTAAATTGAACGTACTTAACAATTCTTTGGAATCCCTGCCCTTGGCATTGAAGGTTGTGGCACCCTATACTCACCCTATAACATCGTTGTCGACATTGGATTCGGCTCATAGCTGTGGATATCAATATACTTCCAGTGTACTTCAAATATTTATTTTGCCTACACTGTAGCAAGCCGTATATGCTTTAAAGTGATCATGCACTCTATGCATATAGACATGGAGCCATTCTCCTGGAAGCCTTGTTGTTTCCCTCTGCTTGATAGCACAAAGAGGACATATGAAGGAGATATTGGCCAATGATATCTAGGGCCAACAAAATCTATAGAGCCTTGATCCTCTTTCTTGTATGACCAAAACTAGCAACATATCTTGTCGTTGCATCAAAAAGTAACTTGCTAAAATCCATTTGTAGAATCTTAAAAATTAAATTCCTATACGGATTAAGAAACTCTTAGGAATAAAATAGCATATCTGATGACCATAATTGTTTCTGACTAAATCGACTTTAGAAAGGTTTCCTAGGAGCCATGCCCTAGCAAATCCAAAACTCCAAACAAGCAAGAAAGATGCTTGCTAGCTTCTTGAATCAACATCACTAGCTGGACCTTGTTCTTGTTAAACATAGGGCCAATCAATCTTCCCGATCCTTGAGCTTGTATGGCCCGATTTGAGAGAAAATTTCCTTTTAGCAATGAGAGATGGAGCCTTGCTCCTTCAAATGTATACCTTTTCTTTTACCTTGATTTGCCCTGAAAGTGTGTACATGTCAAAATTTTAAAGCTTTGAGAATCTTGTTGATCCTATCATCCCATGCCGCATCAAAAAACATGCCAACTATTATGGTTGCCAAAATCCACCACATTAGGAGAAATTTGGAATCAATTTTGGGCCTTGTAAGAAACACCAACTCAACATAGACAGCGGTAATCTTGGAAAATACAAAAGTTGTTTTCTAGAATTCTATTTTTCATAGTACATATGTAAAAATTTGCTCGAGCACTTAAATGCATGCTCGTACAAAATGCTTTTCAAGAGCCCAACTTAAGTGTGCACAAAAATCCATGTCATTGAATCTTAATGAGTGATGTGATGTGCGATGAGAGGAAACACATAAGAGATGTTTTCAAAATACAAAAAGAATACCATGGATGTATCCAAAACCTCCAAAAACCTTAGGATAGCACTTTAAAACACTGAAATCTGACGTCTCTAGCTCAAGATATACGCCTTTTTAATCCTAGGGCCTCATGAGGTCATAACCAAGAAAATAGAGGCCCAAGAGACCCGTCATGGACCTCTATTTTCTTGGTTCTAGCCCCTTCATAGTCTTAAATAGTACCTATCAATCGCTATCAAGTACGATCCATTCGAATTTGAATTGCAAGTAGCTCATAAAAAGGTGATTGATGCTTGTGCGAGATGCACACGTACAAGTACCTTCCTTTATAGGATAGAAACAATGGGTCATAAAAAGGTGCTTGACACTTGTGCAAGATGTCACTATCAAGCACCTTACTTTTCTAGTGATAGTGATAATTTCACCAAAATGGTTTTCATGGACATTTTTAAAAATGAGAAAAAAGGTTTTTGCTATGTAACATTAGCCTTCTTCCTATTGGCTAAGGAGCATTCTCTCACTAGAGCTAAAAGACCCAAAAATGAGTCTGTTTCTTTCCTGATGCCAAAAAATTATCTCCTTCCAGATTTCATGCTGATCCAAGAAAGCACTTCTTTGTCGGCTTCATGCTTCTTATTGATCCAAGAAAGCATCGCTTGCATACATTGCACCTTCAAAACTGTGGGAATCGGACCTTGCCATGGAAGGGTACCCAAATTAGGGTTCCCTCATGTAAAATAAAACAAAAAAAAACCTGCATGTTTAATGGTGAAAATAGACAGATCTCCATCGAGGAAACCTCCAGGAAACAGTGAGGGTAAAGCTCCTTTGCATTCACACGAGTGTCGAGAGTTAATGATTCCCTCATGGAATACCTGACAACCCTGCTTGTGGGTTGTTTCATGGAAATCGACCCCCCCTTCCTCTACTAAGCCGGCTTGCACACACGGCTTCATCATCTTCACAAACGGCCATAGAAGTTCCCCATATAGGGGGTTGCTCTTTCATCTCTTCCTTTGGTTGGGCCCACCATGGGAGCTCGCATGAGAGAGAGAGAGAGAGAGAGAGAGAGAGAGAGAGAGAGAGAGAGAGAGAGACCATGCATGCACCATGTTAGGCCCTCCACATCCTGTTTCCCTTCTCCCCTCTCCCTTGATCTCTGATACCAATGTGGGACATAGGGAATTTCCTTGGGTAATCCTCCTTCCTACATACATTTATATCAACTCTTGGGCTCCTAGACCTAGCCTGCTTTAGGATCCCCATGTCCACACTAAGTAGTCCAAGCCCTTGGCCTAGGTCCACGACCTCCTAGATTGGTCCTTGGCCTTACACTTGGATCCTATGATTGAGGTTCTACCCTTGTATCTATTCACATTTCCGGTTTCAAAATTGAAAACTTGAACTTAAGTTTACATAATCATTCTTATACCATACTTTCCCATGAGAGGTATATGTCGGCAATCATGCACAAATGCAGTTTACATGAGCATGTTTCCCATTAACATCCTCCATATAGAAATATTTGCTTGGATTCATCACCATAGGATATGCTTGAGCAAAGTCCCAAACAGGTGAAAGCATGTTAACGTGTCATGCTTTTTGTGCTAGTTAGCACATCTTGAAAAAGTTGGGCGTCCGGTAAAATTTTTACAAATAATATCAAAATTTATAGGAGGTTGTACATTTGGATTCCTTGTTTCAAGAGCTTTCTACCAATATATCATACATCATAGATCTTGGAGATGTAGCTCATGTTATTGTACTAGTTAGCATATGTCAAAATTGTGTTAGTTAGCATTGTCCGGGACATGAAAAAGTGTGACATGTTAACATGCTTTCACCCAAACACATCTTGGTTTCTCATATTCATCAAAAGTGATGATGACATTGTGAGGATTTTACTTTAGGATAGGGCCATAGACCTTACTAAACCAATCTTGGGATACATAGTACAATCGATTCCTGCTATCTAACTTCTTCTAGACTCTAAATATGACCTTCTCTTGTAGAAGCCATATCTTTGGTTAATCATGAGTGCTTTCTTACCAAGAATGATGTCATGGCTAGGTACTCCACAGATGAGCATAGGTTAATATAAAGAACATATCCTTGCACTTTAATTTTGCCCTCTTGGAAGATTTTCCGGAAGCCAAAGCTATGGGTCGACCATGTACCTAGCAAGTACTTGCATTTGGTTTTCAAGTTGAGCATCAACATATAATTTACATGCTACATAGGAGTTTGAAATGAGATAATATCTACTTTTCGTTGAAGTTTGGAACTCCCCAACAAACATTAAACCCAATAGTTTAGTTGAAAAGGAAATTTCTAGCAAAGTCACTTGGGAGTTCATCTAAACGATTAAGGATATCCATCCAAATACAAAACATGGAGAGACAAAAATAAGTACACATGAATATCAAAATTGAGTCTATGCTCTTTATTCATCAGAATTTGATTTTTATAGATGCTTACAATATTACACATGTCGCAGAGCTAACTCTCTAAATACCCTCTTAAATCTCATCATCAACAAGAATTCTCTTAGACCTCCCATACAACATTGTGGTCTATAGCTATCTTCTTATCTTTCCTTCCCTCTGATGGCAAAAAGTGCTTCAAACTTCTTGGTAGTTTCAGAAATCTTAAGCATCTGTGAGTGCTTTGCCAAGTAATATAACATATCCCCTAGGCCTAGACACATCCTAAGCTAGAGTAGCTTGAGGTTGGTAAACCAATCCTTTGGGCTATCACCAATGTAGATAAAGAATTAACAAAAAATCTCATGGTTATGAGTAAGATAACTACGGTCGATACTTTTCCAAACAAATCATGGTCCCTAGCCTCGTAGACTTTGGTCCCAATCCCAAGGTAAAACTAATTCCCTTGCATCTCTCAACAATCATGTTGCCATGTTGTTGAATACTATGGCAAGAACTTTGTTTCCCTTGCTAAAGCATTCAGACGTCACCTTAGGAGAAAATATTCAAACTTTCTTAATACACTTGTATGACACTTCAAGAAATTTCTTGTAGCCCAATACCATGCAAATCCACACAAGCCTAGACACCTCAAGAAAGTATCACCAATTAATGTTTCTCATAAATACAATATATTTTCTCAAATAGCATGCATGACTGCATGCATGATACATGAGTTATCTGATAAGTATCAAGCTTCGAGAGATCCCCATAACCTTAGGCTCTGATACCTTGTGAGAGATACCCTCCCCAAAGGTCTATGCAAAAACTATATAATTTAAACTTTTATACAATTTCAATATACATTAGAGTTACAAAATCATTTGCATAGGGGAGAAGTTCTCAGTGCCCAACTAAGCATGGATTTTAAGCCATGAGCCGAACTTCATCCAAAGGTACCTAGCCACTAGTGCTATCCCTCAATGTGTAGTATAAATGACAGTCTACTCAACAAAAATAACCAAGTGGAGGGTGATTATATGTGTACACCGCATTGAGAGAATAGAGAGAGAGAGAGAGAGAGAGAGAGAGAGAGAGAGAGAGAGAGAGAGAGAGAGAGAGAGACAGAGAGAGAGAGAGAGAGAGAGGGACACAGAGAGAGAGAGAGAGAGAAGACTGTGAAATAGAGTATGGAGAGACAAGGGAGAATGACAAAAGAGAAAGTTTAAATATTACATTTAAATGAAATAAGAAATCATGAATCAATACAAGTTCAAAATCTTGTATACCATAACTTCAAAAATAAAAGAGGACTAGTAGAAACATCGGACCATGTATAGGGATCGACTAGTCCACCCAAACACTTATGCTCCTACTATGGATAGAGAGAATTTCACTTTGCAATTAGCGAGCTAGAACATCTCCAACTTACCCACATAAGCTAAGGCCTCTTCGTCTCCCTCCATGAACCCGAGATCTGAAAGGATTCCAAATACTAGCAGATGGTAGAAAATCAACACCGACCATACTAGTTTAGGCACCACGTCTCTTTGACACCAAGCATCGGGTGTTTAGGAAAATCCAACGCAAGATCTTGGATGAGTTATCCGTGTAGGTAGTTCAACCCCCAATGCGCTAATCGTGTAGATGAGCCTAACAAAAAGACGAAGATCTAGGAAACAATCCCAATCCATTAAATCCCCGGATCATTCATCCTTTCATCTAAGGCTAAGCGATGTAAGTGATCCTTATGTTATCTACACTGTCATGAGAAATATAGCACGTATGTTCAAACAAAATAGTATCTTGTATATGCACAAATAATCATTTCCAAAGCAATTAGATTGTATAGGGTCTCTACCCTTACATGTCTACCATAATCGATCAAAAAGCCACTTCATAATCCAATCCAAGATAGTAACCATAATCCAATCGCATCACATGGGTGAGCACTCCACCCATTTCAGGTGATGCACATCCATCCTGTAAAACCACTTTAGCACATAACTCGGCTGTAAAAATTTTGACAACACAGTTACATAACAAAGAAAAATGATCCAAGAGTCACACCGACTTCTACCATCAAAATCATAACCATCATCCATGAGGGATCTAGTCCTTTGCCATAAACCATAATCCTTACTAAAATAAACTTCTACACTTGGAGTTTGACCATACACACTGCAATCAAACCCAGCCAACACACACACATGGCCCTTAAAGAGTGAACTTTTTATCTGTAAAATAAGTCTAAAAAATGACCAAACATAACATCAAAATCCCATTTTGATAATGTTTAACCATGCACAAGTGATGTACTATGATCGCACCTCACCCTCCTAGCACATAAAGGTAGTTTTTTCGCCTAGAAGGGTGGATAGCAGTATACGCATGCACATGAGACATCCACATCCGTCCATAAAGTCTCATACATCATATGACATGATCAAATCGACCCAATCATGATGCAAAACAGATCAATTACTTTTGTCAATCATATTACATAACATCACGTTGTTGGGAGTTTTTTGGGAAGGTTTTTTTCTGCTCTTCTTTCATGGCTAGACAGTGAAGACCCAAGTGTCACTATTTGAAGGCTCTTGACTTTCAGCATATAGTGGTTTCTATGAGGGTTAAATATTTCAACATCTATAGTTATCAGATTTTTCAAGTAATTACCAGATATGTGTTTTTCCATCATGCGTTTGGGTGGATGATATTAATGTTTTGAAGGATATTACATGGTTTGCTTGCTTGCGGAGTTTTAATCTCTTTGTTGTGAGAATTTTTATCTGCATTGAATGTCAAATTTTGATGGTTGTTCAGCTAAGCTATCTACATGTGCCCATTAGTTAATGCTGTTGTGTTCCATGTAGTTATATGGTTCCCTAGAAAATAGGAAATAAATGGGTCGATTTTCTTTTGGCCCCATGTGGAGGACAACACTAGTGTTGGTGATGGAAAAATGAAATTGAATGTGTGTGTTGGTAGTCGATGACCGTTTTTTGAAAACAACATGTCCAGAAGGGGCTCAAAGTGAGAGAAGGGCCGAACAACTTCTCCAGATAATTTTTCAAGCTTTTCGGGAGAACAAGCTTTTTATCAATCGAAAGAATAGTGAATTTTTCCTTCAAGAGATTCAATACTTAGGTCATATTATCTCTCAAGATGGTATCCGTATAGATCCATCAAAGAGGTAATGTCATAAAATATAATATCTAACTAGCCCAAATGATTTTCTCATATTGAAATGATCATTTAATATGGGAAAATAAATGGAAACAAGCTTTAGAATATAGACATGTGCTTATGGATATATCTCAGCACGGGACCAAAGTCAATGGGTCCAAATGGGAGATGGTATGTCAAAGAGAAATGCTAGCTAATGGAGCTTGAAAGACCGTAGGGCTAGCTTCATTAAAGACCTCCAAAGGTTAGTGTTAAAAGTCCTTAGACCTAGGACCTTAGGTTAAGCTAGGTTCATGTTTTAGGTGTTGATAATTAAGGTTCTTGACATGCTTGATAGATAAGGTCCTTGGCCAAGCTGGCCGTATTCTTGAGGTGTCCAAGTCCAAGTCAAAGTTGATCCCTACAAAGAGGGGGGCGAACCTACAAGCCAGGGATATGAGAGAGAGAGAGAGAGAGAGAGAGAGAGAGAGCCCATTCTCAAACTAATCCTATGCATGTTGACTAGGGTGCTTGAGAAGCTTACCCATGCTTGGAAGGTAAGGTCTTGAGGAGCTTAAGTCAAAAAGGGTCCCTACAAAGGAGGGGACAAACCCCAAATCTAGGGACATTCTTGCAGACTTCACCTTCCACTCACCCGAAGGGCACCCCTTCCTTAAGGGGCACAAGGACACATGTCAGGTTCTCCCTATCCTTAGCCACATGGTGTGCTTGAATCCTATTGGCTAGGCTAAAGAGGTTTCCAATGAGCATTTAAATTAATTAATCAATTATCTAGATATTATCAAGCTCTCTCTCTCTCAAAGGGATAAGGGGGACACATATCCAGCCTACCCATGTTGCTTGAAATGTACAAGGCATGTGATTCGCCAAGCTCTAGGGGTGTCCAATCAAATCTCATGATGAGCTAGGAAGAGGGGTCGACCATGAGAAGCTAGGAAGAGGTCCAACCATGAGAAGCTAGGGCCTTTCTTGAGGGGTATACTTTCTCCCACACACTCACGTACACTAAATTGTGTGAAGTGCTAAGTGCAAGAACTTCATCTACTTCTCCAAGCTTGTTGAGAGGTGGAGAGCCTACACCAACACTCTTGGCCATGGAATGCAAATCCAACCAAGAGACGTGCTTCAATGCTTAAGCTTTCCATCTTCTTCTTCATCATTACTATGCTATTATGCTATGCTAAGCAACAAAGTTGGGCATTCAAGCTTTTGAGATGGTAGATACTATAACTACCGATGGAGATTTCAAGGGACAGAAAGCCTCCGTTACTCCCTTTTTTGAGAAGTTGAGGCTTCATGTCCAAAGCTACATCGACAAAGAATACTTTTTCATCTCTCCTCTCCAACATGAGGATGTTATCCTAGGGGCACCATGGTTCAACCGCATGGCTTCCAACATAAAGTTCCCTGAAAGGAGAATCTACTTCACCTACAAGGAAAATAGCGTGTATATAGATGCTAATGAGTCCGGTCATACTATGTCACTTGTGAATTCACCTGCTTTTGATAAGTCAATGAAAAGCTCAGTTTCCTCGTACATGATTTTTGACAAAGAGTCTCTAAATGATGGTAATGTTTTAACAAAACAAAGTGGTAGGAATCAAGAAGAATTAGACTTGTCTAGTTTTTAAAATAGATTCCAAGATGTATTTATCGATGACATCCCTATGGAGTTACCTCCAAAACAAGGGGATGATGACCATATGATAGAGCTTCTACCCGGGAGCTCACTACCTAATAAACCTCCTTATAGAGTTTCTTTAGCTCAACAAGAGGAGATTTTGAGGCAAGTGCATGAGCTGGTATACAAGGGAATGGGATAGTGAGGCCTAGCTCCTCTCCCTTTTGTTCTCCAGTCCTTTTAATGCAAAAGAAAGATGGTACATACCGCATGTGTGTGGACTATCGAGCACTAAATTGTATCACTATCAGAAGCAGAATTCCTATACCGCAGGTAGAAGATCTGTTTGATAAGCTACAAGGCTCGACCTACTTCACTAGGAAGTGGCTATCATCAAATAAGGATAGTGAATGAAGATATCGTCAAGACTGCATTTCATACAACATTTGGTCTTTATGAATATCTTGTCATGCCTTTTGGTTTGGCAAATCCTCCAGCCACCTTCAATCCTTTAATGGAGAAATTTTTTAGACCCCACCGTAAGTTTACTGGAGTTTTCTTTGATGATATCATCATCTACTCCAAGTCCTTGGAAGAGCATAAGCAACATCTCCAAGTAATTTTTCAAGCTTTTAGGGAGAACAAGCTTTTTATCAATCAAAAGAATAGTGAATTTTTCCCTTAAGAGATTCAACTATTAGGTCATATTATCTCTTAAGATGGTATTCGTATGGATCCATCAAAGAGGTAATGTCATAAAATCTAATATCTAACTAACCCAAATGATTATCTCATATTACACTGATCATTTAATGTGGGAGAATAAATGGGAACAAGGGTTAGAATATAGACATATGCTTATGGATCTATCTCAGCACGGGACCAAAGTCAATGGGTCCAAATGGGAGATGGTATGTCAAAGAGCAATGCTAGCTAATGGAGCTTGAAAGACCTTAGGGTTAGCTTCATTAAATACCTCCAAAGGTTAGTGTTAAAAGTCCTTAGACCTAGGACCTTAGGTTAAGTTAAGTTCATGTTTTACGTGTTAATAATTAAGGTGCTTGACATACTTGATAGCTAAGGTCCTTGGCCAAGCTGGCCATATGGTTGAGGTGTCCATGTCCAAGTCAAATTTTAGCTCTACAAAGAGAAGGGCAAGCCTACAAGCTAGGGATATGAGAGAGAGAGACAGAGCCCATGCTCATACTAAGCCTATGCATGTTGACTGAGGTGCTTGAGAAGCTTCCCCATGCTTGGAAGGTAAGGGCTTGAAGAGCTTAAGTCAAAAAGGGTCCCTACAAAGGAGGGGGAAAACCCCAAAGCTAGGGACTTTCTTGACTTGACCTTCCACTCACCCAAAGCTAGGGACTTTCTTGACTTGACCTTCCACTCACCCAAAGGGCACCCCTTCCTTAAGGGGCAAAAGGACACATATCAGGTTCTCCCTATCTTAGCCACATGGTGTGCTTGAATCCTTTGGCTAGGTTAAAGAGGTTTCCAATGAGCATTTATATTAATTAATCAATTATCTAGATATTATCAAGCCCTCTCTCTCAAAAGGATAAGGGGGACACATGTCCAAAGCCTACCCATGTTTCTTACAAGGTATGTGATTGGCCAAGCTTTAGGGGGTCCAATCAAATCTCATGATGATCTAGGAAGAGGGGTCGACCACGAGAAGCTAGGGCCTTGCTTGAGGGGCATACTCTCTCCCACACACTCACACACACTGGCATTGTGTGAAGTGCTAAGTGCAAGCACTTCATCTCCTTCTCCACGCTTGTTGAGAGGTGGAGAGCCTACATCAACACTCTTGGCTATGGAATTCAAATCCAACCAAGAGTCGTGCTTCAATGCTTAAGCTTTCCATCTTTTTCATCATCATTACTATGCTATTATGTTCTGCTAAGCAACAAGAGAGATGATAAGTGAGGAACTATTTCTTTCTCGTAAGATTGTTTCTTCTTCCTCTTCCCTACCCTCATTCCCGTCTAGCTCTCTACACCTTTGAAGGTGTTTGAGGTCTTGGGACTGAGGCTAGGGACAAGTTAATGCTTTCATTTAGTTAAGTTACGGGCATAATTGTGGTGCATGAAGCTCACTATCTTCATTGCACCATCAAGGTCTCAAGGAACACAAAGATTGTATTGTACCAAGTTTCTCTTTATGGGAGAAATTATAATACAAAATCCTTTTGGAGGGGGGACCAACTCCACATAAATCTGGTCCTCAATTCTCTCTCTTGCAAAGTATTATTCATGTCAAGTTAATTAAGTATAATGGTTATGTTGCTACCTCTAATCAAGTTCACACTCTATTTTCTCAAAGTATTCTCATAGAAAATGCTCACTACAATTTTCTTAATTCCGTTATTCTCAATGTTCATAGGCCATTTCCATTACATGGACATTATAATCTATTTTCTTATTTTGAAAGAAACCCAAAAAATGAGGTTATTACATATGGCTAACTAGGGTTACAGAGATGGGTTTCAACAACACAATAGCCGATCTTTCTCCTTCCTTGTACCCTCTTTCAGGTCCCTTTCTACTTACCTTCTATTCCCCTTTTTCTAACCGAGAATGGATTGCCCTTGCTCTTCGAGAGGACCTCCCCTTGAGGCAGGGGAATTTTCTATATTGAGTAAGAATGTTCCTCCTCTGGAATTGAATGCTTTGGCTGCTAACCTAAACCAACCCCTTTGTGCATGGTGAACATATTTTAATCATGAAGCTACGGCTTGCATCTTCTTTTCAAGCTAAGGACTATTTGAAATTCCGTTTTACAAGGAGGGGGATTAGAACCTACAGTTGTTCTATTAAGCAGATAAAGGAGGACCTTTTAGTAAAGTGTCATGTTTGGGTTGAATTCGTTGATCTACCCTCTTTTATATGGCCTTGCTTAAAGCAAATTGTTCAATCTCTAGGCAAGCCTCTCTATGTGCCTTCTATTTCATCTCCGAATGAGAATAGAGCCTGTGTTCTCTGAAAAATCGACCAAAAATTTAATGCTACCCTCCAATGAAATATGTTTGGAGTAGGGTAAATTGTAATTTACCTTTAATGGGATAAGCTTGTTGGAGCATGTTTTCACTCTGGGAAGCATGGGCAATTCTCCAAAAATTGCCCCGCTGTTCTTATTCCCTCCTCACCTGGTAGTAAATTGAGAGTAAATTGATGGTGCCTAGAGAGCAAATTTTTGGTCGGAAATCGGGTATGCACTCTATATATAATCAATCAAAAAATCATGTGGATGCTCCTATTCCCAACCACCCCTTTGCTCCTCCTCCAAGGGGAAAGGGCCCCTTAGCCACTAGTCCTAATCCTAGACAACCCATGACCTCTCATCAACCCTCCTCTTCGAGAGACCCCCCTAGAAATCAGGAGTCAGACCACATCGACAAAGGAAAGTGTGTGATTGATGCATAGGGGGCTCAACAAAAACTCACTAGGAAGGCCTTTAGGCAAAGAAAAGTGATGTTAACACACTGTATGCTTGATGCACGGCTAGCTACTAATGAACATGCCCCAAGGTTTACCTTTAAATCCAATTCTCATTTGCAATCTTGGCCTAGGTTGGACAAGATCTACTTTGTAAATCAAAATGGAGTTCCACCAGCTCAGGCTGACTGTTCAGTTATGAATGGTATTGTAATGTCGAATCATCATCCTCTTTACTTGAGATTGTAAATGCTGAATTCAAGCAGCTTACTAAAAAACATGTCAAACTTCCTTTGATGCTTATTAATGTTCATCCTATGTTTCAACTTGGGACACTTTTGCAATGATAGAAAACATCAAGAGTGTAGATGGCAATATTATGGATAAATGGATGGCTTTGTGTCGAGGCCTACAAGATTGAATCAAAAAGGGTGGGGAAACATGTAGCTTCCCAGGAAAGGAAAGAGGGTTAAATGCTCAACAATGTATTCATGTCATGGCTAGTAAAGCTCAAGCATCAGTTCTTTCTTTCTTGGATTTGTAGGACATTGCATATGCTAAGAACTTTCTCAGATCATATGAGCAAAGGCAATTTAGAAAGTACGGCATGCTGTGCAGAATTAGATTGGTTAATGTTCACGGTGCATCAAAGGGTTTCTTTAAAAAGCTGAAAACAAAACAAGATAGGGATGTAATGCACAAACTAGTATTGGAATATGGTGCTGTGATTACTGCCGGATAGGAGCTTGTGCAAACATGTGTGCCATTTATTGAGACAACACGTAATATTGACCCAACACTCCTTTGAAAGAAAGGAGGCTATTGAATTTGAATAGCATCGAAGAAAATCGCAATAATCTATGCTTGCATCTCTAAATGTGTGTGGTACTATGCAAGACATTGACATGGCCAAAAGAATTCACAACAATATTAATAGTCAAAGACTGTTGAGAAAAACATAGTGTTGGACATAGATGCCAAGTTATCGACTTTGTGAACGTCACTTCAGTTGAACCTTTTCTTAGAGAGTAATCACAGCTAAAATAAAAAGACCATCACAAAAATAGTGTGACCATAAAACCTGTCAGAAACACACTTAGTAGTCATCATCACCATAGCCACCATCATCACCTCCATCCTCACGGGCCTCTGCATAGCGCTCTGCATCCTCTTCCGCTTGTTCTTCAGCAGCCTCATCCTCTTTGTGGTCAATGTACTCGCCAAGAGCCAGTCCGCCGATGGCACCTGCGACGGCACCAATGGCAAGGCCGGTGCCGATTCCACCAAACTTACTACCTTCTTGCTGAGCTGGTGGAGTCTCCTGGTAGGCTGGGGGCTGAGACTGGCTGTAGAAACTATCATGGGGAGGGGCTCCATAGGGTTGAGGGGAGGCATAGGATTCATAAGGTTGAGCAGGGGCATATGATCCATAAGGCTGAGGGGGAGCCCCATATGGGGGTGGGCCACCATAAGGGTAAGATTGGGCTGGGTAGGGCTGTGCATAACGTTGGGTAGCGTAAGGGTGGTTGTAACCTGGATCTGCATTTTGCCCATATGGTGATGCCCCCGGCGGAGGCGCACCATACACCCCCCTCCTCTCTCTCAAACAAATTGCGAGTTCGAGCTTACCATGCGGTCGCCCTGACGGCCGCTTCAGCTTGACCGTGTAGTCCTGCGCACTGTCGTAGCCACCGGTGTCTACGACATCGAGGAGCGGAAGTGAGGCGCTGCCTACGATCACCTCTTCGTGGTAGACCTCAAGGATGAGGTGTGCATCTTCAAGCTTCTCCTTGGTGGCACAGAGAGTGAATTTATTGCCCCATGAGGGATCGGTGTCGCCGCTGGCATCAACCTCTGTGTTCATCTTGGTGGGCTCGGCACCACCGTCTTCGATCCATGCAACCGCGTATGCACAGAGGTCACCATGCTTCCAGTTTACATTTTTGAGGTCGCGGGCACTGGATATGGTGATCTCAACATCTACCAGAGGCGCCATGGAGAGGGGTGTGCAGCTCTGTGTGTGTGTGTGTGTGTGTGTGAGAGAGAGAGAGAGAGAGAGAGCAGCACAAGTAGCGTAACTGAAGACGCGTCAAGACGACTCAAAGACTCTGAAGTGTGTTGACCGTTTCCTTCGCCCACGGTTTCGGTTTTGGCTGGTTTTCCTCGCCAATCTGGTTTCCCGCAGCAGCGATGCCATGTTCACACCTGCGCAGAAGATTAATCTTAAGCTGGCGCAGCAAATGAGAGAAGGCAACGTGGACGGCTGCCCGTCCCATGTTCTCCATATCCAAAAAAATTTCTTCACATTGAAGACCCCGTCATGGGATCCATGGCAAGGGGGTGTGCGCGCAAAAAATGGCCGTCCGATTTTAAATGGACGTGTCCGAGTTTATATTTTGTGTCCGAGTTTACTTTTGCTTGCGTGAGTTCACCATACACGGTTTATTTTGCGCCTTGATGGCAATGAAATGCACGCGCCTGTTGCTGCGGGGTTAGCTCATCTCGTTGCCTTGGCCCAGGTTGTGGGTTCGAGTCGACGGTCGAGCGTTGACCCAACATTTTTGTTGGCCATCGATCACCCTCGAGATGTGCACGTGTCCCCTCTGCCGTCGATTCCATGATGGGGTCTTTATTGAAGACCCCGTGTTCTTTAGTCCCGTGGGTGGGCGAGAAGTTGGGAATGACCTTTTGCGGGCGATAATGGAACGTGGTTTGCCTAATAAAACTTTCTCTCCTACCTAGGGTGCATCTTTTTATAAACAAGGTGAAGAGACACTAAGGTCTCCTAAGCTAAGGGGGGATGAAGATTTATGGAGAGTAAATTTAAATGAGTGCTTACAATCACATGGAATGTTTGTTATGTTTTGATATAAAATTATATTATTCATTTACACATATATATTTATAAATGGTTTATAAAATAAAAAAAGTTTCACTTAAATAATAAGGTGAAAGATGCACATTGCACATTACCATTTAAAATAAAATAAAATAAAAATATATAATATATTATTTAGTGACTTTCTAAAAGAAGCTTTAGTGTTGAGTTGGGTTAGGTATACTTTCATTGTTTTCAATGCCAATTTGGAGACTTTCCTTAAATGTTATTCTCATTTTAAAATATTAAATGAATCTTTCTATTTCACCTTTAATTTCACATCCTTACACTTCTTTACTTCATTTACATTCTATTCTATTACAATGCTAAAGTGAAGCTTCACTTTACATAATTCTAGTAAATTCTATACATATACATACATACACACATACATAATTCTAGTAAATTATATACATATACATACACACACACACACATATACTAAATGAGTAAACCATGGTAAGGGAAAAAATTTGGTGAAATATGTAAGAACTTAGTTCAAAAATCTTGCAAATTCAAAAATTCGACTATTATTTCGGGTTTGCTTCTTTGCAAGGAAATAACTCAGCCCTTTATAAAAGAGATATTCCTGAACAATGGTTTACCTTATATAATTCTAGTTAAACTATACCTAATGAATTTTTTATTTTTTTTGCAAAACTCACAATTGTGAGTGGATAGTATTAAGAACGTCAGAAATATACACCAACCTAGAGTTCAGACTGAGCCTTGAGGGTCAAAGGATTACAAGTTTTCTGCTTGACAGAGAAACCACAACTACTCCTAGGCTTTACTTATTACAAGATGTCATCATGACATGTATTATTCTAGACTAGTCCTCTGAGGCTTGTTTGTCTCCGATCCTGTGGATTGTCACTTTGCTCTCTTGTATGATTTCACAAAAGCTTACCACCCCCACAGCCAGATCCCCCTCAAACACACGGCGGTCCCTTGCTTGCCAAATATGGTGAAAGAAGTAGTGCCTAATTATTTGAGTGCAGACAAGAAGAGCAGGACTTCCCAACATGTTACTACCAAAGAACAGATCAGTCTTGAAGAACTTAATTTGCCATGTCCTTTGAATTCACTTGCATGTTTTTCCAGCCATGCAATTGATTGCCTGGCATCCCATGAAAAGGTCGGCTAGGTCTTCACTAGCTATTCTGCACCCCGAGCAACAATCGGACCCGATTCCTCTTTCTTGTATCTTTACGCCCGTCGGCAGAGCACCCCACATCACTTTCCACAGAAATATCTTCATATATTGAGGCCACCTTGGCTTCCAAATGTTCTCCATGACTCCCTCCCACCGTTTTTTCGTCCAGTGCCTCTTCCATAATTTGTTGAGGGGGCTACAGTAATTAGCCTCGTGCATTAATGCATGGTAAATGCCTTTAGAATGTGGTTGAGTTCTCTTGATGAAAGAGAACTCAACCAATGATTTTATCATTTTCTTTTTGTTTTAGAAAGCCATCTTGACCCTTTCACTTGTTATATATCCTATATCATGAATAGTTTATATCATGAAGAAGAACTCAGAGGGCTTGTTTAGCTCTGTGAGTAAAGTTTCTTGAGTAAGGACTGGTGAAGTCTTCGATGTACAACACGTCTCCTCAAGGCTTGGTAACAGCTTGAGGCTCCCTTGTAAATTTTCTTCACATGTTTAATACACTACACTCATGATTGTGAGTTTGATAATAAAAAAAAGAAAAAATACCCCACTTCAATAATGAGGTGAAAAGTACACTTTGCATATTATCATTTGAAAATAAAATAAAATGGAAAAAATTAACTAAAAACAATAATTTAAAAAGACACATTGAAAAAGTAAAACAAAATAATATTTTAATGCTTTCAAAAAAAAAGATAGATTTAATAAGCATAAAGAGTAATAAAACAATTTAAAAATGAATCTTTTGTGAAGTCCTTAAGCTAAAGGACTCTATCAAGTTAGAATATAAAAACGAGTAGGTAGCCAAAACAACTTTTTTACAAACCATTAATTAATTAGTTTTGGGGGGGGGGGGGGGGGGGGGGGGGAAGAAAGGAAAAGGGAAGGGTGGGGAAAAAAAGCGAAAGGAGAAAGCGGGGGTAGGGGTAGGCTAGGGGGGGGGGGGGGGGGAGGGGGTTTATTTGTTTTTTTTAGTGCTTAAGGGAGCCATAAGGGCAACCAAGGCGAATAGCCTAGTGGTTAAGCTTGTCTTTTTAGTGTCTACATGCTGAGGTCAAATCCTAGGGATTAGGGGTGCTTTTGAAGCTAACTCGAGACGCTGAAGCATCTTGGGAAGATACTATGTATTGAAAAGTGAAAGTTGGAGCCAGTAGTAGGTTAGGTTCCATGTGCTTACACTTATTATTGAATCAATACTTTATTTCATGGATCTAACTTCTATGAATACAATCTTTACTCCTTTGTTCTCTAAAGTCTTTTTAGCATGCTGCCCTTTAAAAATAGCATTTGAAAGGAGACGAGTTCTTTCTATTCAAGACTTTTGAGTTTTTTTGAAGGGACACTTATCAAACACTCACTATAAGAGGTTATGTGCACTTGTGACGCTTTTAGCGATGGAAATACACTGGGTTTTTATACTCCTCGGTGTCGCTAAGACCGTCGCTAACAGCGTCGCTACGGGAACATCACTATATACGTCGCTATCTTCGTCGCATATAGCGGCGTTGATAGCGATGGTTGCAGACTTCCTATAGCGACGCTCACAGCGATGTTGTAGAGCCTTATATAGCGACGCCCGAGAGTAAAAAAATTTGGGTGGCAAAGCTAAATGCCCTGCCACCCATCAACCATATTGAATGTTTCAATAATAGAGTAAACCTAAATGAATCCAAGATAAGCCCAGATTCACCTTCGAAAGAAAGTGCAAGGTATAGACCCAAAGTAGTCACCAACAAGACAATATAACCATTAACTCCATCATACATAGTATTGTTTGCAGAATCAAGATACAAAACTGACAAAAGTAATTGGACGCAAGTAAATCAATGACAATTTTATACATCATATGCAAAATCACTTGATTGTTAAGCTTTGCAAATGTAATAGTTACAAGACAATTGTCATTATTGAGAAAATACATGGTTTTCCAACAGTTACAAAAAGACGTATACGTCATCTCAATATACAATCTATGACAAAAGGAAACTAATGCTATCTGGCTACGGCTATGGTTAGATTGACGTCGTCTAATTAGACGTCTCATCGCGTCCAAGCGGTGTATCTATCGAATTCTGCAAAAAAAAACAATAAAACATACTTTCTGTAAGTATAAACATATAATTACAAAACAATTTATTTTTTTAACTTATCATTGAAATACAACAAATGTAAAAGAGTAAAGTGAAATACTAACCATGCCGTCGCAAGAACTCAGAATGTCCATCAAGGCATTTAAGCCCTTTCTGTCTGCGTACTCGCGCTCGTACGCTGTGGAGTCATATCCTGTCATCGACCACTGTTCACAATATACAAAGAATCCATTATATTAGAATTTAAAAGTACAAGTAGACGTAACTATCAAATCTAAAGAGCAATGCAAAAGCACTTACAAAATCGGCATCAAATGATGCCTACCCGTAGCTCCCCAAGTGCTGCGAGCTCCCTTCCTCTACTTGCGCTTTGGCTACCTCCTTTTGTTGCTTCCACTTGTCAGGATTCTCGCGCATTGCTCGCTTCGCATTCTTCCAATCTTCTTTGGCCAGTCAATCTGGCCTATTCCACCCATGCTTTATTGCTTTTTGTACTTCAGAATGCTTGTGCTTGCAGTATTCGCGCATTCAAACCTTCATCAGGTCTTCATTAAAGCGCTCATGATGCCGCTGCTGATGTCGATCGAGTACGGTAAGCCCTCTCGCTTGTGATGCGTGAATCTGGGTGTCTTGGAAGGGATCTCTAGAGGCGTCTCAATGGGGGTACGGACGTCAGGTGTCTCCACTGGATTCTGGGCCCCGAAGCGAGGAGTGTCAACTAGGGTGACTCCCGGAGGAGTAGCTAGTGGCGTGTAGCCAGGAACGGCCGATAGCCGCACAAAACCTAGCGTAGATCCCGCGTAGATGGCGATGTCGTGGCTAGTGTGGGGGCGGACAAAGAAGGGGAAGGTAAGGAGTCTCGTCGGACATGAGGCGGTGTCGAGGCATCAGCGGCGACATCCCCATAGCAATCGTCGCTGCCACAACTAGAGCATTGGTGCCTAGACAAGTGCGAAGATCGTCTCTTCAACACCAAAGCTTCGGAGCGTACTAAATGCTCCATAATAGAGGGAGACGCTGAAGGAGTGGAACGACGTGATGGTGCTCCAGAGCGATGACGGTCCTCATACCACGTTCTCTACTGGGGTGACAAAGAATAAAGAAACTCATCATCATCCATACCTACATTAAACACACGAACATTTAATCTTAATATTGAATGGAGAATAAAACATGGACAAATTATAATCTATACTATAGATAGGGAGAGGGATTCGTGTAGAGAGAGAGAGAGAGAGAGAGAGAGAGAGGACTCATAAAGGGGGAGGGATTCCTGTGTAGATAGGTTCCTGTGAAGTTCTTGTGAATTTGTCTCCCATGTGCATTCTACGTATGTTGTAAAAGGATGAAACTCGTATTGCGATGGAGACTGAGGCTCGAATCGCAAAGGAGGTGATCCGTCTCTGCTCATAGATGTTTCCCGTGCCTCCACTAGATCTAGTGGAGGGATGGGGATCATCTATGAGCAGAGACGGGATCTAGTGGAGGGACGGGCAGCATCTATGAGCACAGACGAATCACCTCCTTCGCGATTGCAGCCTCAGTCTCCATCGCAATCCGAGCGCAGTGCTGCATCAGCATATCAGACTTTCACGACACATCGAGGAGTGTCCCTGCTTGTGAGAACATACCTGGAGTGGTAGCAATGACGATTAAACACAATTTAAATTTCTCAACTATAGCATATAGACAAGAATGGAGAAAAAGCCACATGAATACAATATATATTATAAAACGGAGCAAAATTGTTCAAATACAATGTTTATGGCTTTAAGAGGTATCTCTCTCATCCTCGCATAGCTCAGCATCACTCCCTATGTTTATATAGAGCTCTCCGTTGTGCGCTTTTCAATTGGTTTCCCAACCATCTTAAGCTCATGAATGTTGATAGGCTCTCCAGATCCGCTGGATAATGCATCGAGGGTCGTCTTTCTCGTCTCCACTCTATTCGTGCCCTTTGTGGCTCTTGCTTTGCATCCTCGTTTGTGAAATCCACTTTTGTATCACTGGATTGTGAAGCATGCAAAATCGGTTGATTTTAGCCTCTAGATCTTTCGTCATCTTCTTCTCAACACTTAGATTGCACATGACAATCCTAGATATGCGCTCATCATCTATGGTTTGCGAAAGCGTGTCCCGGGCTTTATCAAATCCGTCTAGCCACTCTCCAATGTAAACTAGGGACTTTAATACCAGCCAACCTTCTGCCATGCTACCCTCCGAACGTGCCTTCTGACGCACATATCCCTTAAGCGTTTTTATAAAACGTTCTATAAAGAACATCCATCTGGAATGTATTGTGCCAGCTATTTCCACCTCCTCAACTATGTGAACAAGAAGATGCACCTGAATGGTTAGCATGGTAGTAGAAAAGTGTTTCTCAAACATGCACACAACCTCCGCAGCGTTTAGTTTGGCGAATGGTATGGAGTCTACATTGATCTCCTTTTGTGAGATCCATTGCACCAACTTCACTAGTTTGTAGATTGTGTTACGGACGTCAGGACACAAACATCCCTCAATGGCCACCGATAAAATAAATTGCAAAACATGTCTAGCAATGATATTAAAGTCCACATACGAATTTGTTACACAATTCCCACTATGATATATTCCAGTCTAAACATACCTGACACATTTTATGCCATCCGTGTGACTTCAAACTGGTAAGCTTCTCTTATTTAGTGAAACACGTTCGGAGCGAGTGCATTACACCAGTGGGGGTCCGCACAGATCAAATGGTCTCTTTTACTTTGCGTCCTTGGGCTCTTGTCAAAATCTATGGCGCTTTAGGGAGTTTTATCAATCCATCGGATGCTGTCTGCGGCCAATATTGCTTTAGACGATCCACATTTCTAAGGTCAACCCTGGCTCCCAAAGTATCTTTCTTGCTGGTCAGATGGTCCCACATTAGATTACCCTCATTCTTGAATATGTACATTGGATCGAGCAAGTGATTGATCATGAGTCTGGGCCAATATGGTAACTCGTACCATAGAGAGAGTCTCTTCATCCCTAGGGACAAACCATCATCACACATCTCCTTCTACGCTAACCATGCTTGAGCAAACATCCTTGGTGGCTCTTCCCAAAAAGCAGTCACGTAACTCATGATTCTCTGGAAGATACGCTTGATGTCCTTCGTAGATTTGCTTCTTCAATGAGAGCACCCGACGTGCATTAAGTGTAGGTCCACATGTGACACATGCTCTGTATCTGCTTGTTTGTAGCCCTGCATGTATACACATGACAATAGATAAGCTTAAGAAAAACCAAGATTTAATTTACAGTGTTTGAGTTTGAGTGTAAATCACCTGAGCATTCTGTTAGTCAAGGATAGTCATCCATGGTCCACATTAGAATACCTCTGATCAAAGCATTCTGTCGACCTTTGTGTCGGCTCATATCCACCACTTCTATGCCAATCCACAATTGTTGTAGCTCTTCCAATAGTGGATGAAGATACACATCCATATTCTTCACTTTATACCGCCCCGGCACAATCAAGCTTAGCTACAGGTGCCCCTTCTTGGTAGTCAACCACGGGGGAATGTTGTAGTTGACGATGACAACGGGCCATACGCTGTAAGATGTTGATCTCTGACCAAATGGATTTACGCCATCCATAGCCACGCCTATGCGCAAATTTTGAGCTTCCCTGGCAAAATCCGGCCATGTATCGTCTATATGTTTCCAAGCTGCGCAATCTGCAGAAATCCGTAACACACCATCCGAAGATATATTCTCCTCGTGCCATGATGCTAGGGCGGCCATGGACTTACATTCGAAGAAATGTTTGATGCGAGGAAGAAGAGGAAAATGTCGCAAAACCTTTTGTGGAATTTTTGTTCCATGGAGATCTTCTCGATATCTCTCGGAATCACATTTCGGACACTTCTCCATGTCTATATATTCCCCTCTAAAAAGAATGCAGTCGTTAGGACAAGCATGAATCGAATTGTAATCCATCCCCAAGTTTTGCAAGATCTTTCTTGCTTCCTCTCTGGAATTTGGCATCGCATTATCAGCTGCAGTATGTGATCTTTGAGCAATCTACACAGTGAAAAAAATGCGGTACACTTGTGTAAGTAATCTATCAAATCATTATACATCTAGAGTTTTTTATTGCAGTAAACATGTTGGGATAGATCACCTGAAAAGTGTTGTGACTCTAGTGTCACTCCATCCAAACTTTGCATACCATTAGTACCTTCAATCTAAACACACGTGCTCCATCATACAATGGCGTATTGGCTTCACTTTTCATATCATCATAGATAAGCCTTTTCGAATCCATGATCGTCTCGATCATTTCATCGATCTCGGGCTCAAACATTGCCTCTTTAGGAATGTGGTCTGCATGATCATCCTCCCAGCTGTCAGAGGATACATCTTATGGCCTCACATATGTTGCTTGACCAAAGCGCCTGCGACGAACACGTCTATTGGATTTCAAGATTGCTGCCTGTTGGCCAGCGTCAAAGTCCGACGAGTTATAGTTGGCAACAACTCGATCTATAATAGATGGATCGAACTCGCCAAATTTGTGAACGTGCTGCAAAGAAACGCGTCTTGTCCATCACACATCATGCTTGTATTGATTACAAGGACATAAGATCCTTGTTGAGAGATAGGTGTTTCTGTTGGATGGCCCCACATCCTCGTCACTACTCATAATGAATGTAAAAACTTTATAACCTAGACATAAATTTAATCTTCTATTGGCATCATTCGTCTTCTCTCTCTCTCTCTCTCTCTCTCTCTCTCTCTCTCTCTCTCTCTCTCTCTCTCTCTCTCTCTCTCTCTCTCTCTCTCTCTTTGTTCACACTGTAAACTACCTCACATTCTCTAGTCATGTCTGAGCCCTGCACACCTCGCGAGGTTTAGAGGTGCACGGAGATTAGAACCATCGGTTTATAATCTTGTCTTTATTGGTCAATGCCTGTATTTGTGGGTACCAGAAATCTACACACCCACGTCTACACGATAGTGCATGTAGTGGATAAAACCCCTTTGCCTCTTCTCTAGCTGTAGCAATTCACAACATCTTAACATCTCTTCAAAGCAGATCCTTGTTCGAGGGATTACTTCGCACATTACATGTTGGCCTCCAATCTGAGTATCATGCCGTTGAAAGCTTTCCAACTCGAGGTCACATCCGTAGAGAGGAAGAGAGGGATCACCGTTCGCCTAACTCTAATTTTTTTCGTAATCCCGAAGGTAGACTTTAATATAAAAACTAAATCCAAAATCTAATTTTAAATCTAACCTAATTGAACATATGGTGATTCTGAGCTAATTGAACATGGTTAATGGGTGAGTTAATAGGTACTAGATTTTGATGGGGATGATGGGAATATACATATTGTTGTGTAACTAGTGTTTTCTTTTTGGGCAAAGCCTTCATTAACATGTCCTAAAATCTAACCTAAATCTAATCTAATCTAACATAAATCTAAATCTAATCTAATCTAACATAAATCTAAATCTAATCTAATCGATCTTAAACTCAACATAAACCTAAATCTAATCTAATTTTAAATCTAACCTAAACCTAAATGTAATCTAAGTTAAATCTAAATCTAATCTAATCTTAAATCTAGATCTAATCTAATTTTAAACTCAACATAAACCTAAATCTAATCCAATCTTAAATCCTAAATCTAAATGTAATCCAACTTAAATCTAACATAGCTAATCTTAAATCTTGTCCTAATTTTAAATCTAACGTAAATCTAAATCTAATTTAATCTTAAACTTAACATAAACATAAATCTAACCTAAACCTAAATGTAATTTAACTTAATCTTAAATCTAATTTAAATCTTAACCTAATCTTAAATCTAACCAAATTTTAAATCTGGCATAGATTTTAAAAGTAAGTTAAATGTATAATCTAACTTAATCTAGATCTTTATCTAACCTAATTTTAATTAAATGTAATTTTAAATATAACCTAACCCTAAATCTTAATATAACATTTCATTTCATATTTTCTCTAATTTTTTATCTATCTCTCTCTCTCTCTCTTTGTTTTCTCCCCTTACCTCTCTCTTTCCGTCTTCTCCCCCTCTCTTTCTCTTTGGTTTCTCTCTCTCTCTCTCTCTCTCTCTCTATCAATGTGTGTGTGTGTTTTGTTTATGCATGTGTGTACTCTCTCTCTTTCTCTCTCTCTCTCTCTCTCTCTCTCTCTCTCTCTCTCTCAAAGACACAATGTGTGTGTGTGTGTGGAGAAGAAAGAGAGAGAAAGAGGGAAAGCGTGGGTTACCTCTTTCACTTGAGCATCGAAACTCAGATCTGAGATCTAAGTTTCTGACGCTCTCGGTTTATTTTTCACCCTTGTCGGCGTCGCTATGGGCGTCGCTATGTAACAAATAAATTAAGAGCAAGTTCCTAATGAGCATAGAAGAGTGCTTGGTTGGAGATAGAAACGTTAGCATAACACCTAATTAGTTTGGCATAACAATACTTGAAAGAGGGAGAGAAATATAACAATTGAAAACTATTGAGGACAAGATTTACATGGACCGGTCTCCCCTCCATTAGGCATTTGTATTATATCTTCTCTCATTAAGAGAGACTTTGTACAATAAAACTTTTTGTGTTCCTTGGTAAAAACTCGTTGGTGCAATGAAGATGGAAGCTTCATGAACCAAACTTACACGTGATAATACATAACATCAATTCCCTCGGGTCTCAGACCCAAGACCTCACACACCTTCGAAGATGGTTAGAGTTAGCAGGGTATGAGACTAGATGTAGAGGAAGAAGAAGTATTTCCTCACTTAATTACTCTTATAGCTTAGCTTAGCTTAGTAATTAAATAATAGAGGAGAGAAGCATGGCATTGAAGCTTGGCTCTTAGTTGGATGTGCATTCCATATCCAAGAGTTGTTAGTGTAGGTCTCCATTATCAAAACTTGGAGAAGAATATGAGCTTTCCATTAAAGCTTGGAGAAGGAGATGACTTTCTTTCTCTACACATGAGTTGTGTGAGTGTGTGTGTATAATTGTGTCAGGCAAAAGTGAGGCTTCTCTCTCTTCTTGGGCGACCCCTTCTCCAACTTACTCTTGGTAGCATCCTATTGGCCCTTGAAAAGCCTAGCCAATAGCATTTGAGAAAGCTTTTTACTCATGTTGGCTCCCTATTGGCCCTTCAAAAGCTTAGCCAATAGCATTTGAGATGCCAAGTCAAGAGCCTTGTCACAAGTGTCCACCCTTTTCCCCTTTTTGTAAAAGCTTAGATAATTAATTTAATTTTCTAAATTCTTATCGTACCTTTTAGTCTTTTGGCCAATAAGAATTAAGGAAATTTGTGGGTTGCTTATTTCTCACTGGACCTTTTGACTGTCCAATATTCTTTCTGGGAGATTAATTCTCATTGGTTCTTTTATCAAGCATTTCTAAAATAAGAAATTGAATTTACACTAGCTCAATCCTCATTGGTCCACCTCTTTGTCTGCAATAGGATTCATGAAAAATTGGGGGATTCCTTGCATGCCTGACACGTGTCCTATTTGCTTTTAGGTGTAAAGGTAAGCTTGTGTGTGTGTGTTCTCTCTCATCCCAGCTCGCCTACTGTTGTGTGTCATCCCAGCATGCCTGACATGTGTCCTATTTGCTTTTAGGTGTAAAGGTAAGCTTGTGTGTGTGTGTGTGTTCTCTCTCATCCCAGCTCGCCCACTGTTGTAGCCACCTTGTTAACTTTAGCATTCAACACTTTAGTCACTAAGAGAAGTTCTCATGGCCTAGGGATTTTAGAGTAAAAATTTAGATCTTTGCCCTATGGAAGTCTCAATAAAGTTAAACCTAAAGGTCTATTAAACCCATTGATGTACTTTGCTCTTTAGTAGACCATCCCCATATGAATCCCCAATTCCCGTCTTTTGGATCCCCTGTTGAGACCAGTCTAGCAGCCTTTCTAATATCCAACCTTTGCTCCCCCTTGGTATTTTCTTATATTAAACGATTAGTTTAATATGAGAAAATCATTTGGGAAAAGTAGATATTAGGTTTTTATGACATTACCTCTCTCTTGATATCATAGTCGTCCTCGACTATGAGGTGGAGAAGATAAAGCCTAATCATTAGTCCGTTTGCTAGCGGGTAGAGGATCCCTATTTTACCCTTCAACATCATTCTAGAATGGATGACTAATCCATTTGGTGCTTGAGAGACTTAGTTGTCACAAGCACGTCTGCTCATTAGTTCGTATCAATCTTCCATAGTAGAGTGACAAGCTCTACTTGGTTTGGGAGACGTCGTCACCCCACAAACATGATCTTAAGCATGCATACTTCTTAACATTTGTGCACAATAAAGAAAAAGAGAGTCTTATAAGACAAAAACATTGATCATTTAAAACATATTTACATTTGCTTACTCTAGGGAATCATTGTAAGCATTGACAAGGTTTAGTTTATCCTTTAATTGTATGCCTTGCATCCATCTAGCATCTTCAAAAGGATAATTCTTAAAGCTAATAAGATACTATCGGATAATCTTACCGCCTCTCAATACCTTTTCTTTGTGTCAGAAAATGGACTTAGGCTGCAGTACCTCTTCTTGGTCTTCAATCTCTAGTAGGTCTTCTATGGTTGCTTCTTGGGGTGGCTCTCCTTGGTAAGGCTTTAACAGGCTCACATGGAAAGAATTGTGTATGAGCTAGTGGTTGGGCAACTTGGGCTGATAAGCCGTCTCATTGATTGGATTAAGAATCTAAAAGGGGCCATAGTACCTTTTTGCTAGTTTAGCATAGTACTTTTGGTGTCCCATAGGATTCTTGCCCGTCATGTGCCTTAACCGAGCCTTGGGAAATTTAAGCAAGACCCAATCATTTTCTTTAAAGGTCAGGGCTCTTCTGTGCTTGTTAGCAGCAACCTTTTTCCTTTGCTGTGAGATGGATATAGCACCTTTAATCTTTTTAGAAAGATTCTTGTAGGTCGCGCTTATATTCATCTGCAGCAAAGATCTTCCCATGTACCTCTCGGGGCGGTCACTTTTTAGAATGTGTATGATATCACGTGAGTTAACCGGAGAGGATTATTAAAAGACCAAAATGTATAAAAATGTATACATACAGAGGGGGGTGGGGTTTTTTTAAATAGGCTCACAGTGTAAGTATAGTATGTATATTGGGGTATTATTAATTAACTCTTGAACGCACGTGGTATATGAGTCTTTTGATAAGTGACTGCCCCAGGATGTACCTTAAGTAACAGGGGACTTTTTGATCTTCCCTCAATGCCCTCAAAAGGTGTTTTTCCCATGGATGTATGCATTGTGTTATTGTAAGCATACTCCATTAAAGGTAAGTACTTCTCCCATTGCGACCTTTGATCTACTTTAGTGACATAAGCTTTTAGTAGATCAAGAATTGTTAGGTTAGCTATCTCACTTTGGCCATCCGTTTGCGGGTGATAGGTCAAAGAGAGATTTAGCATTGTGCCTGAATTCTCAAAGAGATCCTTCCAAAAATTTCTGGTCATTATAGGATCTCTGTCCAACACTATTGACATTGGCACGACGTGGTACTTAAAGATTTGTGATATAAAGTGTCATAATAATCAATATCTAATTCTCCTAAATGATTTTCTCATATTAAACTGATCATTTAATGTGGGGAAGTGCCAAGGGAGAAAAAGCTAGAATATTGGTTTAGTTAGCAGACCGGCCACAGTAGGGATCCAAAGGAGGGAAAATAGGGATCCAAAGGGGGGGCCATCTGCAAAAGAGCCATGTGAAACAATGGGCCAAAAAGACCCTAAGGTTCAGCCCATTAAGACTTCCAAAATGCTAAGGTTCCAAAATTCAAAGGTTGTGTCCAAAGGTTAACCCTAGGGAAAATTGGATGCTTAGTGTGAGCTCAAAAAGTCTTTGCATATCCCTACATGGGAGGGGGCGAGCCCCAAAGCTAGGGGATGAGAGAGAAAGCTACACACACACACACAGGCTCCCTTTACACAAAGGGAATGAGGGACACATGTCAGCTCCCTAGGCCAGATGCCCACAAGGTGTGCCCAATTCCTATTGGAAGACCCTTGAAGTGGACCAATGAGAATTAAGCTAGAGTAAATCTAGTTTAATTAATTTAAAAACATTTAATAAAAGAAACCAATAAGAATTAAGTGTCCTAAAAGACTATTGGGCAGTCTCCCAAGGGGTCCAATGAGCATTCAGGAGCCCCATGGCTTGCCTGATTCCTATTGGCCAGGAGGCAAAGGGGTCCAATGAGAGTTTAGTTTAATTATTTAATTATCTAAAGCTCTCACAAAAGGGGAAAGGGGGACACATGTCAGAAGGCTATCACTTATGCTGCTTAATCCCTATTGGCTTGACCTGGGGAGGTCCAATGAGGCAAAAGCCAGCCTAACTTAGCAGCTAGGGCTCGCCCAAGAGAGAGAGGGGGCTGATTTTTGCTTGGCATTGACACACAACACTCTCACACTTGACCATGTGTGAAGGAAAAATATTCTATCTCCTCCCAAGCTTTAATGGAGAGCTCATCACCTACTCCAAGCTTGTGAGATAGAAGCCTACATCAACACTCTCTTGGCATGTGGATGCAAATCCAACCAAGAGCCAAGCTTCAATGCATGCTCATCTTCTCTACCAAGCTAATTACTAAGCTAAGCTATGCTAATATGAGTGATTATGTGAGGAGATGTACTTCTTTCTCGTAAGATACTTCTTTTTCCTCTCAATCTACTCTCATACCCTGCTAGCTCTCACCATCTTCGAAGGTGTGTGAGGTCTTGGGTCTGAGAACGGGGATAATTCAAGTTGTGTTTGATTAAGTATTTTACTTGGTGTATGAAGCTTCCATCTTCATTGCACTAGCTAGTCTTGAAGGAACACAAAGAATTGTATTGTACAATGTCTCTCTTGATGGGAGAAACCATAATACAAAGCCTTTTGGAGGGGGGACCGGCTCCATGCAAATCCGGTCCTCAACTGTTGTCAATAGCTTAATTGCTCTCTCTTTTGAAAGTATTGTCGATGCTATCTAACTAGGTGTTATGCTTTTTGTTGCTCTCTCCACCCAAGCACTCTTGTAATTCTCATTAGGAATCAACTCTAATGAAATGCCCACTATGTTCATGCTAAATTCCGCTACACAAAAGATTTTAGGCCATTAAATGTTACATTGGTATCAGAGCTCAAGGTTTCTCTTTTCTTGCTCAAGAAGGGAGGTCCTCAAGCTAGCTACAAATGGTTGGTATTATTAATTGCCTGTGAGTAAGTAGAATAGGGATTTTTCAGCCTTGCAGTGCGCCTGCCTTTGTGCAGTTAACGGGGCATCACCGTCGAGAGCTATGGTCTTAATAGTGGAGTCCTACGGGGCTTGCCTACGGCTTAACCACTATTGAGCTATTAGAAGCTTGACAGGAGCCGGTGCTGTTTTGGTGTCGAAAGACCCTCTCTTCTATTCCTTGCAATTAATGGTATTCGAGCCGCGGGTACAGTAGCTTGAGTGCTTTTTCTAAAGGGGTAAAGAGGAGTAGCAACTAGGGCTTGAAGTGCCAAAGTACACCTAAAAAGTTTACACCTAAAAGTTGTTAGAATGGCTGACAATATTAAAGAGAGTGAAATTAATGTTGATAACTTTGATTTTGCTCATGAGCAAGCTACTAATGATGCTTCAATGCTTGTTAATTATCTTGTTTCTAGGCTTCAACAAGCCATGGGCAATCCATCTCTCCAAAGTGAAGTGCAACGGCAACTCCGTGCTCACGGGATTCTCCAAGCTCATCACCATGACGAGAGAACACCTAGGAAGCCTCCTGTGAGACTACCAAAAGAGGTCTCTCTCCGATTCGGGAAGAAGAAGAGAATCCATATGAAGGGCTCAAGAACTTACTTCTTGATGATGCATCTCCTTCCCAAAGGAGAACTCAAGAGCCCCCACCGAAGGAAAGAGAAAGAAGCGAGTCTCCCGCCACCTCGGCGGAGATGGCTCCACGAAGACGGCGGGCTAAACGCTCTCCATCACCACCAAAGCGGAGAAGACCATCACACTATTCTCCACGCCATAATTCAAAGAGGGATGATAAAAAGCAAGAGAAGAAAAAGGCGAGAAAGAGGACACCCTCTTCTCCATCTTCTTCATCCTCTTCCTCTCATGAAAGCTATGGTGAAGACGACAAAGATCAAGACAAGAAAAAGGCGAGAAAGAGGTCACCCTCTTCTCCACCTTCTTCAAATTCTTCATCTTCTGAAGAAAGTGATGGTGCAACTTTTGAACCATCAAAAAGAAGAGGCCATAGAAAATCCTATGCCGCATGGAAGAGGTCGTCCAAGCTGAAGAAATTCAAAGAGGGAGGGAAGAGCATCTCTTTCCTTACCTATGATGGCACCTTCGGTGCTACAGACAAGGTTTTGGCCTTTATCCAGCAATTCGATGCGGCGTTTGGAGATGAGGGCTTCACGGAGTCCTCTAAGCTACGCCATGTAGCTATGCACTTTCAAAAGTCCGCCAGACAATGGTGGTCTAGCCTACGAGCCAACGGTGAAGCTCCACGAACATGGAAGGCTTTAAGAGCTTCCATTATGAAGCAGTTTTTGGCCACCGATGCCAAAGACAAAGTACTCACCGAATGGCGAAGCTTAAAGCTCTCTCCCAATGAATCCATCCACAAATATGTAGACAAGTTTTGGGACCTACAACTCAAAGCCACTGTCTTCAAAAAGTTGGATTTTGGAGAGCAAAAGCAACAATTTTGTGCGGGCTTAACCGAAGAAATGGCGGAGTATGTCAACTCCCAAAGGCCACGTACCATATCGGCGGTAATACACCATACTATGGTGGCCTCGCGAATCAATTTCCAAACGGGGGGTAAAAGAAATAATAAGCCCCCGGAAAACAAAGGTTCCAATGAGCCTAAGGGGAAGGACAATGTCCAAAAGTCTCCTAAGGGCAATTCCAACAAAGCTAACGAGAAGGGAGTTTACAAAGGAAAGAATAAACTCTCTCCTGAAGAGCTTGAGCGTTATCGTAAAGATAACCGGTGTTTCAAGTGCGGCGAACAAGGGCATGCGTACCGCGCTTGTCCCCAAAAGAACAACCGCCAAGATCCTCCTAGAGCTTCTTTGGTTGAAATCCAAGAGGAGGAGATTCCCCAAACTCACCACAAAGGATCTCCTCTATGCCATGCTTGGGGAAAGGTAAGAGAACATGATGCTTTTATTCTCTTTGACCCTGGTTCTACTCACAATTTTATATCTATGGAGTTAGCCGCCAAGCTAGGCATACAATCCTACGAGATGGGAGATATCCTACCCGCAAATAGTGCCTTCAAGGGGCAAGAAGCTTCAGTCACTCCCTTAATCGGGAAATTGAGGCTTCATGTCCAAGGCTATGTGGACAAAGAGGATTTCTTTATCTCTCCTCTCAAGCATGAGGATGTAATCCTAGGGGCACCATGGTTTGACCGTCTGGCTGCCCATGTTAAATTTCCTGAAAGGAGAATCTCCTTTAAGTTCAAGGAAAAGGACATGTATATAGATGCTAGGGAGATGGGTAACACCATCCCCATTGTACATACACCAGCTTTCAACAAGTCAATAAAGAGCTCTATTTCCGTGTACATGATTTTTGTTAAAGATTCTCAAAATGAACCTAATGCTTTAGCAAAAGAAAATAAAAGCAACCAAAAGGAATTAGAGTTATCCAATTTTCTCAAGGGGTTTCAAGATGTCTTTATTGACGACATCCCTTGTGAACTACCTCCTAAACGAGGTAATGACGACCATGCAATTGAACTTCTTCCAGAAGTTCACCGCCTAACAAACCTCCTTATAGAGTTTCTCAAGCTCAACAAGAGGAGATTATGCGGCAAGTGCATGAGTTAATTGAGAAGGGCATGGTTAGGCCTGGCTCATCTCCATTTTGCTCACCTGTGCTATTAGTGCAAAAGAAAGACGGCACATATCGTATGTGTGTCGACTATAGAGCACTAAATAGGATCACTATCAAAAATAGGTTTCCCGTTCCACGGGTAGAAGACCTATTTGATAAGCTACAAGGATCGACCTACTTCAGTAGGATTGACCTAAAAAGTGGCTATCATCAAATAAGGATAGTTGATCAAGACATTGTAAAGACCGCATTTCGTACTACATTTGGTCTTTACGAATACATTGTCATGCCTTTTGGCTTGACTAATGCACCAGCCACATTTAACCGCTTGATGGAGAAGCTGTTCAGACCTCATCGAACCTTCACCGGAGTGTTCTTTGATGATATTATCATCTACTCTAATTCATTAGAGGAACACAAGCAACACCTCCAGGTAATATTTCAAGTTTTAAGAGAGAATAAACTTTATGTTAATCGAAAGAAAAGTGAATTTTTCTTGCAAGAGATTCAATATTTAGGTCACATTATCTCTCAAGATGGAATCCAAATGGATCCATCCAAGTTAGAGGTAATAAAAGGATGGCCTAAACCAAGGAATCTTCATGAACTAAGAAGCTTTATAGGTATGTGTGCATACTATAGACGCTTCATAGAAAAGTTCTCACAAATTGCGGGACCATTACATGACCTAACAAAAAAAAATGTTAGGTATACGTGGTCTGCTAAGGAGAACAATGCTTTCGAAAAGCTTAAAGAAAAGCTTATCTCTCAACCTGTGCTTACACTACCGGATCTCTCAAAACCATTTGAGGTCCAATGTGATGCTTGTGGTGATTGCCTTGGGGCTGTTTTGCTCCAAGAAGGGCACGCCATAGGCTATGAGAGTCGAAGGCTCGACCCTGTTGAGCAAGCTCTAGGCATATACGAAAAAGAACTCCTTGCAGTTCTACATGCCTTAGACTCATGGAAGCACTATTTATTGGGGACTCCTTTCATTCTGCGAACGGATCACCAAAGTCTTAAGTACTTCATGACGCAGACCAAGCTCTCCGACAAACAAATGAGGTGGGCAAATTTCCTTTCGCAATTTCATTTTCATATTGCTCACATAGCTGGCAAGCATAATCAAGTAGCCGATGCACTCTCAAGACGACCGAGAGTGAATGCGGTTTCCATAGCAACTCACAATGATCTATCTTCAATGATAGATGAGTATGCTATTGATCCCGATTTTAGAGATGTGATTTCAGCCCTTGCATTAGGGAAGAAAGAAGAACCATTTACTTTACAAGATGGTTATCTTCTCTATGGCAATAGACTATGCGTTACTAACTCACTACGTGAGAAAGTAATGTATGAATCTCATGCTCCCCCATATGCGGGGCATAGAGGGATTCAGTCTACCCTAAAGGGAATTGAAACATATTTCTATTGGCCTACCATGAAAGTGAACATACATGAGTATGTTTCCAAATGTGTGGTATGTCAAAAGACAAAATTTGATAGAGGGAAGCAACTTGGATTGCTTCAACCCTTGCCAATCCCTAATTCACCGTGGGAGAGCATATCCATGGATTTTATCTTTGGATTGCCTAAGTCTATCCATGGGAATACGAGAATATGGACGATAGTAGACAGGTTCAGTAAACAAGCTCATTTTATACCTGTCAAAAAGACTATCAAAGCCCATCAAATGGCAACCCTCTTCATTTCACAAATTTTCAAGTACCATGGCTTGCCAATGTCCATAGTGTCGGATAGAGATCCTAGAATGACCAGTAATTTCTGGAAGGGTCTCTTTGAGAATTTAGGAACAAGGCTAAACTTCTCTTCGGCCTATCATCCACAAACTGATGGCCAAAGTGAAATAGCTAACCTAACTATTCTCGATCTACTAAAAGCCTATGTAACGGAAGTAGATCAAAGATCCCAATGGGAGAAGTACTTACCCTTAGTAGAGTATGCTTACAATAACACTGTACATACTTCTACAGGAAAAGCACCTTTCGAGGTAATTGAGGGAAGATCAAAAAGTCCCTTGCTACTTAAGGTACATGGGAAGATCTTCGCTGCAGATGAGTATAGCCGAGACCTACAAGAATCTTTCCAAAAGATTAAGGATGCTATCTCTATCTCACAGCAAAGGCAAAAGGCTGCTGCTGACAAGCACAGAAGAGCCCAAGCCTTTAAAGAAAACGATTGGGTCTTGTTAAAGTTTCCCAAGGCTCGATTAAGGCACACGACGGGCAAGAATCCTACGGGCCACCAAAAGTACTATGCTAAACTAGCAAAAAGGTACTATGGTCCCTTCCAGATTCTTAGGCCAATCAATGACATGGCCTATTAACTTAAGTTGCCCAATCATTGGCTCATACACAATGCTTTTCATGTGAGCCTTTTAAAGCCTTACAAAGGAGAGCCACCTCAAGAACCAACTATTGAAGACCCACCGGAGATCGAGGACCACGAGGAGGTGCTGCAGCCCGAGTCCATTCTCCGACATGAAGACAAGGTATTAAGAGGCGGTAAGACTATCAGACGATATCTTATTAAGTTTAAGAATTATCCTTTTGAAGATGCTAGATGGATGCAAGGCATACAATTAAAGGATAACCTAAACCTTGTCAATGCTTACAATGCTTCCCAAGAGTAAGCAAATGTACAAAATGTTAAAAATGAACAAAAATTTTTGTCTTATAAGACTCTCTTTTTCTTTATTTGTGCACAAAAATGTAGTATGCATGCTTAGATCAAGTTTGTGGAGACGACGTCTCCCAAACACCAAGTAGAGCTTGTCACTCTACTATGGAAGACTGATAGGACTAATGTGCAGACATGCTTGCGGCAGCCTCAGGCTCTCAAGCGCCAAATGGACTAGTCATCCATTATGGAATGATGTCGTAGGGTAACATAGGGATCCTCTACCCGCTAAGAAAAGGACTCATGCATATGCTTTATCTTCTCTACACCATAGTCGAGGACGACTATGATTTCAAGAGAGAGGTAATGTCATAATAATCAATATCTAATTCTCCTAAATTATTTTCTCATATTAAACTGATCATTTAATGTGGGGAAGTGCCAAGGGAGAAAAAGCTAGAATATTGGTTAAGTTAGCAGACCGGCCACAGTAGGGATCCAAAGGAGGGAAAATAGGGATCCAAAGGGGGGGCCATCTGCAAAAGATCCATGTGAAACAATGGGCCAAAAAGACCCTAAGGTTCAGCCCATTAAGACTTCCAAAATGCTAAGGTTCCAAAATTCAAAGGTTGTGTCCAAAGGTTAACCCTAGGGAAAATTGGATGCTTAGTGTGAGCTCAAAAAGTCTTTGCATATCCCTACATGGGAGGGGGCGAGCCCCAAAGCTAGGGGATGAGAGAGAAAGCTACACACACACACACAGGCTCCCTTTACACAAAGGGAATGAGGGACACATGTCAGCTCCCTAGGCCAGATGCCCACAAGGTGTGCCCAATTCCTATTGGAAGACCCTTGAAGTGGACCAATGAGAATTAAGCTAGAGTAAATCTAGTTTAATTAATTTAAAAACATTTAATAAAAGAAACCAATAAGAATTAAGTGTCCTAGAAGACTATTGGGCAGTCTCCCAAGGGGTCCAATGAGCATTCAGGAGCCCCATGGCTTGCCTGATTCCTATTGGCCAGGAGGCAAAGGGGTCCAATGAGAGTTTAGTTTAATTATTTAATTATCTAAAGCTCTCACAAAAGGGGAAAGGGGGACACATGTCAGAAGGCTATCACTTATGCTGCTTAATCCCTATTGGCTTGACCTGGGGAGGTCCAATGAGGCAAAAGCCAGCCTAACTTAGCAGCTAGGGCTCGCCCAAGAGAGAGAGGGGGCTGATTTTTGCTTGGCATTGACACACAACACTCTCACACTTGACCATGTGTGAAGGAAAAATACTCTATCTCCTCCCAAGCTTTAATGGAGAGCTCATCACCTACTCCAAGCTTGTGAGATAGAAGCCTACATCAACACTCTCTTGGCATGTGGATGCAAATCCAACCAAGAGCCAAGCTTCAATGCATGCTCATCTTCTCTACCAAGCTAATTACTAAGCTAAGCTATGCTAATATGAGTGATTATGTGAGGAGATGTACTTCTTTCTCGTAAGATACTTCTTTTTCCTCTCAATCTACTCTCATACCCTGCTAGCTCTCACCATCTTCGAAGGTGTGTGAGGTCTTGGGTCTGAGAACGGGGATAATTCAAGTTGTGTTTGATTAAGTATTTTGCTTGGTGTATGAAGCTTCCATCTTCATTGCACTAGCTAGTCTTGAAGGAACACAAAGAATTGTATTGTACAATGTCTCTCTTGATGGGAGAAACCATAATACAAAGCCTTTTGGAGGGGGGACCGGCTCCATGCAAATCCGGTCCTCAACTGTTGTCAATAGCTTAATTGCTCTCTCTTTTGAAAGTATTGTCGATGCTATCTAACTAGGTGTTATGCTTTTTGTTGCTCTCTCCACCCAAGCACTCTTGTAATTCTCATTAGGAATCAACTCTAATGAAATGCCCACTATGTTCATGCTAAATTCCGCTACACAAAAGATTTTAGGCCATTAAATGTTACATAAAGAGGGTTTCCATTTGATGGGCCTTAATAGCCTTTTTGACAGGTATGAAATGCGCTTGTTTACTGAACCTATCTACTACTGTCCATATTCCCGTATTCCCATGGATAGACTTAGGAAATCCAAAGATAAAATCCATGGATATGCTCTCCCAGGGTGAATTAGGAATTGGAAAAGGTTGAAGCAACCAGGTTGCTTCCCTCTATCAAAGTTCATCTTTTGGAAAACCACACATTTTAAAACAAACTTTTGTATGTTCGCTTTCATGGTAGGCCAATAGAAGTACATTTCTATCCCTCTTAGGGTATCTTGAATCCCTCTATGCCCCGCATATGGAGGAGCATGAGATTCATACATTACATTCTCATGTAGTGAGTTAGTAACGCATAGCCTATTACCATAGAGAAGATAACCATCTTATAGGGTAAATGGTTCCTCTTTCTTCCCTAGTGCAAGGGCTGACATCACATCTTTAAAATTGGGATCGATAGCATACTCATCTATCATAGAAGATAGATAATTGTGAGTTTCTATGGAAACCGCATTCACTCTCGATCGTCTTGAGAGCACATCGGCTACTTGATTATGCGGCCCAATAATGTGAGCAATATGAAAATTAAATTGTGAAAGGAAATTTGGCCACTTCCTCTTTCTTCCCTAGTGCAAGGGCTGACATCACATCTTTAAAATTGGGATCGATAGCATACTCATCTATCATAGAAGATAGATAATTGTGAGTTTCTATGGAAACCGCATTCACTCTCGATCGTCTTGAGAGCACATCGGCTACTTGATTATGCGGCCCAATAATGTGAGCAATATGAAAATTAAATTGTGAAAGGAAATTTGGCCACTTCCTCTTTCTTCCCTAGTGCAAGGGCTGACATCACATCTTTAAAATTGGGATCGATAGCATACTCATCTATCATAGAAGATAGATAATTGTGAGTTTCTATGGAAACCGCATTCACTCTCGATAGTCTTGAGAGCACATCGGCTACTTGATTATGCTTGCCAATAATGTGAGCAATATGAAAATTAAATTGTGAAAGGAAATTTGGCCACTTCATTTTTTTGTCAGAGAGCTTGGTCTGCATCATGAAGTACTTGAGGCTTTGGTGATCCGTTCGCAGAATGAAAGGAGTCCCCAATAAGTAGTGCTTCCACGTCTCTAAGGCATGTAGAAATACGAGGAATTCGTTTTCATATATGCAGGACTTGGCACCTGTCCTAGCCTTCTGCACTGCATCCGCCTGCACCCTTTGCTTGGTATAGACCATCTCCCCGCTTCGACCAACTTTGGTTGTACCAATGTCTTTCTAATGTTGTGCCTACCGCTGATGATTTCACTACTAACTTTCATGATATTTATGCAAGTGTGCATTCTGCTATTAAACACTCACAAGAAATTTACACTAAGCATGCTAACAAGCACCACATGGCACACCAATTCAAAGAAGGTGATTATGTTTTACTTCGCATTGAAAAACAAAGGATCAAAAGTGTTGATACCAATGTCTTTGTTAAGCTTGCACCTCGTTTTTATGGACCTTTTAAAATTTCAGCTATCATTAATGATGTCTCTTTCCTTTTGATTTATGTAAAGCTTATTCTCTCATAGAACTTGAAAAATTACCTAGAGGTGTTGTTTGTGTTCGTCCAAGGAATTGGAGTAGATGATTATATCATCAAAGAACACTCCAGTGTAACTACGGTGAGGCCTAAAGAGCTTCTCCATCATGCGGTTGAATGTAACTGGTGCATTGGTCAAGCCAAAAGGCATGACAATGAATTCGTAGAGACCAAATGTAACGCAAAATGCGGTCTTTACAATGTCTTGATCCACTATCCTTATTTGGTAATAGACACTTTTTAGGTCAATCCCATTGAAGTAGGTCAATCCTTGTAGCTTATCAAATAGGTTGTCTACCTGCAGAACGGGAAACCTATTTTTGATAGTGATCCTATTTAGTGCTCTATAGTCGACACACATAGGATATGTGCCATCTTTCTTTTGCACTAATAAAACTGGTGAACAAAATGGAGATGAACTAGGCCTAACCATTCCTTTCTCAACCAACTCATGCACTTGCCACATAATTTCCTCTTGTTGAGCTTGAGAAACTTGATAAGGAGGTTTATTAGGCGGTGAGCTTCCTAGAAGAAGCTCAATTGCATGGTCATCATCCCCTCGTTTTGGAGGCAATTCATTAGGATGTCGTCAATAGAACATCTTGGAATTTATTAAGAGAATTAGATAACCCTAATTCTTTTTTATTCCCTTTATTTTTATTTGACAAAACATTAGGTTCATTTTGAGAGTCTTTTACAAATATCATGTACACAGAAATAGAGCTCTTTATTGACTTATCAAAAGCTTGCTTATGTACAAGAGGTACAGTGTTACCTGACTCATTAGCATATATGTACATGTCTTTGTCCCTGTACTTAAAGTAAATTTGGCTTTTAGGGAGCTTGATGTTGGCTGCCATGCAATCAAACCATGGTGCCCCTAGGATTACATCCTCATGCTTAAGGGAAGAGATGAAGAAATCCTCTTTGTCCACATAGTTTTGGACATGAAGCCTCAATTTTCCCAATTAAGGGAGTAACTGAGACTTCTTCTCCCTTGAAAGCACCATTGTCCTGGTAGGGTATCTCCCATCTCAAAGGCTTGGATGCCTAGCTTAGTGGCCATTGCCAAAGAGAATGCAAGCATTATGTTCTCTTACCTTTCCCCAAGCATGGCATAGAGGAGATCCTTTGCGATGAGCATCTTCTTCTTGAACTTCAACTATGGAAGCTCTAGGAGGTTCATTGTGTGTGTTCTTTTGTGGGCAAGCACGATAAGCATGCTCTTGCTCCCCACATTTGAGACAACGGTTATCCTTGTGATAACGCTCTAGCTCTTCAGGAGAGAGTCTATTTTTGCCTTTGTAGACTCCCTTCTCCTTAGCTTTGTTGTTGTTGAAGTTTCCCTTGGGAGACTTTTGGACATGGTCCTTCCCCTTAGGCTCATTACGGTTTTTGCTTTCCATGGGCGTAATATTTTTCTTAGCCCCTTGTTGGAAGTTGATTCTCGTAAAGCCACCATAGTGTGGTGTATGACCACTAAAATAGTGCGAGGCCTTTGGGAGTTGACATACTCCGCCATATCTTCAGATAAACATGCACAAAATATGTTGTTTTTGCTCTCCAAAATCTATCTTTTTGTAGACAGTGGCTTTGAGATGTAAATCCCAAAACTTGTCTACGTATTTGTGAATAGATTCGTAGGGAGAGATCCTCAAGCTTCGCCATTCAGTGAGCACTTTGTTCTTGGCATCGCTAGCCAAAAACTGCTTCATAATGGAAGCTCTTAAAGCTTTCCATGTTCGTGGAGCTTCACCGTTTGCTCGTAGGCTAGACCACCATTGCCTGACGGACTTTTGGAGATGCATGGCTACATGACGTATCTTAGAGGACTCCGTAAAGCCCTCATCTCCAAATGCTGCATCCAATTGTTGAATAAAAGCCAAGAATTTGTCTGTAGCACCAAAAGTGCCATCTAGGTAAAAAAAGAGATACTATTTCCTCCCTCCTTGAACTGTTTGAGCTTGAACAACCTCTTCAGAGCGGCATAGGATTTCCTATGGCCTCTCCTTTTGAGTTCTTTGGGAGCTGCACCATCACTTCCTTGAGAAGAGGAGGATGATGATGAATATGGAGAAGAGCGTGACCTCTTTATCAATTTTTTCTTCTCATACTTCCTTTCTTTCTTCTTTGAATTATGGTGAGAAGGCCTATGCGATGGTCTTCTCCGTTTAGGGGGTGTTGGAGAGCGTTTTGCCCGCTCTCTTCACGGTGCCATCTCTTGCTAAGCACTATCTGATAACCAAAATCTACCAACTCTCTCACTAAGATCAAGCTTTGTCTCAGTTGAGGAATGTAGCACACATGTCGGAGTGTGTATGATGCACCACTGGGCAAAGACAAACAAACGTCTCCTGCACCCTCTATGTCGAATGCCAAACCATTGACCAAGTGCACACAGCCAAGGCTCCCACTAGAAAAAGGGTTGAACCAGTCACAATGTGGTGTGACATGGAAAACAACATCGCTATCAGGTAACCACTGTGGAGAAAGTGTGCTATCCATAGACAAATCTGCAAGAGGTACACTTGAGGCAAGCATTATATCATTGGCATTGGCATAGACTGCCACTGTAACTGCCTCTCTAACATGTGTGAAATCCATATCTGCACTATGCATACATGTCTGATGCTACCTCATACATATGAAACAATGGTGTCTAATGTAACACGTGTCACCACAATGCCAACAACGCAAGTATCGGCAAGAATGAGACCGTCGTCTCTCAAAAGTCACCATAGTGGACTTTACACTGTTACACATATTTGCAACCATAAGTGAATGGCTAAGAACCAACATATGGCAAGAAATCTTGGAAAAATTTAGCAGAGTCTCCCCTATAAACTAAGAAAAACCTCAAGTATAATCTCAACCATAAACCATGCCAAATTGGCAACAAAGTGGGAAGTCACTCACCCACTACACAATTCTCAAAATCATGATCAAACGCATCAAACCTGACGCCACATATGCACAAAACCAACTCCACAATTTGTAAACTTTGCAAGCATAAATTGGGTCAAACTGCTCAACCGAGCGTAAAGCGCATAACCATATACGGAAGTAGAGAGAAAACTAGCTCAAAATGCAACCCACAAGAGAAAGTGTTTTTAAAAATTTGCAAAAAGTCTGTGAAATGTATGACTGTCCTGACTGTAGCCACACAAGCATATGCTAATCCTCACTCCTTCAAGAGTGGATACGAGAACACCAAAACTGTGTCCAAATTGACAAAACCTACCAAAATTGAGAGTGAATACACGATCAATGTCAAAGTGGGAGCCAAGCTCGACCACTAACCATCAAAGAGTAAATTATGGATACGCATAAATCATGGCGTGAATCTGGGAAAACTCTAGCAGAGTTTCTCCTAAAAACTAAGAAAAAACTCAAAAATTTCACCAAATACGCATGGAAATAGACACTTAGTGTCTTAGTAGCAAAATCCACAAATGGTCTACATGCAATGCCAAAAGCCTGACAGACTGGCTCACTCTTGACTGAGTGGCTCTATGGATGTATACCTCTCCAAAAACCGCAACAAACTTGTAAATCTGCTACTTGCAAGCTACACCTAGCTCAAGCTATATCCACATAAGCACGCATAGCATGAAACTGTACAAGATCGTGCAAAAAATTCTCTCTAGTGCTTCGCACAAGCTGCACTACAACATGTGAGCAAAATCGTTGGAAAAATGGCAACTATTACCTCATTAGTCGGTAAACATGTCGATTGGAAATGCCATCTAAGAGCTATATGCGCTCAAGAAAAACCTCCTCTAGAATGGTCTGTCAAAGCCGTATCTCTCGGTATGTGCCATTGAAGCCATAAACTGGAGAAAACCGTGGAAGTCAAGAATCCTGGGATGGTTGTCGGAGCTGTCTTCCCCTGTGGAGCGGAAGTGCCAATGCTATGGCCGCTTGTGCTCGAAGTCGAGAAAATGCTCGATGTCGACTTCCGCCGCCGAGCGGAAGCGTGCTAGTCCAATAGCCGCAAATCAGTGTAGAAACCAATGGGTTGAGCCGTCAATGCTCAAAGCCAATGTTGAGTTGTCAATGCCAAGGTTGGAGAGGAAAATCTCCACGAAACCAAGAAAACGTCAAAATCGGTGTTGATGGGGTGCAGCGGGGCTAAGGTGGATGCCAGCGACGGCAAGGAGAATCCATGGCGTGAAGGCGTGCAGCAGACAAGGACGAACAAGAGAGAGAGAGAGAGAGAGAGAGAGAGTCGATACTCAGAGACAAAAAAATAACGCTATGATATGATATTGTAATCCTGTGTAAATACATATAGCTTTTTAGGCTTGCCATGCAATGGCCATGGAGACTGGAACTGCCTACTATAGGCTGTGCCCACAAAGGCTTAAACGCACAAGGGCTTGCATACCCAACAACCCCCCCCTCAAGCCCAAATCACTGACAATGGACTCGAGACAGACAGACCATGGCACATTTCATTCACCTGAAACTATGAGTAGAAGTCCCCCCTTGACAATAACATAGGTATGTGTGTGTACTTCCCTCAAACAACTATCAGTGTGAGACTTACCAAAACTCGACCAAACAACAAAGGGTGGTCTTGCTGCTTTTTATGTGGCAGTGTCTATAACCTGTACAGAAGTCTGGCATGACAATAAGTGACAATAGATAAATCATAACAGACTTATGACAACATGATAAAACATGACTTTTAGCTAGCACAATTAAACTGAAAAGCAGTTGAAGAATAGTGCCAAAAAATTGAGTTGAAAGAAACCAATCTGAACTTGCTTCTGCTATTTTTGGGGCACCACCTTGAATCATGGAATGCTTAATAGAACCATTATAGAATCCAATTTGATTGTAGTGACAAACTGATCCACAATGTTCAAGGCTCCTTTAACTGTATCCGATTGACATCCGTCACATAAGTTCCCTTTCACAGTAGCACATACTAGAAGCTGCATGGGTACCACTTCGACTGTCGGCTCATTAAACTCGTTGATTGTTGATGCCATATTTGTATTTCTAGAAGAGCATATTTGGCTTCGTATTCGTCTTCACGTAGTACTTGCACCCGAAAAGAAGGCCGTGTTTATCTGCTAAAAACTATCAGCACCATCTTCAAGCCTTGCACTTGCAACTGGAAGCGTTTTGTAAGGCTCGTATGAATGACCTCTTGGACTAGTTAAATTAGGTTGGCCACTATTTCAAAATAGTGTGAACACAAAGGAAAAAAAACAAGCTCTTTGTGTCTGTGGCAACGAATACAGACGCTATGAGAAGTGCCACCGAAACTCCCAAGAATCAGCAGCGTTTTGAGAAGTTGCAGTCCACAAGCTTAATCACCTGCACCTTACCAATGATCACCTCATGCACATCATTCTGAGATGATGTGTTTGCACCAAGTAGCCACCAAGGAGGACGATGACGATGAGGTGCTCTATTGCAGATTTGATTGCATTTTGATATGCCGTCTTGCAAACGCCTAGGGGAGGAGCATGTTGAGATGCTGCCTTTGCCTTGCGAGTGCCAAGGATCACCAAGCATGTGGCTCTGATACCAGTTGATGGGGTGCAGCGGGGCTACGATGAATGCCACCGGTAAGGAGAAATCCATGGCGTGAAGCAGACAAGGACGACCCAGAGAGAGAGAGAGAGAGAGAGAGAGAGAGAGAGAGAGAGAGAGAGAGAGAGAGAGAGAGAGAGAGTCGATACTCAGAGACAAAAAAATAATGATATGATATGATATTGTAATCCTACGTAAATACATATAGCTTTTTAGGCTTGCCATGCAATGGCCATGCAGACTGGAACTACCTGTTATAGGTGCCCACGAGGCTTAGATGCACAAAGGTTTGCATACCCAACAGGTGTCGAAATTGATGTCGATTCACCCAAAAATCGTAGCTGATGTCTAGCCGATTCCAGGTGATGTCCGAGCTTACTTGCCAAGGCTCACAAACGTCGCAAACGCCTATGTGTGCGCATGAGCGCATGTTGGAGAGGAGGAATGGGGAACACGCCCAGTACACAAATAAAGGCCTCCCTATATCTCAGGGCACTCGCAACACCCCTATCCTCTCAAACACACCTTTGAAACACACACGGCTTTCTAGCAAATAATAAAACCCACCCTTGGCAGTACCACAATTGAACATACCCATGCCACAATCCTCAATCCTTGCCCTTCAACATAGACGACACCTCTCTCTCTCTCTCTCTCTCTCTCTCTCTCTCTCTAACTTTTCTTCCCTCTCCGATGAGCTGCAAACCCTTGAGCGGAAGAAGAAAAAAAACTCCTCCTTCCCTAAAGTCCTCCCCCTTTTCTTTACATCCTCTCTCCCCTTTTTTAATCCCCAAGGGGCAACGACGGCTAACGGCCCCCTTCCCCTTATTGCTCTTTTCTCTTCTTTCAAACTTTACAAAACAAAATGAGGGATCACGAGGACCTACCAATGAAATTTTCTAAAATTTCTTCCTGGCAAACTCAAGGAAAGGAATTTTGCTTATTTGGAAAAAATATTTTTCACGAACAGTAATAGTCTCTCTCTCTTTCTCTCATGTAGGTGCACACCATGGTCTCTCTCTCTCTCTCTCTCTCTCTCTCTCTCTCTCTCTCTCTCTCTCTATTTGAGGTAGTCGAGAGTTTACAGGAGGAAGGTAAGGTACACAGCCAATGGGAAAAAGTAATAGTCTCTCTCTCTCTCTCATGTAGGTGCGCACCATGATCTCTCTCTCTCTCTCTCTCTCTCTCTCTCTCTCTCTCTCTTTGAGAAAGTTGAGGGTTTGCAAGAGGAAGGTAAGTTACACGGCCAGTAGAAGGAAGGTAAGGTACACATCACTACACAGTCTCGACTCTTTGCACCATGATCTCTCTCTCTCTCTCTCTCTGTGTAAAACTTCATTATTTTTATGATAGTAGACTGGATAACCTAGGCTATACCTAGAACATCAGCAAGTCATAAGCTATCATAACACGCTGAAAACATGCAGCATTAAAAGTGTTGAAGTGCAATGCTTCGACGATTACAGAAACCAGTTTCTAGACCCTTACAGCACCTTGTAGGCCTTTTGCAACGATTTCAGCTTCGAACACAGTCGTCTTTTTTGCACAGCGGGTCACCTAGACGAGTAATGGTGGGTTCATCAAGAGCTTCTACCCCCCGGGGCGGTCACTTTTTAGAATGTGTATGATATCACGTGAGTTAACCGGAGAGGATTATTAAAAGACCAAAATGTATAAAAATATATACATAAAGAGGGGGATGAGGGTTTTTTAAATAAGCTCACAGTGTAAATATAGTATGTATATTACAGTGTAAATATAGTATGTATATTGGGATATTATTAATTACCTCTTGAACGCACGTGATATAGAGATCTTTTGATAAGTGACTATCCCAGGCTTTTGCCTTTGCCAGCAACGCCTCCTTGACTTTCACAAGCCGCATGAGTTCCTCAATCTCTGCTCCAAGCACCCTATTCCTCTCTTGCACCTTTGATGATAGAATCTGGAGTTCATCATTAGCAGCCAAGGCAGGACTGTCTGATGCACGCTTAGATCTGGCTTGCAAATCCTCTTTAATCTTGACAAGCTTTGATAACTCTTCCACTTCAGCATTGAGGGCGCGTTTCTGCCGACGAAGAGAGGAAGCTTGCACACAGAGATCTTCAATGTTCTTTAAGAGCTTCTGAAGCTTTTATATTTCACAGCCAACCTCATGCTATGCTGAAGAACCCTAGCAGAGAGAGTCTGGGTTTCGTCTCTGATCTTGTATACCTCATCACGCTTTTTAATCAGCTCATCAACCTTGAGATCGTACTGTCTGGCGAGCTGGAAGAAGGTTTTTTCAACACGGCGACGATGGGCAAGCGACTGTTCATGGTGGATTCGCTCTTTCTTGGCAACAGCATCCTCACTAACGTTCATGTTGTAGCCCGCATAGCCACAGCCCACAGCGATGGCCAACAAGGAAAGATTCCCCAGCCTCAGCAAGCCCTCCTTCATCCTGTCCGCCATAGCCATCTCCTTCAATTGATCAAAAATCTGTCACATCTACGCAGCTGCCATTTTTCACGCAGATCTCATATGCGCGAGCGGCGTTGCAAGAGCGCTCTCTCTCTCTCTCTCTCTCTCTCTCTCTCTCTCTCTGACGCAATCGAGGGTCTGCAGAAGTACGGTTGCATTTAGTGAAGTGCAGGAGCCTCAAGGCGACATCTGGACAGCTTGCACAAAACTGAGGCCCCTGTCAGAGTCAGACTGGGACACCCGCCCCACTCTGATTTTCAACTTAAAACAAACAATGATAAGAAATTATCGACTAAGAAAAGACGGACCTCTTTTTGAAACAGCTAGCTTGACATTAGAGCTGTAGAGTCGGAAACATGCGTAGAGTTCAAATAGTTCTGAACATCAAGAGCGTGCCTTCTATGACACTCCTGAGCTTAAGATGAAGTCGAGCAATGATCCATGACAACAATCAAGCTTACCATGTCTTCTAAATGTGCATTTTTGGTGCCCTGTAGTCAGAAAAGTAGAGCCCCGTTGCGTGGCAAATGCTCGTGCCAATGAACTCTTGCAGAAGATGCCGGCATAACCTCTGGTACACATGTGAGGGCTAGAAGCTGCGCCAGAGAGAAAGAAAACCCTAAATGGAGAGCAAAGAAGTAGAGTATGCAAAGGCTTCGTAGTGGGGGTACCTCTGGGAATGGCATCCTAGGGAAGGTAAAGTAGGACGAAGGCAGTGCAGGAGGAAGAATCAACAGGCGAGAAGGAAGGTCGAAGAGGGAGGGGATGGCGATGGCAGACGAAAGCTTGAAGCCATGAAACATTGAGGTGATGGAACTCCTGAGGACACGTCAAGCTCGCATGTGCTACTCCAGGCAGATTTGACTTCCTTGCAATGAGCAACACCACATATGAAAAACAAGATGAGGGATGGCGCGCATGCTCAGATGCTGAGCTTTGACAAGCCCCAGTCCATACTCTACGTTCCTACAGACGGCTCTAAGCAAAATTTTGCACGCCTTCTCACCTCAAAAAGTGATGGCCGTCCATGTGGATGCCATCCGTGAAAGAACGCCCAAGCTAGCCCAACACTAAGGCCTTTCCTTATCAAACGATGTCTGTTTTCTACGTGCTGGTAGTCTATAGAATTGTGGCGACATAAGCTACGCATAGGTACTCATAAATTTCAGTTTCGGGCACTTTCAAAATTCTGCTCTGTCATCCTAAGCATTTTCCGCAGATGGGTTTAGAGTGAGGGTTTTGAGTGTAGAAGCGTAGGGACAGGTGTATCCTAGTGAGGGGATGGTGTTCCTTAAGTTTCATATGAATTTGGCATGATTAGGTGAGTTAACTTCCGTATGTATGTATGTGGCTAGGTGGTGTACTCTAGAGCAGTGAGGTTCTTGATTGTGGTTTAGTTGGCCTTCCACAGTGTTGTATGTGTAGGATGGTCTCAGCCTGACAAGCTAAAGAGATTTCCTCCATGTGCCTATCGTGTCATCTGTGTCCTCGATTGACATTATGTTGATCTAGGTAGTGTTTGCATGCACTTCATGGGTGTGTGAGTCGCTCCCGCAACAACCTCACACACCTTCGAAGATGGTGAGAGCTAGCGGGGTATGAGAGTAGATTGAGAGGAAGGAGTAGTCTTACGAGAAAGATGTACATCTCCTCACATAATCACTCATATTAGTATAGCTTAGCTTAGTAATTAGCATGTTAGAGGAGATGAGCATGTAGTGAAGCTTGGATCTTGGTTGGATTTGCATCACAAAGCCAAGAGTTGTTGGTGTAGGCCTCCCTTCCCACAAGCTTGGAGCAGGTGATAAGCTTTCCATTAAAGCTTGAGAAGGAGCGAGAGAGTCTTCTTGCCTCACACATGAGTTTGTGTGTGGATAATGCCTTCAAAAAATCAGCCCCCTCTCTCTTGGTCGACCCCTCTTGCTATTTGCTCATGGTGCAACCCTATTGGCCCTTTCTAGGCTTAGCCAATGAGTATTAAAAATCATAAGGGCTAGCCTTCTGACATGTGTCCCCCTTTCCCCTTTTGTGAGAGCTTTAGGTAATTAAGAAATGCAGCTAAACCCTCATTGTACCCCTTTGCCTCTTGGCCAATAGGAATCAGGCAAGCCATTGGGCTGCTGAATGCTCATTGGACCCCTTGGGAGACTGTCCAATAGTCTTTTAGAGACTCTTAATTTCTATTGGTTATTTTATTAAGTGTTTTTAAATTGATTAAATTAGATTTACTCTAGCCTAATTCTCATTGGTCCACCTCCATGGCCATCCAATACGATTTGAGTACACCTTGTGGGCATCTTGCCTAGGGAGCTGACATGTGTCCTTCATTCCCTTTGTGTAAAGGGAGCTTGTGTGAGTGTGTGTGTGTTTCTCTCTCATCTCCTACTTCTAGGGCTCGCCCCCTTCTATTTAGGGATGCATGAAGACTTTTTGAGCACACACAAAGCATCCAATTTTCCTAGGATTTTGACCTTTGGACACAACCTTTGAATTTTGGAACCTTAGCATTTTGGAAGTCTTAATGGGCTGAACCTTAGGGTTTTTTAAGCCCATTGTTACACATTGATCTTTTGCAGATGCCCCCCCCTTTGGATCCCTATTTCCCTCCTTTGGATCCCTACTGTGGCCAATCTGCTAGCTTAACCAATATCCTAGCTTTTCTCCCCTGGCACTTCCCCATATTAAATGATCAGTTTAACATGAGACAATAATTTAGGAGAATTAGATATTAGTTATTATGACATTACCTCTCTCTTGAAATCATAGTCATTCTTGACTATGGGGTAGAGAAGATAAAGCATATTCATTAGTTCTTTTTCTAGCAGATAGAGGATCCCTATGTTACCCTACGACATCGTTCCAGAATGGATGACTAGTCCATTTGGCACTTGAGAGCCTAAGCTGCCGCAAGCATGTCTGCACATTAGTCCTATCAATCTTCCATAGTAGAGTGACAAGCTCTACCTAGTGTTTGGGAGACTTTGTCTCCGCAAACTTGATCTAAGCATGCATACTACTTCATTTTTACATTTTCTTACTCTAGAAAAGCATTGTAAGCATTGAGAAGGTTTAGGTTATCCTTTAATTGTATGCCTTGCATCCATCTATCATCTTCAAAAGGATAATTCTTAAACTTAATAATATATTGTCGGATAGTCTTACAGCCTCTTAGTACCTTGTCTTCATGTCGGAGAATGGACTCAAATTGCAGCACCTCTTGTTGGTCCTTGATCTCCAATGGGTCTTCAATAGTTGGTTCTTGAGGTGTCTCTCCTTTGTAAGGATTTAGTAGGCTCACATGGAAAGCATTGTTTATGAGCCAATTGCTGGGCAAATTGATTTGATAGGCCATCTCATTGATTGGCCTAAGAATCTGGAAGGGACCATAATACCTTTTTGCTAACTTAGCTTAGTACTTTTGGTGTCCCGTAGGATTCTTTCCCGTCGTGTGCCTTAATCAAGCCTTGGGAAATTTTAGTAAGACCCAATCATTTTCTTTAAAGGCTTGGGCTCTTCTGTGCTTATTAGCAGTAGCCTTTTGCCTTTGCTGCGAGATAGAGATAGCATCCTTAATCTTTTGGAAAGATTATTGTAGGTCTTCGCTATACTCATCTGTAGCAAAGATCTTCCCGTGTACCTTAAGTAGCAGGGGACTTTTTGATCTTCCCTCAATTAACTCAAAAGGTGCTTTTCCTGTGGAAGTATGTACAGTGTTGTTGTAAGCATACTCCACTAAGGGTAAGTACTTCTCCCATTGGGATCTTTGATCTAGTTCCGTTACATAGGCTTTTAGTAGATCAAGGATTGTTAGGTTAGCTATTTCACTTTGGCCATCCGTTTGTGGGTGATAGGTCAAAGAGAAGTTTAGCCTTGCTCCTAAATTCTCAAAGAGACCCTTCCAGAAATTACTGGTCATTCTAGGATCTCTATCCGACACTATGAACATTGGAAAGCCATGGTATTTGATGATTTGTAAAATGAAGAGGGTTGCCATTTGATGGGCTTTGATAGTCTTTTTGACAGGTATAAAATGAGCTTGTTTATTGAACCTGTCTACTATCGTCCATATTCCCGTATTCCCATGGATAGACTTAGGCAATCCAAAGCTAAAATCCATGGATATGCTCTCCCATGATGAATTAGGGATTGGCAAAGGTTGAAGCAATCCAGGTTGATTCCCTCTATCAAACTTTGTCTTTTGGCATACCACACATTTAGAAACATACTCTTGTATGTTTGCTTTCATGGTACGACAATAGAAATATGTTTCAATCCCTTTTAGGGTAGATTGAATCCCTCTATGCCCTGCATAAGGAGGAGCATGCGATTCATACATTAATTTCTCATGGGAGTGAGTTAGTAACACATAGTCTATTGCCATAGAGAAGATAACCATCTTGTAAGTTAAATGGTTCCTCTTACTTCCCTAGTGCAAGGGCTAAAATCACATCTCTAAAATTGGGATCAATAGCATACTCATCCATCATAGAAGATAGATCATTGTGAGTTGCTATGGAAACCGCATTCACTCTCGACAGTCTTGAGAGTGCATCGGCTACTTGATTATGCTTTCCAGCAATGTGAGCAATATGAAAATGAAATTGCAAAAGGAAATTTTTCCACCTCATTTGTTTGTTGGAGAGATTGGTCTGCGTCATGAAGTACTTAAGACTTTGGTGATCCATTCGCAGAATAAAAGGAGTCCCCAATAAATAGTGCTTCCATGAGTCTAAGGCATGTAGAACTACGAGGATTACCTTTTCATATATGCCTACAGCTTGCTCAACAACGTTGAGCCTTCTACTTTCATAGGCTATGGTATGCCCTTCTTGGAGCAAAACATCTCCAAGGCAATCACCACAAGCATCACATTGGACCTCAAATGGCTTTGAGAGATCCGGTAGTGTAAGCACATGTTGACAGATAAGCTCTCCTTTAAGCTTTTTGAAAGCATTGTTCTCCTTGGCAGACCATGTATACCTAACATTTTTCTTTGCTAGGTCATGTAATGGTCTTGCTATTAGTGAGAACTTTTTTATGAAGCATCTATAGTATGCACACATACCTATAAAGATTCTTAGTTCATGAAGATTCCTTGGTTTAGGCCATCCTTTTACTACCTCTAATTTTTATGGATCCATTTGGATGCCATCTTGAGAGATAATGTGACCTAAATACTGAATCTCTTGTAAGAAAAATTCACTTTTCTTTCGATTAACAAAAGTTTATTCTCTCTTAGAACTTGAAATATTACATGGAGGTGTTGCTTGTGTTTCTTGAATGAATTAGAGTAGATGATGATATCATCAAAGAACACTCTAGTAAGGTTCGGTGAGGCTTGAATAGCTTCTCCATCAAGCAGTTGAATGTGGCTAGTGCATTGGTCAAGCCAAAAGGCATGATAATGTATTCGTAAAGACCAAACGTAGTGTGAAATGCGGTCTTTACAATGTCTTGATCAACTATCCTTATTTGATGATAGCCACATTTTAGGTCAATCCTACTAAAGTAGGCGGACCCTTGTAGCTTATCAAATAGGTCTTCTACCCATGGAACGGGAAACCTATTCTTGATAGTGATCCTATTTAGTGCTCTATAGTCGACACACATAAGATATGTGCCATCTTTCTTTTGCAGTAATAACATAGGAGAACAAAATGGAGATGATCTAGGCCCAACCATGCCCTTCTCAACTAACTCATGCACTTGCCACATAATCTCCTCTTGTTGATCTTGAGAAACTCTATAAGGAGGTTTTTTAGGGGGTGAACTTCCTGGAAGAAGTTCAATTGCATGGTCATCATTGCCATGTTTAGGAGGTATCTCACAAGGGATGTCATCAATAAAGACATCTTGAAACCCCTTGAGAAAATTGGATAACTCTAATTCCTAGTGGGTGTGTATCTTTTCTTTTGCTAAAACATTAGGTTCATTTTGAGAATCTTCAACAAAAATCATGTACAAGGAAATAGAGCTCTTTATTCACTTGTTAAAAGCTTGCGTATGTACAATGGGTATGGTGTTACCCATTTTCTTAGCATCTATGTACATATCTTTTTCCCTGAACCTAAAGTAGATTCTCCTTTCAAGGAATTTAACATTGGCACCCAATGCCATCAAACCATGGTGCCCCTAGGATTACATCCTAATTCTTGACAAAAGAGATAGAGAAGTCCTCTTTGTCCACATAGCTTTGGACATGGAGACTCAATTTCCCGATTAAGGGAGTGACTGAATCTTCTTTCCCCTTGAAAGCACCGTCTGCGGGATGGGAATCTCCCATCTTGTAAGCTTGTATTCCTAGCTTGGTGGCCAACTCTATGGATATGAAATTGTGAGTAGAACTGGGGTCAAAGAGAATAAAAGCATCATGTTCTCTTACCTTTCTCCAAGCATGGCATAGAGGAGATCCTTTGTGGTGAGTTTCCTCCTCTTGGATTTCAACCAAGGTAGCTCTAGGAGGTTCATGGCAAGTGTTCTTTTGGGGACAAGCGCGGTACGCATGCCCTTGCTTTCCGCACTTAAAACATCGGCTATCCTTGCGATAATGCTCAAGCTCTTCAGGAGAGAGTTTTTTTTTACCTTTGTAAACTCCCTTCTCCTTAGCTTTGTTGGAATAGCCCGTAGGAGACTTTTGGCCATTGTCCTTCCCCTTGGGCTCATTGGAAACCTTGTTTTCCGTGGGCTTAGAATTTCTCTTAGCCCCTGTTTGGAAATTGATTTGACAAGCCACCATAGTATGGTATATAGCCGCCGATATGGTGCGTGGCCTTTGGGAGTTGACATACTCCACCATTTCTTCAATTAAGCCCGCACAAAATTGTTGCTTTTGCTCTCAAAAATCCAACATTTTGAAGACAATGGCTTTGAGTTGTAATTCCCAAAACTTGTCTACATATTTGTGAATGGATTCGTAGGGAGAGAGATTCAAGCTTTGTTTTTGGCATTGGTGGCCAAAAAATGCTTCATAATGGAAGCTCTTAAATCTTTCCATGTTCGTGGAGCTTCACCGTTGGCCCATAGGCTAGACCACCATTGCCTAGCAGACTTTTGAAAGTGAATAGCTACATGGTGTAGCTTAGAGGACTAAGGAAGCCCTCATCTCCAAATGCTGCATCAAATTTGTTGGATAAAGGCCAAGACTTTGTCCGTAGCACCAAAGGTGCCATTGGAGGTAAGGGAAGAGATGCTCTTTCCTCCCTCTTGGAACTTCTTGAGCTCAGATGACCTCTTCCACGCGGCATAGGATTTCCTATGGCCTCTTCTTTTTTATGGTTCAAAAGTTGCACCATCACTTTCTTCAGAAGATGGAGAATTTGAGGAAGATGGAGAAGAGGGTGACCTCTTTCTCGCATTTTTCCTTGCCTTGATCTTCTTTGTCTGCATCATCACTGTCATAAGGAAAACTGAGATCGCTGGCTGATTTGCTGTAGGCGGAGAGAATAGGCTAATTCGAAGAAAAAACACTAGGCTAATATACTATGAATGCCAAGCAATAGGGCTGATCTGCAGTAGCCAGCACAATGCGAGCAAGCCGGTGAGAAAACGTTGGCTATGTTGATGCAAAAAACACTGGGTAGCTACTCATCTTAACACCCCTTCTCTGTTTGAAAATGCTAGGAAGGCATTCCTTTTTTATACTGACTGAAATCTGCTCCGAAAATCGATCATGCAAAGATCCACATGGTCATACTCACAAAATTCCTCTGCTGATGTATTACAAAAGGTAGTCTGACAGTTTGTTGTCCTTGCATTCTCCAAGAGCACTCCAAGAGACTCTGTATGGCGAGGAGCCCTCACTTCCTTGCCACAACCATGCTAGGAATATCCTACAATTAACATACTCCAAGAGGTGACATTTCTCACAAAAAGCTTATTAAAAACTTTTTCTGCTTTTGCATTTGACATACATATCAAGAAAAGCCTTACGAAGAACAACATCTTTCTAATAGGTCATGACTAGCACTCTCATCATGCATTCTCTCAACCATGTTAGGATCTTTCAAAATGGCAGATGCTTTCAAGGTGCCGATCGCCACCGATGGCTAAAATGCACATCCAAGGCAAGAGGAATGAAGGACTCAAAATGCAGATCTTGGCGTTGCCAATGATGGACAGCAATGGAACACTCGATGTTGACATGGAAATGGCCGAGGAGAAGCCAATGGGCTACCGAAGAACCGGACCACAACGGGATGATTGCGAAGGAAGTTACAAGACGTTTCGTCGATGGAGAATGGGCTGAAAAGTGAGATTGCTAGCTCATTTGCTGCAGGCTGAGAGCATAGGCTGATTTGAAGAAAAAACACTAGGCTAGCCACTGGGTCTTGTTGTACACAAAGCTGCTATGATTGCTACGCGGGGAAGGCGCAGAGGCTTGACTAGAAAAGAAGGTCAATTTGAGTATGCCAATGAGGCAAACAGTGACATTGTCGACCTTCTACTGCTGGAATGAATAGGGAGGAGCTTGGCCTACAGACTCTATGCTACTGAAGAATGCTCTCGCCATGTCGAGGAGGTAGGCTTTTCTACATGGGCCTTTCTACTTCAAACTGATGTTGCTTCTCTAATCTTTCCCTTTCATGCCTGTCAGCTTCATCTCGAGCCTCCCTTTGTCTCTGACAGATCTCTGCCCTCCACTCGGTATCATCATTTTCTTGGATTTTCTTCAAGCTTGATGAGTATGGCATCAAAAAATACATTTGGGCCAGTATCAAACCCAATGTTGGTTGTATATGGTGCACGATCCTCCAATTGCAGCCACAGATGCAACTAGGGGGCCAAAGTGTCTACCAAAAATTCTTGTTGTTGTTCAACAGTCTGGTTTTCTAACTTGGGAGTAATAAGCCAACTTCCTTCAGAGTTCTGGTATTATTTGTACTTATTTTCATCAATGATCAGATTTTTTGAAGAAATTAGGCCTATTATGTATCAGCCAAGGCACCTTACCACCATGTCCTATGCAAAAACACTTGCCATCTGTGGGACACATGTTTAACCTCATCATCCTGTCTTATTGCAGTATTAGCAAGAACCACTACTAAATTGCGAATCCATGGGACGAAGCTGACTTGACTAGTGCATAGAGGCTACAAGAGGTTGTCAATCTCTCAAAAGACAACTAACAACTCGCAATCTAACTGAATCTACACTGAACTGACTGAAATCACCAAAATCGAATCGCTCGTCGGCAAACAAATCACATCCGTTACAGCATCAAATGACATCCAAACATAACAAACTTCTAGGACGTGTTTATAAGACCTAAGCACAAATGCTTATGGTCTCAAACCTCGCTTTAGGTCAATTTCCAAAATCACAATTATTAATAGAAATGGATTTTTGACCTAGTCGTTTTTGATTCAAAATGCATCTAAATGCTTAGCAATGATGCCCCAATACCCCGCCTATGCTTAGTTTTTTATTTGAAAGTGTAAATTTCTAGTTATGATGAAAGTCGGCAACGTCAAAAGCTAAAAAATACCGTGATGTGTTTACGTCAATGCATAGATCTCCTACCTACGGTTGCAATGCAACAACGCGACTGCAATGTGACAATCGGGGAGGGAGTAAGAAGCACTCTAATGGCTATTGCCCACACAGGAGCAATAGGCATTACGGGAATGATTACCCGCAACTACATTATATGAACATCAACGCATAGAATGACAAGAGAAGGAAGTACAAAGTACACAGATGCAGAACAACCCTTGCTTCATTCATCTGTAATCCAGACACAGAGTACAATAGATGATGCCATGGATATCATAGAGATTGGTTAAGTTACATCAAAAGACAGGTATGCCCCTCCATATACAACCGCTGCTCCAGCGTAGATCGAGAACGGTGCACACACTCCTGTCCCATGATATCCTATGAAGAACTGCCGCTCCGGCCGCCGCATACCGCATGACTCCTGACTCCTGATCCACAGTGTCCAGAGGACCGCAGGACCGCATGTGCGGCTAATGCCGTAACACCTGGCACGCACGGTGGATTGCGCGAACCCACAATCAGCCCCTCCGGTTGGAAGGTTCTGGTGGTTGCTCTGCACCCTGTTCTGGTGAAGAGGAAACATCATTATAGCCAAAGCCCCGAAAATCTACAGTATGGGCTCGATAGACCTCATCCAAAAGACATGGATCTATCTCAATTTGTTCCGGCCAGGCAGCCCGAGGAATAAATTACATTGGCAAGGAGATAGATTGAGGCGGCTGTGGCAGAGGAGCAAGAGGTGTATGCAAGGGATAATAATGAGTAAGGTAGCGATTAAGAGCAACCCAAAATGGAGGGCAAGGTGGGAGACTGAGAGAAAAGGAATGAGCTAAGGTCTCCACCCAAAAACAGACCCTGCGCCTCTCCTTACAAAATCGACGAATCATTTTCTCTGTCAGTGTTGGATGACTCGGGTTGGTGCACCACAACCTGCTGAGCGGGTGGCTGTGCTCCCACCTCAGAAGCCAAGCGTGTGCTCCAGCTTTGTAATTGATTATCTAAAAAAGTTCGGAGATCCTCTTGCATCTCCACTGCCAATGCATCCAAATCAGTCATGTTGATCATTACATTGCCAGGGTGCGAGGTTAAGTAAGAAGCTAGGCTATGCTGTGTTCTCAACTAAAGAAGTTCTTGTTGAATAGACCTTACAAACTCAGCATTAGCTCCTCTTAATCTTTGTATTTCTGCCCCTTGCTGGCGAGTAGTGGCAGTCAACTGTTCATTCTGAGTGTTTAACTCGTCAATCCGAGTCTGCGAAGTCGCTACCTGCGCTTCCAGCTCATTGACTCGTCCCTCTGTGGCTGGGGCTGGCCAGGCCGCACGAATAGACTCTGCAAGTCTGCTAAAAAATGTGCCGCATGCCTATAATTGGTCAGCAGGGGTCGTTGCTACCGTAGCCTCCCAAGGTAGCGCTGCGGGGAGAATACCTTCCGTTGAGGCAGCCGCATTCGTAATACCCGACGTTTCCGGTTGAGCGGGGACTTCTGCAATCGCAGAGCTCATCCTCAAGGGAGTCGTACTGCTAACTCTTTCCTGCATTCGGTGGCGCCAGCGAGCCATCGCAGAATCTTCCGCAACAGGAGATGCAGTTGCTAGAGGTGGTGTTGAAAATTGCTGCTCCTCACGGCCACGGTTGCAGCTTGCTGATCCAACACCTGCAGTGGCCATCTCCTGGGCTCCAGAGGATACCACCGCCGTCGATGAACCAAGCAATTCCACAGTACCCACCTGTTGCTGCTTTGTTTCCCTCTCCGTCGGAACTGCCAAGCTTTGTGTTTGCGACAGAGGAGGATTAGTGCCTTGGACCACCAAGCAATCATCTTCAAAGTGGCAAAGAGGACGCTGGGCGAGAGGAAACACTTCTCTCAAAGGAAAGATCAATGTGAGCAGTTGGCCCACCTTTGTATTGGTTGGGGTACCCCTCCCCAACTGTGCCATCACTCGTTGGCACTCCGCCAGCAGTCGCTCTCTGACCACTGCTATCCAAGCTACTGGCCCAAAGTTGGCTGAATGCAACACATTTCTAGCTCGGGTCGAAATAGTATACGTTTTGGCCTGTAGCCAAATCGCCTCAAGGAACCACCGATATGCATCCCTGGTTGCCACATCTGACAACCCTGATAGTTTATATGCCCCTTTGACCTTCAAGCCAAATTCCTGCTCGACATCTACAGCAGGGATCACATGGGAGGCTCGCACCACGCCATCGTTGGGTAAACAACAACATCTTGAGATTCTTTCTGCTGTCAACTGTATCTGTTGATTGTTGAGGACCACCATATCACCAGCTGCGAGTTTCTCGATCAAACATGCTGCCTGCGGGTGCATTGGGATTCCTTGCCAGTCCAGGTTGGCGAACACACGCAGCCGCAAGTCTTACAGCCATGCGTCCACTCGTCAAAGCGCGAGCTGCTGCACGGGAGTGAAAGGGACACATTGCAGGAGAGAAGGTGTCATGGTGGCGATGCGATGCAGGAGAAGAGAATAAAACACTAAGAGCGCGCGACACACGAAACTAGAGAACCACAATAAAAAAAGTCTGCATGCAATAGTAACCCTTCCACAATGAGTTCCCAAAATAGGGTGATCCACGGTGTCGCAACCATCATAGATCTTTTCCCGCTTCCCAAGATTGCATGCAAAAGAATCCCCAATCATGATTAAGGCGGCTTCCGGCTCTTGTACCGTAGCAAAGGGGCACTGAATTGTGGTAGGTGAAACATAATGGCGCAGTTTGAAACCATTGACCGGCACATAAATAACCTCCCCCTGCAAATCCGCCAAATAAAAAGAAATAGGCCCGCATGCTTGAAAAATCCAAAATGGTCTTGACCACCTTAATTTAAGCTTCCCCGGCATCTTCCCGAGACTGGAATTGAAGACAAGGACCAGCTGTCCTCGAACAAATTGTTGTGCTTTCGGGCGATCCAGCCATTTTTTCCACCTAGACTGTAGATCCTGCAGCACTGCAAAGCTCTGCAGCCGCTCTTCGTCCAGTTACTGCAAAACATCCAATCGATAAATCACGGAATCCTCCAGAAGAAGCCGATCCGCAATCAACATCCGCAAACTCGGAATCACATGCTTCACCGGAGTGATTGCCTCCATGCCAAATGCTAACTTAAAAGGAGTCAATCCTGTTGCCACTTTGTAAGCTGTCCGATAGGCCCATAAGGCAGAAGGAAGTTTCACATCCCAATCCGTTCTATTCATATTCACTAACTTTGTCAAAATTCGAATCAATTGTTTATTGGTTGATTGTGCTTGCCCATTCGCCTGAGGATTATATAGAGAAGATTTCCTGTGCAATACAAAGTTAAACCGCAGCACTCTCTCCATCACCTTATTCAAAAAATGACTTCCCCGGTCACTAACCAGCTCAATAGGGCAGCCATATCTAGAAAAGATATCCTTATATAAGCATCCCACCACAGAAATTGCAGTGTTATCCCTCAAAGGCCATGCCTCCACCCATTTGGTAGCGTAATCCGTGGCTGTCAAGATATACTTATTCCCCGTGTGAGCTGCCACTGGTTTAAAAGGACCAACAAAATCCAAACCCCACTTTTGAAAAGGCTCCAAGGGCAAGACTGGCTGAAAAGGCATTCTCGACCGTTTGGTAGGTTGCCCTAAACGCTGACACATATCACACTATTGCACATAGTTTCTCGCATCTTGAAACAATGTGGGCCACCATAATCCTGATTGGAGCACCTTTCTAGCTGTAATTAGTGCTGCAAAGTGACCTCCGGCAATACCCGTATGTACTTCCTCTAGGACTGCTTCCTGCTCCTGTGGTAGCACACATCGGAGTAACACCTCTGCCACCGTGCGGTAATAGAGCTTCCCCATAATGATCTCGAAATTCCTGCTTCTAATAGCTATATGTTTCCTCTGATGGCTGGTCAAGAAGGAAGGCATGTCGCCGCTGTCGAGAAAATGAAACATCTCCTCATACCATGTCCATGGAATGCTCGGAATGACCCTTACGTGACTCGGGACGGTAATATCTTCTGCAGCGACTCCTGTTAGAAACAGAGATGCATCCGGAAATTCATCAACGACCCCCGTCGGCGGCTCTCCAGGTAGTCAACCACCGCATGCTGAGCCCCTGGCCTGTGTATGACCTCAAAGTCAACTTCCTGCAACAGAAGCACCCATCAAGCCAATCTTCCCGTCAAATTCTATTGCCTGACCAGGTATAACAGAGCCGAATGGTCCACATGGAAGAAAAACCGTCGGCCCAACAAATAGTGCCGGAATTTCTTCACTAAATAAATCATACCTAAACATTCCCTTTCCTTTATTGAATAATTTCTTTCTGCAGATGATAATCGTCTACTGGCATAATAGACCGATCGAAACCATCCTTGACCTTGTTCTTGCATCAACACACTGCCAATAGCGCAATCCAAAGCATCCACGAACACATGAAAATCCTGCCCCCAATTCGGTGCTAGCATAATCGGAGCTTTGGAGAGCTGCAGTTTTGAATCTTCAAAAAGCCAAATCACATTCCTGTGTCCATTCGAAATCTATAGCATGAGCTGTCTGAGTAATCGGGATTGCCAAATGCGCGACAAACCGCAAATGCCTCCCATGTCATCGGGCTTGACCTAGGAAAATCTGGCACTGTTTCTGATTCCGCGGTGCAGGCGCTTCCATAATTGCAAAAATGCCGTCTTCAGAGATGATATGCCCCAGGAGCCTGCCACTGTGAACAGCAAATGCACACTTTAACGGATTCAAACTGAATTTTACCTCTCTGCATTTCGTAAAGCATAACCGTAATTGTTGCAAATGCTCCAATTGTGCTCCAAAAACACTGAGATCATCCAAAAAAATCCGCATAAAATCCGTCAAGTAAGGCCCAAAGATTTGAAACATATCCCGTTGAAAAATGGAAGGTGCATTCTGCAATCCAAACCACATTACTGTGCAAGCAAATACTCCCCATGTGGTAATAAAAGTTGTTTTTGGTTGATACCGCAATGCCATTCTGATTTGATTATATCCACTAAAGCCATCCAGAAAAGTATACATCTCATGTCCTGCTACATCATCCAAAATGGAATCCAAAAACGGGAGAGGAAAAGGATCTGGAATAGTAGCGGCATTCAATTTCCGGTAATCCACACAAATTCGGATTTGCTTATTTTTCTTTGGTACTACCACAATTGGAGAAATCCATTCCGGATTATCAATAGGGGTAATAAAACCCACTTCCAACAGGCGATCAATTTCCAATTTAACTTTCTTTGCCACATTCGGATTCATCCTGTACGAATACTGCTTCATGGGCACCGCATCTGGTTTCAGATTGATCGTATGCTGATAAAACTTAGGATCCAATCCCTGCATGTCCGCATATTCCCATGCGAAAACATCCTTAAACTCTGTCAGTAATTTGATCAAATCATCTCTAAAACTTGCTTCCAATTGCTTATTAATGTATATGGGCTGCGACTCCGCTTGCTCCCCAAGAAAAACCTTCTCTAATTCATCTTCCTTAACCCTTGTAATTTTTTCCATTTGCGCCTCAAACGCTCGTTCTTGCTGAATCACGTCCTCCAGTGACTCAGGACTTGGAAGCACCTGCTGTTGGGGCTCCCCTATTCCTCCTGGAGTTCCTGAAACCCCCACCGAATGCCCTTTCGGAATCAGAGAAATATCCGCAAGTTATAGAGAAACCAAATCCGGATTCGCTTTGAGAAATTGTTCCTCTTCATCCTCTTCTAATCCTTTCACCATATTAACTGTTTCTGCTATCACCGGCCATGCTGCCTGAACTGGTTGTCGGCATGTTCCCAACATCACACGCACTTTTCTTTTACCCTTCTTTACTGTAAGCATATTTTGCTTCCCAATTATGTTTTACCCTCGCTTGTCGTAGCCAGGGTCTCCCCAAGATAATGTGATAATCCTGATTATGATCTTCAATATTCAAAACTACTAAGGAAACAGCAAAGGACAAGCCCGCTACATCCAAAACAATACCCCGAAGTAAACCCACTGGTTGCACTCTTCGCTGATCTTCCATGTGGACTACAAAGGGTGCAGGCTCCCAATCACTGAGACCAAAACGCTCACACGCTGCTTGGGTGATAATGTTAACCCCCGCTCCTCCATCCAAGAGTACCTTTTCAATGTATGTGCCATGGTATCGAACTGAAAGTTCTAGAATACGGGTATCCATGATCCTATTCGTCGACAACGGGGCTGAATCATCATCCTCGCTTTCAACCTTCCCAATGGCGACTTCCCTCATCTCAGTGGCCGTTTGTCGCAGCAATGCATTATGGAAATTCGGGACCAATTTTAACAATGAACCCAGAGGTACTTGAATTGGTGACGTGAGAACCTCTTTCCAAACTGAATTCCACTCCTCCTGTTCTTTAATATCACCCTTAATTCCAGCTTTCCCTTCCCTTATTTCCAGGCCTACAGTGGTTGGCATAGTCGATGGTCCTGCTGTCTGTACTGGTGGTGCGGATTGTGGCAACCAGGACATAGTCTTTTTCTGCACCTCTTCCTGAGCCGTCCAATCCGGAATTTCACATCGGGAGTTGGAACCACATTTTTACCCGATCGCTTGATTAATGAAACCGCTGGGTCAGACTCCTCCAATCCTTCAATCTGAACCATAGCCACACTAGGCTATTTCCCTGCAGCGCGTTCCTGCTTTTTCCGATCGTATTCCATAGCTTCAGTACACTCAGATCGCCAATGACCATCCCCCAAATAGAAAAGGCATGTCTTGGGGCGATTAGGATGTCGACCACCTCTTCCGCGGCCTCGTCCTCCCCCTTTACTCCATCCTCCTGCTTGACCATGCAGAGGCGGCTCTAGTGTATGAGCATGAGCCATCGCCACAACAGGCTCTTGTCCCTGCCCTATCTGTGGTTGTTGCCAGGTAGAAGAGTCCCCTCGTCTTCGACGACCCCGGCCATTGAAATAACATTCCACTGTATTATGAGTATTGGTCGTGCAAATCGCACACCACTTCTAATTCATTGCACATTCCTGAGCAGCATGGCCTGGATTCCGACATTGGGTACACCAGATTTCCTTCAGACTTTTAGCCACTACAGCCGATTTCGTCGATCCGGAGGATACACCTTTCCTATGACGCTGGGATTTTTTCCGTGGTGTCTCTTCGGATTCTTTTCCCGAATCGCTGTTGCCTGAGTCCGAGGAATCAAATCCTGCGGATTCCGACTCCGAACTATCACTGCTACTGTCCTGTGACTTCCGATGAGATTTCTTTCTATCTTTCTTCTTTGACTTCTTTGGATGTTCCGTATCCTCTAAAGCCTCTCCTGCTACTACAGCCCTAGCAATTACAGTATCCAGTGGAGTAGTTACCTTATCCACTGTCGCCATAGCCGTTCTGAGATCCTTGTTGAGCCCCCGTAAAAAATAGTCATTCAGTAATTCTGCTGCCGGTCTTTGTGCCTGAGGTACCCTCTGCAAAAGCATCCGAAATTTTGCAGCGTAATCCTCCACTGGCAATGACTTCTACCGGAGCGTTCGAAGCTTCTCCAAATGTTGAGGGACTGTCTTTTCCGTTCGAAACCTTCGTAGAAACGCTATGGATCCGTCAACATACGTCTCGAAATGATCATCAGGATATTCGGACAACCATTTCGCAGCTTTTCCTGAGAGTGTAGATTCAAATACTGACTGTTGATGGAGAGAAATCACCACCCCAGGATGATTCAATCCATAAGCTTTATTGAATTGGTGTAAATGTGCATCCGAGTCTTCACTCAAAAGACCTCAAAACCGACTATACTTAATCTGAGGATGAGCCATCACTCCTTGCCCAACTGTTCCTCCTCCCTCCGGAAAAAGCTGACGAGCACTAGGAGGTGGGGACAGTGGCAGAGATACTCCCGGACTGCTTACCGGAGACGGTGGTGGAGCAACCTGTGTGGGTGAGGGTGAACGTACGACAGGAGGACATGACTGACTGCGCGGAGTACGTCTTGCTTGCCGCAACCTCCTACCATGCACCGGGATTGGTGATGGAGATACAGATTCCTCAATCTGCGGTGGAGAAAAAACAAATTCATCTGAACCGCCTCTCCTCCGACGTCTTCCTACAATTAGAACCACAGGGTCAGGCAGACCCTGCGACCTAGTGCGCATGCATATTCATCGTAGGCCGTTCATCACGCATCGTGGTCGCCAGATGTAATGGCTATTGCCCACACAGGAGCAATAGGCATTACGGGAATGATTACCCGCAACTACATTATATGAACATCAACGCATAGAATGACAAGAGAAGGAAGTACAAAGTACACAGACACAGAAAAACCCTTGCTTCATTCATCTGTAATCCAGACACAGAGTACAATAGATGATGCCATGAATATCATAGAGATTGGTTAAGTTACATCAAAAGACAGGTATGCCCCTCCATATACAACCGCTGCTCCAGCGCAGATCGGGAACGGTGCACACACTCCTGTCCCATGATATCCTATGAAGAACTGCCACTCCGGCCGCCGCATACCGCATGGCTCCTGACTCCTGATCCGCAGTGTCCAGAGGACCGTAGGACCGCATGTGCGGCTAATGCCGTAACAAGCACGAGAAGGAGAGAGGTGAGCACCGTTAGCTCACGCTGTGTATTGATTATCCAAAAACTTAATCAAAACTTTACAAAGCTGACTTTTATACCTTAGCTAAGGTCTAAAATGTGTAATGCATGGTGCCTAAGACCTTTAAGGCTCCACACTTATTGTATTTGTAACCTAGGTACGCTAAGTGACCTATACTTTACATCTTGGAACTCTTATCGAGCCCGTAACACGTTACAATTATCACAATGGCTAAATAAATTGGTAAAAATTACAATACATGGCCATTTTGGAAAAATATGGAAAGTGTGTAACTCGAATCTTCACTGCTTCTTCATATTCATTTTTGATGTGCATTCATAAGGCTTCGATCTTTACCAGCTCTTGTTAACTGACGTCGGCTCAGTTAACATTCCCCCCTTCCGATTTTACTGTTGAAAAGTGTCTGTGGAGGTTGTGGAAGGTTTTTGATTGGTTGTTGATGGGCTGATTGTCTTCATATGTCGTTGAATTTTTTGATGAGGTTCAATTTGCTGTAGCATCTTCATAGGTATGAATAGTCGATTTTGAGAGATGATGTTGCATTTGTCCATTGTACTAGCATAATGATGAGGCTACTTTTTATTGATGAAAAGTATGTACAAGGAAAGTAGAATGATGAGGTTCTAAATTAGGGTCTAATACATGGATGACCAAAGGGAAAAAACCCAGCGGGAAAAAAGTGCCTTTGGGATAAGTGCATTATTGGAGGACTTATTAGCATGGGAAATATTAATAAAGTACTCAAGGGATTATTTGCTGATAGATATGGAATTAAAAAGCAGCAAATATGAAAGGGTAGTATGATGGAACATTGGTTTGCCTATTTTAGTCCACTCAAGGTGCATAGGTGGAAGCAAAAAGAGTGTCTAATGCATATGTCCAATAACGGGACATCCTATTTATGCATACACAAAAATGCATGGAAAACAATACGTTGTGCAAGAAAGATTTTGAGGGGTTCTTCAGAAAGATGGTGTAACTATAAAAGCATATGACATGGCTTTGCAAGCTAGTACCCCTTTAAGAATGGTTTTCGTTGACGAGGATATGTGCTCTCATCTTACTGTGCACTGTGCATGAGTGTTGGACTCTACGGCACTCCACCAATTGTAAGTTAATAGACTTCGCGTCATATGCTCATCTCATCTAGCATGAGCGACATGACTTTAGATATGCTCAACTCTTCCAGCTTGAGCGTAAGCCTAATAACTACAACTCTTAGCACATAGTTGAATATGAATTGAATCTTTGGGAATAATGCTTTTCTCATTTTATGGCTCAGCATACCGACTCTGACTATGCCAAATAGTGTTTTTTGCACCTTCACGACTTGACTTTTTACATTCTTGAGCTTACTACAAACATTTACTCAGGTAAAAGTAAGCGGGAATCTTCAAAAAGAGGATTTGTGAAGGACCAAGTTGGCATTGAAGGTTTCTTTTGCATAACCTGTTTTATCACGTTGGGTTGTCCTTCTTTGACTATAAAGACTCCATTATGTGTTTGATTCTCCAATTGGGCCTGTTGTAAGAAGTCTTTGATGTTGTTGTGGGCCTCTGTTCACTGTCAGCATTTGGCTTTTGAATCGGTTCATTGGAGGACTTAGGAATCCAAATCTTTTGAGGACCTTTATAACTCCTTTGTTGACTTTTTTGAGCTCTAGGTCTTGTTGAGCTCTTGAGATCTGTTGGTAGGTATGGTGTAGGTACAGTTGGGTTGTGATTGATTGGTAGCCAAATCTTTGTATACCCTGTGTAGAATCCTTGTCCAAGAGGAAGATTCTTTGAGATCCGTCTTTTTTCAGTATCCTCCTGAAAGTTGTGGTAGACATTAGCCTCTTTTGATGTTGTTCTGTTGTATACCTTCTTCTTAGGTATCCTAGGATATTGTCGAGGTTGATACCTTGTGGGCCTTCTTCCTTCTGAGGGACTTGGAGTTACTTCATATGCCCTAACCTATGGTTTTAGTACCCATATCTATCTATTACCTCCATAGTACTCTTGTTCTTTTAAGCTCCATTGTGATGCTATCCATCCCATGTGTTTGTCTTTCTGTGTTGATTTCCTGTCTTTAATCCAAACCGGATCATTGACTTTGACTAAACTGCTCGGAAAAAACACTTGCTTGCCTTTCCTTTGCTTTCTTGAGTACTTTGGCTGAAATATCTTTTCTTTTCTAGGTGTCTCCTTAGAGGGTTCACTTGGGTCAGCAATTGACTTAAAATTTTGAAAGCTTGACCTGCTTGAAGAAGCTAATCCATGAGGGTTCTTTGATGTAGAGGCATATGTTGTCACACCTTGTTTGCTAATCGGTAGAGGGTCCACTTTAGCTTTACCTTTGTCTGCAAGATTTTTCTTTGATCCTTGTGACTTTTGCAACTCTAAATCTGGAATTTTTGGTTCTATTCAAGATCTTTGTCCAGCTTTTTCCATGGTCTCATCTTGATCTAACTGTGTCTCTATGGAGGGTAGCTTGAGACTTTCTATTGCAATCTGACTTACAACAACTGATTCTACTGGCAATGAGTGATTGAACTTTGGACTTTTTGTCGCTTTGTCTGAAATCTTGTTCTTCATTACTTCTGGATTTTGTGGAATTCTTTGCTCAATAGCTATCCTGGTTGCTTTCTGTTCTGTTTGATCTGCACTTGCTTTTTCTTGATTTGCTTTAAGCTCTTCCAAAGTTCTGATTGATGGAGATGAATCATCTTCAATAAGATCTGCTTTGATATAAGTCTCCATTTGAACTGTGCTTGAGGAATTTGTGTTGTCGTCCCCGCAGGTGACTAGTCTTGGTCTTCATTCTTGGTTGTCTCTGAAGATTGCATCTTGTGTGCATTCAGTATCTCTGACATCCTTTTAGCCATTGGCTTCCCATTATGATGTCATCTGGCATATCCTTTGTTGTGATCACATAGAATTGGGATGTTATGATCTATGAACTTACTTCAATGGTGTTGGAGATGATTCCCCAGCATTCGATCGTTCGTTTCCTGACATGCTCACAAATTCAGGAGCATCTTCTAGCTGTGGTTGGCCACATCTTTTCCAAGTGCAAAAAGACATGAGGTTCTTGTCTAACTAAAAATCAAGCTTTACTTCTCTTGACAGCTTTTCTTCGTTCTCACCAATGATGTTGCGCTTGATTGTCTCAGGATCTGTGTCTGAATTGACTTCTATTGTTGTGGTAACAACCTTTGGTTGAGCTTTATTTGCATTTTCTTTGCTTTGACCACCTGCTTCAATCGATGTTGACTCCATTGGCTGTAATACTGCACCTTTTGTTTGCAATTGTTGAGCATTGTCCTCCTATATCTAAGTAACCTTTAATCTTAGAGGATCCATTGTACTTTCTGGCATAATCTGTCTCTTTGGAGGAGATTTTGGTGGTGATCTTTGTGTAGCTTTCTGGACTTTAGCTCCCATTGACTTTGAATTTTTTGCCACCTGTTCTGGCAACTTGAGGCTTTGCATCATCTTTAAATAGTCTTTGACTTCAATCAGGCCATCCATAGGGTACAAGGTCATGACCCAACTGATATTCGTTACCATATGCATCTTGATATGCATATGTAAGCTTGATCACATGTAATTGCTTGAACACTATTGGATTTGTTGGCCTTTGACTTTAATTTGTGGAGATCAATTGAAACTTTTGTCCTTGATGATCTTCATAGAAGCATTTGTCTGTAGACTCTAATGGAATCTGGGTCAATTGGAAACTTCCAATAACCATATGATCTTTCAATGGTTTCTACTTTGAAGGGGTCTGTTGGCTAAAGGCTCTAGGGCTTCTAATTGGTGTAGCCTTTCCTGGTACATAAGCTAAGCTTGATGGATTTACAGCTCCCCCCTTCCTAGGGTGATCAATATAGCCTGCTTCATTGTAAGAGTTCAAATTTTTTTGGCTCTGGTTTAGTCTCACCTTTTGGGACTATGAAGGTACACTTTGGGTAGCATTGTTGATGTTTGGCATTTGCCTTCTGCATAGTTTCCTATGTATCTTCTTGAAACATGACAAATTATTTCCCAAGTTAAGCTATAAATAGCATTATCTTTGCCTTGATATTTTCTATCCCATGGGTCTCCTATGATATGAGATTTTGTGGTTTCAGGACCCAAGGCATCATAGATGCTAGACTCTCATCTATATCTGCGACTATTTTGGTCAAAGTATATGCTCATTTGGTCACAACATCGAAGCTTGATTTCCAATGAAGGAGAGTTTGGCTCTGAAGAAATTTCTGGGTTTACTCGGGTAATATCCTTCAGGTCTAGAGAGGAGTGGCTGTAATGGATTCTATCTTCTAAAATGAACCATCCTTTCTGATCTATCACTGGACGCACTTCTATAAGCTGGTATGTGGGTCGTTCAAATACTAGTTGATCCTTTTTGTACAATTTTCTTTTTTGGTCTACTTAGTGTACATATGAATTATGTGTACCATACAAAGCTAGCATCATTCTCTTTGATGTGTCCCTTAGACTCGTGAATGATTGTACACTTGTGTCAATGGGTGCAAAATCATTTGCAAATTTAATAGTCTTTTCAACCTTTGGTGATATCTTGATACCTTGACTAAATTCATGCAAGAATTTGTTGTTCAAAAAATCAATTGTAAGCTTTTTAGGTGCCTGTGCATCTTGATGTTGATTTTGAATTTGGAGTGTTTTTAACGATGCTTCTATTTGTAATGTAGAATTATCTGATTGCATTAAAAGTGACGAGTTAAATGCACTTACATCGAGATTCGCATTTCCAATTTGCTTTGTACCTTGCTTGGTAGTTGATGTATCCCCGTTGTTAGGATTTCTTTGACAATCTTCACAAAAATGCCCACCTTTTCGTCCACAATTTGAGCAATACGCCATGACTGGTGGTATTTCAATTGGCTCTATCATGTCAAGATCTTGCTGAGAAGTTCTGCTTCTATGCTTGCCAAGTTGTCGACGTCTTCTTTTAAAACAATGAGCATCAATTTGTAGATTACTCCGTCTTGACCTTTGTACCGTTTTTGGCTTTGTTCTCCAATTAGATTGGCTTCTATTGGTTAATCTGTTGGATCTTCCATTTCTGGTTCTCGACTATAGATCTGACGATTGTAATCCATGTACAATGACCCTGATTGCAGATGCAATAAATGTATGTTTTGCGGACTTGTGCAGGTCTCTGGATAAACACCTAGGTTGACTTTTTGAACTTTTATCTGCACCTCATCTTTGAGCTTGCAATACCTAGTTCCACTGAAGTCAGTGAACATCTAGGATTTCTCTAAATCTGGCTTTACTCTGATCAATAAGATCTTGGCTTTTGTGCTGCTTTTACTGCTCATTAGATATCTATGGCCTTCTGAATGTGTGTACAAGACTTTGTCTCCATTGTAGCCATATAGTTGTAAAATCTGGTTGGTTGCAGCTGCACTTGTGCTGCCACTGCTATTGGCTTGTCCTGATGTACTTGAACTCTTGGATCGATTTGAGTCCATGTTGACTGGTTCGTAAAAACTGTCTCCTAGTAGATTTTGGTATTAATTAGCAAAATTTCTGCTACTCGTACTAGCTTAATTTGCATTCACATGTGAGTTGTCCCTGTTCGTCCAATTAGAAGCTGTTGGACGGAAAGTCTCACACACCCATGAAGTGCATGCAAACACTACCTAGATCAACATAATGTCAATCGAGGACACAGATGACACGATAGGCACACAGAGGAAATCTCTTTAGCTTGTCAAGCTGAGACCATCCTACACATACAACACTCTGGAGGGCCAACTAAACCACAATCCAGATCCTCACTGCTCTCAAATACACCACCTAGCCACATACACACATACGGAAGGTAACTCACCTAATCATGCCAGATTCATACGAAACTTAAGGAACACCATCCCCTCACTAGGATACACCTGTCCCTAAGCTTCTACACTCAAAACCCTCACTCTAAACCCGTGTATGGAAAACGCGTAGGATGACAGAGCAGAATTTTGAAAGTGCCCGAAACTGAAATTTATGAGTACCTATGCGTAGCTTATGTCGCCACGATTCTATAGACTACTAGCATGCAGAAAATAGACATCGTTTGATACACTTACGGCCACAAATAGCTCGTAGATGCGTCGGCGTGTGCGCTTCGTCTCGCGTGGAATGCTTGGCGTTGTTGCGTAGCTCTCCTCGAGCCTACAACAATGGTGCAGTCGGATCTCCAATGTGTTGAGCGAGCGGGGCATAGCGAGAGGATGAAGCTCACACTCACTCTCTTTCTCTCTCACACACAGTAGACGGCAGCGCTCAAGTTTGATTATGATAAAAGTCTTTTTTACAAAATGACCTAGGTACCTTATATACTAAGGCTACCTTAGGTTTAACCAAAAATGGGGTCGAAAGGGTCAAATGTCTTTGTATTTACAATCTGGAAGTGCCATTGCACCCTGGCTTCTGAAACTAGAATAACTACTCATTACAAATGACATTTATAGCCATAATCCGCAGCATTTCATAACTCGCAAAAGATACGACTTTGGTACGAAACTTGAGTTATGTTGTGTTGTTGACCCAGCGGTCAACATTCCCCCCTTCCGCATTCATGTCGTCCCCGACATGACCTGTTTGTCGATGGCGATGTGGTCTTTGCTGTCGTTTTGTTGTTGGAAAGAAAGTATAGACTATAGCCTTTGCAGTAGCTTTTCTTGTTCGTCCAATTCGATGTACATAGTCTTCACATGATTTAGGAAAATCATAATTGATGACGAGCTTTATGTCTTTCACATCCACGCTCCGAGCTGCAGCATCTGTTTCTGTCATTATATGTCTACTGCCATATCTAAATTAAAAAAGAATCCAATGTCGTTTAACTTGACTCTTATCATCATGGATAGAGAAAGCTCCATCCATCATTTGCTCCAGCAAATCTGTCAATTCGGAGTATTTGTGATTCTCAGAAACAACTTCTACAATCTGTAGAATTGAGTGATTGGCTCTCTGATCTTGTGAGCCAATGACAACTTTGTAAGGATTTTGTCTTGTGATTACTCTTATGTCTGCTCTTTGTCATTGAGGACTTCTTGGTTCTTGAGTTATGTTGTGTTGTTGACCCAGCGGTCAACATTTTGCTGTTGTTTTGGCTTCATCTGTTGCACTGCTTGTAACTTTGTCGAACCACAACAAGAACTATGATCCATTAGAGCGGAAATCTATCATCGTAACCATTTATCTTTTGAGATCCTCTGATTACTTTTATGTCTGCTCTTCTTCATCGGGGACTTCTTTGTTCCTGTGCAATCATGTTGTGAGTGTTGTCTGCAGCTTTGTCATTGTAGGCCATTCTTCGACTCGCCATTGAGGAGAAATATGCTATGATCTGAAATTGGTGCTAAAACCTGGATGACCAAAGGGAAAAAACCCGGTGGGAAAAAAATGCCTTTGGTATACGCTCTTCTTGGAGTTGAGCAGTTGAACGTGAAGTACATGTTCATGAAAGGTGAGTGCTTGGGTGAAACACGGAAAGAGTTCCTGATGCAAGTGCCAATTATGGGACACTCTATATGCATATGAGAAATTTTTCATCAAAATCATGCAATATGAAAGAAGGAGATGATGGGCGTTCGAGGAATAAATGTAGCATATGTGACATCAAAAGATGTCTCAATAGCTTCCACCTTTCCAAGAAGGGTTGTCGATGTTGAAGATTCTCCACTCGTATCTCACTGTGCTTAGTACGTGAGTGTCTTTTGGACTTTCTCCTTCACTTCACCTGACTTAAGTACTTAGACTTCGACTCTTTTGCTCACCTATACCAGCATGAGCGACACAACTTAAATATGCTCAACTCTTCCAGCTTGAGCAGTACCTAGAATAGCTAAGACGCTTAGAATACAGAGAATATTACTTGAAGCTTTGGGACTAACACCTCACTCATTTTGTGGTTTAGCTACTCGACTCTGACTTGTATGACTTGTCGACTGCATGCTGACACTGCTTTGCGACAAGTTCTTCGGCTGTTGTAGTGGCTGTTGAGACATACTTCTTGAAGTTTCATCGTTTCCCTGTACCTTCTTCTCTTTGTAGTGCTCAGGCCTCTCATCAATCTTTTCTTCATGTGGATTAAGGATTTTTTTAAAAAAATCTTAATAATAAACAAAGAAAATCTTAAAACAACTCAACAAAAGAAAAATCATTCAAATAGAAATCTAAATGCTATGTACACTATACACATATCCCTAGGGGCTCATATATGGATTTTGTCCCCATACTCCTCTGTAACACTACTATGAGGGCATATACTCTAAATTTCGTCAAAAAATTATGACAATAAAACGAAAAAATTCAATGCATCTCACAAAACATTGCCCTCTAATAGTCCTAATGTTAGGTCCGCATTCAGAATGCCTCACCCCTTCCTATTTGGAGTCATCCTTTACGACAGGGTATCGCAAAGGGTATGTGTTGTGCTTGGGCAATTAAAAGTTGTGCCTATGCAGGCCTTGTAATGTAGCCCTATTATGCATACACAGTCAATGCATGGAAAAGATTTATGTTGTGCAAGATGTGGGTATAAGCAATTTGCTTATTGGCATTTGTTGGCGAGGCTTCCTATTCTAAGCAATGTAATGGTCTTTGAAGCTCCTTTATCGTTGCTTGATTGAAGCGACTTGCTCTCTTCTAACTGTACTGTAACTGTAGGAAGAATTGTAAGAATTCAAGCGGCGATGCACTGACAACAGTTTTGTTGTTCTTCTTTGGGACCCATTTCTTTGCGATTATTGGTTGTTTTGTTGCTGGCTCTCGTTTGGGAACCCATACTTGCCCGTGCTTTGTTTGTGTTTGAAGAGACTTCTTTGGGATCCACCTTTTTGTTGTGTGAGTCGACAGTGGTGTTTGCTTCAGCCCTTGTACGCTTGGTTGGGGACCAGATTTAGGCCTTGAACGTTGATACTGTGGTTGTTTTGGAATCCAAATGAATTCCTCACTTTTTTGTGCTTGAATCAACTTCTTTGGAGCCCAAACCTGAGTTGTGAAAGCTTTCGACTTTGTGTTATTCTTACCCGTTCGTGCATGCTTTCCTTGTTTCTGTTTTGGTGTTGGATCTTGTGATTTGTCATTAGAGATCTTTGTCTTCTTGATCCATATCTGTTTTTGGCCGATCTGGCTTTTTGGTATCCAGATTTGTCGAGCTTTTTGGCTTTGACTTGTTGTTCTGTTCTTTTGACCTGTCATGGTTGTTGCTGAAGGGGTTGGTGATAGTGATGGCCTGAGTTGATGATAGGGGATGTCGTAAGATCATCACTATGACTACTATCCTCAACAAGGTTGACTTCTTGTACTTTCCCTTGATTTTTTGGCTGGTAGTGGAAAGTTACTGTCTGTTTGCTCGTGGGTGGTAGTTTCTTGGAGGACTTTTCTAGCCCATTGATTAGAGCATTGTTAGCTCGTTGCTCTGGTCGTATTCCTCCTAGCTGAGTCTTAGCATCCTTATTAGGAGCCCTGTATGAGGATGCTTGTGGTGGCTGTGTCTTTACCGAGGACTTCGGAATCCACTTTTGATGCACTTTATTCGTGTAGCGATGACATTGATTCTCGAGTCGTTGATCTTCTTGAAGCTCGAAGTGTTCTACAGAGTCATAGAACTCGTCGTCTTCTTCATCTTTTGATTCTCCCCATTTCTTTGTTTGCTCCTTATTTCAAGAGCTTGTTGATGTCTGGTTCTCTTCGTTTTCCTGGATTACCCTCACTGCAAAATAAGGAACGACATCATAGCCATTTTCATCACAAAACTTTGTTGTGGGAGCATCCTCCACGGCGCACACGTCCAGAGTAGCCAAAATGTGTTCCCATCCAAAAGGCTCTAACTCTTCTTCAGGAAATGGTTGTGGGATATAGTCCTTATCCTCTATAACCTGCTCTAGGATACATTCCTCACGTTTCAAGCTACCACATTGTGAAGCTCCACACATCCACAGTTTTTTAGGCTTACCTAACCAAGCTGGAAGTTCTGATCCTACTACTATGGCGGAATCAAACTCCTCAACCGGTGTTCTCGTCACATCCCTATAGCTATGATCCCTCAAGTTTATCTTTGTTACGGTTTCCATATGTCTCAGGTATATATGGTCATAACCCCAATCTTGGACCATTTTCAATTGTCGCATGAATGGTCTTCCCAGAATGATGTCATAGTTATTCTTCTTGCCAAAGTCAACAACAGGAAAAGTGTGTTCATATTCAATGCCACAAGAAGTAACAAGTACTTTTTCTAGTAGTCCTATGGGCTTTTCCTTGTGTCCGTCTACCAGTTGCAGGGTCATTCGTGTGGATATCAAGGCAGGTTTTCCCCATTTTTTCCAAACCTCTGTGGTTGCAATGGCCACACCAGCTCCACTGTCAAGGATTGCCATGGTTTTTACACCATTGAATTCCATAGGAAGGGTGGTGTTTTCATCTTCTCCCTCATAATACTCGCCTACCTTGTTTAATGGCACTGGCCTAGTATTTAGTTGAGGCATTTCAAGCTCTTTGATGCCTTCCTCGTTTTGAGTCATTGGGGTTTTTACACCAAATTTCTTTAGACATTTACCCACATTAGCCCACATATTTGGTCTTATTCTGAGCAACTCGGCTAACATTATTGTACAGGTGACTGGGGTAGATAGAATATCTACTAGCCCCTTTGAATCGATGGCCTTGTTGGCAGATAGTCTCTTTGATGGGACTGCAACCACATCTGACTTGGTCTCGTACTCTCCCATATAGGATGGTAGTGTTCTTAGCGAATGGGGTTGACTATCCATAGATTGTACAGATCCTTTGTCTCCCCAATACGATCGCACGTCTAGATTCATTTGAGATCCAGTCTCAAATTCCTCTATTGGTGGTAGAAACACTCCTCGTTCATTACCAGTCTTGTCTACTCGTCTTTACAATCCTCAGGTATAGCTTGGTGAAATCCCTTGGAAGAGTTATCCGTGGTATTCAATACTATCCCTGGTTCTATTGCTGGGTCATTGAGGTTTGTTCTGTGCTCATGACTAGAATCTGGCTCTTTTAGTTTCTGGTTTGGTGGGATTACTTGTGTAGGCATGACGCGGATCACATCCTCAGGTTTTGCAACTAGTGGTTCTAGTAAAGATTGGGCTGTTTGAATCATTTTCCTGCACATTTCCAACCTTTTCTTTTCTAATTCCGCATAGGGATGTTTCATCCACCTCTGTTCTTGGGTTTGGTTGTTTTTGAGCCTCCCATCATAGGCTTTCAAGAGGGCATCTAATGTCTCATTAACCTTCTCTACCAACACCGATCCTCCTGAACTAGCACTTCTCGGTTTCTCATCCGTGGATGGTTCTTCTAGAGGTTTAACCATCTGTGTAAGAGAAGGTGCCTCCTTTTCCTCATGTTGTTTTATCTTCTCCTCAGCTTCGGTAAGCTTCTCAGCTAGGGATTTTTGCTCTCGTTCCCTACGTGCTTTCATCCTAGTCTTTCTAGCTTTCCAACTATTTCGTTTGCTCTTGGTTTTCTGACTAGGTGCGTCTATCTTTGGTCCATCATCTGTCTTTGGACTCGTGTCACTTTCCGTGTTCTTTGTCTCTGGATTCTCATCAGCTTTCTTTTGGGCTTTGTGCTCTTGTAACCACTTGAACTGGTACGACATTTTCATTTTCTAAGCTACTAGGTAGCTGAACAATCCCTAATACATTTGTCGTGATTTTCCTGAGTTGGTTTGGTTTTTTTGGGCAATCGGGGATCAAGTGAGTGATGCCACACTCAAGACAATAGGAATTTACTTCAGTGATCTCCGTATGAGGACATTGTTTGACCAAGTGGTTGTCACAACTTTTGTGACAATCTGTCTCTGGTTGAGGAGATTCTTTCAGCATTTCCTCTTGGCTATAAGCAAGCTTTGACCTAGATAAGCCGCTATTTGCAATGAATCGCAATGTCCTTTCGTCCATTTCATACCTTCTTTCTTTCGACTGAAACCTAGGAGGTGGAGGTTGTACCGGCCTCACTACTCCATGTGTTTCTCTCACATTTTGTTGCTCCAAAGGGTAGTACTCACTTTGGTTGCTATACCACATTGTAGCTGGTACTGGCGTTGTTTTATTTGATGCTTCCATCATTGGCATGTATCTCATGTCTACCGTCATTCTAGCACTTGGCAGCGGAGGTTGTTGTCCTAAGACAAGCTGTGGCCTTAAAACTCCTAATGGTCTTGGCGCATTCCCCGTAATGTATCTAGGTGGAGTAGGTGCTTCTAGAACAGGTTGTACATACCCCTCCCTAGCATTTTCCATGCTATAATAGCACTCTTCCCCCGTATGGTTCGTCCATTTTCTCTCAATTTCACACCACTTCTGCTCTCCCGAATTAGACCTTACAAGAGGAATCAACATATCGACCAAGTCGTCGATAAGCTTTTCTTGATCAATAGGTGCCGTTGGCTTGGCAATGGACTCACTTATCTGTGAAACACTGTGTTGAGAGGATGTGTCATCTCCTTGACTCTTTAAGTCCTTTTCTTTGTATGCCTCACAGTTATCCACTAGATAAAGAGCTTCTTTGGTCAACTCGTTTAGCGTCATCCTCCTTATCATATGCAGATCCTTTTGAAGGCCCGCATGTCTCATTCCCTGGATAAAGATCAGCATCAATCGTGCTTGCATAGGTAATTCCGCTCTCGAACAGAGCTTAACATATCTCTTGAGCCGTAATGATGCTTTGCGTACTGATTCATTCTCTTTCTGTTTGAATCTATGGATTTGCGAGACCGTGTTGTGAGCAACGCCTTTTGGCGAGAATTCTTCAATAAACTCCTCAAGCAGCTCATCTAGGGTCTCAAAATCCCATTTTTCCACCGAATCGAACCATGTAGCTGCATCATCTTCTAGAGTCAATCCAAATCCCGCAAACTGTGTCGCAAAATCTGAAACTCCCACTGCTCTAATCACTCTTCTAAAAGCCGCTACATGATCTCTCAGATCTTTATCTCCGGAGTATTTTCTGTTTACCCATTTCTGGACTTGGGATGGTCTGACTCGTCGATTGTCTACAAGTCTAACCGGAGATTCTCCCAATCCTTCTCTCATTATCGCTCTTTAAGGGAATCCTGGTGGCTCTCTTCTTGGAATTCCTATAGGAATTCTCGTGTTTGGTGGAGTCATTTGTGGTCCTTCATTGACCAAATATCCACCTCTTTCTAGTACAGTCTGTGGATTTGTGCTTTCTACAACTCTGTATTCTCATCCATACTTGTCGACAACTATAGATCTCCATTGACAGTCGACTCCATATGTGTAGACATATAAGAGCTTGTAATCCGTTATCTCTTCTAATTATGGATCTGAGCACCTATAAAGATTGACCTCATTGTCGTCAATGTATCTATATAGTCCTTCACTCTCATGACCAATCATCCAAACTCTCTCAACAAGATGGGTCTTTATCAATTGCAAGTTTGGAAGATCCATTGTGGGAGGATATTCCTCTATCGTCGGGATCTCCAAGCTTGTGTAAGCTGCGTTTGAATCTAGGGTAGACATGATTTCTGGGCTTAAGAGCTTTTGCTTGGTTCAAGTAGACTTAGTCCAATGTGTTCAAGTGCTTTGGTTAGGGAAAAGTCGAAACTATGTCCAAAACCGTAACCGTTTCGTCACAATTCTCGCAAATTGTCGCTTTTCGACACCCCTAACTTGCGGATGAATTTTGAGGCCTTAAACGATGTTTTTTTTCAAAGTTGAACTAAATGGTTTGTATGGCATACATTTAGTTCAATTTTTGCTCTAAGATGTGTAGAGCCGCTCTCAGGCTACGTTTTGATATAAAAACTTTTCCGATCCGATACCGTTTGTGAAAGTTATGGCCAAAGTAGTGAAATGCAGTTTAGACTGGTCAAAATGAGTCCAAATTCAATTTTGAAAAAATATTTGGGATCTCTGTGAGACTGTGAACACTCCTGTATGGTCAAAAGTACAGTTGGACCCTAAAACTGGCCTAGAGACATCCTACGCGTAGTATGTCTATATGCTCAGAATTTAACAAAATTTGGTCCAGAGACTCCCCTTGAGTCCAACAACACAATGGTATGCTCAGAATTTCAATTGGACCTAAAAATGGCCTTGAGACATCCTACGCGTAGGATGTCTTTTTGCTCAGAATAACTTGAAATTTTCACCCCAGCTTCTCCTTGATGTGCTGATCACAGTGGTGTGCTCAAAGGTTGGTTTGGAGTCCTAAATCAAACTAGAGACATCCTACGCGTAGGATGTCTTTTTGCTCTGTTTCAGCTCAAACTTGCACTGTAGCTTCCCCTTGATGTGCTAAGCGCACAGCTCTTTTTACTTTTTGATTCTGACACCTATGGGTTGGTCAAATGATCTAGAATCTGCTCCAGAAGCCTGATGTCTGTTCTGATGAATTCCCAAGTCAAATCAACTCTAAATTGGACTAAATTTGACTAGGAGGCTTGCCTAAGGCTATACAACCGCATAGTATGGTCACAGTATAACTTTGGTTTTAGAATTATGCCTTAGACATCCTACGTGTAGGATGTCTAACTGCTCAGAATTGCCCCAAATTTGAACCGCAGACTCTCCTTAAGGTGCTGATCACTGTGGTATGCTCAGAATTTTGTTTAAAGTCCAAAATCACAGAGAAGACATACTACGCGTAGGATGTCTTTTTTGCCTGTTTGACCCCAGACTTGTCCCACAGCTTCCCCTTGATGTTAGCAACCCAGTGGTATGCTCATATTTGAATTTGGATGTCAAAAGACCCCAAAACTAGCTATCCTTGCTTTTTCAGTCAAAAGTGCTAGAGTCTGTTCAATCTTCCTTTCACTAACCCAAATGAGATGAAATTGATCACATGCACTCAATACAACATTTAGAACATGCCTTTGGAGTCATCCTATGGTTTTGGTCTTGGAATAATGCCTTGGCACAATTTGGGTAGCATGTCTGGCAATTTCAGTCTATCTGGCCTTATCCTGTCAAGATATGGTCAAGTTCCCCTTTCCAGGTGAAAATAGGGTAAAACCTACCTTCTAAACACACTGGTAACCTCAGCTTTTCAAAAAAATGCCGAGATCACCCTGTAGACATCCTACGCGTAGGATGTCTACTGCTGATTTTTTCAGACCGAAGTGTCCCTGATGCTTCCTTATACTCTCAGCAAGTGCAAGTATGCTTCACAATTGCAAAAACATGCAAAAATCACTCAATTAAGCCTTTGCTGAATTTTACGTTTTCTGACTCCGCCTTTTGGCTTTTGGTCAACAAAAATAGGGAAAAACACCCAAGTCAATATGTTACTAGGGTAAAACCTACCCTCTGAACCCACTAGTGCAATCAAAATTTTCAAATTTGGACTCCAGAACCCCCTTGAGACATCCTATGCGTAGGATGTCTATGTTTACAGAATTGCAGGTTTTCTTCACAGAACCCTTGCATATGCTCTTTTATATACACAGCATCAGTCAGTCATACAAAAATATCCACAAAAGCTTGTTTAATGCATTTTTACCCTCAAAAGCACACTTTTCCGTGATTTCAAATGCAATCAAGCACTTTAGCAAATAATTCAGTGATGAATAGCTCTAGATCAAAATCGGATCACTTACCTAAAGCTACTCCTACAAATCATATGGGGTTTTGCATCTATGAGTAGAAAAACGCTTCATTGTCACACACGGACTAGTAAACGCTTTTATCACCTCACAAATCACTCAACCACCACCAACTACTCTAATCCACAGATCCTAACTAAACATATCTAGTCGCAGACCCTCGGCAAGACACACGCTTCCTGGCTATCCACTTGATCACGGAATATCCTCTTCCGGATCCACTTAAGAAAAATGCTTTCTTTAGCCGAAACTAAATCAAGCAACCATCACACGAGTGTTAGTAGGAAACCTATTTAGGTCCTCGTGTCCCTGGCAGCGGCGCCAATGTTGGACGGGAAGTCTCACACACCCATGAAGTGCATGCAAACACTACCTAGATCAACATAATGTCAATCGAGGACACAGATGACACGATAGGCACACAGAGGAAATCTCTTTAGCTTGTCAAGCTGAGACCATCCTACACATACAACACTTTGGAAGGTCAACTAAACCACAATCCAGATCCTCATTGCTCTCAACTACACCACCTAGCCACATACACACATACGGAAGGTAACCCACCTAATCATGCCAGATTCATACGAAACTTAAGGAACACCATCCCCTCACTAGGATACACTTGTTCCTAAGCTTCTACACTCAAAACCCTCACTCTAAACCCGTCTGCGAAAACGCGTAGGATGACAGTGTAGAATTTTGAAAGTGCCCGAAACTGAAATTTATGAGTACCTATGTGTAGCTTATGTCGCCACGATTCTATAGACTACTAGCACGCAGAAAACAGACATCGCTTGATACACTTATGGCCACAAATAGCTCGTAGATGCATCGGCGTGTGCGCTTCGTCTCGCGTGGAATGCTTGGCGTTGTCGCGTAGCTCTCCTCGAGCCTACAACAATGGTGCAGTCGGATCTCCAATGTGTTGAGCGAGCGGGACGTAGCGAGAGGATGAAGCTTGTAAGGTCTCTACTTTCAAATTTCACACAAGTTCTATTACGCAATTGAATTTTTTTAACCATCACTCATTATTTAAGATATTCAAGTTCAAATTATGAATCGTAGGTTGAGAAAACCTAGAATTTAAAATTTACGTTACAAAATTCTGACATGTTTAGCTATATGAATCAGTAACTAACGTATTGCAAGACTTATTTACTGATTGTAGAATTTTCTTTTACTACTGTAAAGTTAATATAAGACTGTAAAGTTTAACTTGAAAATGTAAAGTAAATTATCATTAAGGAAATAAATAAAATAATTATAAAGACAAAAGAATACATAGGGATAACAAATGAAGGCACATGGATCACATAGGAGGGGACAAAGTGGGACACACTATCACATGGAAAGGAGTGGCCTTATCTTTTGATGATAATGACAAAGTGGTCAAGCTCATGGGTACCACAAGGGTACCAAAAACGCGGATATGATTTTTGAAAAAAAATAAAATAAAAAAATAAAAAAATATTTTCTTATTAAAAAAATAAAATAAAATATTTTTTTTTGAAAAAAAAAAAAAAGTTGGACGTTTTTCTTTCTGCTATAAATAGAGCATCCATGCTCACACTTTGGAGATAGAGATTGCCTCTATAGCGCTCACGAAGTGCTGCCACTTCTCTTAGAGAGAAGGCGTCCACAAACCACTAAGAGAGCAAAAACTCTAGTGGACTAATAAGGTGTGTATTAATTGAGCATTCAATTAGTTTTAAGAAGGATATGTGTGTATGTGTGCTATCTCTTACTTTAATCTCTCTAATAGATTAGTAAGATTCAATTAGTTATGTGTGTGTGTGTACTATCTATTACTCTAATCTCTAATAGATTAGTAAGATTCAATTAGTTATGTGTGTGTGTGTGCTATCTATTATTCTAATCTCTAATAGATTAGTAAGATTCAATTAGTTATGTGTATGTGTGCTATCTCTTACTCTAATCTCTAATAGATTAGTAAGACTCAATTAGATGTGTGTGTGTGTGTGTGTGTGTACTATCTATTACTCTAATCTCTAATAGATTAGTAAGATTCAATTAGTTATGTGTGTGTGTGTGTGTTATCTTTTACTCTAATCTCTCTAATAGATTAGTAAGATTCAATTAGCTATGTGTATGTGTGCTATCTCTTACTCTAATCTCTAATGGATTAGTAAGATTCAATTAGTTATGTGTGTGCGTGTGTGCTATCTCTTACTCTAATCTCTCTAATAGATTAGTAAGATTCAATTAGTTATGTGTGTGTGTGTGTGCTATCTATTACTCTAATCTTCTAATAGATTAGTAAGATTCAATTAGCTTTAAGAAGGATATGTGTGTGTGTGTGTGTTATCTTTTACTCTAATCTCTCTAATAGATTGGTGAGATTCAATTAGCTTTAGAAAAGTATGTGTGTGTGTTCTCTTTTACTCTAATCTTTCTAATGGATAGTAAGAATCAATTAACTTTAGAAAAGATGTGTGTGTATGTTTTCTCTTACTCTAATCTCTCTAAGTATACCTATTCTCTCTAGTTAGTACATCTTCACTATTAACTTATATATTGTTAATTGAAAGTTAATACATAAGAGAACTCATCATATTCTTATCATACATGATGAAATTCTCATTCACCAATGTTATTGTCAATTAGGTTAAATAGAATTTTGAATAATACTAAAAATTGATTTAGTTGAAGTATAGAATTGGATTAGAAATGTCATGCATAAAAGTAATGCATTCCTAAACTTTCACTCATAATTTACACACTTAATTTATTAATTAAGATTAGCAAATATGTGGTGTATAGAAATTAGATGTAGAACAACAACACTAAGTGTGAATCCGAGTTAGCGAGGGTTCAAATTACAGACGCTCTTTGAAAACAAGGAGATTACTAGGGAAATTGACCAATTTAAAGTTCTAAGTGTATAACATAAGTGTAGTAAAAAAAAAAATGGCTCCAAAGCGTGCTCGAACCCAAGGCGCTAATGATCATGAAGCTGGTACAAGTAACGGTGGAATCCCTGCGGAAAATGCTATGTCTCCACCAATCGGATCAATCGGAGCTATGGTACAGGTTAGTATTGCAGTTTTAAGTTATGCATCATTGCATATGCGAGACCATAGGAATATATTATTTACCTTATGAAAAGAAAACACGGACCGAAACCACGGGGCTTAACCCCAAGAAACTCGTCATATGTTTGACAAGTAGGAAAGATTGTCTGGTTAAACTGGTTGCTATAGGAAAGAATGTTTGTCCAAAACCTTCGGTATGGTTTCTCTCAAGTCTCTCTACTTATTAGCGCTGGTATTATGTGGCAGTTGCCGAGGCGTGAGATGACGCCCAGAATGGCACCGCTGATGCTGTGGTGGGAGTACACCCAGATTAGCCCAGCTCGATACTGCGGTTTTGTTTTGCCGTGGCGTGAGGATGACGCCCAGATTGGCACCGTTGTTGCTGTGATGGGAGTACGTCCAGATTAGCACAATGAGTACTTGTCGAGCGGTATGGGACGCTCATGAGGACAAGGGTTTTTATGAATAATGTATACATCGATCGGACATAATAGCGCCAGTAGAGATTCTTGAGTGAACCTAATCCAAGGGTTGTTGGTTTAAAATTGGACGACTTCTTGTTTGACAATTGTTTGTAATACTGTTTGAAGGGCTGGTTTAACGAACCAGTATCATAAATAAAGTAAAGGAACATGTATGTTTAAACAGTGTGGTAGTAATTAGATAACAAAAGAAGGGTGAGTGTGGTGTGGAAAGTGGGAGAATGATACCCCGACGTTATCATTCTATGGACGGGTGGACCTGATGAGTCGGGTAACTTTCCAACGCTAGAATTTGTTTTTAGTCATAAATCTTAAAAAAGACAAACCTTGGCGGCTGTGCTTCTGAAACATGGAGAAAAAAGCGCACAGGTTGGCCACTTTAAGATTTATACTTTTAGGTATAATTGATTATAGATAGTTTTTAGATAGGGTTATGGTGGTCACGCTCCGCCATAGCGAGATAGGACCAATCCTTCACTAACGGTTCATGCTCGTGGCTACGTAGTAGCTAAGGCAATGTCTGTTGGTTTTTCCTTATCAGGATTGGAGACCTATCAAAGGTACTCCGCTCCTCTCGACAAGGGGCAGGTACCTCACAAAGCTCACACTCACTCTCTTTCTCTCTCACACATAGTAGACGGCAGCGCTCAAGTTTGATTATGATAAAAGTCTTTTTTACAAAATGACCTAGGTACCTTATATACTAAGGCTACCTTAGGTTTAACCAAAAATGGGGTTGAAAGGGTCAAATGGCTTTGTATTTACAATCTGGAAGTGCCATTGCACCCCAGCTTCTGAAACTAGAATAACTACTCATTACAAATGACATTTATAGCCATAATCCGCAGCATTTCATAACTCGCAAAAGATACGACTTTGGTACGAAACTTGAGTTATGTTGTGTTGTTGACCCACAGTCAACAGAAGCTAATTTGCAATGCAATTGCTTGTACTAGCCAATTTCTAGCATGCAAAATGTGAAAAATTGTCTGCCGCTCAACTGCTTCAAGTTGATCTTTTTGTCGCTTTCTTCGGCTAATCTCTGGTTCACTTTGCACGGTTTGCTTAGTTTACAACTCTTCTGGTTTTTCGCGGTTTGTTCGGTGTGCGATACACTACTTCCCGGCTTCCCCGGCGTTGCTATTTTTCTCGGCGTTGTTTTTGCTTTTCGGCCTCGTTCTGGCTTTCTCTGGCACTTTCTGCGAGTTCCTTTTTATTTTATCTAATTATTTGTGAAATTTTGAATTTATAATTTTTTGTATTTTTATGATTTTGTTGGAAAAGATTTGATTTTTTATAAATTTTTTGATAATTTGTTAATTTTTATGGATTTTTTATGCGTTTTTAGTACTGTTTATGATCTATTGAAATTTTTTCGTTCAGTTTTGGACTTTTTAAGGATTTTCTATAAATTTTTGATTTTTTTACTATTTGTGTAAATTTTTTAATTTTTTGTGTTTGTTAATGTGTTTTAGATTTTTCTTTGAATTGTCTATGTTTTTTTCTATTTTCTAATAGAAAATTTACTCTTTTTTTAATGAGTTTTCTATTTTTTATAGTCTTTTAACTTTTTTTAAAATTCTTTATTGGGTTTTTGAAAATTTGTATTGTTTTTATGTTTTTTAATGGGTTTTTTTTTGTGATTTTTTTTCTGACTAATATACAAATAGATGAAATGAAAGTGAGACAAAAAAGAAAATGAAATGTTAAGGGGGAAAATGAAATTCAAAGAGAAAGAAAACAAAATGAAATTGAAACAAAATGAAATGAATCAATACAAAAGTCAATCACACAAAAAAGGCAAAAAGACAAAAGGCTCCCAGCAGACAGGTGGGTTCACACGCCACGAAGGCTAAGAACAACGACGGAAGCGGAAGAAGAAAGAAGAAGAAGATTATTTTAGCGTCATAGGAAACTATCTCAAGAGACCGTAAAGATTTATATGACAAGGAAAGTCCATGCGTCGAAAGGCACACTTGGAAACCAAAAAAAAAAGCCGAAATTAGGCCGAAAATTAGCCGAAACGTTGAAAATCACCCGAATATCCAAAAATTCACCAGGTAATTTCAAAAAATCCCCAAAAAATTTAGAAACTTTAGAAAATCATCATCATTTACAACCGAACACTTTTGACACGCAAAAGCACACCACCTCAACTCCGTTTGGCAGAGCTGGCTGCACAAGATTCTCCACAGCTTGTTCTCTTGGACCATTGAATTGTCCTTGACCTTGACCTCTACCAAAAATCGGGTAAATAGCTCCTCTCTCTCTATGGTTGAGGACAATAGGGTGCATAGTGCCCCTCTTCTCTGCAATTGTAACACCTACCTGGCAGCGGCCTTGCCCTGCCCCTTGCTCCTCTTGGCTGTCCCCTATCCATGACACTCAGTCGCAACTCCTGCATTTGCTCGGTCAAATATTGCACCGTGTGCACCCAATTTTGTGGCACAACATCTACACCTCGGTTTCCATGATTTTCTTCGTGTATAGCCTCTCTCGGACTTTGCGGTTGAACATGGGCCATCGTCTCATAGCCTCACACACCCTGCTCTATCTTCTTCTTTATCTTTCCGCTCTTTGATCGGGAAATCGCTAACGCACCATTGTAATTCTCTGGGCTTTTGAAATCAACTTTCTCTCTCACCTTAAGATACAGACACGCCATGAACTTATCCAGCTTGAAGTAGTCTCCATTAGCCATTTGCATGGCTGTCACTAGCTCTGCCCAACATTCTTCAAAATGACCCAAAAACAGATTGAACTCTTCACTTATGTCTTGCTTAAGGGCCTTCAGCTTTGCATCCGTTTCGATTGGGTACGCCTCCTTGCAAAAATCGTGAAGAAACCTCGCCCATAGAGTCGGCCATGCTTGCTTTGGCTCGCCTTCTAACGCTTCGTACATGCTTTAGCTTTACCACGCATCACCAAAGGAAAAGTCTGTATTTTTCTTATCCTCGTTCAGCATACACAACGATAGCATATACAACTCAAAATCTGACATCCACTCGTCAGGGTTCTCTTTGCCTGTGAAAATCGGTCCATAGCTTCTAGCTGCCATGACTTCCATCGCAAAAAACCGCTTCTTTTCAATTAACTGGGAGGAATCAGCGTGCTCATCAGTGGGGGCACCAAAAGATGGAGAGGGGGAATGGGGGAACATGCCCGCCACAAACACAAGGGCCTCTCTATATCTCAGGGTATCCACAACACCCATATCCTTTCGGAAACACCTTCAAAAATACTCTTTACACTAGCAGACCCCTGCCTGCTCAACTCTTTCAGCTCACACACTTCACTAATCCACCACACAATGCACACCTACTGCCACGGCCTATCTCCACCTTTACACACACTCACAACCACTCAATCTCACTCTCTCACACAAAACACCGTCGGTCCAGGGGGGGGGCACACACTTCCTCACATCCGGCACCGAGGAGAAACATGAAAGCAAAAGAAGAGAAGGGGGGAAGTGGAAACAACATCAAGAGGAGGCAATGGTGGCTTGATTGCACTTCAAAAAGCATGTCCACTAGCTTGCACTGCCATCACCATGGCCATTTTTAAGAAAAAGTTACAAAGGGGCTAGCTTGCTAGAGAACTCCACTTTGCAGGCTTCAAACGACACCCAAAAATCCAAGAAAAAAGCCCCTACGTTGACTAAAATTTGATCTTTATAGGGGGAGCCTTTAATTTTGGAATTTACCCTTTAATTGGTCCATCTGGCACCTTGATTTGGCATTTTTGGAAGGGGGAAACCGATTTACTCTATTTGCTCTCTTCCTCTCTCTTTCGCACTTAGGGGGGGCATTGGCGAGGTCGCTATTGCCCCTTGGCTTCTCTTTCTTTTGTTATTTTTGTCACCTTCATTTTTACCCCTTTGGGGTTATTATTTTTCACTGCTCTTTTGGCTCCTCTTTGACCCTTGGCCACCCTTTGTTCGGCTTCCACTTTGCTCTTTCCTTGGCCTTTGCTGGCCCTTGACTTGAGCTCCCTTGCTTCGCCTTGTACGCCTTGAGGCTTCCTTCTCGTGGGACATTCCCCCTATCTCATGTATCGGGGAGGGGGGCATTAGTGAGGTCGCTAATGCCTCTCCCCCCAATGGCCTTTAAAAGGATCCCTCCAGTGGACGTGGGATCGGGCCCCCTGTTGGGCAGCCACATCATCACATGCGGGACTGTTCTCCTCACTCTCATGCAGGCACGGCACCCCTAGTGCCGCTTCACTGGCCCAAAACCGCCACGATGTGCCCAACTCGGCCGCGCGCCACCGACAATGCCAGCTCGCAGCGCCCGTAAGGGCTCGCCATCGCTATGGACCACAAGAACTTCTCCTCAATGATATACCGTCAAATGGGTTGCTGCCTGGCCCATATACCCCAAACTTGACTGCTGCGCATCCACATATGGGGCCATGGGGACGCCGCGTGGCATCATGTGGGTTGTTGCCTCCAAATTTTTGAAAACTTCAAAAACCTCATAGAGAAAACTCCCTTTGAATGCTTATTTTAATCTCCGTCAGTGCCTTGTTCGGTGACTGGACCTTGGAGTTGTAAATCCCGATCGATAGAGCTGGCTCCCGACTTCAAACTTCCCCGTGCTCACCGCACTCTGAGTCCCCAGGCTCGCGATTTGAGGCCGCAAAAAAGGTGAAAAACATATGCCAATTTTTCCCTCAGCATTACCTCTCGACTTCGTCCTGCTGCATCTAGCTGACTGGGTATCCTATTGATGCACCGTCTATTTGCTAGCTCCACATGATGCACACTATCACCGAGAGCCTTGGTGAGGCCGAAACAATGCCAAAGGGCGCATCCTCCAATGCGGGCAAGTGGGCTCACCGGGCCCTCAAAAAAATTTCTGATGGCCTTAACTTGCTAACTAGAGCTCGGATTCACAATCCAAGAAGACCGGCATGCCCCACAAATTGAGCACTGCACATGAATACACTGACACCTGCCTGGGCCACCTATCTCCAGTTGCCCTCTCCGTTGGGGATCTGCAACCCCTTCTAAATTTAAACTACAATATCTTGAGCATCGGGGCTCCGTTTGATGAGCCGTCTGGACCGGCTTCTAGAGCATACCAAACACTACATTCTAGAGCACTGACTTGGCATTTTGGACACCTTCATCTGACATCCCATCTGGACCTTCCCGTAGAACTTTTGGCCTTAAAAACCACTTTAGCCATACTTCCCCGCTATCCTTTGGCTGCCTAGGGCCTTTTGGCACCTGCCGTAGCCTTTTGCACTGAACTTGCCTGCTGCCTTTGCTTGGCATAGACCACCTCCTAGCTTAGAGCAAATTTGGCTGCATCAACGTCTAGTTGCTTTACTATCTAAGTGTAAAGGAAATGGGTGTCAAAATCTTTGGAAAGGATTTTTCGTACAACTAAGTCACTTACCACCTAAGGATCAACCTCTCTGGCAATGACACCAATGTTAGCAGGTCGCTACGACCGACATTGCAACATAGCTTTATGGTACTAACATAATGTCAATATGCAAGGAAGGGACTCAAGATGGGGCACGGAGACTCAATGACATTTTCAATCTCACCGAAGTGAACCTAAAGGACTGTTTATGCCTCTACAATAGCAAATCAACCACTTCCTAGTCAAAAAATCAGGCTAAGTCCAATTTCACCACTCTAGGTCATCACGCCTTTTCAACATCCAAATGAATTTGAAATGTAATGAAACTTAAGGAGAGATGTTACAACGCCTAAGGGCATATTACTAGCAAGTTTTGTAGTCATATGGGAAGGTACATAAATCACGATCCATCCCAAAAAATGTGAAAAATTGAAATAGAACTACACAAAAAGGTTCCCTTCAAGCTCAGAAACACAGTTTCAAGGTCAAAACATAAAAAATTAACCATTTAAGACCTCAAATCAATGCATTTAGCTCACAGAAAAGATGTCACAAACTACAACAGAATTGAGAATGATTACACTTAGATCAAAGAGCAACAGACAAGGAACGCAATGTGCTATTCAAAATTGAATTCTGATTACCAGACAAGGAGAAAGATTGATTACAACTTGTAGCAGCAATGCAGCTCTCAATTGACATCTAATAATTCCCAAGATAATGATAATGTATCTTCCAGAACTAAGGGTTTTGACTTAAAAACTTGGGACCCTTTCCCATGGCCATTTGGACACATACATGGTTTGTAGGCTTAGGGATACTAAGAGGGAATGATAGACTATATTACAATTTGAGAATCATCAACAAACGAAGTACACAACTTCTTTTGAAAAAATGATTGAATACAACAAATTTTGGTGTGTATCCAGCTTTTAAGTGACATTTTGTTGTATCCACCAAACACTCCCCCCTTCCTATTCATTTCACGTCCTCGTACAATCTATATTTGACTGTTGCCTTTAGTAGTTGATCAATCTCTTTTTCAGCGTCTCTGTGAGTCGCCTGAATTTTGTTGTCCTTGTCTTGATCCATCTTTATTGCGAGTTATTTGAAAGAATTATTGCTGAGAGTGCTCTGATATGCAATATGCTAAGCTGATAAATATTTGGTCATGGGATTAAAGATGGAGGAGTCGACTTCAAAGAATCCTGTCATCATGAATGCCTCCTCAAAGGTTTGAATGTAGTGGAAGGGCAAAAACATGACTCTCGCATACAATTCCATGATGATGTTTTTGCTAGGAATCTCTGTTTTCATATTCCAGCATAGTCCTCTTGTGCCTTCCACAAAGACCTGCCAGGGATGCTCCGCTGCTTCTATATCATTGAATGCTGTTATGCAGGTGATTAGCATCTTGCAATTTTCTGTCATGCAAAATGTGGTATTTCCTTCATCAGGTTGCTGACTCCTATGAGGACATGAATCATATACTTTTCTGAAGGGATGAGGTTATTGCTTAGCTTGATTATGACCAGGTAGTTTAGAACTGCTGATCTCCTACTTTTCCATGAATAAAAGCTTTCCCAAGATCACCGTCTTTTAATGGGACAATATGTGGGGTCAATTCGGAGATGCTGTGGAGCATTTTCATAGTAGGTTTCATCGGTTGGGCACTGCTCAAACCATTTACTTTGCCAGATTGGTTGATTGTCAATGATCATCTGTATCTATATGGTAGTGATAGGAAGATCCCTATAATCTCCTTTTGGGTTGGGCTTGAGGGCATGTAGCATTTTTCTTTTCGATAAAAGAGCCTCCTACCTCATTAGTGGGAGTGCAATCATTTCATGCTCAAGATTTGTCACCACCTCATTAGGAGTGATCATGAGAAGGGTAGATGACTCCAACACCTTGAGCTCATATTGAAAATATTCTTTGTGTGAAGGGTCTTTGACTTCTGAGATCCACCGCTGAATTTCATCTTTTGCAGTGTCAGAGATTGACGTCATGGCTGGATCTTCAAAGTCATGCATTGCCATCTTTGTGCTTGTACCTGGCATATCTACATGGTGAGCTTTGAAACTAAACTATCCTGGGCCTTTTATTTATGTGACTTCTACAAGGATTGTTTGTATTGGCTTCATCTGTGTTGCCCTCTGAGCAATCAATTCTTCCTTTGCTGCTGCCAATTGCTTCCTTAGATTTTCAATCTCTTCATCTTTAGATTTTTGCAAAGATTTGTGCACGGATGTCATGATTTTCCTATCGTACCGCTCTTGAGCAAGGGCATCCTTTAGATCCTGGACCTCTTTTGTCAGCGAGGTTGATTTAGCCGATGTGCTTGTAGAACTTGGCATCTCTTGCAAGGCTAAAAGTTGTGTCAGAGTCTTGCGGACCACAACATAAGACTCTTGTAGCTTCTCATTTTGTTCCTTCTCCCTGGATAGCTCTTCTTCTAGTCTCTGCTGCTCGACCTACAGATTTGTGTTGGACTCAATAAAATGCTTGGACTTCTTAGTAGTAATACACAACATTTTCCTGTTGTCGTGCCGCTCTGCTCCCATGACAAGAAAATGAGCAAAGGGATGCCAATCAGGTGTATTTGAATCCTACATAATTGTTCAAGCAGTTATCAGGGCTTGCTAACAAGCCAAGTTTTAAGCTAAAAGTGTACCACATGGGGCTCTAAGGGCCAAAAGATGTCTTGGTAATGCTAAACAGTGAGTATGCTTGAAGTGGTCATAGCTGGGAGCTTTAGTCGGGTTTTGATATGCGGGAGCAACAAGTGATTTAGGAGTATCATGCCCGGAATGACGCCTTTTGGAATCCAATGATTGCGGGGAATGCCCAACACGGCTACGGTAAGGAGCTGCTTTATTTTCATCGAGTGCCAAGGATTGTACGAGATGCTGGAGACAACAATAAAATTCACAAAGATAGTCAAGGACTACTGGAGAAAGGAGTCATGCTTGGGTATTGCTTTGCTTGGGTGAATATGTATGCCTAATATGAGCAGTTAAATTCACGGATGATATTTTTGATCAAGAGCTATTGCGTAAAGATGTCGTGCCTTGCAAAAAGTTGGTAGACATGTATGCCAAATGTGGTGCCCTTACGAGGGAAGTCGGCCACCCACTTAAGCGAAGGCCTCCCAATTAAAGGGCATGGCCAATGGCCGCCCAAAGGGAGAATTAAAAAGCTAAAGTGTGGAAGGGGGAAGAAAAAAGAAAAGGGCATGGCGGATCAGACGCGTAGGCATCGTGAAGGAGGGGAGAGAACTCGCCTCGCGTGCAGTGACGCTCCGACGGCAACACGCATGGAACGAAAACACATCAACTCGCTATCGCGCATGATATTGGTGCTGATCCTCACAGATTTGGTGTTGCTCGACCCCGTGGATGCCACGTCATTGGGTGGGTACCCATTAGCGACATCGCTAATGGGTAGGCCCCTTTAAGCAAGAAAGTAGTTCATGCAAGATATAAAAAAGGAAGGGGCTCTCCTTGAGCACTCTCTTGTGTGTTTTTTTTTTCATCTCGCCTCTTCTTCTTGAGCGCTCTCTAAGAGCAAGCCACTAGGAGGATTTCATAAAAAGCTCTTGGGCAAGCAATTAAGCCAGGATTTACTCCCTAAACTCTTAATCTTAAGATCTCATCGATTTCGTTAGCCATAACCATGCTAAGCTTCATAGGTTTGATAAGCCAAGATTTCAATCCTATCTCAAGCTCCTAACTCTAATCCTAATCTCACCCTTAATTAAGCTAAGCCTAAGCTTTGGTGATCACAATCTCTAAGCCTAATCTCGCCCTTGATTAATCTAAGCCTAAGCTTTGGTGATCATGATCTCTAAGACTAATCTCGCCCTTAATTTAGCTAAGCCTAAGATTTGATGATCAAGATCTCTAAACCTAATCTCGTCCTTAATTAAGCAAAGCCTAATCTTTGATGATCACGATCTCTAAGCCTAATCTCCTACTCATTATCCATCAACCCTAGGCCTGTTCAATTCGAAATTAAGCCGGCACCCTTAAATCAAATCGTACCAACCAAGGCCATTGGAGTTGAAGGCAGAAGTCAGTTCCTACTGATTGTCTTGATAAACACTTGGATTGAGAGATGTTAAACTTTGTAAAGAGCATAAACATTTCCATTAACATTTGACTAAGCAGGGATGCTGTTGTTTATTAGGCTTAAGCTAAACTGTTTGTTTTGAGCTCTGTTTCCGTTAATTGTGTCTGCTGCACCTCTTTTCCCCCACACCTCTCATAACCAGGGGCCCGGTGCCTTCCTAGCTCACCTTTTGAATACTTATCCCCCGACACTGTTCTCTCTATAATTTTGACTGGAGTTGTAGTTGTACTTTATGCAACTCCTTGATTTTGGTTTGTAGCTTCAATGTGTTTTCAACCACTTTTGATGCCTCTTTCTTTGTTTCCTCCATCTCTAATTTATGCAGATTGTAGAATGCTCTTTGGCATTGAAACTGGAGCTTGATCTGGTCTAAATGCGTGTCAATGTCAAAGGACGTGATCATTTGTACTCCTTCATCTACTACAGCCTGAAAATGAGGTGACCTTGGTTGTTTTTTAATTTCTCAAACCTTGGTCATAAGTACCAAACCTCCTTCAACGTTTTCTCTTCTATTATTTGTACTTAGCAAGTAGTAGAAATTGTAGTGATCTTTGGCAGTGCTGTCTCTTCTTCTTGGTCTGTCTGCTTTGATGACAACACTTTGTCTATCATTCGTTTAGGAGGGTCCATGGTGTTTTCTCTTCTTTCTATTTTTGCCTCTGAAAGGTAACTTTTCCTCTTTTGATGATGGTAAGTTTTCTACTTGATTGTTGAGGTTGTCTATACCACCTTCCTCTTCTTGGCATTTTGCTTTCTCCTCTACCTTGTTAGATTTTTTGGATGATTCAATATCATCGACGCATGGACGTTTTTCGTCCTCTCTTTCTCTTTGCTCAATTTTATGCTTAAGTTCATTTTGAATACGTTGCCGCATTTCATTGGCAATGTTTAGATTCTCTGCTGCCTCCTTTCTTTTATGTTGTTTGATTCTCTCCAAAGCTTCAGACTTTTTGTATTGTAGAGGCACATCTTCCTTGACCGTTCCAAGACTTCTCTTTTCTTTATGCTTTTGTTGGAAAAATTGTTCCCTTTGTGTCTGTGCTTCTTCCATTGTCCTTCGTGCTTGTGTGATGGTGATTGCCTCTGCCATCCGGGTTGGCCTCTTCTTCAGTCTTGTGTGTCTAATTGCAAATTCACTTTCATGTTCCTCCTCTGAAGACTGATACTCTAAAGGAGTTTCTCTATCCTTTGACTTAGCTTCTTCACTGTTTGGTGTATCTGATTTTGTCTTCTTGCTGCTGTCGGTGTTGTGTTTCCTTGAGGTTTTCCTTGTTTGCTTAATCTTTGATTGTGGCCTCGTAGATGGCCCTGCTATTGGATTCACTCCTCTTTAAGATTTATGTATCAAATCCAGTTGTGGTTCAGCAGGTGGTAGTTCATCAATCATGCCTAATTCCCTGGTAAGAAATTCTGGTCAGCATTGGTCCAGCATTCATGTATGACTTGTTTTGATGTTTGATTCCACTATATTGTCAAGGAGGTAGTTGCCAAAATCACAGCTGACCACTCTTGTTTCTGCCAACCCCATTGCCATTGCCATGTACAAAAGTGGTTCTGTGTAGCACGATAGCTTTTGTACTTTGAAATGTTGCAATATTAGTCGTAGTGGCAATCCTCTCTTTGAGTAGAACAAGTCTTGATAGGTTAGCTTTGTGTCCTGTTTGCTTTAGAAATTGTTAATGGTGGAATATAAAAGAAGTTCCCAAATACATTGTACTATTATCTTTTGAAGCGGAATGATACCTTTGTAATACTTGAGCAGCCATTAGACTTTGTGGGAATGAGCCTCTATGGAGGAATGTATATAAGTCAATTTTTGTAACCATAAACCCAACTTTTGGAATTAATCAAATGTGGTTATCACTGTGCGTGGTGTCTGAGAGAGAGATAGAGAGAGTGAGAGTGTGATTTCTTCTCTTCCCTACGCACGCTATAGAAGGTCCATTGGTAAAGCAACACCACCATTGTGTTAGCAATGGCGGGGGCTTCCATTCAACACCAAGAGTGTGTGATTCTGACTATGACGCGAAGTGAGCTCCTACAAGCTTCCGGGTGAGTTTTCTTGCAAACAAGGTGTCCGTTTGGTGAGTTCTTTGCACCTATGGGTTCACGGCGAGTAGGACTACACATTAGGATCATATGCCACGAAAAATGGTAACCTTTATTTTACTGCATTTCTCTATAGGCGATTGTCGCAAGAGGGAGTTTGAGGTTGGTTATCAAGTGATTTCCCATAGGATATTAATCTCATGATAAATAACGAGAATATATCTAGTGAGTTTTGTGACATTTTGAATGCATTTGACCTAGATTCGGATAGCATTAGCATTGAAGGTTGGATTGCTTTCACTAGTGTGTTCTTGGATTTGATTTCTTCAATTAGAGATTGTCTTAGAAGGATGAGAAGTAGTTTCACAACTATCTTCTTGTTTCCATGCACATACGGGTTTAGCTTCGGCCGACATAGAGTTGTTGGTTCTGTTCTTGCTATGCTAGCATTTTCTCGTGGTGTACCCGCCAACATTGGGGCCGCTGTCGAGGAACAAAGCCCTAGGTAGGTGACCTTAGACTAATCCTATGAGGTGAGAGTTCCTCTGGTGTTCTGGAGTGTTCTTTCTATCTTATCTAGTTAGGACCTATATAGTGCTAGGAAGCGCTGTCGTGCTGTGACACGTACATAGTGGAAACGCATGCTACAAGATCTATCTTGTAATTTTTTAGATACATAATTATATTTCCCATAATGTATATATGCATATTTAAGTATAATAATAAGCCTTCTATCTCATCCTATTATTTTTCTCAAGGGTAACCTATTCTTACTTTACCATCAGAAAATACTATGGGAAAAGCGTCAATATCTCCGCCTCTTTAACTTGGGGCAAAAAGAATTGTTTCCTTATTTCTACTATCTCATTATCATCTCACACCCTAGCTAGATCCTATATCTAGGGTAAACTCCAATATATATATATATTCTATGTATTTTTCATATTTTTCTTATATTTCTTTTTAAGTAGCTACTAGGAGGGAATCAAATCCTAGTGGGACACTAGGTGGAATGATTTCAAAGATACACTTATTTTAATGCATTATTGCAAGAATGATTACAAAAATTTGTCAAGGAGCAATGTCATGCTTTCATATGGCATGAGGTGTCCTTTGGAATCAAATGAAAGTCTAGGCTAAGGGGACCACAGGGTGACTTTTGTTGCCAGAAATGGACCCTATTTTGATGATTTTTTTACACAAGGTTCCAATCCGAATTGGAGAATGAATATAAAAAGGAAGTCATAGGTAATGAGCTGACGTTTATGCCCATATTTTTACTTTTTTATTTGGAGCCACAGTTGAGGAGATATGATCAAAAGACTAGACCCCAGTCTGCCCACATCATGCAGGGACAGCTCATTTCCAACTTTTCCAATTTCTGTTCACACGGGCTCTTCTCTTCTTGTGTAAACCCTTGGGGGTTCTCTTCACCTATAAAAGGGGACCTCTTCTTCCTTGAAAGCAACTCAAGCATTCAAGCCATTGATGAGAGGAATTCTTGAGGGAGTGAGTAGTAATGTCTAATTGTACTTAGCCATTAACATAAGCCCAAGCCTACACTTTCTCCTAGAGGAAGACTAGCCATTCTTGTACGCTATCCTAGGAAGATCAACTCTAATCAAATAAGGTCTTGGACGTGGCGTATCAATCACAACGTTGAATTCTCCCCTCTTCTTCTCTCTCTATCAATAATGGTGTCGAAGGGTTTGTCAAGTAAGATGTGTTCTACATTGACGTATTCTTTATTTCTTGTTGTTTTGTTTTTCATCTCTAATCCAACATATATATATATATATCTAATCTCATCTCCTTAACCAAACCTATGTCTCTCACTCTTAGTAATTCATCCTCTCTACAAATTTTAGGTTCTCCTTGCTACAGGTACATCTCTCCCCGCAATATCCTTATTGCCTACGGGCAAGAATAGGGCTTGGGAGGGAAACTCTCTTCTCTTCTCTTTCCTTCTCTTCTCTCATATCTACATTTTACACATACTAGAGTTATCCTAGATGAATAATCCACATGATGATAATTTCTATCCCTTTCACTCTGTACAATCTATTAGAATTAACGTATGGACTAGCCGTAAAATACACTTTCAACAATGTATAGTGTTTCTCTTTGGCCCAGAAAGGCTCAATAAAATACTTCTATCACCGGATCCCATTATACTACCTATCATAGACTATAACTTTTCTTTTGACGTAAGCGTAGTTATCTTGCTATGAACCAAGAGGATTTGTACACACAATTAATCCCAATCACTAGACAGAATATATATATTATGGTAAGCACAAAACTACAATTCCAAAGAACAATTCGTAGCCTATTTGGTCAGCCAAGATTGAATTCCATTAACTCATCTATTAACCCTTTGATACTACCCATGATACGATATGACCATAGCCTTGATGTTTTCATCTTTGTGTTATTTGACATTCTCTTTTGTGTTCTTTCTTTGTGTGTGTGAGTGCAAGAGAGAAAGAGTGGGGATTCTTTGATTGCACTTCTTTCCAAACCCTAGTCTTCATGGCATCTATGGTTTAATCCCTTCATATAGTCTTTTGGAGTTCTCTCCGAGACTCTCACAGCCATAAGTCCGGTGCTTTCTTGGAAAGACCGCAAATTTTTCGACATATTTTTGGTGAAACTGACGCAAAACTGCCAGGGTGAGAGTTTGTGGGTAGCCATGGGTGATTATGTTGAGCAACAGGGTATGCATTTTGACCCAGCAACAATGCAAATGTTCCAAGCATTTGCAATGTTCATGCAACAACAACATGCCACCGAAAGAAGGGAGATTTCAGCAACGAAGGCCATACAAGCAGTCGTCAATAGAATGGATCAATTCAATGGCAAAGATGTAACCAAGTGCTTACACGAGTATGTGAAGGAGATGGAGCTGCATCTCATGTTAGAAGGTGAGGTGATTCAAAGCTTTGAGCTAGTTGTTGCTCCAAAAATTAGAGAACATATTAGGGGAATTAAAGATGGGCATGGGAGAAATTGGGAAGAACTCAAAGTAGCTTTAAAGGAGGAATATTTCATGGAGAACTCTCAGAGAGTGACCAAAAGGACATTCTTAGAATGGGTAGTCAAGCCAAAGCAAGGACTATCAATAACAGAGCTACTTAGGGAATTTGAGTGGTGCTATGCACAACTCACAAGGACAGAAAGGGCCACACTAGATGCAGAGAAGACAGAGTTTCAAGAAAATTTGGAGCTTCTTCTTGAAGATAAAGATGATGATCAAGGACTAAAGACCGACTAGAATGAGGTTGAAGGTGTTGTCTCACTGCTTGCCAAATGACAAAGAAGAAGGGACAAGATGGTAGTAAACACTACAAGTCCTTCCACCTCAACTTATGACAAAATGGTAAAGCCTACTGTTATCGCTCCTAAGTTTGATGAGTCCATGCTAGATGAGCTTGTGAAGGGAATGCGTGACTTGAAGGTGAAGCTTGCAAAGCTTGAAAAAAAAGGCCAACCGTCAGGGCCACTTTCTAGGCAAAGACAACAGCCCAAAGAAGGGTTTGTTAATCGATGTATTTGGTGTGATAGTACAAACCATGTAAGAAGGGATTGTGATGATTTTAGTGATGCTTTGTCAAAAGATGTTTCTTTTTTAAGGATGGTAAAATCCACTTAAGAGAGACAGGTCTACCCTTGACAACTAACTTTGGGAAGGGGGGAATGCAAACCTTAGTTGAAGATATGGCAACTAAGCATGCCACCTCTTCAGTTGAGGCAGCTACTTATGGAGTAAAAATTGATCATTTTTGTGAAGAGGTGAGTGACCATCATGGTCAAATTTGGCCAAATGTCATGCAATTAGCTAAAAAGGGAAAGCTTACAAAAGAGATTCTACATGAAGCAGGTGATTGCATATGTCTAGAAACAGGATGGAATGATTCAGTGGACTCATTTTTAGTGCATGCCTACATTACAAAATGCCAACAAAATGAGGCGATTGTAGAAGAGAAGCGCAGACATGAGAATGCTGATGAAGGACCATCAAAAAGAGCTTCTAGAAGTGGGGGAAGAAGCGACTCAAAGCCTTCTCAAACACCCTCAACACAAGGAGCATCTCCACCTGAAGTACTCATGGAGGAGTCTACAACAGGAAAGAAGAAAGAGCCAACAAAAGGTAAGACAAAAGGCCCAACTTATAAACTACAATATGATATTGAGGTTGTTACAGATTTAAAGAAAGTCTTGGAGGAAATAATCTTGAATTGCAAGATTGAGTTTACTTTGGGAGAAGTTCTTGGCATTGCAAAGTGTGGATTCCACGAGGAGATCATTGACATCATCAAGAGAAAGAGGCAAACTATTGCTGAGGTTGATCGTCCACAGGTTGTGACGAAGAAACCTTGAAGACACAAGGGATGCAGTTGCAAAATAAGGAGGATGATGGAGCTGTGGATGCTACCAATCTAGTGGGAGAGTGAAGCAAGTGCATTTCTCAAATGATGATGAAGAAGTTGAAGCTATTTCTAGGAGCTACTATTCACGAAGTCACTGGGCAAGGGCTACTACAGAAACTTTGGTCAAGGTAGGTGATCTTGAAGAGCCATTTGTTGCCTTGATTGACCATGGTTCAGAAATAAACATAATGTCAAAGAGTCTCTACAACAAGTGCAAATGGCCGATGGACACAAATCATGGCTGGATGGTAAAAGTGGCAAACAATTCATCTGGTGAATTATATGCAGTATGTCCAGGTGTGAAGGTGACAATAGGTGATGTAAAGATTGACGAAAAATTCTTTGTACAGGATACATCTTCATATCATCTCATCCTTGGACAGCCCTACATAGTGGGAGTTCGAATGGAAACAAAGGTAATGGATGATCGTTCAGCATATGCTAGGATACGTAGCAAAGATGGTAAACGAGCGGTCCAATTTCTCACAGTTTGTGTAAACCATGAAAGAAATCGTGACAACCTCAGAGAATATCCTCTACCAAAGGTGAGCAAAGGGTTTCATGATCATAGAGAAATGATGGGTTTTGGCCAAGTACCATTGTAAAGCGGGATTGCAGTGGTACAGAAAGAAAAAGGGTCTTGCCTGATCCAAAAATAGGTGAAACTTTCTCAACGAGCTCCTTGGTAACAAGGAATGGATCAGTATGTTTTACAAAACTTGAAGATTTGAAGAGATGTGAGAGGCAATATGTGCATAATGTACAAATAGGCATGAAAAAGAGTGGGTTGCTAAAGCCTACTGAAAATGTTTTGGGTTTGTGTGAGCAAGTTTCTTTTGTAGATACTATGGGTGAGCTTGATGCTATAATGGAGTCTAGTTTGCATCTTGAAAATGAAGTTGTGGAAGTATGCTCTATGGAAATGTATGAAGTAATAGAAGCCTTTAAAGAAAACCAGACAGTTGGCCCAGAAGTCCATGTTGAAACTAAATACAAGAGTGTAGCAAAGAAGGTAAAACCAGTATCTTCACCCTTACCACCCAACAACAGGGAAAAGATTGAGCAAGCTTCTTTGCAACCAAGTTTAAGGAATCCTAAAAAGATCGGGCATACCTTCACAAAGGAGTCTTTTCAAGAGTTGCAGATTGGTTGCGAGGAGTTTCTAACACAGGAGGAGACAAAGTGCTTCAAAGAAATGCTTTCAAAGCATGGTAAGGCTTTTGCATTTGAGCCACATGAGATAGGATGTGTTGATCCTTCTATTGTAGCCCCTATGGTAATTTTCACAATATCTCATTTGCCTTGGAATCTCCGGCCTATTTCGGTTCCAAAGGCTCATTTGCCAAAGTTAGTAGAGCTACTGAATGAGAAGATCAAAATGGGAATTTTGGAGCCTTCTTGTGATCCACACTCAAACAAGTGGTTCACGGTTCCAAAGAAGAATGGTTCTCTATGCTTCATCCAAGATATGAAATCAGTGAACAAGGTGACAATTAGAATTGTAGGTACATGTCCAATTGTCGATGAGTTTGCAGAGGCATTTGCAGGGAGGGCAATCTACTCAATGGGGGATTTCTACTCAGGGTATGATCAATTTCAGCTTGCAATAGAAAGTAGAGACTTGACAACCATGAGGACACCTTTGGGTTTGGTAAGGATGTGTACCTTGCCACAGGGAGCAACCAACTCGGTTGCACATATGATGAATGGGATGAATAAGGTCTTACGTGACTTTATTCTTCAAATCACAATGCATTTCATTGATGATTTGCCTATCAAAGGATGTGAAGAAAGTGACAAAGATGAAGCTTTGGATCTCAAGGGATGTCGCACGTTTGTGGTAAATCACATAAATGATTGTGATAAAATTTTGTCTAGGTTGGAGGAAGTGAATCTTACTTTGTCAGGGAAAAAGCCTATGTTTGGTGTCAATGAAGTGCTCATTGTGGGGCACATGTGCGGGCCATATGGTAGGAAACCTTGTCCAGCAAAGGTAGATGCCATCCAAAGAATGAAAGAAACATGCACTAGCATCACTGAGGTTAGAAGGTTTCTGGGAGCATGTGTCTTCTATGTTATTTGGATTCCACATTATGCACATGTAGTTGATCCTCTTCATTAGTTTCTTAGAAAGAATCAAAAGTTTAAATGGATAGAAGCACATGTAAAATCCATGAAAAAGCTAAAGGAGCTGCTCCAGTTAGCACCAACTTTGAGAAAGGTAGACTATGAGTGTCAAAGGCCAGTAATTGTGACAGTAGACACCAGTCCTACAGGGATTGGATGGGCTATAGGGAAAGATGACAAAGAAGGACGCAAGTATGTGGTAAGATTTGGAGCAAAGGTACTAAGTGTTCGCCAAAGAAACTATCCACAAATAAAGAGAGAGCTATGGGGTATGGTTACAGCCTTGAAAAATGGAAAAGAGTACCTAATTGGTGCATGTGTGGTTGTAGAAACAGATTTTCTACCACTTCTTGGGATGATTACAAGCTGCTCAACGCCAGACATTGCTATGTTGCGGTGGATTGCATACATTAATTCCTTAAATCCTGAGTTTAAGCACATTGCAGGTAAAGACAATACAGCGGCAAATATGCTATCAAGGGCAAGGTATGAAGATGAGTCACAAATGATTGACGAGGGAGATGATGTAGGCACAAAGTTCTATTCTATCTCTCATGTCAAAGGTAACAATGTCTGCATGACTAATCTACTTGAATCATTCTTGAAAGAGCTTTATGAAGGTCATTGGCTTGTTATTGGAAACTATTTGAGTACTCTAGCAAAACAGGATGATACGCAGAATTCAGGAGGATACGCAGAAAAACATATGGGTACTTTATGAGGGATGGTTACTTGTGGAAGCATCCTAAACAAAAGGGTGCTACACCACAATGGGTTATATGTAAAAAAGAGACTCAAGTAAAGCTCATGGAAGAGTTTCATGAGAGTCTATGGGCTAGACACACGGGTGTGTGGGCAACCTTCGCCAAGTTGAAAGAAAAATTTTGGTGGAAGGGTATGTATAAAGATGTATCTCAGTTTGTAGAGTCGTGTGTAACTTGTCAAATGTATTCAAATGTCCAACATCGTGATGGATTGCACCCTACATATCCACTAGCCATGCACTGTAAATGGGTTGTGGATCTAGTCACAATGCCTTTAGGACTCTGGCAGATGAGGTACTTGGTTCTTGCATGAGAGGACCTAACTAATCAGGTTGAAGGAAGAGCATTAAGAGCTAAAACCACAGAAGCTGTGTGCAAATTCCTTCTTGATGAGGTGATTTGCGGTTATGGTTGTGTGGGAAAGTTCACTGCAGACAGAGGTGAACTGGATGCCGAAGAAGCAAGGGAGTTCTTTTTTAGATTAGGAATCAAGATTTCTCATACTACAACTTACAACCCTGAAGGCAATGGAAAGAGTGAAAGAGGGCATCCTCCTATTATCAAAGCATTGGCCAAGGCTTGTGAAGGAAGAGTTGGTGAGCGGCCAAAACTGTTACCATATGCTTTATGTGTTGATCGTACAACACATAGCTCAATAACTGTCTACATGCCTGCAGAGCTAATGTATGGTCAAAAGACAGTGATGCCAATTGAAGATACAATTCTCACATGGAATGTACTACCTTGGAAAGAGGGGCTCAACAGAGAAGATCTCCTTGCATTGCGCATAAGGCAACTAGAGAGAAGACCTGGAGACATTGAGGATGCAAAAGAACGACTCAAAAATGCAAGGTTGAAAAACAAGGACTACTTTGATAAGCGACATCGACTCAGGAGCAAAGCAATTGACAAAGGTGACTGGATTTTAGTGTATGATAGTAGCCTCGATAACCAGCACACAGTCATGCGTAAGTTCTCAAAAAGATGGTTTGGACCGTATGTTGTAAAGCATGTGAATGAAAATGCTACTTATAGCTTGTCTGAACTAGATGGTACAGAAGTAAAGATTCCCATTGCAGGAAAAAGGATCAAAATGTTTAAGAGAAGAGGAGACAATGATCCAGAAGATGTTGATGAGGAAGAAGAGAAAACCACAGGTAAAAATCAAAGTAAAGATGAAGCTTTGGAATCATCCAGTGAAGAAGAAAGCAAGGAAGATGTACAAGAGGGCTGATATTACAAAGAAATAATGTGGCACATACCGGAGGATGTGCACGTTTAGAGGGGGTGGATGTCGTGCTGTGATTCGTACATACTGGGAACGCATGCTACAAGATCTATCTTGTAATTTTTTAGATACATAATTACATTTCCTATAATGCACATATGCATATTTAAGTATAATAATAAGCCTTCTATCTCATCCTATTAATTTTCTCAAGGGTAACTTATTCTTACTTTACCATCAGAAAATACTATGGGAAAAGAGTCAATAGCTTTGCCTCTTTAACTTTGGGCAAAAAGCATTGATTCTTTATTACTACTATCTCATTATCATCTCACACCCTAGATAGATCCTATATCTAGGATAAACTCCAATATATATATATTCTATGTATTTTTCATATTTTTCTTATATTTCTTTTTAAATAGCTACTAGGAGGGAATCAAATTCTAGTGGGACACTAGGTGGCATGATTTCAAAGATACACTTATTTTAATGCATTATTGCAAGCATGATTACAAAACTTTGTCAAGGAGCAATGTCATGCTTTCATATGGCATGAGGTGTCCTTTGGAATCAAATGAAAGTCTAGGCTAAGGGGACCACAAGAAGACTTTTGTTGCCAGAAATGGACCCTATTTTGATGATTTCTTTACACAAGGTTCCAATCCGAATTGGAAAATGCATATAAAAAGGAAGTCGTAGGTAGTGAGTTGAAGTTGTTTCCCCTATTTTTACTTTTTTATTTGGAGCCACGGTTGAGGAGATATGATCAAAATACTAGACCCCAGTCTGCCCACATCACGCAGGGACAACTCATTTCCAACTTTTCCAATTTCTGTTCACACTGGCTCTTCTCTTCTTGTGTAAACCCTTGGGGGTTCTCTTCACCTATAAAAGGGGACCTCTTCTTCCTTGAAAGCAACTCAAGCATTCAAGCCATTGATGAGAGGAATTCTTGAGGGAGTGAGTAGTAATGTCTAATTGTACTTAGCCATTAACATAAGCCCAAGCCTACACTTTCTCCTAGAGGAAGACTAGCCATTCTTGTACGCTATCCTAGGAAGATCAACTCTAATCAAATAAGGTCTTGGACGTGGCGTATCAATCACAACGTTGAATTCTCCCCTCTTCTTCTCTCTCTATCAATAATGGTGTCGAAGGGTTTGTCAAGTAAGATGTGTTCTACATTGACGTATTCTTTATTTCTTGTTGTTTTGTTTTTCATCTCTAATCCAACACATATATATATATATCTAATCTCATCTCCTTAACCAAACCTATGTCTCTCACTCTTAGTAATTCATCCTCTCTACAAATTTTAGGTTCTCCTTGCTACAGGTACATCTCTCCCCGCAATATCCTTATTGCCTATGGGCAAGAATAGGGCTTCGGAGGGAAACTCTCTTCTCTTCTCTTCCCTTCTCTTCTCTCATATCTACATTTTACACATACTAGAGTTATCCTAGATGAATAATCCACATGATGATAATTTCTATCCCTTTCACTCTGTACGATCTATTAGAATTACCGTATGGATTAGCCGTAAAATACACTTTCAACAACGTATAGTGTTTCTCTTTGGCCCAGAAAGGCTCAATGAAATACTTCTATCACTGGATCCCATTATACTACCTCTCATAGACTATAACTTTTCTTTTGACGTAAGCGTAGTTATCTTGCTATGAACCAAGAGGATTTGTACACACAATTAATCCCAATCACTAGACAAAATATATATATTATGGTAAGCACAAAACTACTATTCCAAAGAACAATTCGTAGCCTATTTGGTCAGCCAAGATTGAATGCCATTAACTCATCTATTAACCCTTTCATACTACCCATGATACGATATGACCATAGCCTTGATGTTTTCATCTTTGTGTTATTTGACATTCTCTTTTGTGTTCTTTCTTTGTGTGTGTGAGTGGAAGAGAGAAAGAGTGGGGATTCTTTGATTACACTTCTTTCCAAACCCTAGTCTTCATGGCATCTATGGTTTAACCCCTTCATATAGTTTTTTTGGAGTTTTCTCACAAACTCTCACAGCCATAAGCCCGGTGCTTTCCTGGCAAGACCGCAAATTTCTCGACAGCGCGAGTCTTGCTTTGGCCACCCATGTTGATGGTTTTAGTTTAGCATTGTATTGGTTTGGAAGCTTGAGTGGTTGAGGAGGTGATAAAATCATTGGCTTGTCCATGTGTGTCAATTAAGTGCTTATCTACTCACAATTGCAAAAGCCAAATTTTGGAATGTTTAGGAGTAGCTTTAGGTACGTGAATTGATCTTGATCTAGATCTGTCCATCAATGAAAATTTGCTTGAGTTGATTGGTTGCATTGAAATCTTGAAAAGAGAGTGATTCTTAGTTGAAATAGTGCAAAACAAGGTTCATAAAAAAGTTTTGTATGACTAAGGATTACTGAGGGCAAAAGAAGGCATAAAAAAGGACCCTGCATATCAAAATCTAAATTCTGTAAGATTAGACTGTATAGGTATCTAAAGTGTACAGGGTTAAAAAGAGACCAAAGTTGTGGAAATTGACTATACTAGAGTTGAGTAGTCATACCCTAGGAACACCCTGAGTGGGGAGTTTTGGCATAGACTTGGGGACCAAAAGCCAAAAGACGGAGTAGTTGTAGCAAGAAAAGTCAGAAACTTGTGTTTTTAAGCACTTTCAAGCTTTAAATTTTGTTGTGAACACATGTACATGATGCTGATAAGTAGGGGAACTTAAGGTAGAAATAGATCTGAATTCTGAGACAGGAGACTTCATATGCGTATGAAGTCTTCAGAGTAGATTTGGGCAATATCTTGTATGATTGTCAGTACTAATCCATTTGGGAGGGTTATATAAGCTTGACTACAAGATTCCATACCATTTGGTCAGCCAACTTTACATTTGGAGAGAATTATGCAAGTTCTAACCAAAAACAAAGAAAAATGGTGAATTGGTGAATCATTGGCATCAAAACATGATTTTGAGCACATATGTGAGAACCTTGGCCTGAGATTTAAGTTCATTCTGGTCAAACAGATTTCATACGCATATAAAGTCTAACAGCCTAGAGTAAACTCAAATTGTACAAACGTATATGCCCAAAGTTTCCTAAAGCCTTGGGGAAGCCCATAACTCATATTTTATTGCATTGGACCAAATCTGAGCTTAAAAAGATCAAGAAACAATACAAACACTCTACACACCCCTTTTTGGCCACAACCTGAACAAAATTGATTCCAAACTCAAGTCAAAGAATATTTGTAAACTCCCTGAGTGCTGGGCTACCTCTGGAGCAAGTTTCATGTCAATTGGCCATAAAAGACTTTATACACGTAAAAAGTTTTTTGATGCTATTGACCATTAATTGAACTTAAAACCACATAGGGAGTATCAACACACAACCATAAGCACAAACCTGCAAAAATCTAGTCCAGCTGGTCAAAATGTCTTTATATGCGTATAAAGTCTTTTTGACCTTGTTGACTTCCAAAGTTGAAATGGGGCATATTCTTGCATTCTAAGGGACCTTAGAAGCCAATAGCCAAGATTACACTCAAGTTGGAAAGAATTTGAGTCTGTAAGTGCCAAAAAATAAATAAATCCAAAATCAATCTACATCAAATTGTAACTCACACTAGAGGGGTCCATTTGTCCTTTTGAAGTTTTTTGTGAGTTACATGAATGGTAGAAGATATCCGGTGAAGAAATATTGACATTTTTTATTAATAGTCTTTATACACGTATAAAGTTTGACAGCCAGATTTTAGAGCAGACTGAGTAACTTGAGCCTGCCAGGTAATCCACTTAGCTCTGACAACACATTTTGCTAGTCCATTTAGTGATAATAACATATACGGGGGACCAACCCTTCTAAAGAAAAATTGGACGGGAAATACTTGCATGTTCTTCCTAGTCAATACTAAATGTCACTAAAAGAGAACCACCATTGCCAAAGATTTTTAGAGTCTAAGGTTTTGTACAGATAGCCAATAACAAAGTCCAGCAAGTCCAGACTAATTAGAAGGGACATCAATCAACCAATTGGAGAGCTGAAGTAGCGAGAGTAAGACATGACATAGCTAACTCTAAAGGTAAAAGGTTTGGATTTGTAGTGGTGTGTTAAGGGATTAATGTATTTGAGATCAGGAAGAAACCTTCAAAGAGAACAAAAATCACAAGGACATCAGGTCAGCATAGTGTCTATAGAAGAGAGTGTGACCCAAGCTAGAATAGACCCACTAGCACCAATCATAGAAGACAATAGTGGAACCGAAACCTCCTCTGAACAATCCTTTTATCTTATGGCGGACCGAAACACCGTGGTTGACCAACTAATTCAGGGAGAAGGAGGTAGCAAATCTAGAAACCCTCCTCGGACATTAAGGTTTACAACCCTTTACTTAGAAGGACCAAATACCCATGGGGCTTTGGTCTATGCTGATGAAAGCGGTAAGAAAAGCATATGTATTGAGGAAAAACCAGCTAAAGGAGTGCATGCCCTTCTAGCGTATGATGATGGGGATAGATTTCGTGATGAGGAGGGAACACATTACCTTATAGTAAAGATCCAGAGAGCTACAATAAGTACGGGGATAATGTGGTAAAGGGGAATATGGTTTCTGAAATCACCGAAATACCTCCTCTAATAGGCCTTCCTAATGCCACCTTGGTGTTTGACAAGAAGGTGACTAAAGTTGCGACTAGCCAAGGAGCAGTAGGAATCTATGAACACCTAAACGGGAGAGTCAAGACATATTTTCGATGTCTAGCACCATTTTTCTTTGAGCTAGGCACATAAAAGACTCTGTACTTATTTTCATATGAATCAGGTGAGGGGAGTCTCATACTATATGAATCAGGTGAGGGGAGTCTCATACTATATGTTGACAAATATGGACGGGAGTATATGCCAATAGGAAAGGCAAAGGTAGCAAGATTGATAGCCACTAGGGTAATTCCAATAGAACTCGCTGCCACTCAAGGACTAAACCCTAAACCCAGTAAATCTACTAATCCCTTTGAGGAAATGGAGGATGAGACCAAAATCCTAGCTAGGCAAGCTGGAATGGTAGAAATATTAGTTTTTCCTTCATATCTCGATGCAAATCCAGAAACATTGCAATCATGGTTGCGACCCACAGTGACGAGGGAACAAGAGTTCTATAGAGGCAAAGTCCCTATTACAAATAGTCCATATGTGACTCCTATACTCTCACTCATGCCCATCTACTCTTATTCTTATCCCAAGGAAAGCAAGGGGCCAACCACGATGCCAACCATAGCAGGATTCCCCTGTATGGAGAGAGTCAAGACAAAAAGAGGGTTTGTAATGAAACCACCTTTTGAAAGGTCATACAAAGGATTTGGGACGTGAGGTGCAGTTGATGAAAGATTGAGACCTAGACCAGACCCTGTGAGGGGAGAAGGACGAGGAGATTCCACAGTTCGACTGGTAGAACAAAGATGTGTTAGACCTTCTCGAGTCCATACATCGGTACACAAGAGGTATTCAGGAGAAGTGGATCCTAGAGATCATGTGGCAACATTTTTCAGAGTGATCCGAGTAGAAGAGGTCAGAGACTTTGATACACAATTTGTAGGATTTGGTCTCACCTTAGAGGAAGACGCTGCCACATGGTTTGACTCTGTTGAAAGGCGAGATTTTGGAACCATCCAAGAATTTTTTGATGAGTTTGTGTAGTAATTCTCTCAAAGGGGGATAGCCCACAATACTGTCTCTCAAATCCACAAGTTTAAACGGAAAGAGGGAGAATCTGTTAGGAAGGCAGCCCTACAACTAAAACGTTACATAAAGTTTTACCCAAGGGAAGAGCTACCTACTCAATCCAGACTAATGTTTATATTTATCCAAGGATTGAGAAATGCAGATCTTCAAAAGGTTTGCAAATGAAGGAAAGACCCACTCTAAATGATTTAACCAAAGAGTCTTTGTTGCTTGTAGATAACTATGAGATCTACAGAGTTGGAGATCTAAGAGACAGAGTTGATGATTCATCATCTCAATAAAGTGGGTCAAAATTTGGGAAGACAGTACAATGAAATGAGCTAGGAGTAAATCAAGAGTGATTGATAGAGGAAGTGCTAAAGAGAATTAGCCCATTTGCCAAGCCACATGCTAAATCATTAAAGGGTGCACCATTGAACAAAAATGGACAAATCATGTTACTGATGAATGCTACTACAATAAAGGGTATGTGAAAGAACGGTAGTATGTTTCCCAACCGCAAGTAGCACCACCTCAAGTGTCACTTGTACCTATATTTACTGCAGGGAATTTTCCAGGACCAGCTGAGATTGAATGGCCACAGCCAGGTTTAGGGCAACAACCACCACTCCGAGGGACGAGGCCGATAGGAGTGAGATACACGCCTGCTGTGGAAGAACCAGTGAAATAAGCCTTACTGCCTGTCCTTGTTTACTATGAAGAGCTGAGTGGAACAATGGCTTGCCCAACATACTACCCACCAGAAGAACCGAGAACGTCGAAACCATGGAGTATAATTGGCAATGTTGGACCACCAACAGCGGCACATGCTGCAGGAGAAAGTAGATATAGTTTGGACAGAAGAACATTGATGTTCATAGCCAATGGAGGTTTCAATGGACCAAGACCAGCTTACCAACAGAGGGGTGCCCAAGGAGATCCACGAAAACCGTTGGGACCTTTCTATAAATGTGGGGGCGACCATCTTATGAAAGACTGTCCTCATTCGGAAATTGTCCGAGTCAATCCGTATTGTCCAGATTGCGGCATCACTCATTTGATGGACAATTGCCCCAAAAATCCAAACAAAGCACAGTGAAAGCACCCATAAACATTCTGGAGGTTCAAGTAGTGGTTCCGAGAATAAACAGTAATACCTATACAGGTCATCACACGAGCTCAGGCTCAAAAAGAAAAAGGAGGACTTGAAAATGAAGAACCAGTATGTAAAACGCCTAGCATTGAACGAAAAAGTCAACGGAACACATGGAAAGCTAGAAAAGCACGGGTAGAAGTGAGGAAAGAAAGAGAACAAAATGTCATCACAGAAGAATTACAGCGAACAAAAGACAGACTAGAAAAACTTGAAAGACGAGCACTTCAAAGACCAAAAGCACCAACAAATATTGAGCTTGGGAAGAAAACAAAAATGTGGGATCAAGCGCATCTGTGCTAGTGGAAAAAGTAAACAAATATCTAGACGCACTCTTGAAAGCATATGACTTAAAGCTTAAAATCGACCAAACTCAGGAAGAAAAATGGATGACATATCCCTATGTTGAGTTGGAAAAACAGAGACTGGAAATGCATCAAAAGATGATCCAAACTGTATAAACCTTAGTAGAACGCACTTCAAGGAAACAAGTGGAGGAGGTAGAACTTCCAATACCAATACCGAGGAACCCTCCAACACATGGATCACAACGACCAATTGTTAGTCTAGAAACTGAATTAAAACCTGAACATTCAATAGAAAGACTTGGGATCGTGTTGATCACAACAGACTCAACATCAAAAGGATTTCAACCTATCACACCTGAATTGTTTAAAAGTGACAAGGGACTAAATGATCTTTGGAGACAAATAAGGGAAGCCAATCAAGCTAATGAACTAAGCCAAAGGGTTAACAAAACCAATATGAGAGAAGATGACTTTCTTTTTCCTATTGAAGAATTTGAGGCAGGACCTCAAGCATATCTAGAGATGCACTCTTATAGGAGAGACATGGGATTTGTGAAATCTTGGGATAGCCAACCTATATCTCTGAAAATTTTACCATCATATATGGGAGAGTATGAAGAAAAGTCAGATGTGAAAGTTGTACCATCACATCAACCTGCTACAAGGAAGGGTATGGACTCCCAGTGGTTGATAACAATCTTATCGACTCCACTAACTTGTACCACTACTCTAGTAGAGCTTCTTAGATTAAGACCTGATATGTGGAATATGATAGGAAAATGTCTTGAAAAATTTGGAGTAAGGGATCCTTATTCACGAATTAGGAAGGAATCAAGAAATTAGAAAAATCCCAGGTAAACATGCAACCAGTGCCTTTAAACAAGGTAGGAGAATACTGCAAAGGAGAAGATGGCAATACCACGCTCTCGGTTGAATTAGAAGGTGTTACCACCATGGCTATTCTTGATAGTGGAGTGGGTGTGGCCATCACGACAAAGGATGTATGGAAGAAATGGGAAAAACCAGCTTTGAAAACCACTAGAATGAAGCTGCAACACAACTGGCTGATGGTTATATGGAGAGACCCATAGGGTTTTTTGAGAAAATAGCTATTAAGTCTTGCGGAATTGAGTACGAGCATACATTTTCTATAGTGGATTTTGGAAAGAAAAATAACTATGACATAATACTTGGATGAACCTTCATGAGACAATTAAAGATGGTCCAAGATTGGGGCTACAATCACATATACCTCAGACACATGGAGAGACTACGACACGAATAAACCTTAAAGACCAAAGCTACAAAGATGTCGACAAAACCTTGGTAGAATAATTTGATTCTGCCACGATAGTAGGGTCAGAACTTCCCGACTGGTTAGGTAAACCAAAGGAGTTATGGATGTGTGGGGCATCCAATTGTGGAAGCCTAAAACGAGAAGAATGTATTCTGGACAGAGCAATTGAGGATATGAAATACATTCCAGAACCTTTTACAGAAGAGTCGTTAGAACCTTTAGAATGTACACATATCCTAGCAACCTTAGATGTGTGTGCTATTGCGGAGGGACCAACAACTTAGGTTTGTGACCAGGATGGGTATGATGTAGTTCCATATTACATGGTTGCGTTAATAGAAGAAGATGATTACCAAATCTTTGATCAATCAAGAAAAATCAAACATAAGCAAGAAATGAATGGAGTGTTTTTCCACGATTCTACAGATCATCTTGCATGAGATGATGATGCAGATAATGAATGTTCTGACAACCCTAATGAGCTAGAGGAAATGATACCTGATGTAGGGTTTTTTAAAATTTCAAATTAGAAACCTAAACATCAAGCACATTACAAAAAACGGAGGGAGCTCACAAGGCCAGAGATAACCCAATACCGAACATTAAAAACATAATGGAATTCTTATCTTTGGTAAAGACTGCATTAAAAATGAAATATCAGCCCAGTTCTCTCAAAATTGAGACCCTAGGACAAAAGAAAATCCTAGGAATATAAAAAAAAAGGAACTCAGAGGCTAAAGCTAGAACCTAAATCCAAAAGAATGGAAACAAATCAAAATTTTAAGAACCAAAATTGATGAAACTTGAACGGAAGAAAAGGTACCAAGAGCTCAAGAAGACTCTAAGGGAAGTATGGACAACCAAAATGTACAACAGAGAGGATGAGAAATACAATAGCGGAAACAATAGGAGTGTACCATCCCATTACAAAAATTTCACATTTCAAGATCAAAAGATAGTGCTAACACATCCCATAAGAGAGCGACAAGAGAAAGAGTCTTATGATGGGCCAGAAGATGCAAAGAAAGTAGACCTAGCACAACCTGGAGAGACACCGCAACCTGTATACATAGCAACAAACCTAAGCGGAGACGAGGAAGAGGAACTTCTTAGCCTTCTTCAGGAATATAAGGATGTGTTTGCATGGTCTTACAAGGACTTAAAGGGAGTGGATCCAACAATATGTTAGCATACTATCCCATTAAAACGTTATGGGAAACCAAGCAAACAACAGCCTTACACGTACAATGATACCTTTGCTAAGCGTATCAAGGAAGAGATTGATAAACTGAAAGACGTGGAGTTTATCTATGAGAGAGAACACACTGATTGGGTATCCCCAATCATTGTTGTACCCAAAAGAATGGCAAACTTCAAGTGTGTGTTAACATCAAAAAAGTCAATGCAGCCACAATAAGGGATAACTATCCCTCGCCAATTACGGAGCACGTCCTTGATTGAGTAGCAGAAAAGCGTACATATTCCTTCTTGGATGGGCTCTCTGGTTACAATCAACTTGAAATTTCACCCAAGGACCAATATAAAACGGCATTTCCTACAGAATGGGACATATTTGCATATTGGGTCATGCCCTTTGGGTTAATAAATGCACCTACCATCTTTCAAAGATTGATGGCACATGCCTTCAAGGAGTATTTGAGGAATTTTTTGAAAATCTATACAAATGACCTGTGTGTACACTCTCTGCAAAGAGATAAACATGTGGAACACCTCAAAAAGGTATTTGAGAAATGCAAGACATATAGGATTTACCTTCATCCAAAAAAATGTGTTTTCATGGTAAGACAAGGACAAATATTAGGGCATATTGTCTTAGAACATGGCATTTCCAGAGATTTGGATAAGATTCAGGTGATTATCAAAATGCCTAAGCATATCAATGCAAAGCAAGTAAAGTGCTTCATGGGACATTGTGGTTATTACAGGAGGTTCATACACATGTATGCAATTATTGCACAACCATTGTATAGGATTATCATGATCTTTGAATGGATAGATAAGTGCAAGAAATCCTTTAAGAAATTAAAAGATGCCCTTGTATCCACTCCAGTGCTATGAACACCTGATTGGAAAAAAATATTTCACATCCATATAGATGCATCTGCATTTGCTATCAGATGTATTCTGGCTCAACAAGGAGAAGGAACCATGGATTTCCCAGTCAGCTATTCTAGTCAACAACTAGATAATGCCAAAAGGAATTACACAACCACTGAGATAGAGGGGCTTGGAATGATTTATGTCGTTAAGAAATTTCGGCATTACCTCCTCACAAATAAGTTTCTGTTTTTCACAGACCATCAAGCCCTTTTATACCTTGTCAACAAACCATGCAGTACTGGATGAATTGTAAGATGGTTCATCATATTGTTGGAGTTTGAATTTATCGTAGTGGGTAAGAAGGGGAAGACACATCTTTGAGTAGACCACCGCTCTCGATTACCTTATGGAGACGATCCAGAGGGAGTGGATGATGATCTACAGGATGCATATCTCTTCAATGTCAAAATGGTACCTAAGTGGTCCCAAGAGATTGTCAAGCTACTATCACATGGTGGGGGATTTGATAAGACGGACCTAGACCTTAAATGAAGAACAATTTGCCAAGCTAAGAACCTGGGGAATTCACTAGTAGTAATAGGAAGACGTCACCTGCGTGCACCAAAACTGTCATTTTACCCCCTATATACGGGACCTCCTTTGTAAAATCTACCTTTTTGGCCTTATAAACCTCCCCTATTGTATACTCACGTGACATCATACGGTAATCCTTAGTGAAGACCCCGGGGCTAAGAACTTTCAGCTGGTTGGAGGACGTTTATATAATTTAGGCTTTGATGGCATTTTAAGAGTGTGCATAGACCTTGAGGAATATGAAACATATCTATTGGAAGCGCATATTCAGGCGTTAAAGTTTCATTGTTCAGCCACTAAAACTTTCCAACGATTGTGACAATTGGGATTGTATTGGCTGACTATGCACATTGATGTTCATGAATATGTCACTAGTGCGTAAAATGTAGATCAAGCCCATTCATTGAACATGCCACATTGTTTTAGATAACACTTACGCCAGAATGGAGTCAATACATTGTTGACTATTTGGAAAGATAGACGTTTCTTGAAAATATCACCAAAGTACGACAGAGAATGATAGAAATAGAAGCTCGCGATTTGACTCTTATTGAAAATCAGCTTGTGCAACGGAGAACATGTACGTTCCAATCCTGGAACAAGCACATGGAGGGATCAGTGGGGGCCATTTCTCAGGGGAAAAGACAAAAAAAAATTGTATTAACATCGGGAATATGGTGGCCAACATTACATATGGATACAAACGAGTATACAAAAAGATGTGAGTCTTGTAAAAAACAAACCAGTGTACCAATAAAACGGGATGAGATGCTCTTATGGCCAATGATGGGAGCCACAGCCTTTGCCAAGTGGGGAATAGACTTTGTAGGACCAATATCACCCCTGGCTTACAAAACACATGCCCATTACATCATTGTAGCCACCACAGATTATCTCATGAAATGGGTAGAAGCTAAAGCTACACAAAAGGCTGATGCCAGGATTACTACACAATTTCTATACGAAAATGTCTTTGTGAGATATGGTCTACCTATAGAAATTGTCAATGAATGATTGAGGCACACATTTTATAAATGAGATAATTGAAAATCTTCTTGATGAAGACTTCATGATGTCTTCATTTTATAAATGAGATAATTGAAAATCTTCTTGATGAAGACTTCATGAAGTCTTCTTGATGAAGACTTCATGATAGTTCATAAGAAGTCAGCTCCCTACCACCCACAGGCTAATGGCCAAGAAAAAGCTACAAATAAGACTTTATTCACAATCTTAAATAAGATAGTATCAGAGTCTAGAACAAATTGGGATCAAAAACTACATTCAACTTTATGGGCATATAGGATTGCTTACAAAACCACAATAGGCACAACACTGTACAACATGGTGTTTGGACTTAATGCTATATTTCCTATAGAATTCTTAATCCCAACCCTAAGAACAACAAAATGTCTAGAGTGGACAGGTCATGAGATGTCCTCACGTATAAATGACCTTGAAAAGCTAGATGAGCTTCGCTTGAGAGCAGTAGCTCCTATCTACGCTCAAACACGTCGGCAGAAAGAAATTTTTGATAAGCATGTACACTCCAAAAAATTCAAAACAGGACATTATGTCTTGGTTTACACATTAAAACAACATGCAAAGAACTAAAAAGCAAGGGACGGGACCCTTTGTGATTAAAGACTTATCTCCAAGTGGGGCCATCAAGCTTGCTACATTGGATGGGGAGGAAATGCCTAACTGGATAAGTGGCTTCTGCCTAAAAAGGTTTCATCTACCACTAACCCCAAATATGCTCCAACAATCCATCAAGCAAAGAAACGAATGCAAGCAAAATAGAACATAGTTCAAGAGGGTAGCAGTATCAAGTCCATAAGACAAAGACTCCAGTATACAATGGGAGCATGATATATCATAATCCAAAGCACAGAAGTCACCATAGCGCACCCCAAGAAAAACAACATGGTCTGTACAACAAAGCTAGCAAGCAGATTTGGATCAGAAAGGATCAATTGACCAAGGAGAAGCAACTAGAAATTTCTTTTCACCCTCCAAGGACATCTAATACAAAGAGGAAGCCAGAATCAAACTCTTGCAAAAAACAGATATGGGTACCAAAGAAGCTACTCAGAACTCACAACCTACACACCAAAATCTGGATTCATAAGCAACAACCTCAAGAACTGCCAGTACACAATTTCTACACACAAAAAATGGCAAGTTCTAATCAACTAGCATCAAAGGGTCAGTGGTGGATACCTAAACCAAGAACAATCACAAAGACCAAAAGACTGAACAGCCTGGCTTCACAAACTCTATTGACTATCAAAGAAAGAGCCAAAATACTAGAGAGCTTATTGTTCAGACGACTTCCCCAGGAGCATACTTCCAAGCAAAGCTTCAACATTGACATGGTCCTCCAACAAGACTTTGACTAGGAAGGGGGGAGGAACAGACACGCTAGAAGTGTAAAAAAGGGCACTGTTTTCTTTGATTTTACAAATTTTTATGTTTGATTGTGTTTATTTTAATAAAACCCAAATAGATATGCCCTTAAATATTGTGTAATAATAAGATGACAAAGGAAAAACACCAAGATGAGCCTTTAGGTGTGTGTATATATCTAAAAACAGTAGTTTTTATGCAGAAAAAGCGAGAAAATGGAGCAATTCGGCCAAAAATACTACGGATAGATGTATATAGTGGGTTGTTATGATATTACCTAATTATCTTAATTTTTGATAATTTTTGGGTCAAGTTAGATATTTTTCTTTATTTTTGATTATTTTTTTAGCCAAAAACAAAGAGAAAAAAAAGCAGGTGAAATGACAAATTGGTGACAAAAGAAAAATATAGGAGTGATCAATAAGCAATTAACAAATTATGGTGAAGATGGGGTGCAAATATGTGAAAAGTTGCGAAAAGCCCAATCGGCCAATCTTTAGCCCAATTGACAAATCTTTCAAAAACAGAGCAACCGAAGTCCAAATGAAGAAATTTCTGGGCCTAAAGTACATTTTACAACAAGATAGGAGCACGTGTCAAATTTGGTAAAAAGTGGTCCAGGAACTCTGATATAAGTTCTTGTGGGTCCACTTAATAGCTCATTTTCACTATTCACAAGTGAGAGAGAGCTTGAGAGACCTAGAGCGATCGGATCTTTTGCGACTCTGTAGGATGCACAGGACACAATGACCGGTGCCAGATGTGAGAGGTAGACTCGTTACCATAAGCTTTTCTTGTTCTACACTCTCTTTGTCGCGGAAAACTTTGAAAATCGGCAATGTGGCTTCGCGGGAAAGAAACTAAAAAGGGCCCGTAACGCATCAACCACCCAACTGGTTGCTAGAAGATGGGGGATTAACCCTAAACTAAAATAACACCTCTACAAACTCCAATGCGGGTTTAGGTCAACTAAAAAACCCTAACCTCTTCAAGCACGACAAAGACTGATTGGGAAAGAATCACCGAAACGATGCAAAACTTCAAGAGAAGATACTCTCAAGCATGTCTATAAGCCAAGTAAGTCTCCGTCCAAATTGACCATGAAAAAGTGGGTCAAAACATTGGGCAAAGCTTTGGGGCCGCAAAGTGTCATTTACGATCGAGATAGGTGTCCATTTTCCACCAAACTTCACAGGCTTCATCGACATATCATCAAGAACCAACATGTAAGGTCAAACGTCAAGAAAAATTGTCGTCTCGACAGTCTCCTCAACAAAAGACGCTATTTGAGAGACAAATCGCCAAAAGAGGCATATGTGAGTCCAAAGGATTGGTTCATCATAGCCATAGGAGGATGCCCAGAGAATCCACATGCGGGGGAATTAAAGATCAAGAAGAATCTCTAAGAAAACACGGCCACAAAGGAGAAATCCCTTCCGTAGAGTGAAATACCAAGCAGGGAATTTCAAAATTGATCACTTGACTTTTTAAAGTGAAAAACAGCTAGCAGGGCTTTAGGCACAATCACCAAACACCTCAAAGCATCAATATCAATTTTTATCACTAAAGACTTCATACGCGTATAAAGTCTCACAGAAAGATTTGGCGCAAAAAACACTCACATGAATTCATAGCATCATTCTACATACCCTCTAGATGGAGCATACAAAATTTCATAAAATTTGGAGCTATTACAGGCATCCAAGAACCAAAAAAACACAAAGTCTTAGCCTAATTTCAATATTTGGCTTTAGAATTATCAAAATGGCTCCAAATCATGTGAAATTTTGTACACAGCATAAACCTAGCCCAAATATCATATGACTATGCTCAAAAATTCATTCTATTAAAATAGCCTTCATACACGTATAAAGTATAACTCTGCAATAGAGGAGTGTTGCTAACAAACTGATCATCCAAACTTGTAAAGCATATCACACCAAGCCTCTACACCAAATTGGGAATGTATTGGTCATTAGTCACTTCATTTTCAAAAACAAAGTGTCATAACCTGATTTATGGCCCTAAGCTCAAGAACACCTACCCAATTTCATGTGTGCACCTATCAAATCCTTATAAACTTCATGGACTATGTCTGCAACAAGTCTGGGTCAAGAATTTTGAAGAAGATTTTATACGCGTATAAAGTCTACCAGTCTTGATATGGCAGGCTAGCTGGGATTTTAAGCCTTTAGCTATTGGAACACATCATCATGAGCCCTCTAACACACATCAATAAAAATTGGAGGTGATATGACCTTCATTCATTCAGAAAAGCTAAACATGTGTGTTGACATCTTTTGAAGCCTTTTAGCACAATTCACAAGTTCAAATTCATATCAGAACTCATGGTACAACACTAGCTTGTGGAATTTCTAATTGTTTTGCATCAGGAGTCTTTATACGCGTATAAAGTCTAAACTATTATATAGAAGCCAAACCAACAAATTCTCAGCACTGGCTTGTGCACCATGCTGTATACAATTCATACCTTCAATTTGGACAAGTTTGGGCTAGATGATGACCACTTGAAGTACAAAAGCAGAAAGTTCCTCCTATGGAGTATTCTAGACCCCAAAATGAGAATCAAAGTTAACAATGGGAGTCCCAGCCACCAAAGGAAGCTACAAAAGAAGCCTAAGGCAGAAAACTCAATGAAGACTTCATACGCGTATGAAGTCTCCCAATGATTAAATGACAGACTAGGGAAAAACTCTCAACTCCAAGGCTTTTATCCCAACAATATTAACCAAAAGCTCAAGTCCCATCAAATTCTGTGATCATTTATCCATCATAACCCCAATATAAAAATCCCAAGCTCCATTAGTGAAATCTGGCTCGAGGCTCAGGAGGAGAATCCAAATCAAATTTCACTATCATAGATGGGTATCACATGCTAATGACTACTTACACTGAAAGTCTGAGTCATTTGTAACATAGTAGACTTCATATGCGTATAAAGTCTGACTGCTTTGAAGATAAACTTCGAGGTTAACTTTGACCAATCTAAGCCTCCACAACAGGATTATGAGTGCATTTACCCAATTTCATCCCATTTAAACCTCATATACTCAAAACTAAGCCAAAATCTAGTTTCAAACCTGCAGGGAGTTGTAGTGGTTACAGCTTGTCCAAACAACATTCAAATTGAAATCCAGACATATATTCATGAAGTACATGATGAGTGTTGTGCTTATGTGAAATATCACTCTGTTTTGAGCACTTAGACATTATATGCATATAATGTCTCACAGATCATTCAACACCCAAAAGAAATCATCATTATATGCATTACACCCTTAGGCCCTAGTTAGCTTGTTTTTCAAGTTAAAAGTCATTTGGACAGATAGAAACTAAGAAACTGCAGGATTAGCTAACTTAATCATTTGAAGTGTCCGCCGCAGGATCTATGGAGTCCAGTAAATCACCAGCAAAGAAGAAGAGGATGTCTGTAAAAGACATTATTGGGGCCAGTGAGCCCTATACACTGTCAAAGGAGACACTCAAACCAGCCATGGGTAGACAAGGCCACTTAGGAAAGGAAGGAGTTGCAGTATATCAAGGCACTTTGAGAGACCCATAAGGCAACGCAGTGGATATCCCAATGAATCCACGAGAGATGTTAGAAATGGAAAACTGAGAAGAAACCCTCCACGAGCTAGAAAGAGCGGACCTCCGTAACTTCTACATGACACCACCAGCAGGTGTGAATGTTTAGAGAGTATATGATGTTGAGATGTCGAGCTCTACACCTTGAGCTGGCATCCACTACGGGTCTTGGCCGCTTACGGCATTTACTCATTGGCGCGTTAGGTGATCGACACGGAGGATCTGTGCCAGTGATTCTACAGCTGGACTACACTTATAGTGCCAGCCTAGTACGCTTCTAGCGAGTTCACACTTAGTGACCGCATGTACATATGTGCTACTTTTTAGCTTTAGCACTTAGTCATTTTGTACTCTCTTTTCTGTGAAGAAGAAGAAGAAGCTTTCCATCTCTGTGTGCTTTGTGCTTGCCATGTGTAGCTCTCTTACATCCTCATTCTTTACATGGTATCAGAGCCTGTTGCAGGCAAGAGAGGCTAAGACAGCAAGAGCATCACAATCCCTTCGTTCGCAATCCATGACCACATGCCGAACAAGTTTCTGAACAGGTCTCCAAAGTGCAGTATACAGAGATTTACTGTACAAGTAGAGTGGTTGTATGTACGCTTGATTGTGGACACTCGTTGAGTGTAGAAAGCGTTACGGGAACCACGATAGCAGGTTCAGCAGATTTGCAGGTTTTTGCAGATTGCAGCTATTTTGTCTTAGTGCTTCAAGATGTCTGACGGTTTCAGTCAGATTGTTACTGAGAAGCTTGAGAAAAATAACTACCCTGCATGGAAGTTCAGAATAACAAATTTCCTAAAAGGAAAAGGTTATTGGGACTATGTAGAAGGATACAATGAAAAGGAACCAGAGATTCCCGAGGCAAATGCTACAGCAGAACAAAGGAAAGCTTTGAGGGACTGGCAACAAGGCCAGAGCAAAGTGATGTATTGGCTTTCTATGAGCATCACAGATGGCATGATGGGCTATCTACAGGATGTTGAAACCCCCTCCATTGCATGGAGAAACTTAGGCAGAGTGTTCGAGGTGAACACCAAGGCCAGGAAGCTTCAACTAAAGTCGGAGCTAAATCAGGTTAAGAGGAACAACCTCTCAATCAATGATTATGCCTTGAAGATCAAGAGTATCATTGAGGCTCTTGGATCTATTAAAGTCTCAGTGGAAGACGATGACATTGTCCGTGCATGCTTGGATGGTCTAGGAGATGAGTATGTACATTTTAGGTCTTCCATGAATACAAGAGACGACATCCCCGTGTTCCAAGATTTGATTTCTATGCTTATTCTTAAGGAGAAGAACCTTGACACATCTTCTTCTCATGGCAGAAATAATTCTGAACAGGCCTTCTATTCTAACTCCAACAGAGGTAGAGGTAGAGGTCGTGGTCGAGGCCCAAGGGGTTGCAGGGGCCAATTTCTGGAAGGTCAATCAAATCAAAACAATACAGGTGGCAGGGGAAACCAGTCTCAAGGCAGGGGGAGTTTTTCAAAGAGGTCGTGGTGCAGGATCAAGCAGGCAGCAACATACTCCAAATAGCAGAGAATGTTATACTTGTGGTGAAAGAGGCCACATGTCACGTGACTGTCCAAAGGAAAAAGCAAGTGGAAAGAGAGAACAGGGCAACTATGCATCTACTAGCAGAGATGCAGATGACAGCAAAAACGAGCGCATGTTTGTTATGCAGCATGTAATGAATAAAATGACTGCAGAGAATTCCACCCAAGATGATGTTTGGTATGTGGATTCAGGTGCCTCTAATCACATGACGTCTCGTGGAGAGTGGTTTAGAGATATGCACAAAACAGATGTGTCAGGCTATGTGCAGACAGGAGATGACACAGCTCACCCCATTGCTCATGTAGGGGACATACCTCTAAATACGAAGAGTGGGAAATTAAAGTACTTAGCAGATGTACTTCATGTCCCAAAAATTACAAAGAATCTTGTTTCTGTTGGACAAATGGTTGAGCAGGGTTTGCAGGTTCGCTTCAATCCAAATGGCTGTTATGTAGAAGATTTCCAGAATGGCTGTAAGCTGATCACAGAGGGAAAATGTGTGGGCAGAATGTTTACGTTGAATGTAGACATGCCTGAGGTAAAAGCTGCATTATTTGCACAGGGCACATGTGTTGTGGCTGATGTTGACATTTGGCACAAACGCATTGGCCATGTCAATGAGCAGAGATTGCGCAGCATGCAATCAAACCATATTGTAAAAGGTTTGCCCAAATTCAAGGTGGATGGTATGCATAAAGTGTGTGCAGCATGCCAGTTTGGAAAACAGTCAAAGGGCTCATTTCCACATGAGCGCAATGTATGTAAAAAGCCACTTGAGGTGGTGCACATAGATGTTTGGGGTCCAACCGATACTGCAAGTATACATGGTTGCAGGTATTATGTCTCTTTCATTGATGACCATACAAGGAAAGTATGGGTCTACTTCATGTGTAACAAAAGTGAAGTGTTTGGTCACTTTCAAGACTTCAAAGTCATGATTGAGAAGGAGACAGATATGCAAATCAAGACATTGAGGTCAAATGGAGGGGGAGAGTACTTCTCCAATGATTTTTCAGATTTTCTGTGAATGCATGGTATACGCAGGCAGTTTACATGCAGATATACTCCACAGCAGAATGGGGTCGCAGAAAGGAAAAACAGGCACATTGCAGAGGTTGCACGTGCATTGATGAATGAGAAGAACATGCCTCATCATTTCTGGGCTGAAGCCGTAAATACAGTTGTGTACATTATGAACAGGACAGCTACAGCTGCGGTGCATGATGTAACACCTGAGGAAAAGTTTACAGGTACAAATCCTGATTTGGCACACTTGAAAGTGTTTGGCTGCATAGCTTACGTGCATGTACTAGATGAGTTGCGTAGGAAATTGGATCCTAAAGCAGAAAAATGTATTCTTGTGGGCTATTCCCTTGAACAAAAGGGGTACAGGTGCTACAATCCTACTACACGAGAATTACGAGTGAGCAGAGATGTAGTCTTTGATGAGATGAGCAGCTGGTATAGTAATGCACATGGCACTATTGGGGCTGATGTAAAAGATGATGTGGTTGTACAAACTGTGAGGCCACAGTCACAGGTTTTGAGTGGACCACAAGAGTCCTCTTCTCGTGGCTCTGTTGAGAAAACATGGAATGGTAGACTACGTACGCAGGTTACTCCACCAACAGGTACATGGAATGTATCACGAAAAGCAAAGGAAAAGGTTGATGAACCTCCCTTTATGGCTGATGCATCATCAGTTTTTTCACATGTAGACATGGATTGAGATGGTTCTGAACAAAGTCTTGATGAGGAATTTGGAATTCCGGCTGTCAGGACACCTGGTGTAAGGAAAGTACAAGAAGATGCTAGAGGGCAAAGGAGTGACCCAGGACCACGCAGATCTAATAGAGTCAGAAATCCAGTTCAGAAATTGACTTATGATGGGTATCTAGCACATCACCAAGCCTACACGGCTAAGGTGATACAGGATGTGGAGCCCACATGTTTTGAGGATGCAGTTGGAAATGTGCATTGGGATGATGCAATGAATGAAGAGATGGCTGCATTGGAAGCAAATGACACATGGGAGTTGGTGCCATTGCCAAGTGGCAAGAAAGCTATTGGCTGTAAATGGGTGTATAAAACCAAGCATAAGGTTGATGGTAGCATTGAGCGTCACAAGGCAAGGCTGGTCGCAAAGGGTTATGCACAGACGTATGGCATAGACTATGAGGAGACCTTTGCTCCAGTGGCAAAGATGACGACTGTGAGAGCTGTCATAGCAGTGGCTGCATCTAGAGGATGGATTATGCATCAAATGGATGTAAAGAATGCCTTCTTGAATGGTGAGTTGCAAGAGGAAGTGTATATGGATCAGCCACCTGGTTATGTCGATCCAGGGTACCCAGATTATGTATGCAGACTTCTCAAAGCTTTGTATGGTTTGAAGCAGGGCTCTAGAGCATGGTATGATAGGATTGCCAAGTATCTTGTCAGTATTGGTTTTAGGAGAGCTCATGCTGATCATTCACTCTATGTACGTGAGAGTGATGTGGGGATTGTGGTCATTACCATATATGTAGATGACCTTATTATTGTTGGTGACAATGCTATGGAGATTGACCATGTGAAGGGTCTTCTCAAACAGGAGTTTGAAATGAAAGATTTAAGAGAGTTGTTCTACTTTCTTGGCATTGAGGTGATCAGGACTCCAGAGGGTGTATGGCTATCACAGAGATAGTATGCTTTGGACATGTTGTCAAAGTATGGTATGGCTGATTGTAAGCCAATTTCTATTCCCTTGGATGTGAATGCAAAGCCGAGTGCAGAGAAGGGTGATGTTGTTGAGGATGTCAACATGTACAGGAAGATTGTGGGTAGTCTAATCTACTTGACTATCACGAGGCCAGACTTGAGCTACATAGTAGGCTTGGAGAGTCAGTTCATGCAGCTTCCGAGGAAGCCACATTTGGATGGAGTACGACGCACACTTAGGTATGTGCAAGGTACTCTTGACTACGCATTGTTCTATGCAGCAGATGCACCATTAGCATTGTATGGGTATACAGATGCAGATTGGGCAGGTATCATTGTTGATAGGAGATCTACGAGTGGCTTCATGTTCTCTTTTGGGAGTGCTGCTGTTACTTGGAGCAGCAAAAAGCAGCCTACGGTTGCTTTATCAAGCACAGAGGCCGAGTACAGAGGTGCAGCAGTTGCGGCGTGTGAGGTAGCTTGACTACGCACATTACTTGAGGACTTGGGAGTGCAGGTGGACCAGCAGATTTTCATCCATTGTGACAACCTCAGCAGCATGCAGTTGGCGAGGAACCCAGTGTTCCATGCCAGGAGCAAACACATAGAGGTCCATTACCACTACGTTCGAGAGAGAGTGTTGGCGGGCGCCATTGACTTGGTCTACGTCATCACAGAGGAGCAGATAGCGGATATCTTTACCAAGGCCCTCGGAGCTGAGAAGCTTCGACATTTCCGGACTATGCTTGGACTCTGCTACATGCAGAGCTCGAGGGGGAGTGTTGAGATGTCGAGCTCTACACCTTGAGCTGGCATCCACTACGGGTCTTGGCCGCTTACGGCATTTACTCACTGGCGCGTTAGGTGACCGACACGGAGGACCTCTGCCAGTGATTCTACAGCTGGACTACACTTATAGTGCCAGCCTAGTACGCTTCTAGCGAGTTCACACTTAGTGACCGCATGTACATATGTGCTACTTTTCAGCTTTAGCACTTAGTCATTTTGTACTCTCTTTTCTGTGAAGAAGAAGAAGAAGATTTCCATCTCTGTGTGCTTTGTGCTTGTCTTGTGTAGCTCTCTTGCATCCTCATTCTTTACATATGAGCTAGTCACCTCTATTCAAAAAGATGGCAAGGTAGTGTTAACACCTTTGGATGGCCAGAAGACAGAAACTCTGATCACACCTCAAACCATAGCAGATGCACTTGGGCTCCACAATAGGGGAAGCTCAGTTCAAGAAAGAAGAGACAAGGTAAAGGTCTACGCACAAAAGAAGTTTAATCAAACATTCAAAGACTTGGTGGACCCAAGGGTTGCAAAAATATGCAAACTCTACAACCAATACTTCCACGTTTGCAACAAGAGACCATAGAAATACACAACTCCTCCCCATGCACTGGCAAAAATTATAACCTGGGCTTTGAAAAGAAACATATCCAAAGAAGTGAACTACGCCCAATACCTGCATGAGCAAGTGGTTGGCATGGGCATGGAAAAGCCCAAGTACATTGGAGGAGGGGAAACCTTCACAAAGATTGCATATGAGGCAATCGGACCTAGAGGACATTGTCCAGAGACACCAACACAGAATGAATGGTTCAAGTGAAACCTAATATTGAAGATGAGCGAGTGAAAGCAACAACTCCAGAAATCACCACAAGGCTAATAAGAAATTTGGAAACCATGCCTGAAGAGGAGCCTGTGGAGCCACCAAGGAAGAAAGAAAAAGTAGCATTGGCCAAGGAATCTAGACCCAAGGAAACACAAAGTCAAACAGTTGCTCGGATTGAAAGAATGATAGAACAGTTCAGAGAAAAAAGAGCATTAAAAGGAGATTTTGAACAGTACTGGGTGCCAGACCCGGCCAAAGTTGGAGGAAGCTCCTCTAAACCACTAGAGGACCAGCTTGACCATTACATCGGGGCATACGAAGAGACAGAAAGGTTAATCGATCAGCTAAACTTAGAGCCTTTCATGATGGAAGAAGTGCAAGACATCAAAAATAAGTTGAAAGAAACGTCGGAAACACCGGTGAAGAAGGATCAAGAGGAAGAGCAAACGCAAGAGGAAACAACACCTTCACCATCAAGTTCTCCCACACCTCCTCCGAGTCCAAACCCATCTATGCCCGAACCCCAATCATCACCAAAAGCAACAAAAGAGGCCACATTTGCACACGAAGATCAAGAAAAAATGAAAGGAATACTTATGACGATCTCATTCAAGCGGGATATACAAGGGTAGAGGATTCAACATTGGTTTAAACCCATCATGGGTTGCAAAGGAAGAAAGAGAGAGACAAGAGATCCCCAGAGACAAGGAAAGAGATGATGAATCTGAAAAGAGGAAGGTAGACCAAGAGTCTCAACAAAGAGCTCTCGAAACATACTCACCACAGCCCGGAGTACCACGGATGGTTCAAGTCCCTCTAGTGCCGCAATGGAGACCTTTGGCTAACCCATGCCGAGAACCACCTGCAAGAGTATTGATCAGTATGGGTTATCAAGTTTTATTGGTTGGTCCAATAATAGACCAACAGCTAGAAACCTGGTAGCAGCAAACTAAAGATGACATAAGAGACGCCTATCAAATACTGGACAAAGTCAGGACGCGGTCTCTTACCATTGTTGAAGAGAACATCATGCTACGTACCAGGGATGACAACATGCAAATGGAACATGAGAAACTCTCAAATTTGGTACAAGATACCTACCTGAAGGCCAAAGAAGCAAAGAAGGAGCTTGACACTCTTATTGCAACAGTAAGGGAGTCTGAGAGAAAAAGAGACACTCTCACACTAGAGATGACTGAAGCCTCAAGAGTAATCAAGTCTCTCCAAGAGCAAAAAGATTACGTCATAGTTGAATTAGAAGCAGCAAAAGACAAAGTCCTAGAGCTGAAGGAAAAATTAGAGCTCCAGGACCTTACAATCAAAAGACTAAGGGCTACACCAAGGGCGGTGAAGGAAAGTGCAAGGGCAGGTGCCCAAGTTATACAAGCCTTGGAAGAACAAATCACCACCCTACAGAAGGAATTGCGGCTAGAGCAAAGACAATGGATGCATATGAGAGAAGGATCTCTAGCTGTCAAAAGGAATATGAGAGCCGAACATAAAGCTCTCTAGAAAGAACATGAGGAACTTCAAAAGAATTTGGAAACACTGCAATAATAAATGGTTGACATGGCAGAGGAAGCTACTCAATGAGACACATTTGCACAAAGACAGATCACGGACTTGCAAAAGGAAATAGCAATTTTAAGGACAATATAGGAATCAAAACCAGGGCACAATAAAATGGAGACAAATTCTAGAGCCCATGGAAATTCTTGAAGGTGCCGAAGACATACAACACAAGGAAGAACATGAGGAGACAATGGTAGAACAAACACAGCCATTGATCGCAGAGGAGGAGACAGGTCTCTAGATTCTGATAGAAAAGACCACAATAGAATACCACAAGGCATCCTTGCAATAGGAATCAAGAATGATCCATTCTATAGGAGTTCAATGACTCGCCACAAATGTACTTAGGGAGGAATAGATGCAACCCACACTCCCATATCCTCTCCTAAAATATTAGGTAATAATAATCAAGAAAAGAGTGAAAGCGAAATCCATAGAGCCAATCTATGAAGGAGATGTCAAGAATATAGAGGTTGCAAGTAAAGTGATGGACTCTCAACCCAGATGGAGAAAGCCTCACTCCTAAAGTACCAAGGATTTTTGAAATACTTGGTGGATGCAACCCACACTCCCATATCCTCTCTTAAAATATGAGGTAATAATAATCAAGAAAAGAGTCAAAGTGAAATCCATAGAGCCAATCTATGAAGGAGATGTCAAGAATATAGAGGCTGCAAGTAAAGTCATGGACTCTCAACCCAGATGGAGAAAGCCTCATTCCTAAAGTACCCAGGATTTTCAAATATAATCAAAGATGACCTCCTATTTTGCCCAGTCCCTTGTGTCCGCACTTGGGCAAATCATTTCAGAATCATGAAGGCTCATCCAAACTGTCTTAACTACCCATCTCTGTTTGCACCCACGGAAGGAGAGATAATATGTGTCTCTTATATGGTGAAAACCCTGAAGGGCACCATTCAAATCTTCACAGGCTCTCCAGACTTGACGTGCATCATGATCAAGAAAATCTGCAAAACTTTGCTGGCTTGCTTTAAAGTGTTTGCACCTTCCAAAGCCAAGGATTCTACAATCCTATCAATGGGTGGCACTATCATTGCAATGACCTATGATCTCTCAAAACAACCATCTCCAAAGGTTTTACATTTATTGTATCATAGAATCATGTTTCTGCCCATCTATCACATGCAAGCTTTTGAAGAATATTTCTACACGGGGTTCTTTACATACAATAGCAAGATATTCGGCCCAACAGTCACTTTGGGGAATATCAGGTACGGATCATACCTAAAGCTGCTAAAACCACCAAGCTTCCACTGAAAGAAGAATAGCTCTCAATAAAGCCAAAGAGCAAGACCGGTTATGTTAGGGACAACATGGACGCGGAAGGAGGGAGTGTTGACGGTGGAATACAGAAGAAGTTTCCAAATGCATTGTACCATTATGTTTTGAAGTGGAATGATATTTTTGTAATATATGAGCAGCCATTACACTTTGTGGGAACGAGCCTCTATGGAGGAATGTATATAAGTCAATTTTTGTAACCCTAAACCCAAATTTTGGAATTAATCAAATCCAGTTATCACTGTGCGTGGTGTCTTAGAGAGAGATAGAGAGAGTGAGAGTGTGATTTCTTCTCTTCCCTACGTGCGCTACGAAAGGCCCATTGCTAAAGCAACACCACCATTGTGTTAGCAACAGTGAGGGCTTCCATACAATGCCAAGAGTGTGTGATTCCAACTATGGCGCAAAGTGAGTTCCTACAAGCTTCGGGGTGAGTTTTCTTTCAAACCATGTGTCTGTTTGGTGAGTTCTTTGCACCTATGGGTTCACGAAAAGTAGGACTATAGATTAGGTTCATATACCACAAAAAATGGTAACCTTTATTTTACTCCTTGTCCTTATACGCGATTGTCACAAGAGGTAGTTTGAGGTTGGTTATCAAGTCATAATCCATAAGATATTGACCTCCTGGTAAGAAGAATATATCTAGTGAGTTTCATGACATTTGGAATGCATTTGGCCTAGATTCGGATAGCATTAGCATTGTACATTGGATTGCTTTCACTAGTGCATTCTTGGATTTTGATTTCCTCGATTGGAGGTTGTCTTAGAAGATAAAGAAGTAGTTTCACAACCATCTTCTTGTTTCCACGCGCCTACGGGTTAAGCTTCACCCTCGTCCAACATAGAGTTGTTGCTTCTGTTCTCGCTATGCTAGCGTCCGCTTGCGGTGTACCCGCCAACAAAAACGCTTTTTCATTATCTGTTGCTTAGTTTTTTGCAATAGATTGTGTGTTCCTTGTTGTAGGTGGAGAGATTCGTTGATTATCTCTGCAGTGATTTTGACCTTGACATTACCTCCATCTTTGTCTGTGGGGGGGTTTCCCCATTGTACTGAATAGAGCTAATAAGTTCATAGGCTCTTCTGAAGTCTGTTCCCCATGGAGGTACTCTTAAAAAATTGTCCAGTTGTAGAAATCTAGCCCCTTCTAGAACTTTGGGCTTTTGGTGTAGCGTCCACAGTTCCCTTGGAAAAAGGGTAGCCTTTACTATCACTCCATCCACTACTTGGAACTTCCCGATGAATATGTTTGTAAGTATTGTTTCTAACACTTGTTCCATGATGTGAGCTTTCTCATTTGAGGAGATATCCGTGATCTCGTATGGAGCCACCTTCCACTCCCTTTGTGCTTTTGTGATGGGCATCCCGAGTCCAGTTTCACGTTGAAAATAGGGTTAAGCAATCGACCAAAAACTGTCTGAAAGTTGAAAAAATGCAAACTTTGACCATAAAATGAAAAATGAGCATAACTTTGTCAAAACTATCCCAAATTTCACCAATGCATCTAAGATTACTATAGTCACAAAGGCATGGATCACATATGAAATCTGGCTCTGAGGTACATGGATTGCGATCCATGCTGGGAAACATTTTGAAGATCTGATGATACCATATGGTAGGGATCATCAAGGTGATGCCTTGCTCCAAATTTTTTGAGGTTTGGACCACTGGTTAGGATCTTAGGTAAATTCTTGGTAATTTTATTTAGAATTAGAGAATTTGGGCATTTTGGTTTGGATTTTGGGATCCAAATGAATTGATACTTCATGGCTAGGCTTTGTGTGATGTGAAAAAAATGATGAGATTTTTTCTCTGATTTGACAAAAAGGTACATGGATCACAATCCATGTTGGGAAGGGGTTTGGGGCAATATTTTGTACACATGTTCCTATAGGTCTTCCTAGCACATTGGTGAAAATTTTTCAAAGGACTTGTTTTTCGTGTGTACTTAAGTTTCCAGTCTATGGTCATGTTTGTCTCGTCTTGACCTTTTTTTTTTTTGGATCCACTTTTGAGTACTTCCTTTAATTGACATCTGATAGTTCATTGACTCTTGTGATGATTTTGCTTGAAAACCATTGTTTTGCCCAACTCCTCATCAAATTTCATCAGTTTCTGGAATTCATCTGAAGAGGGAAATTGGTGTAGGCAATTTGCACCACTTTGTAGGTATGCCTTTGCTTTGCTTTGCCCCTAATTAGACCTTTAGTGTTTCTTCTTCTTGATCCTTGGGTCTTGCTCACTTCCGGACTCCCTTTTGTTTTAGGCTACTTTTGAATAAAGCCTTGGGAAGTTCTAGCTGCTACTCTGGTTAGTAGGTTAGCTTCATGTTCCGATCCCAACCCTATTCCATGGTGTTTTTTTGGAAATACAACCATTTTAGACTTGATTAATTCAAAAATGGCCCTTTTCAAACTGAAAGTACCAAATCATTAGATTAAATGATTTTAAAACCTCTTTTTGTAACTATTTTGCTTGTTCAATTATCCTTTTGCATCCTCCAACAACAACTGATGAGCTTCTGCCTTGATTTTGTCATCAAGGTACATGGATCGCAATCCATGTTGGGAAGGATTTTGCAATTCAAATTAGTGGAGCTTGTTCCTTGGCTTATGGGGAACTCACTGTTTCATTTTTTTTTACTGATTTTAGGGTTTGGAAAACATGGATCATGATCCATGTTCGAACTCCTATTGCCATTGTTTTTGTATGGGGTGATTTTTCCAGATGTCAGGTGTCTACTAAAAAAGGACTTTGGTGTTGGGCAAGGTTTGAACTCCCCCTTCAACTCTGACAACTTGCAAAACTTCCGTATTGGATTTGATATGATTCACTGTTTTGGTATTGTTGATGGAGTGTGGAGCATAACAAGCGATCTTGTAGCGTTAATGATCATACCTATCAAATATGGTGGAGTGCAGCAGCCAGAAACACAACAAAAATCTCTAAGATTCTCTGGCTCTCTCTCTATCTTAGTGAATGCATATGAGCTTATTTTGCCCCATTTTGACAATATGTTCCCTACCTACTCGGAATGCCTTGTTCATATCTCCTACGGTTCAAACCGTTCTTCATTCTTATATTCAATTGAAAATTGGCCTTTAATCTACAGTTTTGATCCTTCAAAAGTTGGCTCAAAATTTGTCATGTGCCAAACCTTTTCATATTTGCCATGTTCAAAGCCCTTGCTTTGAAGATTTGGTGTTTGCTCTCAGAAGTCAATTCCAACTTTCCTGGCTTGACTTATTATTTTTTGCTGATTATTTGTATTTTTTTTGTTTTTTAGTGTTTAAAATAAAAGAAAATTACCTATTGTTATTATTAATTGGCCAAAATTTTGTAAAAATGATTGCAATCACTCATACATACATATTCTTATCTCGATATCTTATTTTTTGTGAATGGTGTCAATATGGCTCATGATTATGCCCGCTAAAAGCTAAAAAGCTCTAAAAAACTAATAAAAGAAAATAAAAGGATATGATATATACAAAATGATGAGTATCTTGCTGCTATTCTCCCCTTCCCATAGTGAGTAACTGTTGTCCCTGACAAACATGTGTCAAAGTGCATGGGTGCGAAGTAGGTGTCTATGCATAGCCGTATATTGTGGCGCTAGGATGCGAATGGAAAATATGCATGGGGTAACAAATTGCGGTGCAAGATGTAGGTTTTGATGCATATGTTCAAGGGATTTTTATGATGAGGTTAGTTTGAAGCTTCGTGGTCCCAAAAACATAAGTTGTAGAAGACGCGCTCGTTCTTTGACAGTGGAACCTAGAAGTTTTGACACTGCATTGTCTTTTGATTGAAGGCTCTGTTTTAGATGCCACTAAAATTGCTTTGATGTGGACTTCAAGTTCTAATCATCCAGTGAGCGAGTTGGTTTTTGTTTCCATTTCCAAATGACTTATATTGGTTGTAAATGGTGTGATTGTATGGACCTTGTTTGCTTGACAAAAGTTGGAGCTTTTGGTGGTTGGGTGGGTGGCATTTGGGTTTGTTATGGGTTTTGTTTGTGTTGCTTAGGTTGAATTTCAGTACAATGTCATTTGGGTATCCATAATTTCTTTAGATTGGTTTGCATAATAGACGTTTTACCCATATTTTCTTGACTACCTTTCAAGAGCATCGCGGTATTGGAGTGGGGGTTGATTGAAGAGGTTTCCATAGGTAATCGGATTGTACAAATGGTGTGGTGAAATATTTGTCATCTAGCATTAGTTGTAAGGTATTATCCAACCAATTTGGTGTGGCTTTATAAGTGTGCATCCATGGAACTCCCAGAATAGCTGCTTCATTAAGGTCTATATCCGCAACCACATGAAATTGATGAGGACAAACTATTCCATCAACAATTATTGGTAAATTGACATGTCCCAAGCTGTTCATTGTTCCTCTGTTGGCCACTTTGAACCCAATAGTGTTTGGCAATAAAGGTTCCCTTGTCAATTTCACAAAGTTGGAGTAGTTGACAACATTTGCTCTTGTCCCAATGTCCACTAATGCTTGCTCGGTGGTACCATCATCAAGTTGCAACAAAATTCGTAGATCTATGCCACCTAACCACATGTAGGCTACATTTGAATGGATGCCATTGGAGGGGAATTGATGTAATTGTAATGTTGGAAATTTCTTTAAAGGTTTGCTAACTCCTTCCACTTTAATATTCAAATATTGGCCTCTTCTTTAGCCTCCTTCTTTGCTAGTCTACTACATGAATTGTTTGGAGTTCTTCTGGTGTAAGTGGGAGAAGATATTTCTTTAACCTGCAGCCACTCATTCAATTAGGCATCTCCTCACCTGCCAATGTTGCAAGCTTGATGGTGCCACTTTGCGATATATCATGTATAACAAATGGCCCATCCCTCGCTTTTTGAGTTTTTTGGAGTGTTGTTTTAGGGTATACACCAAAACGTAATCCCCTTTTTGGAACTACTTGCTAATCAAATGTTGATCATGGAAATCTTTCATTTGTCTTTTCTAACATATATACCTAGTACCATTCTCATTCTGGTTTCATCTAATTTCTCCAAGACGTTTAGTCTTTCAGATAGCTCGTGTCCTGTCCATCCTAATTGTGTTGCGACTCGAAGCATGTTAATCAAGAATTCCATGGGTAGATTTTCATTAATCCCAAACACAAGGTTAAAAGAAGTGGCTCCTATGGAAGTTTTAAACGCTACCTTGTAAGCCCATAATGTTGAGTGTAGCTTCTAGTCCCAAACAGTTCTTGAGTCACTCACTATTTTGGTGAGCACCGTGCATAAGATTTTATTGGTACTCTTGGCTTCTCCATTAGCTTGGGGGTGATAGGGTGCTGATTTGCTATGGATCACCATGAATTTGTCAAGTAAGCTTTCAATGACATTGTTTATGAAGTGCGTTTCTCTATCACTCAAAATTTCAATGAATAGACCGTATCTAGTAATGATATGTTTGAAAAGGAAGTGAGCCATAGTCTGTGCATCATTTTTTGTGTGTTGCTTTTGCTTCCAACCATTTGGTCAAATAATTTGTGGCTACTATGATGTATTGTGCTTGTGTCCTATATGTGGGAGGTATGATGGGGACTATAAAGTCTATGCCCCACTTGGCAAAGGCTCGTACTCCCATCATCGGCCGTAATGGCATTTCATCTCTCCGTAGAGGTTCTTTTGTGTGTGACATGCATCACACCTTTTGACATATACCTTCGCATCTTTGAATAATGTAGGCCATTATATTCTTGCATGAACTACTAGCCTTATAATTTTATCAGCAAAAAAATGCCCCCCTGGCTGGCTTAGTGTGCTTGTTCTAGGATAGAGAAATCTTCACTTTCAGTAGCACACAATCGTAATTGATCGTCCTTTCCCCACTTGTACAATTGGTTTGCAATCAGTAAGTAGTGATTTTCTTCTTCCTCTACAGTTCTCATTTGTGCCTTATCCCATCCCTTTGGGAAGGCCTTGGTTTTTAAGTACTCAATTATGTAAGTAATCCATTTGGGCACTTGTATTACTCGAAATAGGGTGGCATGTTCTATTGGCGATTGATTTTTACAGGTTTCACATGATTTTACATAATTATGGACACTTTTTTCCAAGTTTTGCGACTAGACCCCAAGTCTCTTTAGTCTTTGGTATGTTTGTGTTTTTCCATTGTGAAACCCCGTGTGTTGTATATGAGCGTGTTTGAGGTAGTATTGATTCTCGTTTGGCTTTACACATAGTCTCAAAATCTTGTCCTTACCTTTCTTGTAATGTCATCCAGCTAAAAGGTGGAGATTTCTTGTTCAATTTATGTCTGATGGTTATATTTATACCTGTAATGATCCTATTGTGAGTAGAGGGATGGCCTCTTCACTCCACCTTGGAACCATTTCAATGTTAAACAAGTACAGGTTGGAAGATCATCATCAACACCTTCAAGTGCTTCCCCATGGAGCAATCTTGAAAGATGATCTGCTCGCGTGATCAAACTCAAGCAATATTATAAACGAGCGAACAATCCTTCCAGTGCTGCAAGGCTTGTTTACCAGATATAACAATGATTGGTGATCTACAAAGAAAACAAACTTTTTTTCATGAAGGTAATGTCTAAATTTTTTGACAGCATATATCATTCCTAGACCTTCTCTCTTCATGGTGGTATAATTTTTCTCTGCATTGTTTAGCTGCCTACTGAAGTAGAAAATGGGAAAATTCATTTTCTTCTCTCCTGGCTGGGCCAATATGCACCCTATCTTTGTCCCTTTTAATGTGGACAAAACATCTTGTGCGTGGTCAATCGGTTGCCTGGTTGTTGACTTGAGGACTTGCTAAAAGGTGGTGGCAACCGCATGATTGGGCGTGGTATACCTTGGCGGCCTTTAGCAAGGAAATGGAAATGTTGATGGTATAACCTTGCAGGCACCTCCACCTATTTGTGAATAAGGTCTACAAAGGTGGCTGTGGGCGGTTTCTTTAGTGAAAGTTCCATCCGTTTTCCTGTCTCTTGCCCTCATTGTCATTCCTTCTTTGGGCAGTCTGAGTGCTTCTGCCACTATCTTCTTGGTAATTACCACTGCAACTTTATTACCTTCGGAGTCAGAAATTTGAGCGGTTCCATCTTCTTTGATCATGGACAAAAGCTCATAAGCTTTCTAGAATTCCACTCCACACGTCTCTTGTTCATAAAAATCTATGAGCCCTAGCCTTTGGTTGGCTTCTTTGGTCTTGGGCTTTGCAGCGACATTATACACTTCTTTTGGTAGAAGCTGCATCTCTACCTGATGTCCTTCCTCACTCTTGAATCTGCCGGTGAACACTGTGGTGTTGTGCTCCTCAAGCTGTTCCTTTGAGAGATAGGTCGCTTTTGCATTCTTGACTGAATCAGGGTCTAGTTGGTATGCGGGTAGCTCTTGCAACTTTTCTTTTTGGTTGAGCTTTTTCTTGGCCCTCTTTGCTGATTGCATGGCTCCTATTCAGTGTGAATAAAGTGTCAAAGTTAGCAAATTTGACATATTTTTCTCTAAAGTGTCCTTCAGTCTGAATTGTTGACAATTTTGGTCCAATTTGCTTCAAATCAATTTTTGAACAAGCATAGATGCATAAATACATGTAAGAAACAAAATTGTAAAGTAAAAAAAAAATTGCAACAAAAGTAAATAATCGCGATTATTTACAGATGAGTAATTACTTCAACTTTTTGCAAACTTCGGATCACAAGCTTGAAGTATATACCAAATACATACTCTGAGTGAAATATGGACTCATTTAGATGCATAGGATGAAAATGGTATGAGATTTTGTCTTTAGGGCTCTAAACCAGTAAATATAAAGGAAATTTGAGATTTTGAGCTCCAAAATGGTTCAAAATTCGCTAGCGGGCTGAACACATCATGTACTTTGGATGTATGATGGAAAAATACCAAAATTCTCCCAGTTTGGCATGAAAGTAAATAATCCCGATTAGTAACTTTTCGACCAAAATGAATTTTTTTTGGTACAACTTAGTTCTAGGCATTGTATAGACCATGTGTATGTGATATGAGGTGATTTAGATTAAAAAAAGTGGTCCATAACTCAGAATTTTGCTTGCACAGACTTCCTTGCGTTTTTTGGCAATTTTCCAAGTTATATGTGATGATTTTGGCTCATACTTGATTTTTGGCATATAATAGGTGTGTACAAATGATAAGTGAGGTGATGATACAACTTCCAAGCAAAAATAGTGCAAAAGAAAATAATCACGATTATTTACAGGAGTCACATTTTTCTTGCAGACTTGTCTGTAACATAGTTTTGAAGCAACTCATCCAGTTTTGGCTCATTTGGAGTCAGTTTGACGTCGTATGTCGAATTTGACACTTTGTAGCCTCTGAGCCGTTTTCTGCATTTTGAGGGCTTTGCTTGCTTGATTTCATGAAACCAATCATATACATTGTATATAAACCTCGTAGGCAAGCTGTCTATGGAGTCAGAACCAGATTCTGACATCTGCCAAAAACCTAGCTTTTCTACTGGGGACCCCCCCGACCCCTGTTGAATGATCAACTAATGATATAAAAAAGGTCTATTCTACTAGCGCATGCTACAATTCAAATATCATCCAATTTGGTCGAGCTGACAGGCCGCTATGGTCAGTTTTTGGTCGTAGGTCTTTGTGCACTGCTCGGATTCTAGGGTTTTTTCTAGGGGTTTAGACTAGCTACCGGCCATAGAAAATGGATCACTGATGAGTAAATAACTTACCCCTCATGTCTCGTGTGAGACGGCGCTGAAAACAGGCAACTGTAGACTCCGAAAAGTACGCGTGAAAGAGGTCGAAAAGCTCTCTCTACAAAGGTAACAAGTGGAAATGAGGTTGTTTTAGCCTACTTGGGATATCTATACCCGGACTTCCCGAACCATTTTTCCCCAGATTCCCCCGTTAGTCCTACTAGGCCATGAAATTTAATTTATGTTAGACTCAAAAATTTATCCGATCGATTTCTTGTAGCTCATTCTGCAAGAATTTTGCAAAAGTAGGTCTGGCCACCTAATTTAGGCTTCGAGCTTCCATCTTCCAATTCCATTGAATTTTTTGTTCTTGTCCGCCTTCTCTTTCTGATCACAAGTGTGTCTTCTATTTTTCCATATGAGCTCCTTTGCTATTTATTGTTAATTTTTGACATGTTTATTGAAAAAATCAAAGAAAATAACAAAATGCGCTAAAAAAGCAAAGTGAAAATCCAATAATTAAGAAAATCCATTGAAAAACACAGCATTATTGTTTTTTGTTGGATTTCTCCATTTTTAAGTCTCCTTACCGAGAAAATGATGAAAAATAACAAAAAGGGACTATTTTTCTATTATTTTTTGATAGTATATACACTATTTACACTCATCGGGAAGATATTATCAATGAATTTTCTCTTGATGATGACTTATAAGGGAATTTAGGTAATTTTTCAAAAAATCACACGTTAACGTCGAACTTTTTCCTTCCTCTTCAAACATCGTCTTTAATTACTTAGTAACCTTCCATCCCTCCTAGATGGTGTACTTCGGGAAGACTGCGTGCATGGGTAGAACAATTGTGTCTTATGCATAGCCGTGGTTGGCTCTACCATGCTTTGAAGATCAATGCAATTCAAACCAATATGCTGTGCAAGAGCTGCGTCTTGAGTAATTAACTCAAGGGTTTCTGATGTCGAGGCTTTCTGATGTTGTCTTACAAAGAGCAAATCTTCTAGCTTGTGTGCTCTCTACTTGATTGTACCATCAAGATGCTTCAGCACGCTGATTGTCTAAGCTGTTTGTAGCACTTTTGACTGTTGTCGAGCTTTTTCTCGCCATTGGTAGGGTGGTGTGCTTGGTGTGGAATGGTGTGGTGGAGTCTTTCGAGACTTAACTCTCCATTGCTTGATTGGTTTTACTATCTGTGGAGAAGATATGTTCTCCTTTTTCTGCCAAATCCATTTCAAGTTAGGTTCCTTGCTTGGAGAAGCTCGTCTTTGTGTTTTGAACCTTGGAACCTTCTTTGGTTTAGTCGCTTAAGTTTTAGGTACCCAGATTTGAATTGGCTTGTCCTTAAGCTATGCTTTTGATACCCAAATTTTCTTGACTCCTTGTATGCTACTTGTAGCAGTTGATTGTCGAGAGGATGGAGAAGATTGATTGATTCATGGTTTGTTCTGCTGATTTCTCCCTTTCCATTCCTCCTTGCTTGGTGCAATTGGAACAACGAGTTGCCTGCCTTTAGGTTATAGCTTGAGCTGATTTGTATCCCAATCTGGTACTGCCTTGTATGTCCGCATCCAAGCAATTCCAAGAGTCATTGTCTCATTCATGTGTTCATCTGGTAATCATACAAACTGATGAGGACATGAACATCCATGTACTATCACATTCAAGTTGACTACTCCCAATGTTGGTGTTGGGTTCTTGTTGCATCCTTTTATTGTCGCTATTCCTACTATCAATGCTTGACTTGTTGCTTTCTTGTACGTGGAATAACTAACTGCATTTACTCTAGCTCCTGTGTTGACCAAAGCATTTGTGCTATGATTGTTGAGTTGTACTCTGATGCACAGGTCCATTCCGTCTAACCATTCATGAATAACTTGCTGTTGTTTAATCCTCGTTTTCTTGTCTGCATGCATTCTTTCTAGCAATTCATTGGTTAGTGAAAAGTTGTATTTCTTTTAACGACATCCACTAATCCAATTAGCCATTGGTTCACCATCTAGGGTGGACAACTTTACTGCGCCACTTGGAGATACATCTTCAATGAAAAACGGTCCGTTTCCCTTTTTCTTAAACTTGGAAATGTGTTGCTTAAGGGAATAAACTATAACTAAGTTCCCTTTCTTGAATATTTTTGTGATGGGATGGGAATCAAAAAACTGTTTTTGTTTCCGCTTTTGTGCATAGATGTGAGCTATGGCAATTAGCCTTTGCTCATATAGATTTTCTAAATCTTTTAGTCTTTTTGACAATTCATGTCTAGTCCACTCAAGATCCTTAGCTACCCTTAATGTCGGCACTAGAAATTTTATTGGTAGTATGACATGAAGACCATAAACAAGGTTAAAGGGTGTAGCATTTAAAGCTGTTTTGAATGAAACCGGATAAGCCCATAGACCAGCATGGAAATTCATTTCCCAGTGTGTCCTTCCTGAACTAACCACTTTAGTCAATATCGAGCTAAGAATATTATTCGTATGCTTAGCTTGTATTTGCCTATGGGTGATAGGAAGCTGATTTGTTATGGATGACCATAAACTCATTAAGGAAATACTCAATTATCTCATTGAGGAAATGAGTTCCCCGATCTCACTGACAATTTCTATTGGCAGTCCATATCTCATGAATACATACTCATATAAGAATGCGACAGTGGTTCTGGCATCATTCTTTTGAGTTTCTTTAGCCTCGGCCCACTTGGTCAGATAGTCCGTAGCTACAATGATATATTGAGCTTGGGTTCTATATTGCAAGTGGCTGTATTGGCCCAACAAAATCTATACCCCACTTTGCAAAAGCTCTAGCCCCCATCATTGGTCTTAAGGGCATGCTATCTACACGTGTTGGCATTTTTGCTCATTGACAAGCATCACATCTTCGAACATATTCTTGGGCATCTGCAAAAAGTATTGGCCACCATATGCCTACCATTAACACTAGAATGGTAACCTAACAGGACATAAAAGTGTCCTTTCAGGGTTTTGGGAAAAAATTCCAAAACCATAGTAGATCCACTCATTTTGAAAAATCCTTTCATGAGCTTATAGTTCAATAACTATTACATATGGAAAAAATGAGAAACTTGTAATTTTTCTCATCCCTTGGTCACTACAAGCTTCCAAAGTTGATGGACCAGTGCATTTTGCCCAAAAGAGCAATTTCTTACGGTTGATTGCATATAAATAATAATGGAGATTTTTGTAGGACATGAGATAAAATGCCCCGTTAACTTCAATGGGTTGGTGACCAAAAAATATGGTTGCTTTTACCTCACTAATTTTTTTTTGGGCCAAAAAAAAGGTACAAAGAAGTTGCATTTTTGCCATTCTACGGACCTATCATCAAAGTTTCTATAGTCACGCTGAATACAGATACTATATACATGTTTTCTTAGTTCCCTTTGGGCCTGTGGATTCAAAAAGAGCCATGGAGCATGTCAAAAGGATAATGGATCTCTTACAATTGGAGCCTTGGGGGCAATGATAAAGTGCTAAATACAGCAAACATGAAAAAACTGGGTTTAGCATTATGACCTCTAGAAACCCATAGAAACTACTCAATATCTAGCCAAGTTTGTAGTCTATGATTAGATATGGTAACTACCCACAAAATACACACAATTGGCCTAAGAAACTAGCAATATTGAGAAAGTTATACTTGCTACTCTAAAATGTATCGTATTCTTCAACAATAAAAAAACTCAACCATCATCATATACTATGCTATATAGCATATTAGGTCCCCCAAAACTCAAGGAAGATTAGCTTTATGTTATACATTACACTTACACAATCAAAATTGAATTTGGATATCAAGAAAGCCACCAAAAAAATCATAAAAGTGCTAATTTTGGCCAAAAAACACGATTATGCAATTCTTGTAAATTGGTCATAACTTTCAATTTGAACACTTAGCTCTCCCTACAAGCATCAAAACATGTTGAGAACTATGAAGGCCTAACCTCTAGCCATCTAAACCTCACAAACATGAACTTTAGAGTGGTATAGTTGCCAAAAATTGAAAAAAAGCCAAAAACAAGACCCGTTTTTTCACACAGTTTAGGTTCAAAAATGTTGTGCAAGAGTAAGGTTAATGGTGAGATGGATACTCAAAAAAAAATGCTAAGTTTTTTTCAGCTCATAAGGCAACTTTGTGGATGTATAGCACCTAGAAATTCATTTTCATACTCTTCAAATAATTCAAGCAAAATGGTCACTTAACAGGACACAAAAGTGTCCAAGGACATAAAAGTGTCCTGTTACCATTCTAGTGTTAAGATTGCTCTTGCGGTGGTCTCACTAGAAAAGTGACCTCCAACTAATCCAGCATGTGCTTGGTCTATAATCAAAATATACTCGTCTTCCTTTTTCCAAAGACGCAAATGTTGATCCTTACCTCTTCGATACAATTGGTTTCCAATAAGAGCATAGTCTCTTGCTTCAGTTTCAATTGCTCTTTGATGACGTTTACTCATATCCTCAGGAAATGTTTGGTTTGATAAGTAAGTAACCAGATAGTTACTCCACTTAGGAACATGCAACATTTGAGACAATGTTACATGAGGTATGGGTATTTGTTTTTGACATTGAGGACAATCCTTTACAAAATATCGAACATCACTCCTCATAGTTGGCCAAAATACTCCAAGTATCAAAATTCATCGCATAGTTTGGTCTTTCACAAAGTGAAGTCCTACTATGGTAATATGTGCTTGACTTAGGTACTGGTTTTTCTCTTCAAGATTAATACATAAGAGCAATATTCCATCTTGATTTATTTTGTATAGCCTACCAGTTAGTAATTGATACACAGCCGATTGCTCGATTGATCCGATTGTAATAGGAAGTGGTATTTGTAAATCCACTTGAGCTATGGTCATCAATGATACCATGTTTTCCGACCATCGAGGTATCATTTCCGTGGAGAACAAATAGGCATGTAATAGATCATCGTCTACCCCGTTAGGTGATTCTCCTGAAATAATCCTTGACAAATGATTTTCTCTTTGATGTGTAGTGCCTTTTTTTACAACCATAGTGAAATCAAATTCCAGAAGAATGATGAACCATCTCACTATTCTTCCCGTGCTCCATGGCTTGTTGACCAAATACAACAAAGCTTGGTGGTCTACTGTTGACTGTTGGGTCAACAACACAACATAACTCAAGTTTCGTACCAAAGTCTTATCTTTTGCGAGTTATAAAATGCTGCGGATTATGGCTATAAACGTCATTTGTAATGAGTAGTTATTCTAGTTTCAGAATCCGGGGTGCAATGGCACTTCCAGATTGTAAATACAAAGCCATTTGACCCTTTCAACCCCATTTTTGGTTAAACCTAAGGTAGCCTTAGTATATAAGGTACCTAGGTCATTTTGTAAAAAAAGACTTTTTTATCATAATCAAACTTAGCGCTGCCGTCTACTATGTGTGAGAGAGTGAGCGTGAGCTTCATCCTCTTGCTACTCCCGGATCGCTCAACACATTGGAGATCCGACTGCACCATTGCTGTAGGATCGAGGAGAGCTACGCGACAACACCAAGCATTCCATGCGAGACGAAGCGCAAACGTCGACGCATCTACAAGCTATTTGTGGCCGTAAGTGTATCAAACGATGTCTGTTTTCTGCGTGCTAGTAGTCTATGGAATCGTGGCGACATAAGCTACGCATAGGTACTCATAAATTTTAGTTTCGGGAACTTTCAAAATTCTACTCTGTCATCCTACGCATTTTCCACAGACGGGTTTAGAGTGAGGGTTTTGAGTGTAGAAGTGTAGGGACAGGTGTATCCTAGTGAGGGGATGGTGTTCCTTAAGTTTCCTACGAATCTGGCATGATTAGGTGAGTTACCTTCCGTATGTGTGTATGTGGCTAGGTGGTGTAGTTGAGAGCAGTGAGGTTCTTGATTGTGGTTTAGTTGGCCTTCCTGAGTGTTGTATGTGTAGGATGGTCTCAGCCTGACAAGGTTAAGAGATTTCCTTCGTGTGCCTATTGTGTCATTTGTGTCCTCGATTAACATTATGTTGATCTAGGTAGTGTTTGCATGCACTTCATGGGTGTGTGAGTCGCTTCCCGTCCAACATTGGCGCTGCTGCCGGGGACGCAAGGACCTAAGTAGGTTTCCTACTAACACTCGTGTGATGGTTTCTTGATTTAGTTTCGGCTAAAGAAAGCGTTTTTCTTAAGTGGATCCGGAAGAGGATATTCCGCGATCAAGTGGATAGCCAGGAAGGGTGTGTCTTGCCGAGGGTCTGCGACTAGATAGGTTTAGTTAGGATTTGTGGATTAGAGTAGTTGTTGGTGGTCGAGTGATTTGTGAGGTGATAAAAGCGTTTACTAGTCCGTGTGTGGCAGTGAAGCGTTTTTCTACTCTAAGATGCAAAACCCCATATGACTTGTAGGAGTAGCTTTAGGTAAGTGATCCGATTCTGATCTAGAGCTATTCATGAATGAATTATTTGCTAAAGTGCTTGATTGCATTTGAAATCACGGAAAAGTGTGCTTTTGAGGGTAAAAATACATTAAACAAGCTTTTGTGGATATTTTTGTATGACTGACTGATGCTGTGCATATAAAACAACATTTGCAAGGGTTCTGTGAAAAAAACCTGCAATTCTGTAAACATAGACATCCTACGCGTAGGATGTCTCAAGGGGGTTCTGGAGACCAAATTTGAAAATTTGTGACTGCACCAGTGGGTTCAGAGGGTTGGTTTTACCCTAGTAACATATTGACTTGGGTGTTTTTCCCTATTTTTGTTGACCGAAAGCCAAAAGGCGGAGTCAGAAAACGTAAAATTTCAAACAAGGCTTAAATTGAGTGATTTTTGCATGTTTTTGCAATTGTGAAGGATACTTGCACTTTCTGAGAGCATAAGGAAGCATCAAGGACACTTCAGTCTGAAAAAATCAGTAGTAGACATCCTACGCGTAGGATGTCTACAGGGTGATCTGGTGGAAATTTTGAAAATCTGAGGTTACGAGTGTGTTTAGAAGGTAGGTTTTAGCCTATTTTCAGCTGGAAAGCGGAAATTTGACCAAATTTTGACAGATCAAAGCCAAAAGACGAGAATTGCCAGACATCCTACCCAAATTGTGCCCAAGGCATAATTTTTGAAACCAAGCCATCGGATGACTCCGAAGGCATGTTCTAAATGTTGTATTGAATGCATGTGAGAGTTTTTAGCTCATTTGGATGAGAAAATTGGGTTCAAAGAAGACTTTAACACTTTTGACTGAAAAAGGCAAGAACAACTTAAAATTGGGACTTTTGAAATCCAAACGAATATCAAAGCATACCACTGGGTTACTGACATCAAGGGGAAGCTGTGGGACAAGTCTGGGGTCAAACAGGCCAAAAAGACATCCTACGCGTAGGATATCATATGTGTGATTTTGCACTCCAAACGAAATTCTGAGCATACCACAGTGATCAGCACCTTAAGGAGAGTCTGTGGTTCAAATTTGGGGCAATTCTGAGCAGTTAGACATCCTACGCGTAGGATGTCTAAGGCATTATTTTGAAACCAAAATTCTACTGTGACCATACCATGCTGTCATATAGCCTTAGATAAGCCTCCTAGTCAAATTTGGTCCAATTTGGAGTTGATTTGACTTAGGAATTCATCAGAACAGACATCAGGCTTCTAGAACAGATTTTTGATCATTTGACCAACCCATGGGTGTTAGAATTAAAAAGTAAAAATAGTTGTGAGATCAGCACATCAAGGGGAAGGTACAGTGCAAGTTGGAGCTGAAACAGAGCAAAAAGACATCCTACGCGTAGTATGTCTTCAACTTGATTTAGGACTCCAAACCAACTTATGAGCACACCATTGTGATTAACACATCAAGGAGAAGCTGGGGTGAAAATTTCAAGTCATTCTGAGCAAAAACACATCCTACGCGTAGGATGTCTCAAGGCCATTTTTAGGTCCAAATAAAATTCTGAGCATACTATAGTGTTGCTGGACTCAAGGGGAGTCTCTGGACCAAATTTTGTTAAATTCTGAGCATATAGACATACTACGCGTAGGATGTCTCTAGGCCAGTTTTAGGGTCCAACTGTACTTTTGACCATACAAAAGTGTTCACAGTGTCACAGAGATCCCAATTCTTTTTTCAAAATTGAATTTGGACTCATTTTGACCATTCTAAACTGCATTTCACTGTTTTGGCCGTAACTTTCACAAACGGTATCGGACTGGAAAAGTTTTTATATCAAAACATAGCCTGAGAAAGGCAACCATTTAGTTCAACTTTGAAAAAAACGTTGTTTGAGGCCTCAAAATTCATCCGGAATTTAGGGGTGTCTGAAAGCGACAATTTGCGAGAATTGTGACAAAATGGTTGCGGTTTTGGACATAGTTTCGACTTTTCCCTAACCAAAGCACTTGAACACAGTGGACTAAGTCTACTTGAACCAAGAAAAAGATCTTAAGCCCAGAAATCATGTCTACCCTAGATTCAAACGCAGCTTACACAAGCTTGGAGATCCCGAAGATAGAGGAATATCCTCCCACAATGGATCTTCCAAACTTGCAATTAATAAAGACCCATCTTGTCGAGAGAGTTTGGATGATTGGTCATGAGACTGAAGGACTATATAGATACATTGACGACAATGAGGTCAATCTTTCTAGGTGCTCAGATCCATACGTAGAAGAGATAACGGATTACAAGCTCTTATATGTCGACACATACGGAGTCGACTGTCAATGGAGATCTATAGTTGTTGACAAGTATGGACGAGAATACAGAGTTGTAGAAAGCACAAATCCATAGACTGTACTAGAAAGAGGTGGATATTTGGTCAATGAAGGACCACAAATGCCTGCACCAAACACGAGAATTCCTATAGGAATTCCAAGAAGCGAGCCACCAGGATTCCCTTCAAGAGTGATAACCAGAGAAGGATTGGGAGAGTCTCTGGTTAGACTTGTAGACAATCCACGAGTTAGACCATCCCAAGTCCAGAAATGGGTAAACAGAAAATACTATGGAGATAAAGATCCAAGAGATCACGTAGCGGCTTTTAGAAGAGTGATTAGAGCAGAGGAAGTTTCAGATTTTGCAACCCAGTTTGCAGGATTTGGATTGACTCTAGAAGATGACGCAGCTACATGGTTCGACTCGGTGGAAAAATGGGATTTTGAGACCCTAGATGAGCTGTTTGAGGAGTTTATTGAAGAATTATCCCCAAAAGGCATTGCTCACAACACGGTCTGGCAAATCCATAGATTTAAACAGAAAGAGAATAAATTAGTACGCAAAGCATCATTACGGCTCAAGAGATATGTTAAGCTTTGTCCGAGAGCGGAATTACCTACGCAAGCACGACTGATGCTAATCTTTATCTAGGGAATGAGAGATGAGGGCCTTTAGAAGGATCTGCATATAATAAGGAGGATGACACTAAACGAGTTGATCAAAGAATCTCTTTATCTAGTGGATAACTGTGAGGCATACAAAGAAAAAGACTTAGAGAGTCAAGGAGATGACACATCCTCTCAACACAGTGTTTCACAGATAAGTGAGTCCATTACCAAGCCAACGGCTCCTATTGATCAAGAAAAGCTTATCGACGACTTGGTCAAGAGGTTGATTCCTCTTGTAAGGTCTGATTCGGGAGAGCCGAAGTGGTGTGAAATTGAGAGAAAATGGACGAACCATACGGGGGAAGAGTGCTATTACAGCATGGAAAATGCTAGGGAGAGGTATGTACAACCTGTTCCAGAAGCACCTACTCCACCTAGATACCGGCAATACGCCAAGACTAGTGGGAGTATTAAGGCCACATCTTGTCTTAGGAAAACAACCTCCACTGTCAGGTGCTAGAATGCCGGTAGACATGAGATACATGCCAATGATGGAAGCATTCAATAAACCAACGCCAGTACCAGCTACAATGTGGTATAGCAACCAAAGTGGGTAATACCCTTCGGAGCAACAAAATGTGAGAGAAACACATGGAGTGGTGAGGCCGGTACAACCTCCACCTCCTCGGTTTCAGTCGAAAGAAAGAAGGTATGAAACGGAATAAAGAACATTGCAATTCATTGCAAATAGCGGCTTATCTAGGTCAAAGCTTGCTTATAGCCAAGAGGAAATGCTAAAAGAATCTCCTCAACCAGAGACAGATTGTCACAAAAGTCGTGACAACCACGTGGTCAAACAATGTCCTCATACGGAGATCACTGAAGTAAATGCCTATTGTCTTGAGTGTGGCATCACTCACTTGATCCCCGATTGCCCGAAAAACCCAAACCAAATCAGGAAAATCATGACAAATGTATCAGGGATTGTTCAGCTCCCTAGTAGCTCAGAAAATGAAAATGTTGTACCAGTTCAAGTAGTTACGAGAGCACAAGCTCAAAAGAAAGCTGATGAGAATCCAGAGACAAAGAACATGGAAAGTGACACGAGTCCAAAGACAGATGAGGGACCAAAGACAGACGCACCTAGTCAGAAAACCAAGAGCAAACGAAATAGTTGGAAAGCTAGAAAGACTAGGATGAAAGCAAGCAGGGAACGAGAGAAAAAATCCCTAGTGGAGAAGCTTACCGAAGCCTAGGAGAAGATAAAACAACATGAGGAAAAGGAGGCACCTTCTCTTACACAGATGGTTAAACCTCTAGAAGAACCATCTACGGATGAGAAAACGAGAAGTGCTAGTTTAGGAGGATCTGTATTGGCAGAGAAGGTTAATGAGACATTAGATGCCCTCTTGCAAGCCTATGATGTGAGGCTCAAAAACAACCAAACCCAAGAACAAAGGTGGATGACATATCCCTATGCGGAACTAGAAAAGCAAAGGTTTGAAATGTGCAAGAAAATGATTCAAAAAGTCCAAGCTTTACTAGAACCACCAATTGCAAAACCTGAGGATGTGATCCGTGTCATGCCTACACAAGTAATCCCACCAAACCAGGAACTAAAAGAGCCAGATTCTAGTCATAAGCACAGACCAAACCTCAAAGACCCAGCATTAGAACCAAGGATAGTACTGAATACCACGGATAACTCTTTCGAGGGATTTCACCAAGCTATACCTGAGGATTTTAAAGAGATAGATGGTCTTAACGAATTTTGGAAACAAGTCAGAGAGGCCAATGAAGCCGATGACCTAAGAAGACGAGTAGACAAGACTGGTGATGAACGAGGAGTGTTTCTACCACCAATAGAGGAATTTGAGACTGGACCTCAAATGGGTCTAGACGTACAATCGTGTTGGGGGGATAAAGGATCTGTACAAGCTATGGATAGTCAACCCCATTCGCTAAGAACACTACCGTACTACATGGGAGAGTACGAGACCAAGTCAGATGTGGTTGCAGTCCCATCACAGAGACTGTCTCCCAACAAGGCCATCGATTCAAAGGGGCTAGTAGATATTCTATCTACCCCAGTCACCTGTACAATAATGTTAGCCGAGTTGCTCAGAATAAGACCAAACATGTGGATAAATGTCTAGAGAAATTTGGTGTAAAAACCCCAATGACTCAAATCAAGGAAGGCATCAAAGAGCTTGAAATGCCTCAACTAAATACTAGGCCAATGCCATTAAACAAGGTAGGTGAGTATTACGAGGGAGAACATGGAAACACCCCCCTTCCTGTAGAATTCAATAATGTAAAAACCATGGCAATCCTTGATAGTGGAGCTGGTGTGGCCATTGCAACCAAAGAGGTTTGGAAAAAATGGGGAAAACCTGCCTTGATATCCACACGAATGACCCTGCAGCTTGCAGACAGACACAAGGAAAATCCCCTAGGCCTGCTAGAAAAAGTACTTGTTACTTCTTGTGGCATTGAATATGAACACACTTTTACTGTTGTCGACTTTGGCAAGAAGAACAACTATGAAATCATTCTGGGAAGACCATTCATGCGACAATTGAAAATGGTCCAAGATTGGGGTTATGACCATATATACCTGAGACATATGGAAACCATAACAAAGGTAAACTTGAGGGACCATTGCTATAGGGATGTGACGAGAATACTGATTGAGGAGTTTGATTCTGCCACAGTAGCAGGATCAGAACTTCCAGCTTGGTTAGGTAAGCCTAAAGACCTATGGATGTGTGGAGCTTCACAATGTGGTAGCTTGAAACATGAGGAATGTATCCTAGAACGGGTTATAGAGGATATGGACTATATCCCATAACCATTTCCTGAAGAAGAGTTAGAGCCTTTTGGATGGGAACACATCTTGGCTACTCTGGACGTGTGCGCCGTGGAGGATGCTCCCACAACAAAGTTTTGTGATGAAAATGGCTATGATGTCGTTCCTTATTTTGCAGTGAGTGTAATCCAAGAGAACGAAGAGAACCAGACATTAACAAGCTCTCAAAATAAGGATCAAACAAGGAAATGTGGAGAATCAAAAGATGAAGAAGACGACGAGTTCTATGACTCTGTAGAACACTTCGAGCTTCAACAAGATCAACGACCCAAGAATCAATGTCATCGCTACACGAATAAAGTGCATCAAAAGTGGATTCCAAAGTCCACCGTGAAGACACAGCCACCACAAGCACCCTCATACATGGCTCCTAATAAGGATACAAAGACTCAGCTAGGAGGAATACGACGAGAGAAACGAGCTAACAATGCTCTAATCAATGGGCTAGAAAATTCCTCCAAGAAACTACCACCCACGAGCAAACAGATAGTAACTTTCCACTACCAGCCAAAAAATCAAGGGAAAGTACAAGAAGTCAACCTTGCTGAGGATAGTAGCAATAGTGATGAATCTTACGAGATCCCCTATCATCAACTCAGGCCATCACTATCACCAACCCCTTCAACAACAACCATGACAGGTCAAAATAATAGGACAACAAGACAAAGACAAAAAGCTTGACAAATCTGGATACCAAAAAGCCAGATCGGCCAAAAACAGATATGGATCAAGAAGACAAAGATCTCTAATGACAAATCACAAGATCCAACACCAAAACAAAAACAAGGAAAGTGTGCACAAACGGGTAAGAATATCACAAAGTCGCAAGCTTTGACAACTCAGGTTTGGGCTCCAAAGAAGTTGATTCAAGCACAAAAAAATCAGGAATTCATTTGGATTCCAAAACAACCACAGCATCAACTTTCAAAGCCTAAATCCCGTCCCCAACCAAGCGTACAAGGGATGAAGCAAATACCACTGTCGACTCACACAACAAAAAGGGGGATCCCAAAGAAGTCTCTTCAAACACAAACAAAGCAAGGGCAAGTATCGGTTCCCAAACGAGAGTCAGCAACAAACCAGCCAATAATCGCAAAGAAATGGGTCCCAAAGAAGAACACAAAACTGATGTCAGTGCATCGCCGGTTGAATTCTTACAATTCTTCCTACGATTACAGTACAGTTAGAAGAGAGAAAGTTGCTTCAATCGAGAAACGATACAGGAGCTTCAAAGACCATTACATTGCTTAGAATAGGAAGCCTCGCTAACAAATGCCAATAAGAAAATTGCTTATACCCACATCTTGCACAACATAAATCTTTTCCATGCATTGATTGTGTATACATAATAGGGCTACATTACAAGGCCTGCATAGGCACAAATTTTAATTGCCCAAGCACAACATATACTCTTTGCGATACCCTGTCGTAAAGGATGACTCCAAATAGGAAGGGGGGAGGCATTCTGAATGCGGACCTAACATTATGACTATTAGAGGGCAATGTTTTGTGAGATGCATTGAATTTTTACGTTTTATTGTGATAATTTTTTGACAAAATTTAGAGTATATTCCCTCATAGTAGTGTTGCAAAGGACTATGGGGACAAAATCCATATATGAGCCCCTAGGGACATGTGTATAGTATACATAGCATTTAGATTTCTATTTGAATGATTTTTCTTTTGTTGAGTTGTTTTAAGATTTTCTTTGTTTATTATTAAGATTTTTTTTAAAAAAAAAATCCATAATCCACATGAAGAAAAGACTGACGAGAGGCCTGAGCACTACAAAGAGAAGAAGGTATAGGGAAACGATGAAACTTCACGAAGTATGTCTCAGCAGCCACTACAACAGCCGAAGAACTTGTCACAAAGCAGTGTCAATATGCAACCGACAAGTCATACAAGTCAGAGTCGAGTAGCTACGCCACAAAATGAGTGAGGTGTTAGTCCCAAAGCTTCAAGTAATATTCTCTGTGGTCTAAGCGTCTTAGCTATTCTAGGTACTGCTCAAGCTGGAAGAGTTGAGCATATTTACGTTGTGTCGCTCATGCTGGTATAGGTGAGCAAAAGAGTCGAAGTCTAAGTACTTAAGTCTGGTGAAGTGAAGGAGAAGGTCCAAAAGACACTCACGTACTGAGCACAGTGAGATACGAGTGGAGAAACTTCTACATCGAAAACCCTTCTTGGAAAGGTGGAAGCTATTGAAACATCTTATGATGTCACATGTGCTACATTTATTCCTCGAAACACCCATCATCTCCTTCTTTCACATTGCATGCTTTTGTTGACAAATTTCTCGTATGCATATAGAGTGTCCCATAATTGGAACTTGCATCAGGCACTCTTTCTGTGTTTCACCCAAGCACTCACCTTACATGAACATGTACTTCACATTCAACTACTCAACTCCAATAAGAGCGTATACCAAAGGAATTTTTTTCCCACCGGGTTTTTTCCCTTTGGTCATCCAGGTTTTAGACCGTAATCTAAAGACACCTATCACCATCCTCTTGTACTTATTCCTTCTACATCAACAATAAGGAGATGCTACTCAAATCAATTGACAAATGAATTGGAGCACCAATTTCAGATCATAGCATACTTCTCCTCAATGGCGAGTCGAAGAATGGCCTACAATGACACAGATGCAGACAACACTAACAACATGATTTCACAGGAACAAAGAAGTTACCAATGAAGAAGAGCAGACACAAAAGTATCCGAGGATCTCAAAAGATGAATGGTTATGCTGAAAGATGTCCACTCTAATGGATCATAGTTCTTGTTGTGGTTCGACAAAGATACAAGCAACTCAACAGATGAAGCCAAAACGACAGCAAAGACCACATCGCCCTCGACAATCAGGTCATGTCGGGGACGACATGCACGCGGAAGGGGGGAATGTTGACCGCTGGGTCAACAACACAACATAACTCAAGTTTCGTACCAAAGTCTTATCTTTTGCGAGTTATGAAATGCTGCGGATTATGGCTATAAACGTCATTTGTAATAAGTAGTTATTCTAGTTTCAGAAGCCGGGTGCAATGGCACTTCCAGATTGTAAATACAAAGCCATTTGACCCTTTCAACCCCATTTTTGGTTAAACCTAAGGTAGCCTTAGTATATAAGGTACCTAGGTCATTTTGTAAGAAGACTTTTTTCATAATCAAACTTTTAGCGCTGCCGTCTACTGTGTGTGAGAGAGTGAGCGTGAGCTTCATCCTCTTGCTACGCCCGGCTCGCTCAACACATTGGAGATCCGACTGCACCATTGTTGTAGGCTCGAGGAGAGCTACGCGACAACGCCAAGCATTCCACGCAAGACGAAGCACAAACGCCGATGCATCTACGAGCTAATTATCGCCGTAAGTGAATCAAACGATGTCTGTTTTTTGCGTGCTAGTAGTCTATAGAATCGTGGAGACATAAGCTATGCATAGGTACTCATAAATTTTAGTTTTGGGCACTTTCAAAATTCTGCTCTGTCATCCTACGCGTTTTCCGCAGACGGGTTTAGAGTAAGGGTTTTGAGTGTAGAAGCGTAGGGACAGGTGTATCCTAGTGAGGGGATGGTGTTCCTTAGGTTTTCTATGAATCTGGCATGATTAGGTGAGTTACCTTCTGTATGTGTGTATGTGGCTAGGTGGTGTAGTTGAGAGCAGTGAGGTTCTTGATTGTGGTTTAGTTGGCCTTCCTGAGTGTTGTATGTGTAGGATGGTCTTAGCCTGACAAGCTTAAGAGATTTCCTTCGTGTGCCTATTGTTTCATTTGTGTCCTCGATTGACATTATGTTGATCTAGGTAGTGTTTGCATGCACTTCATGGGTGTGTGAGTCGCTTCCCGTTCAACATCTACTAAGAACACAAACTTGCTGGCTAATATGTAATGTTTATACTTTTTAGCGGCATAGATCATTCCCAACCCTTCTCTTTCTGTGGTAGTGTAATTATTTTTTGTCACGTTCAATTGTCTGCTAGCATAAGAAATAGGAAAGTCAATTTTCCCATCTACATGGAAGCAAAATTTTCCCATCTACCGATAGCAAAATTGGAAGCATCTACATGTCTGTGGAATATCTTATTCCAATCAAGTGCTTTCAATATTGGAGCTTCATGAAGGATTCTTCACATGCCTCAGTCCATTCAAAGTGTGCAATCAAGCTATACATGGGTTTTGCAATTATAGCGTACATGTAAATGAATCATCTGCTATATCCACAATGCCCCATGAAGGCTTGAACCCCCTTGAATCTTGTTGGTCTAGGAAAATTAGCAATGACATGAATTTTATCCATATCAATAGCTATGCCATTTTTAGACACTATATGTCCAAGAATTTTTCCTTGTCTACCCCTGAATGTGCACTTTTCAAGATTTAAGCAAATCATGTAAATTCTACATTTTTTGAATACCTTTTTGAGGTGTTCAACATGATCAACCCGGATTGATGAATGTACGTATAAATCATCCATGTATACTTCCAAGAATTTCCTCAGATATTCTTTAAAAGCATGGCTCATCAATCTTTGAAAGGTGGTTGGAGCATTAGTTAACCCAAAAGGCATAACCCGATAGGCAAAAATACCCCATTTGTGTTGATCTTTTGGGTCAACCAAAATTTGATTGTATCCCAAAAAGAGATCTAAAAAATTGTAAGCTTCTTTTTCTGTAACTTGTTCTAACACATGCTTATTGATTGGAAGAGAAAGTTGTCTCTTATGATAGCTGTATTCACTTTTTTTGAGATTGACACACACTCGTAATTTTCCATTCTTCTTGGGTACTACCACAATTGGAAACACCCAATCTGTGTGTTCTATTTCGTAAATGAATTCAGCTTCCTTTAGTTTCTCAATCTCTTCTTTGATTTTCTTCGCAAATGTTTCATTATATGTGTATGGCCTTTGTCTACTTAATTTTGCATCATCTCTCATGGGTATGGTATATTTGATCAGCACCCTTGAGATCCTTGTAAGACCAAGCAAAGATATCTCGGGATTCTTTTAGTAAGCTTAGTAAAATCTCTTCTTCATCTTCTGTTAGGTCATTTGCAATGTAGGCAGGCCTAAGTTCTTCCCCTAGTTCAACCAAGTCTATCTTTTTCACGTTCTCGGGCCCTTCATAGGACTCACCCTATTTTTGTAATTCCCTAACAGGTTGTTTGACTATGATCTTTCGATCTTGGAGAGTATACCTTTTGTAATGGGATGGAGCACTCACTACATCCTTACCATCCTCTTTTGTAATGGAATGGAGCACTCACTACATCCTTACCATCCTCTTTTGTGGTTTCCATTTCGGTCGTATATATCTCCTTTAGAGATTTTTTCAACTCTTAATATTTCTTTTTCCGCTCAATTCTCGTGTCATGGTTGGCTCCTTGTCCGGTTTGTTTGGCTTTGCTTGAGTATCCTTCCTTTTTTTTCTCGATGTTTTTGACATTTTTGGATTTTTGCTTGAGGATATTTGCCATTGATTTTGTCCTTGACACAATCATGTGCATCTATCTGCATCAGGAATTGTGTTCTGCTGGAGACTGATGGCATAGGTCTTGTTTTCACGTTTTTGGTGTTTTTTTTTTGTCTATACCGTTTTTGTCTTCTAGGTTTCTGGTTAGGAAAGTCAAAAAACTATTCCTCCCCTCCTTTCAAGAGTAGCTTAGCTCTCACATGTTCTGTTTTTGACCCCGAATCTTCTAAGGTAGTTGAGTATTCATCTAACTCATCTGTTTGCATCATAGTAGAGGTCTAAAAAGACTTGTTGAGCTTTTATCAAGTCTTTGCGTTCCTCAATTTCATCTTTAATGTTGAGGGTTGAAATCATTTGGATGGAAATTATGTCGTAGCCGTCCTCATTGCAAAATTGAGTAGGCATAGACGTATTCACGCATACATCCATTGTCGCTAAAATTTGAATCCACTCAAATGGCTCAAGAAAATGCTCTGGAAAGGGTTCAGGTACATAGGCTTCGTCTGTGCAATCCCTTTCTAAGGTACATTCTTCTCTTTTTAAGCTCCCATTTTTTAAAGCTCAACACATCCAAATAGGAGTGTCTTTGTTTAACCAAGATGGAAGCTTATTTTCAGCCGAAGAGACTGAATTGAACTCTTGTATGGGCATTTCATGACATCTCTATAAGTGTGATCTTTAAATTAACCCTTGTTATAGATCCCACTTGCTTTAAGTACATATATTTTTTTCCCCAATCTTGGATGAGTTGTACCTGTCGCATGAAAGGTCTTCCCAATATGATTTTGTAATTGAGTTTTTTCCCAAAGTCTACTATGGCAAATGTGTGTTGATATTCAATCCCATAGGAATTGACTATCACTTTTTCAAGCAACCCTAATGGTTTTTCAATGTGTCCATTAGTTAATTTCAATTTCATTTGAGTTTGTCTAATGGTTGGTTGTCCCCAAGATTCTCATACTGCTTTTGTGGCTATGGCTATGCCTGCTTCACTATCCAATATTTCCATGGTTTCAATGTCATTATATTTCACTAGAACGATTGTGTTTCCTTCTTCCCCTTCGTGATATTCACCGAATTTGATCATTGGAACATACTGAATCTCTTTGTTGTGCTTTTTTTTTTTTCAATTTTCCTATATTTTTTGAGATTAGCCCCGTTATCCCCACCTTGTCTAGGGTTTTCTGCAGATCATTCCATAAATATGGTATGAGTTTTAATAGTTCTCCCAAACTAAGAGTGCGTTGGATGGGTGTAGACATGAGTGAATGAATGTTGTCTACTTCTAGGGTCTACTCCACTCGTTTTACTTGAGTGGTCTTACGCACTATGGATTCATCTTCATTATCTCCCAAGTAAGAGGGTAATGTTTTCAAGGTCAATGGTTTAGTCATTTCTGAAGCTTCAGATCCGCAATCCCTGTACAAGGATTGTACATCTATGTCCATATCAAGAGGTAGATTGTCCAACCAAACTTCCTCTATAGGAGCTGACTTTAGAGTTAGGCTCCCATCATTGATCTCTCTAACTTTTTTTCATAAGTGTCTTGGCCAGTCTTCTTCCACGAATGGAATTCCGTCTAAGGCATCTTTGCTGTCCAACACTATAAGTTTTGGTTCTTTTGTTTCAAGGTGGGGTTCTACCACCACTTTATTGTCTCTTACCACAAGCTTCTCAACTTTTGTGGTACTTTCAAGATTGGATTTTTGTCTTTCCAACATTTCTTCTGTGATTCTTACCAAATTTTGATAAGCTTGAAGCTTAGCTGCTTCCATGTCTGGAGAGGGATAGTTTTTCCATTTGTTTTCCATGTTTTGGCCTGCTTTAAGTTCCGATTGATAAGCTTCCAAGGTTGCATTAATAGGCTAAAAAATTTTATCAACCAAACTTGATCCTCCAGATTTCATAGTTGTTTCTTTGATTTCGCTTCCAAATACTTTCACCTTTTCCTGGGATAGCTTTTTTGCTCTCTCCTCAATTTCAGTCCGTTGTTTCTGTTTTCTCATCTCATATCTTTTTCTTTTGCTTCTTTTGATCCTTTGAGAGAATTTTTTTGTATTTTTCGAATCATCTGAGGAGTTGTGTTTCTTTTTCTTAGCCTGGGCTCTAGTGATTACCTTGATTGGAACAATCGGTTCACTCTTAGATGAGCTACTAGGTATCACTTGGACTATGTTTACTACTGTTTTACCCTTGTTTAAAGGATCTTTAGGAAAATCTTTCGGAAAGTATCCTCCCTTTTTGCAACATTGTATGTAATAAGCTTCAACTGGCTTGAGGTTTTTGTTAGGCTTTGGGCATTCATTTTTCCAATGATCATCTGCACCATAGTTATGACAGTTTTTTGTTCTTGGCTTAATCATGGGTCTTACCATGGGAGGTGTGACACCTTGATTAGCTACATAATACATTGGTGCGAGCTTTGGTGGAGCATAAGTCACATGTTCCTCCATTGGTGGTGGATGTGAATTATACCAATCTCCCTCTACCATTATCGTAGATGGACTAAGCTTAGCATAGGGTGTAACAGGAACTAATGCTTGTTCATCTATGACTCCTTCGGAATGCATATACTTTACAGGCACTACATTATATCCTAGATATGGATGTTGTTTCCCCAACACAGGTTGAGGTCTTTCCATACCCATCGGCGGTCTTTGAGCTTGGACAATATTAGGCTAATATCTCTACATGGGTTGTCCTTGTGGCCTCGTAGGCACGTACTGAACATTCCCATCATACTTTGGTCGGAAGTAGCACTCGTTGGTCTCATGGTTTGGTCCATTTACCCTCAATTGTACACCATTTTTGTGGCATAATTGGTTGTCCATGTTGAGGTATCCCTTGTCTTGGTCCTCACATAGGTTCTTTTGGCATGTTGTTCATCATGTCATTCATCCTTTTGAGCATGTCGTCTATGGCTAAAAGCGGTGCTACAGCAGCTGTTCCGACTTGTGTTGATTTAGTGGATGTTGTTTTCTCCCTTTGCTTATACTTAGGGACATCTTCTTTGTTGAAAATATCACAATTGTCTACTAAGTCAATAGCATCTGATGTATGCTTCTTGCTATAGAGTATAGCATAAAGTTCTTTGTTTAGCAGTCCCTCTAGAAACAAAGATACGAGTCGTTCTTCTACAAGTATCTCTAGCCCTGGGTATCTGGCAATGTATTGTTTCATTCGAGTTGCACAATCCCTAACATACTCACCATGTTTCTGTTTAAAGCTATAGATTTGAGCTACCGGATTATGTTTGATCCCCGTTCTGGAACACGCAGCTACAAATCCTTGAGCTAATGTGTTCAAGTCCATGATTGACCTTGGTGGAATGTTTTGGAACCATGTCAATGCTTTTCCTTCTAATTTCATTCGAAACCCCTCAAATTAAGTATGAAAATCGAATATACAATCTGCTCTTAGCACTTGCTTAAAGCTTGCTAAGTGGTTGTGTGGATCCCCTGATCCACTATATTTTTTGACCCATTTTTGAAAATCAGTTGGTATGACGCATCTATTTGGTTCAACTCTTCGTCTCCTGGCAGTTGGTCCTATTTCGAGTCCTTCAAACCAGTCTGTTGAAAATAATGACTCATGTAGCCCTAGATTATTGGCCTTAGTGTCACCAATTTTTATTCATGATGAGGTGGTTTCTGGTTTCTTAACATTACTCTCCGATGATCTCTCACGGTGTTCATCTCTTGGAATTGTTTCTGGTCCTTGTCCCAATATCCAATCCCTTATAGAATACCCTTGATATTTTGTTTGTTCTACCTCCTCAAGAGTCATCATAACAAAGTTGTTGTTATAACAATCCCTAAACAGGTAGGTTGGTAGGTCTGTTGATCCCTTATCTTTGATCTTAAATATATAGATGATCTTCATGGCCGTTAGTTGTCCTGATTTGGCATGCACAATCCACATAAGATCTTTTACGTTTCTATCCTCCCAGCACGATCTTAGAATTATCCGTACTAAGCCGTTTCAAAGGCTTCAAATCTATTTGATCAAATTCTAAAGTTGGGGGTCCTTCTTTTGCTGACATATCTGGGATTATGGTATTTACTTCTAACCCCCATTTGTCTATCACGTCGGGGTTTTCAACTTGTAAGTATTGAGTTCTATTTCTATCCATGTACATTTTTTCTTGTTTGTTTGCCCTAATCTCTTCTTCTAATACCATGGTCATCAATGTGAATAGCATACTCTTTGTTAGGATCCAGGTAAACCTGAGCTCCATGGAGGTTCGCCTTATAATAAGAGAGTATATTATTATAGCGCATTGTCGTTCCGATTTTGAGTGAGTGGAAGAGGAAGACATTTCAGATGTTGAATCTGAAAAAGTGTCTGAGACTTCTTCAAATATAGTGTGGAAGAAATTGCCTTGATTCACGCTTTCTTTGGTGGATACTCTACTGGAGGTTTCTCCGAATATGCGTTGATTTCCTAGTACACGACTAGATCTAAGGTTCATAAAGACTTTCAAAGCCCTAGATAGAGTACTTACCTTTGGATTGACTTGTTGTCAATTTCCACTTGATTCGATTGCAACTTTATATCAAGCTACCGATTCCTTGAAATAACTCATAAAAGGACTGTCCTTGAAAAAAGCGCAAAAATTGGTTCAGTTCAAGCCTGAAGTTAATAATTGTGATTATTAACTTTCAGCTCAGATTTGACCAGGGTTCATACCATTCACTCATTGCATGTGTACAAACAACTTTTGTAAAGGCACAAAAGATTTGGATCACCAAACTGACAAAAGACTGGGTAAAAACTAAGGTTTGTATTGACTTTCTGAATCTTGAGTGCAACTTGGACAAAAATTTGTCCAAACTTTTTGAAATTTGATTCATAGGCTTATATTGATGTAATAAACATGTGTACATGCTCAGTTAACTAAAAAGTTACCAGAAGTAAATAATCGTGGTTATTTATATTTGCCCCATTTTTCAACTTTTTTGACCAAGTTGGCATACCACTAGTTTTACCATGTTGTAATAAGCTCACAAACCAAATTTGGTAAGATTTGGATCATTGGATTGAAAATTATGACCAAATTTGCAAAGTCAGTCTGCGGCGGACAGAAAATTGATGAACTGAAATCCACCTCGGATCCTACTACTTACCCTACTCCTAGATTCTCATGCAATGGGGTTGTGGAAAGTGTCCACAAACACTCATTTTCTTGTCTTTTATGGTTTTCTGAGCATTGATCTTAAGACTTGTTTCGTCTATCAATCATCCTCAAAATCCTAATCTATTTCTACAATCCTACAATCCTAAAGGCACTCAGTAAGTACGACTACTTCCAAGCTACCTCTACACAGCAAAAGACGACAATCCTAGAGGAAGTTAAAGGATAACTTCACAAGACGCTCATGTTTTTTCCTAGTTTAGGTCTCTTCGATCCCCGGGAATGGCGCTAAATGTGGGACACATGTCTAACCTCACTATCCTACCTTATTGCAGTATTAGCGCGAACCACAATTAAATTGTCAATCCATGGGATGAAGCTGACCCGACTAGTGCATAGAGGCTACAAGAGGGTGTCAATCTCTCAGAAAAAACTAACAACTTGTATCTAACTCAAGCTACACTCAAGTGATTGAAATCATTAAAAGCCAATCGCTCATCGGCAAACAAATCACATCCGTTGTAGCATCAAAACGTAACGAAACTTCTAGGACATGTTTATAAGACCTAAGAATACATGCTTATGGTCTCAAACCCCACTTTAGATCAAGTGCTCTTATCACGATTATTAATAGCACTGGATTTTTGACATAGTTGTTTTTGACCCAGAATACATCTAAATGCTTAACAATGATGCCCCAATATCCCACCTATGCTAAGGTTTTTGGTGGTCAAAACTAATAATCTGGGAGCTCTACCAAAGATGGGTAATGACAGGTTGATACAATCTGGAAGCTTGTAACCCCGGCTCATCAATTACACGGTTTATCCAAAAAAATAGGAGTTACAATATTCCCGATTTATCAAAATAGTAAGTGTTTTTACAATGAGAACTCCTAAAAATGGTATCCATGGTATCCATGGTATCTATGTTAGCTTGTTGCTAACAACAGGGGGCATCCCTGCTTTACTACAATAGTGGAGAGGACCATGTCTGACATTCCCTCAGTGGTGCGTACCTGCCCCATCACTGTCCTGTATAGAGCCTGAATCCCCCAAATCAGCTCTGTAGGCACACCCATGTCCTTTAACCTACGTATAAGTCTGGCTCTCGGCACTATGTCAAGAGCTTTGCGGAAATCCACAAAAGCTACAATAGATCCTCTTGCCATGGTTTCTACCCTCCTCAATAATAGCTCTGAGTGTCAGAATCTAGTCAAGATTGGAGAAACCTCTCCTCAAAACCTGCTTGCCCTGGTGATCTTATGCCCTCTCGCTCTTCCCATCTACTCAGCTCTTGTTCAAGAATGGATGCATACAGCCTAGCTAATGTGTGACCAACCATGATGGTGCGATAATTGTTGAGAATCATGGGATCTCCTGACTTGAAAATAGGCACAATCGTGGACAAACTCCAAGTCTCAGTGAAGCATTCATCCATGGCTCGATCAAACATCATAGCCAGGAGCTGTGCGAGCATATCTCTAGCATGGATGGAGTGCTTTGCTACCAGACCATCATGATCATGAGATCTCCTTGTCTTCATCCTATGAATAGCTTTCCTTACCCTCTTGGTAGTAAAGAAAGAACATGTCTTCGGGCATGTCTCTAGTGGGTCCGATAGAGGTGGTTTTCCTGATGCTGTGTAGAGAGATGTGGCATATTCCCCCCATGTCTCAATGGAGGTGACCGCTAGTGGTGGTGAATGTCCATGGAATAGCCTCCATTCGTTTCCTGAGTCCTGACTTATAAATAAATTCAATACAGATCCTGCTCTAGCTGGTATAAATAAGCCCTTTTCTTTCATTGCACTAGGCGGAAAAAGATAATCCGTGTATGTATATGTGTGGTAATACCCATGAGCACTTTCCTTTTGTAACTTGATCCTCATCTCTCTACACTCCTCATCATACCAACTGTTCTGGGGCATTTTTCCAGATCGTCTCTGTGTAGGCTGGCTATGGGGGTATGCTTCTGATGCTGTATCATGGAGCGTCTCTACCATTATCTAAGTGAGTTCGTCTAGTGTCCATCCTCCTAGCTCTTGGGTGAATAGCTTCTTGTATATCTCATCCATATACAGAGAGTCTGTCTCCCTCATGAAGGTATATTGGATGTGTGTAGGGACCTCTCCTAATGGAGTTGTGCTGAATTGAAACGTCAGGGTGAAGGACAAGATAGAATGATCCACTGCTTCTCCAACTAGCCTAGTGCCCACCTAAAAATCTAGAAAGAATGGAATAAGACCTGTCTGGGCCATAACATAATCCACTGTGCTGGCACCATGTCAGTGTGGAAAGCAAGTAAAACCTCCATCTATCCAAAATCTTTTTACTCCATTCAAAATGGGGAATCTATGTGCGATTCCCATATCTATCAAGTATCTGCCATATTCCGTGTATTCTTCATCATGTGATAATCTAGATAGACCCATCTCTGTGACATCCAACTCCCTAAGCATTTCCTCGAAAGTATCATAAAATATTGTCTGGTGGTGGGCAGTCCTAGCATTGAAATCCCCTAGTATGATAATGTCACCATCCTTAGAAAACTCCCATACATCATTATCCAAAATAACAAAGGGGGGTTGTCCCCTAGGTGATGCATATACTGATGTAATAGGAGCAAAGCAACAGATAGCAATGTAGCGGTATCTACCCGTCTCTACCCTGATCCTCACCCACATGTACCTAGCATGCTCATCCTTGTGCCCTATATATATCAATGGCTACAACTCATCCCTCAATAGAAGTTCCACTCCCCCTGAGCCTCATCCTCGATGCTCCGATCTGGTCTCTTGTCTGTAGGCTATCTCCCATCTATATCCGCTCACTTGTGGCATGGATTGCCCAAGGGCTTGATGAGTCTCAGAGACGAAGATAATGTCTCTACCTGTGAGGCTATCCTCAAAGGGCCCTACATCAAGATGAAGTGACCTGTTACAATTCCAGGTTGCCATCTTTAGTGTGGTCCCATAGGTCTCGCACCGTCATGCGGGACATCGCTCCAATATCACCACCTTTCCATCTCTGTAAAAAACAATCTGCCCCTTTTCCCTTGTTGCTCTAATTTTTGGCATTACTTCTTGCATATGAGCAATCTATGAGAGGGTGAGGTCATCCCCAAGAAAGACTCCAGTCTTCTTTAGAGTCGGTTTCTTCTTCAAGAAGTCCTTCTTTACTTCCATGGAGGGGAAGCGGAGAATGAGTGCCCTTTCCTTTGAGGTTTCTCCATTGCTCCCCCTTTTTTTTGTGCCCACTCTCTAGGCCCTCTTATGTGTCTGCTCGTTGACCCCCACTAGAGTCATGAGTTCTTTCACCTCTTCCTCCACATTATCTTGGTATCTGAGGCCACATATCCTTACGTGTAATACCCGCACACGTGTCCTTTGCTCCTCTTCTAGAGTCAAGTTGATGATGGTTGGTGTGGGGGTGGGGGTTATTTCCTCGCCTTTCCCTTTCTTGACAATCACGATCCATTTTTAGTCCTTTTTTGCTTTTTGTTGGGTCTTTGTGATGACATCTACCCATGAGGTCGTCATTTCTTTTTGTTGCTCCGCACCTTCTTTGATGGCATGCACTTAATCCTTAATCGTGTTAAGATCTTCAATTACTGAGGGAGAGAAAGAGAGAGAATAGGGAGAGGAAGAGAAATAGAGAGAGAGAGAGAGAGAGAGAGAGAGAGAGAGAGAGAGAGAGAGAGAGAGAGAGAGAGGGAGAAGGAAAGGGAGAGAAATAAAGAAAGAGAGAGAGAGAGATAAAGAGGGAGAGAAATAGACAAAGAGAGAGATAGATACAGAGGGAGAGAAATTGAAAGAGAGAGAGAAAGAGAAAGAGAGATAGGAATAGAGAGAGAGAGAGAGAGAGAGAGAGAGAGAGAGAGAGAGAGAGAGAGAGAGGGAGGGAGGGAGGGAGGGAGGGAGGGAGAAGTAAAGAGAGAGTATATATAGAGGGAGAGAAATAGAAAGAGAGAGAGAGAGAGAGAGAGAGAGAGAGAGAGAGAGAGAGAGAGAGAGAGAGAGAGAGAGAGAGAGAGAGAGAGAGGGATAGAGAGAGAGAGAAAGAGAGATAGGGATAGAGAGAAAAGAGGTTGAGGGAGAAAGGTAGAGAGGAGAGAGGGAGAGGGAGAGGGGGGAAAGAGGGAGGGAGAGGAAAATATAGAGAGATAGGGAAAGAGGCAGGGGGAGGGAGGGAGAGACAAAGAGGGGAAAGAGGGAGGGAGAGGGAGATATAGAGAGATAGGGAAAGAGGGAGAGAGAGGGAAAGAGAGGGAGAGAGAGAAATAGAGATATCCATGGGGAGAAAGAGGGAGAGAGTGGAATAGGGATATCCGTCGGCAGAAAGAGATAGGTAGAGAGAGGAATATAAAGAAATAGGGAGATAAAGAGCAATGGTTGTAGGCGAAGCAACCATTTTGTGGTGTGCGTAGTGCGGGTATGCTCCTGTTTCTGTAGAGTGCTATGAAAAAGACCTTCTTTATGTGACGTCGCGACAGACCCTTGGAAATTACTTTGTTCTCTCTTCTCCTTAACTTCTCTATCTTTCTCTTTATCTCTCTTCCTATCTCTTTCTACCCACCGAATAGGCATTAGGTTGGACAACTTTTAATGATATCGTACCTCAGAATGGAGGCAAAGGAATCCCTCGAATAAGGAGCTACTGTGAAGAGATGTTGCACAAGAAGCACAATAAAGAGTCTCTTCTTCATAGCACTCTACAGAAGAAAGAGCACTCTCGCACTGCGCACACCACAAAATGATGGCTACATTTACAACCTTAACTCTTTATCTCTACTCAAATGATGGCTACATTACGTATATGTATATATATTTGTGTGTACATATATATTTTTTAATGCATGTATGTAGGCACTAAGTACGGGAGCATAGCACCCGAAGGTTAGACACTTCCTCTTCGTTGGTATAGTCATTTTTTAATCGTGGCATTGCGGTCATTGGTCCACTCATATATGGATTACCGCAATGTATCTTTGGTTTTACCACTGTTGAGACTGTGATGATGTCTAAAGAGGTGCACTTGACCTTTGATACTACTAGTATCTACTTAGGTCTACTAGTATGTATATGTATCTACTTGTTTGTGTGCTAATATACTTGTGTACGTATTTATAGATGAGTGAGTAGGGGGAAAAGATTAATCTTATATTGTTGTTTGTTAATGTAGATGTCACACGAGAGACCACCTGGTAGGCAGCACCTAGCTGGCTCTTCTTTTGGTTGGTTCACATACTAGGTGGGCTCCCATCTGGGGTGGACATCGCCTCTAGTGGACCCGAGTCTTGAGTTGGTGAGAACAAGAAAAGAAATAAATAATGTTTCTAGCTAGCTCACCCTAAACCATGAGTTTCATAGGTTTATTTTTGTTATTTGCAGGCATGGCCATCCTATAGCTACCCTTCTTAGGTTCCTCAACTGGTTGTAGATGTAGACTTACAGCAGGCTCTCTCTTTACGAGAGCAGTGCCTCTGAGAGACAGAGATTTTTTTTGGGTGCTACCGTTCCGCATCAGCTTGGTATTTCTCCATAGACTACACCATGGGGGAGTTAGGGAGGGGCTCCTTACCTACAGATCCTCGCACCGATGGCACCTAAGTCTACAGCCCCTTCTTATCGTCCTAATCCCCTTCCATCTCAGGGTCCCACTCCCATCGTATCACAAGGCCCTATGCCACTCCATTCCACTCTTGCTTTGCTAGAACACTTCCGACAAACTTCCTCTAGTAGCGCTCGTCTCAGGACAGCGAATGCCGTGAGAGACGAAGCAGCGGCTCGATCTTGTGGTTGAGCCTGTTTTGGTAGTGGCGGGGGAACGGAGTCCCCACTTTTAGAGCGTGCCATCGCTGACCTAGAGGACAAGGATACTGGCGCACAGACACGCATAGGTGCTACTACAGGGTTAAATTTGGCGGGGAGGTGGACCTAAGCACAGCACAGGGCAGAGCATTTCGATGCCATCTACAAATTCTTATACAATCAACGTATAAGAACTATTTTATAAAGTTTAGAGGCCAACTGCCTGATCATGCACGGTACATTGAGGACCACTGTTAGCTACATTTCCAAATGCCCCCGATCAATGTTTTTCACAATAGTGGTTAGAGGGCTACATAAAGACATTTATGAAAAACAAGCACTCCAGTGTGCGGCGCATAGCGGTCAACCAGGTCAGAGATCCAGACAGGAGCTACCACGGTGGAAACATGGCAGACGTGGAGTGGGAGTGGTCAATTCAAGAAAAGAGCGATCAAGTTGCGATGGGCTCATCATATAGAAAACAACGCGAGGCTCGCGCCAGACAAAGTCCCACACACTATGGCTCAGGAGGCAAGGGAGCTTGGAAGGCCAAATATGTAAGATTGATTAAATTATAATGTCGATCGATGATTACAAAGATGGTAGTTGATGATTTGGTATTTTTATTGCTAACTTGTAAAAATATCAGTCTCTCTCGACCAACCAGAGAGATGGTCAAGTATCGGGAGCAACATATAGAAATTGATACTTGGCAATGGTTGTTCAAAAATAACCACATCTCTCACGAAAAATTTAACGCGGCGGTTGGTTCACTACAAGCGGTACAAGTAGTTTCTATCAATTGTTTTGAGCTGTTGATAATTGTTTAATTAGGTCTGGGTTTATGTAGAGTCAAAGTAATCAAATGTATGTGTCTCTGAACCATGAGGAGATAGAGGAGGATTAGATAGAAAAATATTTTGTCCAAACTTTCGTAAAGTCCCAATGTGGCACAATGTATATACAACTATTTACTTTTTATTGTAGCTTTTCTAAATAGTTGAGCTTCTGTATATTAAATTGTCAAGATAAAGTAAATTCAATTTCAATTTGTTGGTATTTTTTATACTTTTTCAAAAAACAATTGATGTTTCATTGTTTTATGCAGGTCAAAAATAAAGGTGCTCATTTGGGCCACCCAATTTTGGTTGGCCCAAATGAGCACCTTTATTTTTGAATTGGCGTGTAGCGTGGCAATAAGCGCGGTAATAGATGCGGTAGCTATCGCGGTAATAGAAGCGGGTATATTGCCGCGACTATTATCGCACTTATTGCTGAGAAACCACTACCGCGTCCACCATAACTGCGGTTATTTCCGCTCCAACAAATTTTTCTCTCTCCTTTTTCCTTTGTTTTTTCGCTGCAATGCTAGCGGTTATAGACAACTCCTCTTATAGTGGGACAAATGGGAGTTGGGGAGGAATATGGAGGCATTCTTATGAAACCATATAGCCCATAGAATAACACCTCTCCAGATGTTCCAGAGATGAATATCATTCCCTTATAGTCTCCAATTAGCAACTCCTTCATTCTTACGTTCTTCATCCCAACTTAGGATCACCCCCTTTTGATGAGAGAGATTACTTCAACATTGTCTCTACAATTGTGACATATGTGAGGAACGTCTTCAACTTGTAGTTTGCACCTTTAACAGATTCCATTATTGAGGCCAATGCTCCGAGAGCTTTTTTTTCACTCCACATTCCTTGGTGAATAACCCACTTTAGTGTATTATATTTGTTGGCTTCTAGGTATACCCACAAGCATTTGAACTTGTAATTCCATTGATTAGCACTCCACTCGATCTTCCACTTTTTTTTGAGCTTCTTCTTCATTGTATCTTCTACTTCCCCTTTTAGTTTGAAGTGTTTGAATACCTTAGATGCCAAGTTCCATGAGATGCTTATAAACTGAGATCCTTTTGGGGAAATGTAGCACTTATCTGACACTTTCAATACTTTGGCTCTGCACTAGGCAACATCAATCCTACTAATAGAAAAGTCACTTGTATTGAGTCCATAGTTTTAGGGATGGAGTCTCAAAAAGGATCACTCCATGTTCTCATTCTTGCTTTGAAGCACTTGTGTACTTTCCTATTGAGGGGAAAATTAATTTTCAATGCCAAACCAAGGTGAGTCTTTGAAAAAGAAAAACATATTAGGCTTGTAACTTTTAGAAGGTTTCTACTAGGTCTTGATGGTATTCTCACCCCCGGGGCGGTCACTTTTTAGAATGTGTATGATATCACGTGAGTTAACCGGAGAGGATTATTAAAAGACCAAAATGTATACATACAGAGGGGGGTGGGGGTTTCTTAAATAGGCTCACAGTGTAAGTATAGTATGTATATTGGGGTATTATTAATCACCTCTTGAATGCACGTGATATAGGGGTCTTTTGATAAGTGACTACACCGGGTTCTCACCTTCCCACATCCTACACATCATCTTGGATTCATAAAATAAGACAAATCATCATTCCAATACTAAGTGGTAGTATCAAGGGTCAATTCTAGAGTCAGCAACTTGGGGTGTATAGAAGTTCCATGAAGGTTTACAAGAAGAAAACAAAGCAAGTGAAGGTATCAGGACAACTTGTTGACCGCTAGGTCAAAAACACAACATAACTCAAGTTTCGTACCAAAGTCTTATCTTTTGCGAGTTATGAATGCTGCGGATTATGTCTATAAACGTCATTTGTAATGAGTAGTTATTCTAATTTCAGAAGCCGGGGTGCAATGGCACTTCCAGATTGTAAATACAAAGCCATTTGACCCTTCCCTTTCAACCCCATTTTTGGTTAAACCTAAGGTAGCCTTAGTATATAAGGTACCTAGGTCATTTTGTAAAAAAAGACTTTTTTATCATAATCAAACTTAGCGCTTCCGTCTACTGTGTGTGAGAGAGAAAGAGAGTGAGCGTGAGCTTCATCCTCTTGCTACGCCTCGCTCGCTCAACACATTGAAGTTTGACTGCACCATTGCTGTAGGCTCGAGGAGAGCTACGCGACAACGCCAAGCATTCCACGCGAGACGAAGCGCACACGCCGACGCATCTACGAGCTATTTGTGGCTGTAAGTGTATCAAACGATGTCTGTTTTCTGCGTGCTAGTAGTCTATAGAATCGTGGCGACATAAGCTACGCATAGGTACTCATAAATTTTAGTTTCAGGCACTTCCAAAATTCTGTTATGGCATCCTACGTGTTTTTCCGCAGATGGGTTTAGAGTGAAGATTTTGAGTGTAGAAGCTTAGGGAAAGGTGTATCCTAGTGAGGGGATGGTGTTCCTTAAGTTTTGTACGAATCTGGCATGATTAGGTGAGTTACCTTCCGTATGTGTGTATGTAGCTAGGTGGTGTAGTTGAGAGCAGTGAGGTTCTTGATTGTGGTATAGTTGGCCTTCTAGAGTGTTGTATGTGTAGGATGGTCTCAACCTGACAAGCTAAAGAGATTTCCTCGGTTTGCCTATCGTGTCATCTGTGTCCTCGATCGACAGTATGTTGATCTAGGTAGTGTTTGCATGCACTTCATGTGTGTGTGAGTCTCCCTCGTCCACTATTGGTGCCGCTGTCGGGGACACAAAGACCTAAGTAGGTTTCCTACTAACACTCGTGTGATGGTTGCTTGATTTAGTTTCGGCTAAAGAAAGCGTTTTTCTCAAGTGGATCCGGAAGAGGATATTCCGCGATCAAGTGGATAGCCAGGAAGCGTGTGTCTTGCCGAGGGTCTGCGACTAGGTAGGTTTAGTTAGGATCTGTGGGTTAGAGTAGTTGATGGTGGTCGAGTGATTTGTGAGGTGATAAAAGCGTTTACTAGTCCGTGTGTGACAGTGAAGTGTTTTTCTACTCATAGATGCAAAACCCCATATGATTTGTAGGAGTAGCTTTAGGTAAGTGATGCGATTCTGATCTAGAGCTATTCAACATTGAATTATTTGCTAAAGTGCTTGATTGCATTTGAAATCACGAAAAAGTGTGCTTTTGAGGGTAAAAATGCATTAAACAAGCTTTTGTGGATGTTTTTTTATGATTGACTCATGATGTGCATATAAAAGAGCATTTGCAAGGGTTCTGTGAAGAAAACCTACAATTCTGTAAACATAGACATCCTACGTGTAGGATGTCTCAAGAGGGTTCTGGAGACCAAATTTGAAAATTTTGACCGCACCAGTGGGTTTAGAGGGTAGAGTTTACCCTAGTTACATATCGACCTGAGTGTTTCTCCCTATTTTTGCTGACCAAAAGCCAAAAGGCGAAGTCAGAAAACGTGAAATTTCAGAAAAGACTTAAATTGAGTGATTTTTGCATGTTTTTGCAATTGTGAAGCATACTTGCACTTGTTGAGAGCATAAGGAAGCATTAGGGACACTTCAGTCTTAAAAAATCAGCAATAGACATCCTACGCATAGGATGTCTACAGGGTGATCTTGTAAATTTTGAAAATTTGAGGTTACCAGTGTGTTTAGAAGGTAGGTTTTAGCCTATTTTCAACTAGAAAGTGGAAATTTGACCAAATTTTGACAGACCAAAGCCAAAAGACGAGAATTGCCAGACATCCTATCCAAATTGTGCCCAAGGCATAATTTTTGAGACCAAACCATAGGGTGACTTCATGTGCATGTTGTACATGATGTTTTGAGTGCATGTGATAAATTTCACCTCATTTGGGGGAGAAACGAGGGTCCTAAGCATACTTTAGCACTTTTGAATGAAAAAGACTAGAAGAGCTAAAATTTGGGACTTTTGAAATCCAAACCAAAATCTAAGCATACCACTGGGTTGCTGACATCAAGGGGAAGCTTTGGGTCAAGTCTGGGGTCAAACAGGCCAAAAAGACATCCTACGCGTAGGATGTCATATGTGTGATTTTGCACTCCAAACTTAATTTTGAGCATACCACTGTGATCAGCACCCTAAGGAGAGTCTGTGATTCAATTTTGGGGCAAATCTGAGCAGTTAGACATCCTACGCGTAGGATGTCTAATGCATAATTCTGAAACCAAAATTCTATTGTGACCATACCATGTTGTCATATAGCCTTAGGCAAGCCTCCTAGTCAATTTTGGTCCAATTTGCAGTTGATTTGACTTAGGAATTCATCAGAACAGACATCAGGCTTTTGGAACAGATTCTTGAGCATTTGACCAACCTATAGGTGTCAGAATCAAAAAGTAAAAATAGTTGTGAGTTTAGCACATCACGGGGAAGCTACAGTGCAAGTTTGGACAAAATCTGAGCAGTTAGACATCCTACGCGTAGGATGTCTCTAGCTTGATTTAGGACTCCAAACCAACTTATGAGCACACCACTATGATCAGCACATCAAGGAGAAGCTGGGGTGAAAATTTGAGGTCATTCTGAGCAAAAAGACATCCTACGCGTAGGATGTCTCAAGGCCATTTTAGGTCCAAATGAAATTCTGAGCATACCATTGTGTTGTTGGACTTAAGGGGAGTCTCTAGATCAAATTTTGTTAAATTCTGAGCATATAGACATCCTACACATAGGATGTCTCTAGGCCAGTTTTAGGGTCCAATTGTAACTTTGACCATACAGAAGTGTTCACAGTGTCACAGAGATCCCAAATCTTTTTTTCAAAATTAAATTTGGACTCATTTTGACTATTCTAAAGGGCATTTCACTGTTTTGGCCATAACTTTCACAAACGGTATCGGATTGGAAAAGTTTTTATATCAAAATGTAGCGTGAGAGCGGCTCTACAAATCTTAGAGCAAAACTTGAACTAAATGCATGCCATCGGCGACCGTTTAGTTCAACTTTGAAAAAAACATCGTTTGAGGCCTCAAAATTCATCCGGAAGTCAGGGGTGTCTGAAAGTGACAATTTGCGAGAATTGTGACAAAACGGTTGTGGTTTTGAACATAGTTTCAACTTTTCCCAAACCAAAGAACTTGAACACAGTAGATTAAGTCTACTTGAACCAAGCAAAATCTCTTAAGACCAGAAATCATGTCTACCCTAGATTCAAACGCAGCTTACACAAGCTTGGAGATCCCGACGATAGAGGAATATCTTCCCACAATGGATCTTCCAAACTTGCGATTGATAAAGACCCATCTTGTTGAGAGAGTTTGGATGATTGGTCATGAGAGTGAAGGGCTATATAGATACATTGACGACAATGAGGTCAATCTTTATAGGTGCTCAGATCCAGACCTAGAAGAGATAACGGATTACAAGCTCTTATATGTCTACACATACGGAGTCAACTGTCAATGGAGATCTATAGTTCTCGACAAGTATGGACGAGAATACAGAGTTGTAGAAAGCACAAATCCACAGACTGTACTAGAAAGAGGTGAATATTTGGTCAATGAAGGACCACAAATGCCTCCACCAAACACGAGAATTCCTATAGGAATTCCAAGAAGCGAGCCACCAGGATTCCCTTCAAGAGCGATAACGAGAGAAAGATTGGGAGAGTCTCTGGTTAGACTTGTAGACAATCGACGAGTTAGACCATCCCAAGTCCAGAAATGGGTAAATAGAAAATACTATGGAGATAAACATCCGAGAGATCACGTAGCGGCTTTTAGAAGAGTGATTAGAGCAGAGGAAGTTTCAGATTTTGCGACACAGTTTGCGGGATTTGGATTGACTCTAGAAGATGATGCAGCTACATGGTTCGACTCGGTGGAAAAATGGGATTTTGAGACCCTAGATGAGCTATTTGAGGAGTTTCTTGAAGAATTCTCGCCAAAAGGCATTGCTCACAACACGGTCTCGCAAATCCATAGATTCGAATAGAAAGAGAATGAATCAGTATGCAAAGCATCATTACGGCTCAAGAGATATGTTAAGCTTTGTCCGAGAGCGGAATTACCTACGCAAGCACAACTGATGCTGATCTTTATCCAGGGAATGAGAGATGCGGGCCTTCAGAAGGATCTGCATATGATAAGGAGGATGACGCTAAACGAGTTGTTCAAAGAAGCTCTTTAGCTAGTGGATAACTGTGAGGCATACAAAGAAAAGGACTTAAAGAGTCAAGGAGATGACACATACTCTCAGCACAGTGTTTCACAGATAAGTGAGTCCATTGCCAAGCCCACGGCACCTATTGATCAAGAAAAGCTTATCGACGACTTGGTCAAGAGGTTGATTCCTCTTGTAAGGTCTGATTCGGGAGAGCCGAAGTGGTGTGACATTGAGAGAAAATGGACGAACCATACGGGGGAAGAGTGCTATTATAGCATGGAAAATGCTAGGGAGAGGTATATACAACCTGCTCCAGAAGCACCTACTCCACCTAGATACATTACGGGGAATGCGCCAAGACTAGTAGGAGTTTTAAGGCCACAACTTGTCTTAGGAAAACGACCTCCGCTGCCAGGTGCTAGAATGCAGGTAGACATGAGATACATGCCAATGATGGAAGCATCAAATAAACCAATGCCAGTATCAGCTACAATGTGGTATAGCAACCAAAGTGAGTACTACCCTTTGGAGCAACAAAATGTGAGAGAAACACATGGAGTGGTGAGGCCAGTACAACCTCCACCTCCTGGGTTTCAATCGAGAGAAAGAAGGTATGAAATTGACGAAAGGACATTGCGATTCATTGCAAATAGCAGCTTATCTAGGTCAAAGATTGCTTATAGCCAAGAGGAAATGCTAAAGGAATCCCTCAACCAGAGACAGATTGTCCCAAAAGTCGTGACAACCACTTGGTCAAACAATGTCCTCATACGGAGATCACTGAAGTAAATGCCTATTGTCTTGAGTGTGGCATCACTCACTTGATCCCCGATTGCCCGAGAAAACCAAAACAAATCAGGAAAATCACGAAAAATGTATCAGGGATTGTTCAGCTACCTAGTAGCTCAGAAAATGAAAATGTCGTACCAGTTCAAGTGGTTACAAGAGCACAAGCTCAAAAGAAAGCTGATGAGAATCCAGAGACAAAGAACACGGAAAGTGACACGAGTCCAAAGACAGATGAGGGACCAAAGACAGATGCACCTAGTCAGAAAACCAAGAGCAAACGAAATAGTTGGAAACCTCGAAAGACTAGGATGAAAGCACGTAGGGAACTAGATCAAAAATCCCTAGCTGAGAAGCTTACCGAAGTTGAGGAGAAGATAAAACAACATGAGGAAAAGGAGGCACCTTCTCTTACACAGGTGGTTAAACCTCTAGAAGAACCATCCACGGGTGAGAAACCGAGAAGTGCTAGTTCAGGAGGATCTGTGTTGGCAGAGAAGGTTAATGAGATATTAGATACCCTCTTGAGAGCCTATGATGTGAGTCTCAAAAACAACCAAACCCAAGAACACATGTGGATGGCATATCCCGATGCGGAACTAGAAAAGCAAAGGTTTAAAATGTGCCAGAAAATGATTCAAACAACCCAAGCTTTACTAGAACCACAAGTTGCAAAACCTGAGGATGTGATCCGTGTCATGCCTACACAAGTAATCCCACCAAACGAGGAACTAAAAGAGACAGATTCTAGTCATGAGCACAGACCAAACCTCAAAGACCCAGCATTAGAACCAAGGATAGTACTGAATACCACGGATAACTTTTCCGAGGGATTTCACCAAGCTATACCTGAGGATTGTAAAGAGATAGATGGTCTTGACGAATTTTGGAAACAAGTCAGAGAGGCCAATGAAGCCGATGACCCAAGAAGACGAGTAGACAAGATTGGTGATGAACGAGGAGTGTTTCTACCACCAATAGAGTAATTTGAGACTAGATCTCAAATGAATCTAGACGCGCGATCGTATTGGGGCGACAAAGGATCTGTAAAATCTATGGATAGTCAACCCCATTCGCTAAGAACACTCCCGTCTTACATGGAAGAGTACGAGACCAAGTCAGATGTGGTTGCAATCCCATCACAGAGACTGTCTCCCAACAAGACCATCAATTCAAAGGGGCTAGTAGATATTCTATCTACCCCAGTCACCTGTACAATAATGTTAGCCGAGTTGCTCAGAATAAGACCAAACATGTGGGCTAATGTGGGTAAATGTGTAGAGAAATTTGGTGTAAAAACCCCAATGACTCAAATCAAGGAAGGCATCAAAGAGCTTGAATTGCCTCAACTAACTACTAGGCCAGTGCCATTAAACAAGGTAGGTGAGTATTACGAGGGAGAAGATGGAAACACCACCCTTCCTCTGGAATTCAATGGTATAAAAACCATGGCATTGCAACCAAAGAGGTTTGGAAAAAGTGGGGAAAACCTGCCTTGAGATCCACACGAATGACCTTGCAGCTTGTAGACGGACACAAGGAAAAGCCCCTAGGACTGCTAGAAAAAGTACTTGTTACTTCTTGTGGCATTGAATATGAACACACTTTTTCTGTTGTTGACTTTGGCAAGAAGAAAAACTATGACATCATTCTGGGAAGACCATTCATGTGAAAATTGAAAATGGTCCAAGATTGGGGTTATGACCATATATACTTGAGACATATGGAAACCATAACAAAGATAAACTTGAGGGACCATAGCTATAGGGATGTGATGTGAACACCGGTTGAGGAGTTTGATTCTGCCACAGTAGCAGGATCAGAACTTTCAACTTGGTTAGGTAAGCCTAAAGAACTGTGGATTTGTGGAGCTTCACAATGTGGTATCTTGAAACTTGAGGAATGTATCCTAGAGCGGGTTATAGAGGACAGGGACTATATCCCAGAACCATTTCCTGAAGAAGAGTTAGAGCCTTTTGGATGGGAACACATCTTGGCTACTCTGGACGTGTGCGCCGTGGAGGATGCTCCCACAACAAAGTTTTGTGATGAAAATGGCTATGATGTCGTTCCTTATTTTGCAGTGAGTGTAATCCAAGAAAACGAAGAGATCTAGACATCAATAAGCTCTCAAAATAAGGAGCAAACAAAGAAATGTGGAGAATCAAAAGATGAAGAAGACGACGAGTTCTATGACTCTGTAGAACACTTCGAGCTTCAACAAGATCGACGACCCAGGAATCAATGTCATCGCTACACAAATAAAGTGCATCAAAAGTGGATTCCAAAGTCCTCGATGAAGACACACCCACCACAAGCATCCTCATACATGGCTCCTAATAAGGATGCAAAGACTCAGCTAGGAGGAATATGACCAGAGCAACGAGCTAACAATGCTCTAATCAATGGGCTAGAAATGTCCTCCAAGAAACTACCACTCACGAGAAAATAGAGAGTAACTTTCCACTACCAGCCAAAAAATCAAGGGAAAGTACAAGAAGTCAACCTTGCTGAGGATAGTAGCGATAGTGATGAATCTTACGACATCCCCTATCATCAACTCAGGCCATCACTATCACCAACCCCTTCAGCAACAACCATGACAGGTCAAAAGAACAGGACAACAAGTCAAGGCCAAGAAGCTCGACAAATATGGATACCAAAAAGCGAGATCGGCCAAAAACAGATATGGATCAAGAAGAAAAGGATCTTTAATGACAAATCACAAGATCCAACACCAAAAAAAAAACAAGGAAAGGATGCACGAACGGGTAAGAATATCACAAAGTCGCAAGCTTTCACAACTCAGGTTTGGGCTCCAAAGAAGTTGATTCAAGCACAAAAAAGTCAGGTCAGGAATTCATTTGGATTCCAAAACAACCACAGTATCAACTTTCAAAGCCTGAATCCCGACCCCAACCAAGCGTACAAGGTCTGAAGCAAAGACCACTGTCGACTCACACAACAAAAAGGTGGGTCCCAAAGAAGTCTCTTCAAACACAAACGAAGCACGGGCAAGTATGAAGACCATATTAGGTAAAGTGGGAAAATCCCAATTCCCAGGTTGGACAACTTTCAATATATCATGTACAAAATATAGAGATTTTGTCAAAAAATTGAGTTTTCTTAAGGTCTCATTCCACTTTATGCACATACAATACACAATGAAAACAACTAAAATACCATGGTTTTAATCAATTGGATTATTAGGAGACGAGTATATTGCATCCATTATCGTTGTCTATGTTCTACTGTCCTACCTACAACTTATCTCAACATGGAGAGCTTGGTTTCTAGGTCCACCACTTGTCCAAGTTAATGTAAAAGTGACTCAAGGTTCACAACTTGTGAAAGCAAGGATCCATTGAGGAATACAATCCACTTGGCTATTTTTCCTTAATTTATTGCATGTGACATTCAAGAAAGGTCCACTTCTAATCTATAACTTCTTAATTTGAGGCATGGGGCATACATAAAATATGTAGCATATGCTCTATTGCCTCATAGGAAGGTTGGTTTCAAGGTGCACTTATCCATGCTAGCCTATCTTGGAGAAATGATGGAGCTTGCTTCTTTCCTTGTTTCAATGGAGACTAGCTTGGACAAGTGGTGGACCTTTGCTTCTCTCTATGTTTCAATAGAGTTAGCTTGGACAAGTGGTGATCTTGGAACAAAACCCCCATGTAAAACATATCATGGGTATTCCAAGTGATTAGAAAGATTACCATTTAAGATATAACCTTATAGGTTGGACAAATGGAGCTTGGCTTAGAGAAATGGTGGACCTTTGATTCTCTCCATGTTTCAATGGAGCCTATCTTGGAGAAATGGTGGAGCTTGCTTCTTTCCATGTTTCAATGGAGCCTAGCTTGAATAGTTGGTGGACCTTTGCTTCTCTCTATATTTCAATAGAGTTAGCTTAGACATGTGGTGGATCTTCAAACTAAGCCAACTACTATCAATGTTTCCTAGCTTGGACAAGTGGTGGAGTGTTTCTCTACTCCATGTTTCAATGGATCTTAGCTTGGACAAGTGTTGGACCTTAAAACAAAAACCCCATGTACAACATAGAATGGATTTTCTAGATTTCAATGGAGTCTAAATTTAACAAATGGTGAAGCTTGTCTTCATCCATGTTTCAATGAAACTAGCTTGGACAAGTGGTGGACCTTGTAACAAACCCCCCCATGTACAACATATCATTGGTTTTCTAAGTGATGGGAACGAATACCATTCAAGATATAAACTTATAGCTTGGATAAGTAGTTGACTTTAAAACCAAATTCATCATAAGACAATGAAATATAGGTTAGCCAATTCCTAAATCTTGAGACCAAACCTCCCATGCTATTAGAGATAATATATTGGATAAGTGGTGGACCTTCTATTATTTTCCCATGCCTAGTTTAGACTACCGGTACACTTTGCAGCTATAAAGGTTGGACGAGTTGTGGAGCCTTGTTTCTATCCATGTTTTAATGGATCCTAGCTTGGACAAGTGGTGGACTTTGGAATTTTTTTTTCCATGTACAACATATATGAGGTTTTCCATGTTTTAATGGAACCTATCTTGGACAAATGGTGAAGCTTGCTTCTCTCCATGTTGATTTTGGAACTACCTTAGACAAGTGGTGGAGCTTTGCTTTTCTACTCTTCATAATACAATGAAGTATAGGTTGGTTACATGGTGAATCTTAAGGCCAAACCTCTCATTTTACTAGAGATGATAGGTTGGACAATGGGATCAACCTTCTATCATTTCTCCATGACTATATTGGACAATTAGTAGACCTAACATCTCTCTATGTTTTCTAGATATAAGCTTGGACAAGTGATGGACCCTACTTCTCTCTTCCCTTGGTTTACTAGTTTGAAGATTCAGTATATATACTTTCTTAGATCTAGCTTGAACAAGTGGTGGACCTTGTATCCACAATCTTAATTCATTACAAAAAAGTATATGAAAAAATAACATAGGAATCTTGGTTTGAAGGTCAAGCAATTAGGTTCCAAATGCACATAATAATATATTTTCCACCCATAATAAAATAAAGTTAAATATGTTATTACCAAATTGACAAAGGTAACGTCCAAGAATTCTAGCTTTGCATCTTGTCATATCTAAATCTTCATCAAGGCGACATGCATGTATACATCAACTTTAAAGCCATTCAAGAATACATGCACTTAGATTCCATAGTTTTGTTTTCAAAGTCTTTTAGGTTCTAAAACTCTTTCACATAAAGTATGTAATGACAAAATTCTTGAAGCAAACATTTGTGCCCAAGAAAAAGATCCCTCTCACATATTTAAAGTCCATGAATTCTCTGATCCATACTTACAAGTTTTATTTTGACATCAAACATCAATTCTCTCATAGTTACAAATAAATGCAACCTCGATATGAATTGACAAAAAATGAATTTCTTTTACTATATGACCCAACATAGGCCCCAATCAAATAAAAAATGAGTCCCCAAAAATTTGGGTGCACTCTAGCAATACATCAGAGTCCCCTTACAATAGGATGCACTCCAATAGAACATTGAAGTCCCCTTAGAGTAGGGTGCACTCCATTCAAGTGTTCATAAAGTTGACACACCTTTGTTTTTTTATAAAAAAGACTATATCAAATTATACAAATGTTGAAAGATACACACTAGAATAAAAAAAGCATCTTATGGCCATATTTATTCAATGCTTTCGTGTTGACAAGTACACACCAAGGACATAATTTGTCTCAGAATCACTATACTGGTTTACAATTGTGTTGTATGTATAGACTCTCTTTCGTGTTGACAAGTACACACCAAGGACATAATTTGTCTCAGAATCACTATACTGGTTTACAATTGTGTTGTATGTATAGACTCTCTTATCTCTTGCATACAACCATCCTACCAACCATGGAATTATGGTTCTCTGCAAGAAGTTTTGAAGTTGCTCGGAAGTTTGCCTCCACATCTTTGGAAATATAAGATATGTCCCTGGCATGTTCCACATCACCCTATATGGAGTGTCATCAAAAATTAAGATATTGTTTGCATCCAAATTCTCAAATATCTTCCAAATATCACTCAAATTTTTGTGATAAACCCTTGTAAATCCTAACATGATATTTGGATTTTGGCAATTTTTGTTACTCATAAACACCTTGAACTTGGTATACTGCTCAGGAAAACATTTTTGTGTGATGCGTTGCACCCTTGTTAAGTTATAGAAACTCCATATCCATATCTCAAAGTATTCAACACAAAAATCCAAAAAACTTTGTGCGTCTGGTCGCACCACATGATAAACTTTATCTTTATCCTCCACAAGTCGTATGTGTTGAGCCCAAGATGGCATAGAATCTCCATGTTTCATTTGAATTGTCTTGAGAAGTAACCCCTCTAGATCCAGGATAAGTACTCTTTTGATGTCCTTGAAAGCAAGTGGTAGGTGACAAGGAGGTGATTCATTCCTTGGACAAGGTCTTGGAGGAGGTTGGATGGGTAACTCAATAGTTTTCTTCAATTTATGCCAGCATATAGCCAATCCATTTTTCTATAATGGTTCTGAAATTAAAGAACAAGAACACTTAATGCAAACACAACAATAGACATACGTTTTACATTGTCTATCCTAAGGTTTTATTAGTTACCAAAATCCATCTATGATCTACTCATTAATAGAAAGAAAGTCAAATTAAAATCCTGAGTCTTTTTTATGCTACACTCTCTCTTAGTCTCAATACCATGGAGTTCAACTAGACTTAAGTCAACTAATAACTACTACTTGTTGTTAAAGGTATGCTTGAAGTGCATAAGGCTTAACCAATGCTCTAGTGTAGAATGAGTATTTAGGTCTCAAGGTCTACCACTTATCCAAGCAAAGATCCATTTAGATATGGAAACCCAATTTTTCTTAATATAATGATATAGAGTGGACAAGTGGTGAATCCTGAGACCAAACCACTCATGCTACTAGGGATAATAGGTTGGACAAGTAGTGGACCTTAAATATAAACCCCCCATGTACAAAGTATCAGGGGTTTTGGGTATTTCAATCGACTCTAGCATCTTTGAGACATGGTGGAGCTTACTTCTCTCCATGTTTCAATGGAGTCTATCTTGGATAAATGGTGGAGCATCATTCTCTCCATGTTTCAATGGAGCCTAGCTTGGACAAGTGGTGGACGTTTGTTTCTCTCTATGTTTGAACAGATTTAGCTTGGACAAGTGGTGGACCTTGGAACAAAATCCCCATGTAAAATATATCATGGACATTACAAGTGGTGAGAAAAAATACCATTCAATATATAACCTTATAGGTTGGACAAGTGGTGGACCTTAACACCCAATAAAAATTAATATAATGACATAGAGTGGACAAGTGGTGAATCTTGCGACCAAACCTACTAGGAAAAGTAGGTTGGACAAGTGGTGGACCTTGAATGCAAACCCCCCATGTACAAAATATCACTCATGCTACTAGGAATAATTTGGTATTAAGGTCCATGTTTCAATGGAGCCTAGCTTGGAAAAGTGGTGGACCTTTGTTTCTCTCTATGTTTCAATAGAATTAGCTTGGACAAGTGGTGAACCTTGGAACAAAACCCCCATGTAAAGCATGTCATGGGCATTACAAGTGGTGATAAAAAATACCATTCAAGGTATAACCTTATAGGCTGGACAAGTGGTGGACCTTAGCACCCAATTCCTCTTATTATAATGACATAGAGTGGAAAAGTGGTGAATTGTGAGACCAAACCTACTAGGGATAATAGGGTGGACAAATGGTTGACCTTGAATGTAAATCACCCATGTACAAAATATCATGGGTTTTACGTATTTCAATGGAGCCTAGCATCTAGGAGACATGGTGGAACTTACTTATGTCCATGTTTTAATGGAGCCTATCTAGGAGAAATGGTGGAGGTTCCTTCTCTCCACGTTTCAATGGAGCCTAGCTTGGACAAGTCGTGGACCTTTGTTTCTCTCTATGTTGAAATATGGTTAGCTTGGACAAGTGGTGGATCTTGGAATGAAACTCCCATGTAAAACATATCATGTGCATTTCAAGTGTCGAGAAAGGATACCATTTAAGATATAACCTTATAGGTTGGACAAGTGGTGGACCTTAACACAATATAATGACATAGAGTGTACAAGTGGTGAATCTTGAAACCAAACCACTCATGCTACTAGGTATAATAGGTTAAACAAGTGGTGGGCCTTGAAATAAAACCCCTAGAGTGTTTCAATGGAGCCTAGCTTGGAAACATGGTAAAGCTTGCGTCTCTCCATGTTTCAATGCAGCCTATCTTGGATAAATGGTGGAGCATCATTCTCTCCATGTTTCAATGGAGCCTAGCTTGGACAAGTGGTGGACCTTTGTTTCTCTCTATGTTTGAATAGAGTTATCTTGGAAAAGTGGTGGACCTTGGAACAAAACCCCCATGTAAAACATATCATAGGCATTACATGTGGTGAGAAAAAATACCATTTAATATATAACCTTATAGGTTGGACAAGTGCTGGACCTTAACACCCAATTATTCTTAATATAATGACATAGAGTGGATAAGTGGTGAACTTGGGACCAAACCTACTAGGGAAATAGGTTTGACAAGTGGTGGACCTTGAATGTAAACCCCCCATGTACAAAATATCACTCATGCTACTAGAAATAATTTGGTATTAAGGTCCATGTTTTAATGCAGCCTAGCTTGGAAAAGTGGTGGACCTTTGTTTCTCTCTATGTTTCAATAGATTTAGCTTGGACAAGTGGTGGACCTTGGAACAAAACCCCCATGTAAATCATGTCATGGGCATTACAAGTGGTGAGAAAAAATACCATTCAAGCTATAACATTATAGGTTGGACACGTGGTGGACCTTAATACCCAATTCCTCTTAATATAATGACATAGAGTGGACAAGTGGTGAATCATGAGACCAAACCTACTAGGGATAATAGGTTGGACAAGTGGTGAACCTTGAATGTAAACCCCCCATGTACAAAATATTATGGGTATTGGGTATTTCAATGGAGCCTAGCAACTTGGAGACATGGTGGAGCTTATTTCTCTCCATGTTTCAATGGAGCCTATCTAGGAGAAACAGTGGAGGTTCCTTCTCTCCATGTTTCAATGAGCCTAGCTTGGACAAGTGGTGGACCTTTCTTTCTCTATATATTTTAATAGAGTTAGCTTGGACAAGTGGTGGACCTTGGAATGAAACCCCCATGTAAAACATATCATGGGCATTTCAAGTGGTGAGAAAGGATACCATTTAAAATATAACCTTATAGGTTGGACAAGTGGTGGACCTTAACACATAGTTCTTCTTAATATAATGACATAGAGTGTACAAGTGGTGAATCTTGAGACCAAACCACTCGTGCTACTAGGGATAATAGGTTGGACAAGTGGTGGACCTTGAATGTAAACCCCTCATGTACAAAATTATGGGTTTAGGGTATTTCAATGGAGCCTAGCTTGGAGACATGGTGGAGATTGCTTCTCTCAATGTTTCAATGGAACCTATCTTGGAGAAATGGTGGATCATCCTTCTCTCCATGTTTCAATGGAGCCTACCTTGGACAAGTGGTGGACCTTTGCTTCTCTCTATGTTTCAATAGAGTTAGCTTGGACAAGTGGTGGGTCTTGGAACAAAACCCCTTTGTAAAACATAGCATGGACATTACAAGTGATGAGGAAAAATATCATTCAAGATATAACCTTACAGGTTGGAAAAGTGGTGATGGACCTTGACAAGTGGTGAAGGATACCATTTAAGATATACCCTTATAGGTTGGACAAGTGGTGGACCTTAACACCCAGTTATTCTTAATATAATGACATAGAGTGGATAAGTGGTGAATCTTAAGACCAAACCACTCATGCTACTAGGTATAATACGTTAGAGAAGTGGTAGACCTTGAATGTAAACACCCCATGTACAAAATATCATGGTTTTAGGGTGTTTCAATGGAGCCTAGAATCTTGGAGACATGGTAGATCTTGATTCTTTCCATGTTTGAATGGCACCTATCTTGAAAAAATGATGGAGGTTACTTCTCTCCATGCTTCAATGGAGCCTAGCTTTGACAAGTGGTGAACCTTTGCTTCTCTCTATGTTTGAATAGAGTTAGCTTGGACAAGTGGTGGACCTTTGCTTCTCTCTATGTTTGAATAGAGTTAGCTTGGACAAGTGGTGGACCTTGGAATGAAACCCCCATGTAAAACATATCATGGGCATTTCAAGTGGTGAGAAAGGATACCATTTAAGATATAACCTTATAGGTTGGACAAGTGGTGGACCTTAATATATAATTCTTCCTAATATAATGACATAGAGTGTACAAGTGGTGTATCTTGAGACCAAACCACTCGTGCTACTAGGGATAATAGGTTAGATAAGTGGTGGGCCTTGAAATAAAACACCCCATGTACAAAATAAAATGGGTTTAGGGCATTTTAATGGATCCTAGCTTGGAGACATGGTGGAGCTTTCTTCTCTCCATGTTTCATTGAAGCCTATCTTGGAGAAATGGTGGAGCATCCTTCTCTCCATGTTTCAATATAGCTTAGCTTGGACAATTGGTGGATCTTTGGTTCTCTCTATGTTTCAATAGAGTTAGCTTGGACAAGTGGCGGACATTGAAACAAAACTCCCATGTAAAACATATCATGGGTAGTTCAAGTTGTGAGAAAAAAAACCATTTAAAATATAACCTTATAGGTTGGACAAGTGGTGGACCTTAACACCCAATCCTTTTTAATACAATGACATAGAGTGGACAAGTGGTGAATCTTGAGACCAAAGCTATCAAGCTACTAGGGATACTAGGTTGGACAAGTGGTGGATCTTGAATGTACATCCCCTATGTACAAAATATCATGGGTTTAGGGTGTTTCAATGGAGTCTAGCATATTGGAGACATGGTGGAGCTTGCTTCGCTCCATGTTTCAAGTGGTGGACCTTCAATTATTTTCCCATACCTAGTTTAGACAACCCATACACTTTGCAACTCTAAAGGTTGGACGAGTGGTGGAGCTTTTTTTATTTCCATGTTTTAATGGATCCTAGCTTGGACAAGTGGTGGACCTTGGAAAAAAGTCCCCCTTGTACAACATAGCTGAGTTTTTTCATGTTTTAATGGAAGAGAGATTTGACAAATGGTGGAGCTTGCTTATCTCCATGTGGATTTTAGAACTAGCTTGGATAAGTGGTGGAGCTTTGCTTTTCTACTCTTCATAATAAAATGATGTATAGGTTGGTTACATGGTGAATCTTAAGGCCAAACCTCCCATCTTACTAGAGATGATAGGTTGGATAAGTGGTCAACCTTCTATCATTTCTCCATGCCTATAATTAGACATTTAGTAGAACTAGCATCTTTCTATGTTGCTAGAGCTGAGCTTGGACAAGTAGTGGACCTTGCCACTCTCTTCCCTTGGTTTATTAGTTTGAAGACTCATTATATATACTTGCTTAGATCTATATAATTACTCATTAGTAAGGTTACAAGTAGGTATGTAATTTTTTAGCCTCAAGGGACTTTGAATATTGAATAGTAAGAAAGTCAAGTGCTGGTTTGAAGATCTTTTGCTTATCTAAACTAGACTCTAACTCAATAATAAGTCTCTTAAGTTCCATTAATTGTCCTATCTAAGCTCCAAAAGAGTCTTAATTGGTTTGTGCTAGATTCTAACTTCGTTGATGGGGTAGAATCCTAGAAAAATGAGGCACTATAAGTTTTACCTTAGCTCAAATGGATTTTCACTTAAACTAGACTGCAATTTGGCACTCTAGTATCTTTGTCTTGATGGAGTTTAACACTAGATACATAGTAGTGATATTTAAGCTAAAGTGGTCAATTGTGATGCCTTCATGCTTTCAATGGGTGTACGCTCCTTTGCTAAGATCTCTTGTATTTGGGCTCTTCTCATTTCATTGCGGTGGCTTGTGTCACTTGCATTTTCAATGATAGTTTCATCCCTGTTACCTTTTGCAGGTGGTATTCTTCTTGTAAAGAACACCTTAGCTGACCAAACATCATTTTTCTGCTTCCAATACTCCATGATTTGTTTGTATTCACTATCATTTGTCACTATAGGTTGTCCATAACGATTAGAAGCAATTAAATCACGCACATCCCTTCTCTCATCAAGCTGAATCAAGTATGGCAGTAGCTCCTCCAAGAGCATATTGTCAACCATCTTCTCAGCATCAAATTGTGGTGTAAAAATGCAATTGTTTGCTGGTGAAATACATCCCTTGTAAGGAGAGTCATCAATAAGCACTGTTCTTTGTGGATCACATTCAAACCCCATGGCAATTTTGGCTAGAGGCTTGAACATTGCCTCAACGTTTGGATTGTCGGGTCTAAACAATTTTTGAGTTTGAGCGGTGTAGCAAACATCTTGCGACCAAATTGCAAAGAAAGGCAATGTATCCTCAGCTAAGTTGTTTAGTGCTGCAAGGATTTGATACACATTATTCCTAGTAGCTGTCGACCAAATTGCAACATTAAACCTCTGTAAAATAGTCTTCAAGAATTGGATGCAACCTGGCCTGAGTATAATATATCTTTTTGAATCCATTTGCACTGAGTTGTGGTGTGAGGATGGTTGAGGGGAACGTTTCAACAATAGACCATTTAAATCCAATATAATTGTAAGCATGGATTTCTCAACATCTACGCTACATGACGTAGTACCAATTGGCAATAGCTCGTGAGTGGACTTTTCAGTCTCTTTTGATGTATGTTGCATTTTTGAAGCATCGATTTCTTGGTTCTCATTATTGGAAGCTTGCTCAAGTTGCACAACACTAGACTCTAGTATAGAAATATCATCCATCTTGGGCACTTTAGAAACCATAGAATCTATGGATTCTATAGTTGTTGACTGAACCATAGGAGCATTATCCATCCCAGTTTGTGAATCTAAGAAAACACACACACAAATGGTATCTCAAAACCACTAGAATTTTATTCACCATATTTATATGTAGAACTCCTAGTAAGAAATTTATTTAAGGTAAAGTCGTTGTTAGAATCCTTGCAACCATTTTCAGCATTCGTACACCAAACACCACTTGTCTAAAATACAATCTACTAACTCAACATTTTCCATCCTACACTTTATTAAAGATGAGTACTTAAAGTGAAAACTAAAAGCCACCCTTGTTGAGGAAACATGGATACAAGGTCTACCAAATGTCCAACCTAGACTACAAGCAAACAATTAGAGATTTGGCTTAGATTTGGATTCAAAGGCCACCACTTACTCAAGTAAGATAACTCCACTTGTTTAAGACAGTAATGTTTGATGACCCACCACTTGTCCAACCTAGACATTGATTAAATTTTGGTAAGATTTATCACAAATCTAGAGTAGAATCAAGATTCTATGGCCAAGGTAATCAAATAAGTTAGACAACACACAAAGCATAAGAGCACTCTAGATTCTCGTTGAGCATAAACTAAACAATAATCAAATGTTATATTCACTTGAGATTTCATCCATGAAAAATGAAAATGATGCATGTACTTGAGATTTTCATCCATGTACAATACTTTACAATGTCAAGTAAAGTTATAGTCATCAAACAACTCTTCTCCTGCTTCAACTTGACAAATAGTCTCAATGCATACATGGCCATATTCTTCTGACTTGATGTGTGAAGAGGTGCATTTATGCCAAGGTGGAAAATTTGGATCAAATGTATAGCGTACGTTGGGACAGACATTTGTACTGTGAGAACTATTTATATAGCCCGACACGTTTCCTTCTTCTACACAACCAATAATGTATGATTGATCTTCCTCTTCTTCTATGTTTGGATCCTCTAGAAGAGAATATTTATAAGCTCTTGGAAAAATTTTGCATATCTTTTTCCAGTTTTGAAATCTATACTTATGCCCTCCATAGTTTAGAATAGTCAAACCACTTTCCAGGGTAGTATGCACAAATAGCCCATAACCAGCTCCTTCAATACATGAAAGTCGCACTTCAAAATCCACACCGTTAATATGGAAAATTACATCTTTGGGAATAGGAAAAGTTGGTGTCCCAAAAGGATCTTCATGCCAATCATAGTGTGAAATACATCTAGTTTTTATATCACTTAACTCCTTTGTGTCTGCAAAAAGAAGAAAATATTATGCATAAAATAATGACAATATCAAAGAAAGATATCATTATCTTATAGTCCAATAGGTCCATTGTATGGAAGACTTAGAGTGCCTCTTACATGGTGCCTCCAAGGTTTCCAAAAAATAAAATCATTGGAAAAAAAAGGCCACTGTGTCTCCAATCTATTGCCCATTTGAAGCATAGAGAGAACCAAGGTCCACCACTTGTCCAAGCTAGACATGGAGCATTGACACAAGATCCAACACTAGCCTAGACGGATTAGTTTCAAGGTCTATCACTAGTCAAAAACTACACATAGAACATTGATACAAGGTTCCACCACATGTGAAACCTATCATCTCTAGTAGCATGGATGGTTTGATATCAAGGTTCATTGCATGTCCAACCTATACTCTATTGTAGCATAGAGATTCTGGTTTGGTGGTACTACACTTGTCCAAACTTGGCTTGTTGTTGATATCTGGAGGTAATCAAGGGTCCTCCACTTGTCCAAGTTAGGCATATAAAACAATTGCAAGGTCCACCATGTGTACAACATATGATTGATTATAGCATGCATGGTCTTATTTCATGGGCAACCATCTTCTCTCCAACATGTGTCCAACCTCGGCTCCATTGAAGCATGGAGAGAAGCAAGGTCCACCACTTATCAAAGCTATTATTTTCTCCCAGTGCTTTCAAAACCCATAATACGTTGTACATGGGGGGGGGGGGGGGATTCTTGTTTCAAGGTCCACCACTTGGCTAAGATTGGATCCATTGAAACATAAAGAGAAGCAAGCTCTACCATTTGTCCAAGCTAGGTGCCATTGAAACATGAAAACCCCATAATATGTTGTATACGGGGGGTTTTTTCACGGTCTACCACTTGTCTAAGCTATGGTCCATTGGAACATGGAGAGAATCAAAGCTCCACCACTTTTCTAAGCTAGGATCCATTGAAACATGGAGAGAAGCAAGCTCCATTGTTTGTCTAAGCTAGGCTCCATTGGAACATGGAGAAAACAAGCTCCACCACTTGCCTATTATTGCATAGAGATTCTGGTTTGAAGGTCCACCACTTGTCCAACCTTGCCTTCATGTATGGAGATAATAAAGAGTGCAATGCTTCTCTAAGCTAGGGACATAAAAGAGTTTCAAGGTCCACTACATATACGATCTATGATGGGTTGTAGCATGGGAGGTTTCATTTTAAGGTTGACCACTTCTCCAGCTCCGCTTGTCCAACCTCAGATCCATTGAAGAATGGAGAATAAAGGTGTACCAACTCTCCAAAATAGGCAAGAAAATCTCTATAAAACCCATGAATTGTTAATATATGCTATGCTGTGGAGTTTTGTTTGAAGGTCCACTCCTTATCCAAGCTACAATCCATTGAAGCATGGAAATAAGTAAGATATATCTATAGTCCAAGATAGGATCCATTGAAACATAGAGAGAATCAAGGTCCACCACTTGTCCAAGCTATGCATGGGTAATTGATATAAGGACCACTACGTTTTCACCTATACTATGCTATATCATGGATGGTTTCATATACCACCAATTTTCCAACCTATTTAGTAGGTTGTATTATGGGGGTTTGGTTTCAAGGTACTTCACTTGTCTAAGGTGGGTTCCATTGAACCATGGAGAGAAACAATGTCTACCACTTGTCCGAAATATGCTCCTTTAAAACATAAAAGCAAGGTCCACCACTTGTCCAAGCTAATGTTTCTCTCCATTGAAGCATGGAGAGAAACAAGGTCTACCACCTGTCCAAAATATGCTCCATTGAAACATAAAATCAAGGTCCACCACTTGTCCAAGCTAATATAACAAATGGGTGTTGGTTACAAGGTGTACCACACTTGTCTAAACTAGTCTCCATGCAAGGTTGACCACATGTCCAAGCTATATGATCTTGGTTTGAAGGTCTACCACACCTCTTGAAATTAGGATCCATGTAAGGTCCACCTTTTGTCAAGCTATGCCTTTAGTGAGTACTAAAACTAAGTAAATTGCAGTACTTAAATACCTTTCCAAGCTCATTAAGATTTTGGTCTCTAAGGCCACCACCACATGTCTAATCTATGCTCTAATTGATTACTTATGCTAGTTCTCAAAGTCCAAACATAAGCTCCCTTCTAACAAGGTTAGTTTAAATTTAGGCTCCAGCACCTGTCTAAGCTAGGTTCAATTTATGAAGCATCACCATTTAACCATGCTACGATCTAATATATCATATCAAGGGGGTATTGATAAAAGGTCCAAAACTTATTGAGTTCAAGCTCTTAAGTCTTTGTGAGTATTAAATGTTATAGTTTTAGTCTAAAGATCCACCATTCAAAAACTCAAGTAATTTATTATTTACATTCAAACCTTGAATGCTTGAGATAAAAAATACAAACTCAATCAATACTATATAAAGCAAAATCTAACATTAAGAGTATCAAATCAGTAACAAGAAACACTAACATGCACAAGAAACTCAAAACATACATGTCTCCATTTCCAAAACGTCCTCCATTGACAGAGGATGTTGTTGTTGTTCTTCTTCTTCTTCTCTTTGTGGAGAGCACTCCTCTGTAACAGGCACAATGTCATCTAATTGCGAAGTGGATTGTTGAAGTCCAACCCATTTTTCTATATCTTCATGAGACTTAGCAAAGTCTAGCAGCATGGTCTCCACGTTTTTTGCCTCCTCCACACTATCAATTAAGCATATAACTTCTTTTTTCTGTTGTATTCCTTCTTGTGCAACCAAGGAGCCATCACCAAAAAAATCAACAAGCTTGCGGTCTTCAAAACAATATGTACGAATGTAGTGCTTGACCAAAGCTCTTTTTTTGGCCTCCAAATATTGCAAATCTGACATATCATTATCTGCTACTTGAAGAAGAGAACAATCAATTGGCATGGGATGTTCCTCTGATCTTCTTCTCAGGTCTTCAAATGCATTGCCTTGCCCCAAGAAAGCAATAACAGTTAGGAATTGAATTGCTCCTTTGCAAGGAGCTGATGGAAAGTGATGCAATGCACCACAACAATGGTAGCTCAGATTATCTCCCATGGCGTGAAAGGCACATTGCAATTTTGTGAAGTTAGTGAAATCCACAAATGCAAGAAAGACAAATCCAGGATCTGTTGACCCTCCAGCAATAGCCAAGATCCCATCCAAAGCATTGTTAAATGTCTCCTCACTCCACTTCAAATTGCCTCCAACATTTTTTGTCATATCTAAAACACATAAGCCAATAGGCACTTTATTATTGAAGTGGCGCATCAAGTAGAGATTGCCTTCCATTTGTAGGCTCACCACATAGATTGACCATGGCAAATCTCTAGGCTCAGTTTTCTCCTTTTGAAGGTGAATTGCCCATTGCATGTATTTTATTGCTCCATCTGGAAAAGCCATTTTCTTTGTTCCACGCGTCAAACTAGATTTGATCCATTCCTCGCATAACATTAAAATTGTTTTATAAACAACATCATTGATGTTATACATTTTGACCACCTCCTCCCAGTCTTTACATGGTGAAGACTCATTCAAATTGTTGAAGCCTTCAAGAAGTGCATCTTGAATCAATTTGTCTTGCTTCAACTGCTTGATTCGATCATACATGTCAGTTGCATCACCATCCTTTGCACTCTTTGACAGTAAAATCTTCTCATCTCTAATCTCTTCTTGAATAGTCTTTACCTCTGATTCCTCAAGGCCACAAAGGTATCTAAATACAGTTGTTGGGGGTTTCTTATTCTCCTCTTCTAGCTTTTCAATGATTTCTATCTAGCAATCATAAACTAAATCAGAGTACGTGACCATGTGTGCCTGTTTAGCAATCCAACTTGCTGCTGCACTCATTCTTGCCAATCGAAGAAAAGCCTAAAAAGAAATAGAGAAATAATTAAACTATTGAGCAAGATTTGTTAATTAAACACTATCAAAAAGACAAAGAAAATAACTTACATCCCATCCGGCACGAGATGCATGTCCCTCTGCAATTCCACTTGCTGCCTTTGGTGGTCGTCCTGAGAAGATCCATTGACTCCGTAAATGTCTCAATATTTGGCTGTAAGGTTGCTTGACATACAATGCTTGAGCCTCCTCATTTGCAATGGAAGATATAGCAGTTGCAACAAATGGAGGAGCATTCACAACAATGCGAGCCTTTCTAAATTTATACACGCTAATCAGTCTTTCAAATATCTCTTTGTTGTTTTGTTCATTGTGAAGCAAAACTTTTGCAGCATAGATTGAATGCTGCCCATCAAGAATCCAATAATGATAATCTTTAATTTTTTGCTCCTCTACCTCTTCTACTTCCAAAGGAGTCCCCTTCTTTGATTTTGCATTTCGAACAGGCATCAAATATGCACATGCTGCAGGCTTGGTCGTACTCCGTGAAAATCCAAATAACACACTTTCAACGTGTTTTTTATCCATAATACGTGCATTATAGTGATCAGGAGCAAGCCAACAATTTTGAATAGGGATATTAAATTCCCTATATTGGAAAGGAAAATAATTTATGTACTTATTCATTCCACCCGTATCTTTTTCTTGTCCTTTCATGGCCTCATCTTCTAAAACATCTGGATCCACAATTCTCATCTTTGACATTGAACCCTCCGTTGATGACGATGCCAAAGATGCCTTGTCTACATCCACAATGAAATTAGTTCGCTTAGCTGCTACTTTTTGCACTTTTGCTTGCTTCTTTGTGGATGGTGGTCGTGAAGCTTTCACCTTTTTTCGTTGTAGTGTGGCAATGATGGAGCTTTGAAGTTGATCTGCTTTGATGTTTGGATTTGATTCTGCAAACTTCCATCCTCTAGAAAACATTGTCTCTTCTTTGTTTCTAGACATGCGCTCCAATGCATATGCTCCTACAAATAGTTGAAATTCTAGATTCATTGGAACTAGAATGTCAATGCATTCCACCTCCGAGACAGATGCTTCCACAACTTATCCAACATCTTCAAACAAGCTGTCATTCTCCTTTTTGGCAATAAATAGATGCACCTTATGAAATTGTGCACCGTCTATACCATGTATGTCCAAATACCATTTCCTAAGATCATTGCAAGTATAGTCAACTAAGACAGCAACCCTTGCAACCTGTTTTTTTGGAGCCATCTTTCCTGAAACAAAAAAAACCAAATGTTATTTTAGCATATACTTTTTTGTACTGAATTAAGTTTGTGTGAATACAAGGTCCACCACTTGTTCAAGTTAGATCTAAGCAAGTATACATAGTAATCTTTTAAGCTAGTAAACTAAGGGAAGGGAGAAGTAAGGTCCATCACTTGTCCAAGCTCAGCTCTAGACAACATGGAGGGATTCGAGGTCTACTAATTGTCTAATATAGGCTAACTATATTGAAACATAGAGAGAAGCAAAGGTCCACCACTTGTCCAATCTAGGGTCCATTGAAACATGGAGAGAAGGATGCTCCACCATTTGTCCAAAATAGGCTCCATTGAAACATGAAGAGAAGCAATATGACCATGTCTTTGAGATGCTAGACTCCATTGAAATACCTTAAACCCACGATATTTTGTATATGTGGGGTTTAAAGTCAAGGTCCACCACTTGTCCAACCTATTCTCCCTAGTAGCATGAGTGGTTTGGTCTCAAGATTCACCACTTTTCCACTCTATGTCATTATATTAAGAAGATCTGGGTGTTAAGCTCCACCACTTGTCCAACCTATAAGGCTATATCTAAAATGGTATTATTTACCACCACTTGGAATGCACATGATATGTTTTACATAGGGGTCTAGTTTCAAGGTCCACCACTTGTCCAAGCTAACTCTATTGAAACATAGAGAGAATCAAAGGTCCACCACTTGTCCAAGCTAAGCTCCATTGAAACATGGAGAGAAGGATGCTCTACCATTTGTCCAAGCCAGGTTCGATTCAAACATGAAGAGAAGCAAGCTGCACCATGTCTCCAAAATGCTAGGCTCCATTGAAATATCTTAAACACATGATATTTCGTACATGGGGGGTTTACATTCAAGGTCCACCACTTGTCCAACCTATTATCACTAGTAGCATGAGTGGTTTGGTCTCAAGATTCACCACTTTTCCACTCTATGTCATTATATTAAGAAGATCTGGGTGTTAAGGTCCACCACTTGTCCAACCTATAAGGCTATATATTAACGGGTATTCTTTCTGACCACTTCGAATGACCATGATATGTTTTACATGGGGGTTTGGTTCCAAGGTCCACCACTTGTCCAAGCTAACTCTATTGAAACATAGAGAGAAACAAAGGTCCACCACTTGTCCAAGCTAGGCTCCATTGAAACATGGAGAGAAGGATGCTCTACCATTTGTCAAAGCTAACTCTATTGAAACATGGGGGGTTTACATTCAAGGTCCACCACTTGTCCAACCTATTAACACTAGTAGCATGAGTGGTTTGGTTTCAAGATTCACCACTTTTTCACTCTATGTCATTATATTAAGAATATCTGGGTGTTAAGGTCCACCACTTGTCCAACCTATAAGGCTATATCTAAAGGGTTATTCTTTCTAACCACTTGCAGTGACCATGATAGGTTTTACATGGGGGTTTGTTTCCAAGGTCCACCACTTGTCCAAGCTAGGGTCCATTGAAACATGGAGAGAAAGATGCTCCACCATTTGTCAAAGATACGCTCCATTGAAACATGGAGAGAAAGATGCTCCACCATTTGTCCGAGATACACTCCATTGAAACATGAAGAGAAGCAAGCTACACCATGTCTCCAAGATGCTAAGCTCCATTGAAATACCTTAAACCCATGATATTTCGTACATGGGGGGTTTACATTTAAGGTCCACCACTTGTCCAACCTATTATCTCTAGTAGCATGAGTTGTTTGGTCTCAAGATTCACCACTTTTCCACTCTATGTCATTATATTAAGAATATCGGGGTGCTAAGGTCCACCACATGTCCAACCTATAAGGCTATATCTTAAACTTTATTCTTTCTCACCACTTGGAGTTACCATGATAGGTTTTACATGGGAGTTTGGTTACAAGGCTAACCACTTGTCCAAGCTAACTCTATTGAAACATAGAGAGAAGCAAAGGTCCACCACTTGTCCAAGCTAGGCTCCATTGAAACATGGAGAGAAGGATTCTCCACCGTTTGTCAAAGATAGGCTCCATTGAAACATGAAGAGAAGCAAGCTGCACCATGTCTCCAAGATGCTAGGCTCCATTGAAATACCTTAAACCCATGATATTTCGTACATGGGGGGCATACATTTAAGGTCCACCACTTTTCCAACCTATTATCCTTAGTAGCATGAATGGTTTGGTCTCAAGATTCACCACTTTTCCCCTCTATGTCATTATATTAAGAAGATCTAGGTTTTAAGGTCGACCACTTGTCCAACCTATACGGCTAGGTATTAAAGGGTCTTATTTCTCACCACTTGGAATGACCATGATATGTTTTACATGGGGGTTTGGTTCCAAGGTCCACCACTTGTCCAAGCTAACTCTATTCAAACATAGAGAGACACAAAGGTCCACCACTTGTCCAAGCTAGGCTCCATTGAAACATGGAGAGAAGGATGCTCTACCATTTGTCGAAGCTAACTCTATTGAAACATGGGGGGTTTACATTCAAGGTCCACCACTTGTCCAACCTATTAACGCTAGTAGCATGAGTGGTTTGGTTTCAAGATTCACCACTTTTTCACTCTATGGCATTATATTAAAAATATCTGGGTGTTAAGGTCCACCACTTGTCCAACCTATAAGGCTATATCTTAAGGGTTATTCTTTCTCACCACTTGGAGTGACCCTGATAGGTTTTACATGGGGGTTTGGCTCCAAGGTCCACCACTTGTCCAAGATAACTCTATTGAAACATAGAGAGAAGCAAAGGTCCACCATTTGTCCAAGATAGGCTCCATCGAAAAATGAAGAGAAGCAAGTTGCACCATGTCTCCAAGATGCTAGGATTCATCGAAATACTTTAAACCCAGGATATTTTGTACATGGGGGGTTTACATTCAAGGGCCAATACTTGTCCAAGCTATTATCCCTAGTAGCATGAGTGGCTTTGTCTCAAGATTCACCACTTTTTCACTCTATGTCATTATATTAAGAATATGTGGGTGTTAAGGTCCACCACTTGTCCAGCCTATAAGTCTATATCTTAAAGGTTATTCTTTCTTACCATTTGGAGTGACCATGATAGGTTTTACATGGGGGTTTGGTTCCAAGATCCACCACTTGTCCAAGCTAACTCTATTGAAACATAGAGAGAAACAAAGGTCCACCACTTGTCCAAGCTAGGCTCCATTGAAACATGGAGAGAAGGATGGTCCACCATTTGTCAAAGATAGGCTCCATTGAAACATGATGAGAAGCAAGGTGCACCATGTCTCCAAAATGCTAGGCCTTATTGAGAAACATTAAACTCACGATATATCGTAGATGAGGGGTTTACATTCAAGGTCCAATACTTGTCCAAGCTATTATTGGTAGTAGCCTAAGTGGTTTTGTCTCAAGATTCACCACTTTTCCACTCTATGTCATTATATTAAGAATATGTGGGTGTTAAGGTCCACCACTTGTCCAACCTTTAAGGCTATATCTTAAAGGGTATTCTTTCTTACCACTTGGAGTGACCATGATAGGTTTTACATGGGGGTTTGGTTCCAAGCTCCACCACTTGTCCAAGCTAAATCGATAGAAACATAGAGAGAAGCAAAGGTCCACCACTTGTCCAAGCTAGGCTCCATTGAAACATGGAGAGAAGGATGGTCCACAATTTGTCCAAGATAGGCTCGATTGAAACATGACAAGAAGCAAGGTGCACCATGTCTCCAAGATGCTAGGATCCATCGAAATACATTAAACCCACGATATTTCGTAGATGAGGGGTTTACATTCAAGGTCCAACACTTGTCCAAGCTATTATTGCTAGTAGCCTGAGTGGTTTGGTCTCAAGATTCACCACTTTTATTAAGAATATGTGGGTGTTAAGTTCCACCACTTGTCCAACCTATAAGCCTACATCTTAAAGGTTATTCTTTCTTACCACGTGGAGTGACCATGAAAGGTTTTACATGAGGGTTTGGTTCCAAGGTCCACCACTTTTCCAAGCTAACTCTATTGAAACATAGAGAGAAACAAAGGTCCACCACTTGTCCAAGCTAGGGTCCATTGAAACATGGAGCGAAGAATGCTCCACCATTTGTCCAAGATAGGCTCCATTGAAACATGACGAGAAGCAAGCTGCACCATGTCTCCAAGATGCTAGGCTCCATCGAAATACATTAAACCCACGATATTTCGTAGATGAGGGGTTTACATTCAAGGTCCACCACTTGTCTAAGCTATTATTGCTAGTAGCGTGAGTGGTTTGGTCTCAAGATTCACCACTTTTATTAAGAATATGTGGGTGTTAAGGTCCACCACTTGTCCAACCTATAAGGATACATCTTAAAGGTTATTCTTTCTTCCCACTTGGAGTGACCATGATAGGTTTTACATGGGGGTTTGGTTCCGAGGTCCACCACTTGTCCAAGTTAACTCTATTGAAACATAGAGAGAAACAAAGGTCCACCACTTGTCCAAGCTAGGTTCTATTGAAACATGCAGAGAACGATGCTCCACCATTTGTCGAAGCTAAGTCTATTGAAACATGGGGGGTTTACGTTCAAGGTCCACCACTAGTCCAAGATATTATCGCTAGTAGCATGAGTGGTTTTATCTCAAGATTCACCACTTTTTCACTCTATGTCATTATATTAAGAATATTTGAGTGTTAAGGTCCACCACTTGTCCAACCTATAAGGCTATATCTTAAAGGTTATTCTTCCTCACCACTTGGAGTGACCATGATATGTTTTACATGGGGGTTTGGTTCCAAGGTCCACCACTTGTCCAAGCTAACTCTATTGAATCATAGAGATCAGTAAAGGTCCACCACTTGTCCAAGATAGGGTCCATTGAAACATGGAGAGAAGGATGCTCCACTATTTGTCCATGCTAGACTCCATTGAAACATGAAGAGAAGCAAGCTGCACCATGTCTCCAAGATGCTAGGCTTCATCGAAATACCTTAAACCCACGATATTTTGTACATGGGGGGTTTACATTCAAGGGCCACCACTTGTCCAAGCTATTATCGCTAGTAGCATGAGTGGTTTTGTCTTAAGATTCACCACTTTTCCACTCTATGTCATTATATTAAGAATATGTGGGTGTTAAGATCCACCACTTGTCCAACCTATAAGTCTATATGTTAAAGGTTATTCTTTCTTACCACTTGGAGTGACCATGATAGGTTTTACATGGGGATTTGGTTCCAAGGTCCACCACTTGTCCAAGCTAACTCTATTGAAACAGAGAGAGAATCAAAGGTCTACCACTTGTCCAAGCTAGGCTCCATTGAAACATGGAGAGAAGGATGCTCCACCATTTGTCCAAGATAGGCTCCATTGAAACATGACGAGAAGCAAGCTACACCATGTCTCCAAGATGCTAGGCTCCATCGAAAAACATTTAACCCACGATATGTCGTAGATGAGGGGTTTACATTCAAGGTCCAACACTTGTCCAAGCTATTATTGGTAGTAACCTAAGTGGTTTGGTCTCAAGATTCACCACTTTTCCACTCTATGTCATTATATTAAAAATATGTGGGTGTTAAGGTCCACCACTTTTCCAACCTATAAGGCTACATCTTAAAGGTTATTCTTTCGTACCACTTGGAGTGACCATGATAGGTTTTACATGGGGGTTTGGTTCCAAGGTCCACCACTTGTCCAAGCTAACTCTATTGAATCATAGAGAGAAGCAAAGGTCCACCACTTGTCCAAGCTAGGCTCCATTGAAACATGGAGCGAAGGATGCTCCACCATTTGTCGAAGATAACTCTATTGAAACATGGCGGGTTTACGTTAAAGGTCCACCACTTTTCCAAGCTATTACCGCTAGTAGCATGAGTGGTTTTGTCTCAAGATTCACCACTTTTTCACTCTATGTCATTATGTTAAGAATATTTGGGTGTTAACGTCCACAACTTGTCCAACCTATAAGGCTATATCTTAAAGGTTATTCTTTCTCACCACTTGGAGTGACCATGATAGGTTTTACATGGGGGTTTGGTTCCAAGGTCCACCACTTGTCTAAGCAAACTCTATTGAATCATAGATACTAGGCTCCATCAAAATACCTTAAACACACGATATTTCGTAGATGGGGGGATTACTTTCAAGGTCCACCACTTGTCGAAGCTATTATCGCTAGTAGCATGGTTTGGTTTCAAGATTCACCAGTTTTCCACTCTATGTCATTACATTAAGAATATCTTGGTGTTAAGGTCCACCACTTGTCCAACCTATAAGGCTATATCTTAAATGATATTTTTTCTCACCACTTGGAATGTGCATGATATGTTTTACATGGGGTTTTGTTCCAAGGTCCACCACTTGTCCAAGCTAGATCTATTACATATATATTATACTTACAATATTCAACTAGATTCCCTACCTCTCATGTCCAGTAGCATGGATGCTCTAGCTTTAAGGTCCACCACTTGTCCAACCTATACTCTCTTATGTAAGGGAGATCTCGCTATAAATTCAAAACCTTCCCGCCTAAATTTAAAATTCAAAATCTAATCGCCTAAATTTAAAATATCCTTCCCAAATTTTAAATATTCCGCCTAAATTTTAAAATATCTCGCCCAAATTTTAAAATTCAAACTTTTTTATAAAAATTTAAATTTTACCACTTAAATTTAAAATATTCCACGCGAAATTGATTTTAAATTCAAGTTTACCACAAAAAGATATCATTATACCACCTAAATTCAAATATGCAAACCTCAAATCATTATATTGTACATAAATTCAAACAAATTCAAATTAACAAGCCTAAACTGATATTAGTTTGCATAGATATGAATTTATCACACCTAAATTATGTCACCATGTTAGAGAGAGTAGTTAGAGAATTTGAACAAGGTCCACCACTTGTCCAACATAGATACCAAGAAGGATTGAGTGTACAAGGTATTGTTTGGAGGTCCGTATAGTCCACTGGTCTCAAGGTCCACCACTTGTGGTAAGGTTCACCAAAAAGTGTATATATTCATCCAAAGAAATACACGTATTTTTGGTCTACATGTCCTAGTTTCAACCATTTATGTCCATTAGGTGTATCACTAAACAACAATTCTATTTTTGAGAAACAGAAGTTACAATCATATCTACAAATGGATTAGAGGAAAATCATCTCAGCATACATCCAGAACTCGCTACAAGAATCAACTTTAACAGATCACGCAAGTAAGTCTTCCATTCAAGTTTACTAGTATTACAATGTGTTTGTTATTTGTGATATTTATGTATGTATATATACTATGTGTGCATATCGTAATTAAGTGTAATTGTGTATCTGCATTATGTATGAGTATTACAATGAAATAACACAAATATACATACATACACATCGATAACACAGACGCACACATACATGAGCATGTATTTTCAAGAGAGAGATAGCAAGATACAGAGATAGATAGATAGATAGATAGAGAGAGAGAGAGAGAGAGAGAGAGAGAGAGAGAGAGAGAGAGAGAGAGAGAGAGAGAGAGAGAGAGAGAGAGAGAGAGAGAGAGAGAAATACCTATTTTCTAGAGAGAGGAGAGAGAGAAAGATAACAGATTTCACTGTGTTTATGTATGTGGAAGAGAGGAAGACGATGTATGGGAATATGTGCACGTATTTTCAAGAGAGAGAAAACAAGATAACAGATTTCACTGTGGTTATGTATGTGGAAGTGAGGAAGACGATGTGTGGGAATATGTGCATGTATTTTCAAGAGAGAGACAACAAGATAACAAATTTCACTGTGGTTATGTATGTGGAAGAGAGGAAGACAATGTGTGGGAATATGTGTATGTGTGCGGAGATATTTTTAAACTACGTATCTCTATCTTTTGATGAGAGAGTGTGTGTGCAAGAAGAGTTACAGAGAACCATCTTCTCTATATGGAGAAAGACAGAGAGTGAGAGAGAGAGAGAAATACCTGTTTTTTCTCTATTCGTGAGGTGTGCAATGTCTCTTGAGAAGAAGCTATGCCCGATCCTGCCCTTCTGGAAAGCGTTGCATACGCTGCTGTTTCTTTATCTTGTGTGCGATCCGTGTGTGCTTTCTGTGTGTTGCTGCTCGCCTGCTTTCTCTGTGTGTGTTGCTCGTGCGCTCTCTCTGTGCCTAATCTTGATAGGGTTTATTAGAATGCCACGTATGCTACAAGTCCATGTTTTATCATAGGATTAAAAAAAACAAAAGCAATATAAAACATTAACCAATTCACACGGCCAAAATTAAAGAAATCATGGTTGAAAATATGCAAAACATGCGTAACTCTATACTATGAATTCACTTTTAAAAATAAATAAATCTTTGGGCGCGTCCCCTAGCCCCGCGGGGGCGCTGCCTTGACCCCGCCCGGAACAATATCCCAAAATCAGCCTCCCAAGCCCCGCCATCGAGAGCGCTATATTCCACATCCCCATCCAGAGAGCTACCCCCAAACCTCACGTGGAAGCGCTGCCTTGTCACCCCATTGTGGCATTGCCCTAAGACCCCGCATTTAGAGTGCTAAATGGGAACATTCTTCATTAGTGAAATTTTGAATATAAATTATATTTAGCATATACTTAAATATAATACAAATATTAACATATTAACTATACTACTAATTTACTATAGCAATTATAGATTATGTCCCATACTATATTTAAGGTGCCAAAGGTTTGGCCTTATGGTCCTAGATTTAGCCAAGTGGTCAACATATATAGGACCAAGTGCACACTGTGCCACAAAACTTGGCCACCACTTCACTTGCCAAAGTTTAGGCCACATGGTCAATCCTAAGTTTCCAATGTTCTTATTATGTCACCTTTTTCCTCGTGGAAAACCTAGGCTTGTTTTCACACACTCAGGCACTTCAAGCCATAATAAATTTTCATTACTCTTCGGCAAACCTTTTGTTCAAGTCTTTGAAAAAACATTGTTTAAGGCCACCCTAAACCAGTTTCATTTAGGGGTGTCTAAAACTAGCTTTTTGGCAATTCGAGAAGAAAATGGTCAAAGTTTTATACTTAGTTTTAACCACTTGACCAATTCAAATATTGGAAAGCAAGGTCTTGTAATACTTTTCTTTGGACATCACATATTAAAACTAGGTCCCTCACTTGTCCAAGCTATGCTCTAATACAATAAAGGGCTTTTGGTTTCAAGATGCACCACTTTCCCAACCTTGATTCCATTAAAGAAGCTAGCTCTACTTAGACATTTAATAGCGAGGTCCTGTAGCAGTTCACATTCAACATTTTCCATGGCAGCTAGGTCCACCACTTATCTAAGCTATGCTCTAATACAGTAAGGGGGTTTTGGTTTCAAGATCCACCACTTGTCCAAACTTGATTTGGGAAGCAAGGTCCTATAATAGTTTGCTTTGGACATTCACCATTACAACTAAGTCCACCACTTCTCCAAGATATGTTCTAATACACTAAGGAGGTTTTGGTTTGAAGGAGAACCACTTGTACGACTTTGTTTTTGGAAGTAAGGTCTTGACATAGTTCACCTTGGACCTTGGACATTGGATACTACAACTAGGCCCACCACTTGTCCAAGCTATCCTCTATATATAGCCAAAGGGTTTGAATTTCAAGATTCACCACTTTTCCAACCTTTCTTCCATTAAAGAAAGGAGGGGCATTATAACTAGGTCCACCAATTGTCCAAGATATGCTGTGATATAGAAAGGGGATTTTGGTTTCAACAATCCACCACGTGTTCAACCTTGCAAGACTCAAGGGATACTTGGACATTGGAAAGCATAGTCCTATAGTAGTTGATAGGTGGCAGTGGGTATAACAACTAGGTCCAACCTATGCTCTCATATAGCAAAGAGGCTTTGGTTTCAAGGTCCACCACTTGTCCAACCTTGCTTCCATTAAAGAAATGAGGGGCTACGTAAACATTGGCAAGCAAGGTAGAAAGGTCCTAAGGTATTTCACCTTGGATATTGGGCATTATAACTAGGTCCACCACTTGTCCAAGCTATGCTCTGATATAGAAAGGGGATTTTCGTTTCAAGGTCCACCACGTGTTCAACCTTGCAAGACTCAAGGGATACTTGGACATTGGAAAGCATAGTCCTATAGTAGTTGATAGGTGGCAGTGGGTATTACAACTAGGTCCAACCTATGCTCTCATATAGCAAAGAGGCTTTGGTTTCAAGGTCCACCACTTGTCCAACCTTGCTTCCATTAAAGAAATGAGGGGCTACGTAAACATTGGCAAGCAAGGTAGAAAGGTCCTAAGGTGTTTCACCTTGGATATTAGGCATTATAACTAGGTCCACCACTTGTCCAAGCTATGCTCTGATATAGAAAGGGGATTTTCATTTCAAGGTCCACCACGTGTTCAACCTTGAAAGACTCAAGGGATACTTGGACATTGGAAAGCATAGTCCTATAGTAGTTGATAGGTGGCAGTGGGTATTACAACTAGGTCCAACCTATGCTCTCATGTAGCAAAGAGGCTTTGGTTTCAAGGTCCACCACTTGTCCAACCTTACTTCCATTAAATAAATGAGGGGCTACGTAAACATTGGCAAGCAAGGTAGCAAGGTCCTAAGGTATTTCACCTTGGATATTGGGCATTATAGCTAGGTCCACTACTTGTCCAAGCTATGCTCTTATATAGAAAGGGGATTTTCGTTTCAAGGTCCACCACGTTTTCAACCTTGAAAGCCTCAAGGGATACTTGGACATTGGAAAGCATAGTCCTATAGTAGTTGATAGGTGGCAGTGGGTATTACAACTAGGTCCACCACTTGTCCAACCTATGCTCTAATATAGCAAGGATTCTTTGGTTTCAAGATCCACCATAATTTCCAACCTTGCTTCCATTAATATAGCAAGGAGGATTTGGTCTTAAGGTTCACCACTTGTCCAACCTATGCAAACCTTTTCCATGTTGTAGCATGATTTTTTGTTTGAAGAGTATTTTTCTATAACTATGAATTTAACAATGTAATCTTTTTCACTTACAGGATGGACTTTGAATCTGGGGAGAAATTACATATGATACTTGACAATGAAATTGTTGGTATTGGCTGTGTGTGTAGAACAAATCCAGATTCCACTTGTGGTGGTACAAAGATAGGGCAAGGAAATGTCTCCATACTAGTGGAGGAATGCTTGAAGGATGTGGTCCTACCTTTTCCTACAATGGATACTTCATCTCTCCAAGGCTCATTATGGAGTTTTGTTCGATGGTCAAAGCTTCTTTTGCAATCTTTTGTATTAAATGGGAACTTAATTGATCCACAGGAAAGCTACAATGGTGATGAAGAACATAATCATTCCGATCCTCTAGTTACAGATACAATACCTATGACAAGCCCAGAATTTGAAGCAATGATTCGAGAGTCTTGGAGAAACCAGAGGGTCCTTTTAAAAGATGACACAATGATGCAAACCATGAATGAAGGGACCATCTTATATGTATTTCCACATGATTATGTCAACTTTCAGGAACTTGGTCCTGATTGTGTGGGTGTGGGTATTGAAAGAGAAAATGCAAGCATTGATGATGTGGTTGAAGTGGGTAGCATCACTTTGCTAAAGTGGCCCATCAAGCAGACAACAATGTTGAATGGGAGCCCATTACAACGATTTTTTCCTGTTGATGGCATGCATGCTACATATGAGGATGTATCCAACGATGACAATGTTGGAAAAAAACTTGATGGGAGTAATGTTGTCCAGTTGTCAAGGAAGAGACGATACACTTTCATGAACAGGACTCAAAAATCAAAAGCAGCACCAGCTTCGACTTTTTACCTTTCAAACAAATCAATTCAAAGGGTATCATGCATTGATTGTTGTGCACAAAAATGTTGCCAGTTTACAGATCGTGATATGGTGACAAGGTTACGACAACAGTTTTGGGGAGAGTCTCAAAAATCACGCACTAATTATGTTTATGATGTTCTTTCTGTATGTTATTAGAAAGATGAGAAGTCACGATACCAATTCAGGCTAAATGGCTCTATTGTTTGTTGTAGAGCATGGTATGAGCTACATGGAATACCAAAGACATCATTTTATCGATACAAGGAGAACTTTGAAAATGGTGTGCGCCAATATGTACATGGGAACACATGTACATTGAGAAGGGGACTTCAACATACTAGTTTAGCAAGAGCACTACTAAATGAGTTTGTGGAAAACAACTCTGAGAAGATGCCACATAGAAGTAGAACACTGCTAGATGGCTCAAGAGAGACTCAATTGGTGATTCCATCAACATACAAACAAGTGGATATTTTATGTGAAATCAACACGACACTTGACCAAATGGGCTATGAGAAGAAGATATCCCAATCTTCTTTTGGTAGAATTTGGAACAAAGAGTACCCACATGTCACTTTAACAAAGACGAGTGAGTTCTCTAAGTGCAATATTTGTAGCTCAATCAAGGCAAGGTTAGAAGCTAAACCTTCTCTTGAAGAGAGAGCTCTTCTCTTGAGGGAGAGAGAAGTTCACATGGCACAACAAAAGAGTTGCAGAAGCCTATATTATGCATGGCGCACGTATTCAAAAACTCAACCACAAAAATATGTATGCATAATCCATGATAAGATGGATCAAAAGAAGACTGCCATTCCTAGATTATGCATTGTTCCCAAGGGTGTGGATTCAGGATATAATCTGCAGGTGGCATTGATTGGCATGATCACTCATGGACACGGATAAGGTCATTACGGACACTTTGTCTTGAATGGTTTGTGGCCAACTGATCCAAATCTTACAATTGGCTCAATTGCTAATTGTTTACATAACCTAGAGAGGATTGATAAGCATCCTCTTGGTGATCTAGTAACAAATGGACTTCCAAGGAGCAATATTTCACTACTACATGCTTTGAACTCAAGGGATGCTTTGGACTACCATAACTTGAGTGATGGAAAAGATCCCATTGTGCAATCGTCAGAAATTGCAGAAGAGGAATTGGGGTCAACATTTCACAGATTGCCAGAGAACTTGTTGCTACAATTGGATAATTTTGCAGGGGAAAACAAAAATCGATACTTATTTGCCTATTTGTCAATGCTTGTTGCAAGGGGTGTTTTCAAAACCATCCAGCTGGGATTTTGAATGGTTGGGCATACACATGAGGACATAGATGCCATGTTTAGTAGGTTTTCAGAGAAGCTGAGAGTTACACAAACCTATACTTTGCCACATTTGATGGATACATTACGAAACAGCTCATCTTCATCTCTAGCTCCATTTTTTCTCACAAAGATCCCCGATTTCAAGCAGTATTGTGATGTCTATCTTTGTGATGGACAAGACATACTTGTTGGACATTCCAAACCGCTTCAGTTCAGGTTCTTTATGCAGGATGAGACACCAATGATGCAATATAAGGCACATGTAGGTGTATCAAGTTGGAGTGGAAGTATTCGCCTTTGGAAAACAGACACAAAAGGCAAGCCAATGTTACCACATGGAGATCCACCTCTAGTACAAATGGCGGAGTATGTCAAGGCCCACAAAGAAGTCATTTTGGGGCTAAAGAACTATATAAAAGTTTGGAAAAATTTAGGGAATGGTTCAAGTATTCCGCGATATTATAGACCCGTGATAGATTATTGGAGTAAGGTAATTGAAGAGATTGGAAAAGCAATCATATCAGAGGGAGTCTTGTATGAAATGTTTTGGCCAAAAAATCAAGAATATTCTCACCTACAAAGCACTACAATGAATTTGCAACAAGGAGCAGAAAGATTCCTAGGCCTTGAAGAGTTGAACGATCATTTTTGTGGGCCTCAATGAGATAGGCCAAGGGAAGAGTTTGACTCTATGTCTGATGTGCACCAAGGTGACTTTCTTATGCTTGTTCCGAGTGACACAGAAATCTATCCAGTGTGGCTTGCAATGGCTTTATCTGACATTGATAATGAGCCTACATCACCAAACTACAGAAAACTCTTGATTCAATATTGGGCACCTTGCGTGAGAAAAGGTGGGATGACAGATACTCAAGCTTACAGTAATTGTTGGAAGGGTTATTGGGTTGTCAACTATAAGGACCCACAAGTGTGGGAAACTGTAGATGCAATTGTTTGGTCCTAGAGACCCAACAAAGAAGGACCATTTTCTAGAATAAATATTCCAGAAAGGCATGCTCTAAATGCCAAAGAAGGCCTCACTCGTGCACATCAACCACACTTGGATCAAAGTTCAGATATGGTATCAAATGTGGAGTAGAATTATGTGGAGCTTCTATTGTGACTATACTAGTCAGTTTGTAAACAAAATCTATTTTGTATCTTCCTTTGTTTTATGCAATTTATAGTTATTATTCAAATCCATGTGTTGTACATCCTCTTGACTTTTGGTGTTTATCAACACCACAATCCTATGAGATTTTCACTTTATTTACTAACCACACACCTCAATTTTTCCCACTTTAAGTGGAAAATTCCCAAATTACATGAATTTAGTCGATTTGGAGATTCCCATAATGTGAGATTTTTACCAAAATACCTAATATGGTCTTTATGGGTTCCCAAACGAGAGTCAGCAACAAAACAACCAATAATTGCAAAGAAATGGGTCCCAAAGAAGAAAAACAAAACTACTGTCAGTGCATTGCCGCTTGAATTCTTACAATTCTTCCTACGATTACAGTACAGTTAGAAGAGAGAAAGTCGCTTTAATCAAGCAACGATACAGGAGCTTCAACGACCATTACATTTCTTAGAATAGGAAGCCTCGCAACAAATGCCAATAAGCAAATTGCTTATACCCACATCTTGCACAACATAAATCTTTTCCATGCATTGACTGTGTATGCATAATAGGGCTACATTACAAGGCCTCCATAGGCACAACTTTTAATTGCCCAAGCACAACACATACCCTTTGCGATACCCTGTCGTAAAGGATGACTCCAAATAGGAAGGGGGGAGGCATTCTGAATGAGGACCTAACATTATGACTATTAGAGGGCAATGTTTTGAGAGATGCATTGAATTTTTGCGTTTTATTGTGATAATTTTTTGACAAAATTTAGAGTATATGCCCTCATAGTAGTGTTACAGAGGAGTATGGGGACAAAATCCATATATGAGCCCCTAGGGACATGTGTATAGTGTAGATAGCATTTAGATTTCTATTTGAATGATTTTTTCTTTTGTTAAGTTTTTTAAAGATTTTCTTTGTTTATTATTAAGAAAAAATAAAAAAAAATCCATAATCCACATGAAGAAAAGACTGACGAGAGGCCTAAGCACTACAAAGAGAAGAAGGTATAGAGAAACGATGAAACTTCACGAAGTATGTCTCAGCAGCCACTACAATAGCCGAAGAATTTGTCAAAAAGCAGTGTCAACATGCAACCGACAAGTCATACAAGTCAGAGTCGAGCTAAGCCACAAAATGAGTGAGGTGCTAGTCCCAAAGTTTCAAGTAATATTCTCTGTGGTCTAAGCGTCTTAGCTATTTTAGGTACTGCTCAAGCTGGAAGAGTTGAGCATATTTAAGTTGTGTCGCTCATGTTGGTATAGGTAAGCAAAAGAGTCGAAGTCTAAGTACTTAAGTCTGGTGAAGTGAAGGGGAAGGTCCAAAAGACACTCACGTACTGAGCACAGTGAGATACGAGTGGAGAAACTTCTACATTGAAAACCCTTCTTGGAAAGGTGGAAGCTATTGAGACATCTTTTGATGTCACATGTGCTACATTTATTCCTCGAAACACCCATCATATCCTTCTTTCACATTGCATGCTTTTGTTGACAAATTTCTCATATGCATATAGAGTGTCCCATAATTGGCCCTTGCATCAGACACTCTTTTCATGTTTCACCCAAGCACTCAACTTTCATGAACATGTACTTCACGTTCAACTGCTCAACTCCAATAAGAGCGTATACCAAAGGCATTTTTTCCCCACTGGGTTTTTTTCCTTTGGTCATCCAGGTTTTAGACCCTAATCTAAAGACACCTATCACCATCCTCTTGTACATATTCCTTCTACATCAACAATAAGGAAATGCTACTCAAATCAATTGAAAAATGAATTGGAGCACCAATTTCAGATCATAGCATACTTCTCCTCAATGGCAAGTTGAAGAATGGCCTACAATGACACAGCTGCAGACAACACTAACAACATGATTGCACAAGAACAAAGAATTCCTCAATGACAAAGAGCAGACATAAGGGTAATCAGAGGATCTCAAAAGCTTGTCCTTGATAATGCGCATTGAATGCTCGGCAGGGTTTTGAACCTCAAATTAGAATAATTAAGTCTTGGATTCGGCCTGATAGACAGACTTTGCATTGGAGTGCAACTTGGACTAAAGAAGTTAAGGGTTTAGCCATACAATTTCTACAAAATCCTTACAAAGTTGTCATTGGCTCACAAGATCAGAAAGCCAATCACTCAATTCTATAGATTGTAGAAGTTGTTTCTGAGAATCACAAATACTCCGAATTGACATATTTGCTGGAGCAAGGGATGGATGGAGCTTTCTCTATCCATGATGATAAGAGTCAAGTTAAACGACATTGGGTTCTTTTTGAATTTAGATATGGCAGTAGACTTATAATGATAGAAACCGATGCTGCAGCTCGGAGCATGGAGGTGAAAGACATAAGTTCGTCATCAATTATGATTTTCTTGAATCATGTGAAGACTATGTACATCAGATTAGACGAACAAGACAAGCTACTGCAAAGGCTATAGTCTATACTTTATTTCCAAAAACAAAACGACAGCAAAGACCACATCGCCATCGACAATCAGGTCATGTCGGGGACGACATGAACGCGGAAGGGGGGAATGTTGACCGTTGGGTCAACAACACAACATAACTCGAGTTTCGTACCAAAGTCTTATCTTTTGTGAGTTATGAAATGTTGCGGATTATGTCTATAAACGTCATTTGTAATGAGTAGTTATTCTAGTTTCAGAAGCCGGGGTGCAATGGCACTTCCAGATTGTAAATAAAAAGCCATTTGACCCTTCCCTTTCAACCCCATTTTTGGTTAAACCTAAGGTAGCCTTAGTATATAAGGTACCTAGGTCATTTTGTAAAAAATGACTTTTTTATCATAATCAAACTTAGCACTGCCGTCTACTGTGTGTGAGAGAGAAAGAGAGTGAGCGTGAGCTTCATCCTCTTGCTATGCCCGGCTCGCTCAACACATTGGAGATCCGACTCCACCATTGCTGTAGGCTCAAGGAGAGCTACGGGACAACGCCAAGCATTCCATGCGAGAGGAAGCACACACACCGACGCATCTACGAGCTATTTTTGGCCGTAAGTGTATCAAACGATGTCTGTTTTCTGCGTGCTAGTAGTCTATAGAATCGTGGCGACATAAGCTACGCATAGGTACTCATAAATTTTAGTTTTGGGAACTTTCAAAATTCTGTTCTGTCATCTTACGCGTTTTCCACAGATGGGTTTAGAGTGAGGATTTTGAGTGTAGAAGCATAGGGACAGGTGTATCCTAGTGAGGGGATGGTGTTCCTTAAGTTTTGTACGAATCTGGCATGATTAGGTGAGTTACCTTCCGTATGTGTGTATGTGGCTAGGTGGTGTAGTTGAGAGCAGTGAGGTTCTTGATTGTGGTATAGTTGGCCTTCCAAAGTGTTGTATGTGTAGGATGGTCTCAGCCTGACAAGCTAAAGAGATTTTCTCCGTGTGCCTATCGTGTCATCTGTGTCCTCGATTGACATTATGTTGATCTAGGTAGTGTTTGCATGCACTTCATGGGTGTGTGAGTCTCCCCCGTCCAACACAACCCTAATATAGGATACCATATTAGGGCTCAAATATAGGTTATAGAATAAATATGAGCTAGAAGAATCTAAGAGCCAACATGATCAATAGACCTAATTTTTTAGATGCCATCCAAAGTGCAAGAAAAGGATACAATCCTCAAGTAGAGAGAACAACTAAGCTCGTATCTATTTAACCATTATAGCTTACTAGAGCCATAAGCCTCAACGGTTGTTTGTAAACCTTGTGAGTAGGTCACAACCAAACGTATCAAGGCTAGGATCAAACCCAAATCAAAAGCATCATACAATAAATTCAGCTAAAGACAACCAAAGTATGAAGAAATGGTATTTGAATTGGTCAAAATCCTTGGAAGGCTTAGCTTATTAGACTTTATCCATGTAGGTGTAAGCAACCAATGCCACAACCACCTTAAAAAGACATAGCTCAATTCCAAAAAATATTATAGGTGTTTCAAGAGCAAACAATCGAAACAAGAAATTTAAGATAGTAGAAACAATAAATTCAGCTAAAGCCAACCAAAGTATGAAGAAATGGTATTTGAACCGGTCAGAATCCTTGGAAGGCTTAGCTAATTAGACTTTATCCATGTAGGTGTAAGCAACCAATGCCATCACCACCTTAAAAAGACATAGCTCAATTCCAAAAAATATTATAGGTGTTTCAAGAGCAAACGATCCAAAACAAGAAATTTAAGATAGTAGAAACATGCTCAATAATGAAACAATTCCTTATTAATTAAACTACACCAGATTAAGAAGTCTTTTTCAAAGAAATGCAATGCATTGATTCTCCTTGTGGCTAGTTTTCACAAGAATGACCTTTGTTTTGGATTCATTCACAATCGACCCATTATGCAAGTAAAAGTTCTCAAGGATAAAAATAAGCTTTTGTGCATCCTCTAGAGTGTGTGCTAGAAGCACTACCTCATCCGCACACAACAGAAGCATAATTACAACATTGAAAATAGTGACCTCTTCAATGCCTTCTTCTTACATAAAATTAAGTACCATTTGTTTCAATCGATCGATGCATAGACCAAAGAGAGTTGGTCACAATAGACATCCTTGTTTCATACCAATCGTGCATGCAAAATTTCTAGAATTCCTCTTCCCATGTGCAATTGACATATCAATTTTTTATAGATTCAAGAAAACACAAGCATAAATTCACTTGGAACTTGGAGTTCTTCCATCCTTCTGCACAAAATTCTACGTGGAATCATATCAAAGGCTTTCTTAAAGTCACAAAGCAACAATATAATTGCTTGATTTTCAATCGTCTTTCCTCCATGACAACATGAAGAGTGACAAGATGATCAATGGTGCTATGGCATCAACCAAAACCTGCTTGTTCTTTTTCATGCTTGCCATTCTCTTTGATGCAATTACTCAATTTTATCTCCATTATGCACCCAGACAACTTTGCCACAAGAGACTCAATCATTATAGCCTGATAGCTATTTACATTCTTTACATCCCCTCCTTTATGCAAAGGCTTGACCCAATTAGTGTTCCAATCACAAGGCATACCATGTTGAAGTACAAGGTTTAATAAATCACACATCCACTCATGTATAGAATCTCCCATCCATTTAATCATTTTTGGCTTGATGCCTTGAAGATCTCCCACTTTAGTGCTAGTGATCAACTTTTTGAGCCTGCTGCACACATCCTCAATAGTAAAAGAAGAGGGCGTACATGAGAGTGAACCATAAAATAGAATATTTCTAGAATTTTGTTGCTCATATATTTTCCTATAATGTATGTACATATCCACAAGACTCGATTTACCAAAACTCTCAACCTGCTTACCCCTCAAGTTTCTCCAAAATTTTCCACATGAGCGTGCCTTTTCTTGGACTTGAAAAATTTGATGCTTGACTTCCCATGTTCTTATCTTCTTTTGAATCCATTCCTTGTATGTATGAAAATGACTTTGATAGTTGTCTTTGTCTATAGTTGTATCTAGATTTATCAAGGACTTTTGAGCAGCTAGACATTCTTTATCAAACCACCTTTTGCGTGATCTATCTTTGTTCATAACATGGACATGCTTTATGAAAAAAAAAAATGGCACAAGAACAAATACCTTTCTTGAAATCTTTCCATTTAGTTTTCTGTGCGTCATATTGAAGCTTTATCATCCATTATTTTCTCTCAACCATTTTAATATACATCGATGCCCATACAAAGAGATAACTTCTCCTCCCTTTGGCTAAGATTATCATGGTTAGTTGTTTCTCCACATATAAGGTCAACATGCATTATAAGGTACGATGGTTTGATTATGGGGTCTATTGGTCAAGTGTAAAACTCTTTATGAGATACATGATGGCTTCAAAGAGTAGCATATAGTCAATCACACTATTCCCATTGTGTTTTCTACATGTAAATCCATCAGTTCCACTCCACAAAAGTAAACCATTGGCAACGAGCATACTTATGACATTTCACATGTGTAAAAGTAACTTTCCATAGTGGTCCAACTCTTTCTCATCCATTGAAGTAGGATCATACAAGTGAAGTTCCTCCTTGTCCCTTGAAATGTATGGCACATGTGTAAAATTAGCTTTCCATATCCACCTCATTCTCATCCATTGAATTGCAATCATACAAGTGATCTTTCTCCAACTCCCTTTCTCATCCATTGCAACACCATCATACAAGTGAACTTCCTCCAACTCCCTTGAAATGCACCAACATGATACTCAAATTGTTTAGTATCATGTTGAAATGTTTTTGTGCAAGCATTCATACCTCCAAAGACAATAAAATCACCTTTGCCTTTAAAATAAGCAATGTCTTCCTCTAAATCAAAAAATGGATGATCTCTATTCATGCAAGCACATAAAAGGGGGAATCATGGATAAGGAAAGTAGAAACTGGCTACAAAAATGGGTGCTCTTTTTGGTGTCATAGTTTTCAGCCATACATAACGTTTATGCTTGTCATCTTTGACAATTGATACAAAATCTTGCAATCCTTTCTGAGTCATACATGCTAAGCCTCCTCCCAAGTTTCAACAAGAAGTACAACATCATCTTTTCTTGTTAGTTCATCTATGGAAACCCCCTCATTCCATGGGTATCCATTTCAATTCCAAAATCATACTTTCATTTGTAACTCGGCCTCATAATTTGCACATTCCTATTTGATCAAGAGACTTGCCTCCTCCTTGGGCACATTTTATTCATGAGAGATCTCCTTGTGTTTCTTATTCCTCTCCTCATATTCCTTGAAACGAATATTTGTTTCTTAATAGTGAGATATTCCCATACAAATCATTTTGTATCCCTCAAATAAATCCAACTATTATCAAGGATAATCTTTTTTTTGGTCTCACCTAGCATGGTGCATACAGTTGTCCGTTCTCCCGAGCAAGTGGATCCTTGCTTACCCACTCTATGTGCTCCATAAACCATAACTCTTGAAACGCCAAAGTGGGTTTTGAATAAATCTTTGAAAACAATGGTACGAGAAGGAGGTGTCTCTACCTTCTTTTTAGGAATTACATCAATAACAATGTTCTTGGAACACCGCTCCCATTCCTTCAACTGCTCTACATCCAAATTCTAAATATTTTTTGTTTAAGCCATAGCTTGCATGAGAGAGGAATTAGGAACCACATTGTTACCACATAGATCAGCCCAATATTTTTGTGTTATACATTTTTTATGTTTCATACATGCTGGCTCATGGTGTAAAATTTATTCTCTTTCAATACATGGTCATACTCCACTTTGCTCATGCGTCCTTCAAAGCATTCAAGTCCACAAGAGAGAGTTTAAATTCCTTGAATTCCTCTTCAAGTTGCATCAAACGTGTTGTTTGCATCTCAAGTTTCTTCTTGATATTCTCATTCTCAACAACAAGAACCCTTAGGTTCCATTCTCCATTGCAAGTGCTCATAAGTCCACCTTATTTGATTATGATCTCTTGCAATGATACAAAGTATGTGCCAGAAAAAGTTCTTCTTGGAATAGTGGAAATGTTACAGACAAAAGCACCGGCCAGATCAAAACTTGTCAGCACTATAAGAATGCAACGCAATTCTTTATGCTACCTTACAGCTAGGTCCTTCAGCAGCCCAAAGAGTACATCAGTGTATCATGAGGAGCTTCAATGTTCATCAAGAAGGATATCAAAATCAAAATACACTGAAAGTTGTCTATCCAAAAGCACTTAATCTCTCAAAAGCATTCCCTTTATCGACATATACTTGATGAAAGTTTCTCTCAAAAGAAGCATTCCATCTATCATATACGATGTAAGGTCCCTACCCCTTTTTTAAAGGAGCGGAGTACCTTTGATAGGTCTCCAATCCTGAAAAACAAAAACCAACGGACATTGCCTTAGCCACTACGTAGCCACGGGCATGAACCGTTAGTGAAGGATTGGTCCTATCTCCCTATGGCGGAGCGTGACCACCATAACCCTATCCAAAAACTATCTATAATCAATTATACCTAAAAGTATAAATCTTAGATAGACCAACCTGTGCGCTTTTTTTCCCATGTTTCAGAAGCACAGCCGCCAAGGTTTGTCTCTTTTAAGATTTATGACTTAAAAAAAAAACAATTTCTAGCGTTGAAAAGTTACCCGACTCATCGGGTCCACCCGTCCATAGAATGATACCGTCGGGGTATCATTCTCCCACTTTTCACACCACACTCACCCTTCTTTTGTTATCTAATTACTACCACACTATTTAAACATACATGTTCCTTTACTTTATTTATGATACTGGTTCGTTAAAACAGCCCTTCAAACAATATTACAAACAATTGTCAAACAAGAAGTCGTCCAATTTTAAACCAACAACCCTTGGATTAGGTTCACTCAAGAATCTCTACTGGCACTATTATGTCCGATCGGTATATACATTATTTATAAAAACCATTGTCCTCATGAGCGTCCCATACCGCTCGACAAGTACTCGTTGTGCTAATCTAGACATACTCCCGCCACAGCAACAACGGTGCCAATCTGAGCGTCATCGTCATGGCACAGTAAAACAAAACTGCAGTATCCAGCTGGGCTAATCTGGGTGTACTACCACCACAGCATCAGCGGTGCCATCCTGGGTGTCATCTCACGCCTCGGCAACTGCCACATAATACTAGCGCTAATAAGTAGACAGACTTGAGAGAAACCATACCGAAGGTTTTGGACAAACAGTCTTTCCTATAGCAACCATTTTAACTAGACATTCTTTCCTACTTGGTCAAACATATACCGAGTTTATTGGGGTTAAGCCTCGTGGTTTCAGTCCGTGTTTTCTTTTCATAAGGTAAATAATATATTCCTATGGTCTCGCATATGCAATGATGCATAGCTTGAAACTACAATACTAACCTGTACCATAGCTTCGATTGGTTCGATTGGTGGAGACATAGCATGTTCCGCAGGAGTTCCCCCGTTACTTGTACCGGCTTCATGATCATTAGCGCCTTGGGTTCGAGCACGCTTTGGAGCCATTTTTTTGTACTACACTTATATTATACACTTAGAACTTTAAATTGGTCAATTTCCCTAGTAGTCTCCTTGTTTCCAAAGAGAGTCTGTAATTTGAACCCTCGCCAACTCGGATTCACACTTAGTGTTGTTGTTCTAAATCTAATTTCTATACATCAAATATTTGCTAATCGTAATTAATCAAAAATTAACTGTGTAAACTATGAGTGAAAGTTTAGGAATGCATTACTTTTATGCTTCACATTTCTAACCCAATTCTAACTTCAATTTCTATAATTTAACTAAATCAAATTTTAGTATTATTCAAAATTCTACTTAATCTAATTCACAATAAAATTGATGAATGAGAATTTCATCATGTATAATAAGAATATGATGAGTTCTCTTATGTATTAACTTTCAATTAACTATGCACAAGTTAATAGTGAAGATGTACTAACTAGAGAGAGTAGGTATACTTAGAGAGATTAGAGTAAGAGAAAACATACACACACATCTTTTCTAAAGTGAATTGAATCTTATTAATCCATTAGAAAGATTAGAGTAAAAGAGAACACACACACACATCCTTTTCTAAAGCTAATTGAATCTTACTAATCTATTAGAGAGATTAGAGTAAGAGATAGCACACATACACACATATCCTTCTTAAAACTAATTGAATCTTACTAATCTAGTAGAGAGATTAGAGTAAGAGATAGCACACACACACACACACACACACACACACATAGCTAATTGAATCTTACTAATCTATTAGAGAGATTAGAGTAAGTGATAGTACGCATACACACATATCCTTCTTAAAACTAATTGAATATTACTAATCTAGTAGAGAGATTAGAGTAAGGGATAGCACGCATACACACATATCCTTCTTAAAACTAATTGAATCTTACTAATCTAGTAGAGAGATTAGAGTAAGAAATATCACACACACACACATAGCTAGTTGAATCTTACTAATCTATTAGAGAGATTAGAGTAAGAGATATCACACACACACACATATCTAATTGAATCTTACTAATCTATTAGAGAGTAGAGTAAGACATAGCACACACACACATAGCTAATTGAATCTTACTAATCCATTAGAGAGATTAGAGTAAGAGATAGCACACTTACATCATTCTTAAAGTTAATTGAATGCTTAATTAATACGCACCTTATTAGTCCGCTAGAGTTTTTGCTCTCTTAGTGGTTTGTGGACGCCTTCTCTATAAGAGAAGTGGCAGCACTTCGTGAGCGCTATAGAGGCAATCTCTATGTCTAAATTGTGAGCATGGATGCTCTAGATTTAAAGCAGAAAAGAAAACGTCCAACTTTTTTTTTTCCAATTTTTTTTTATACTTTTTTTAAAAATTTATTATTATTTTTTTCCCAAAAATCATGCCCGCGTTTTTGGTACCCTTGTGGTACCAATCAGCTTGACCACTTTGTCATTATCATCAAAAGATAAGGCCACATAGCCCCCCCTCATTAAGATTAGTCAAGACTAGTCCCTCCTTTTTATGTGACAGTGTGCCCCACTTTGTCCCCTCCTATGTGACTCGAGGTGAGTCCATGTGCCTTCATTTGTCATCCCTGTGTATTCTTTTGTCTTTATGATTATTTTATTTATCTCCTTAATGATAATTTACTTTACATTTTTAAGTTCAACTTTACAGTCTTATATTAACTTTACAGTAGTAAAAGAAAATTCTACAATCAATAAATAAGTCTTGCAATAAGTTAGTTAGTGATTCATATAGCTAAACATGTCAGAATTTTGTAGCGTAAATTTTAAATTCTAGGTTTTCTCAGCGTACGATTCATAATTTGAACTCGAATATCTTAAATAATGAGTGATGGTTAAAAAAATTCAAATGCGTAATAGAACTTGTGTGAAATTCGAAAGTAGAGACCTTACAATCTCCCCAACTTAGAATTTGAGATGCCCTCATCTCGAGAACAGTGAAGGGTAATCCTTAAGAAGGGATGTCTCATCTTCCCAAGTAGTCTTTTCTATAGGGAAATCCTTCCATAAGATAAGATGTTCTTTGATGGATCTATTCCTAAGCTTTCTCTCCCGTGTTTCTAGGATAGTATCAGGTTGGAGTTGTAGAACATCTTGAGCAGGTAAAATGATTTGCTCATCATCAAGGACATGGTCAAGATTATATACATAAGGTTTTAACAAACTTACATGAAATACATCATGCACTTTGAGATGAGAAGGGAGTTTTAGTCTATAAGCTTGATCACTTATAACCTTGATTATTTTGTAAGGTCCACAATATCGGTAGCTAAGTTTCTTATACCTTCCGAGAGATAGATTGCTCTTTTTAGGTTTTACTCGCAAGAAAATTTTGTCACCTTCTTTGAAAATCCGACCAGATCTTTTTATGTCGGCGTACTTCTTTTGTCGATCTTGAGCCGCTTGAATATCCCTTCGAATAGCTTTGGTTTGAGCTTCCATTTCTTCAAGAATTTTCTTTGAGGCTTCTACCCTTATAGTGGGGTTAGAAAAGTTAAGAGGTGTAAACATTCTTGACCATAAAGAGCATTAAAAGGTGTCATTCCAATACTTCTATGAGTAGAGGAATTGTATGCATACTCTACCAAGGGTAGGTATTGAATCCACTTGCGAGGTTCTGTATTGCAGTAGGCTCTGAGGATGTCTTCAATTACTTGATTAACTCTTTTAGTTTGGCCATCAGTTTGAGGATGATAAGCAGTACTAAAACATAATTGGGTTCCAATAGCTTGAAACAATGATACCCAAAACTTAGAAGTAAACTTGGCATCACGATCGCTGACAATCCTCTTGGGTAAACCATGAAATCTAAAAACCTCCTTCACAAACAGATGAGCAATATTTGAAGCTGTAAAGGTTGTCTTGACTGGGATTAAGTGAGCCACTTTAGTAAGCAAGTCGACAATGACCATGATTGAATCATAGCCAGCTTGAACAGAAGGAAACCCGGTGATAAAGTCCATGCTAATACATTCCCATTTAATTTGGGGAATATCTAAAGGATGTAATTTACCTGGCATCTTTAGTCTCTCTGCCTTAATCCTTTGACATGACAAACACTTCTTGACATAGCGAAGGACATCACCCTTCATACCTTGCCAATAGTAACTTCTGCAAATTGCATTGATGGTTTTGGCATAACCTGGATGTCCTGAAGTTTGGGCCATCATGTGCTTCATATAGGATAGCATTCCTTAGGGTAGAATCCTTAGGTATGCATAGTCGATTCCTATAGTAAATTTTCCCATCTTCTAAGGAGTAATGTAGAGATTTAGGCTGATTTGATGATACCCTCTCTTCACGTAGGATACTAGCAAGCATCTGGTAATCTGCATCTCTCACAGCAGCATGCGAGACCTTGTCTAAAATAGGGTTGTTAGCCATGGAAATTGCCCCCATAAAATCTTTAAGGCTTAGGGCATCTACCACAACATTATCCTTACCTGGTCTAAATTTAATATCAAAATCATATTTGTGCATGAGCTCTATCCATCTCCTCTGTCTCATGTTAAGGTTAGGTTGGGTAAAAATCCACTTAAGGCTCTTGTGATCTGTTACCAACTGGAATTTTCATCCCAATAGATAATGTCTCCATAGCTTGAGAGCATGAATAACTGCTAGCAATTATAAATCATGTGTAGCATAATTCACTTCATGAATCCTAAGCTTTCGAGAAGTATAAGCTACAGGCCTTCCTTCTTGAGTAAGGACTCCTCCTAATGCAAGGTTACTAGCACCTGTGATCACCTCGAATTCTTGGGTGAAATCTGGAAGTTTTAAGAGAGGTTCTGAAGCAAGATACTCCTTAAGCTGTTTGAAGAAAGATTCATGTTTTTCTTCCCAAAGTATCATAGATCCTTTCTTTAGCAAGTCAGTTAGTGGTGCAGCTTTAAGAGCATAGTCCTTCACAAAGATCCTGTACCACCCTATGATACCTAAGAACCCTCTGACTTTGGTTTGTGAAGTGGGTTGAGGCCATTCCACAATATCTTTGACTTTGTTAGGGTCAACAAAGACTCCTTCAGGTGAAATGATAAACCCTAAGTAACAGACCTTAGGGGTAAAGAAGGTACATTTTCTTTTCTTTGCATACAACTTATTTTGGCGTAAAAGCTCTAACACTTTTCTAACACGTCCTTCATGCTCTTCCTCTGATTTGGAATAAATTAAGATATCGTCAAAGAATACTAGGACAAAATAGTCCAAGAATTCTCTGAAGATATCGCGGATCAGACGATTGAAAGTTGCAAGAGCATTCGTAAGTCCAAAAGCCATCAGTGTAAATTCGTAATGACCATAATGAGTGTTGAAAGCTATTTTGGAGATATCAGCCTCCTGGATTCAAATTTGATGATAGCCAGATCGAAGATCAATCTGCATGAATATTTTGGCTCCATGTAATCTGTCCAGCATCTCATCAATACGAGGAATTGGATATTTATTCTTGATGGTAACCTGATTTAAACCCCTATAATCTATGCAAAGTCGAAGAAAGCCATCCTTTTTCTTTTGGAAGAGAACAGGTGCACCCCATGGAGATGTACTAGGTCGGATAAACCCTTGCTCAATCAACTGCTTGAGCTGCTCCTTGAGTTCTATAGCCTCTGGAAGTGACATCTTGTACGACGCTCTTGAGACTGGTTCACTACCTGGAAAAATTTGGATTTCATGGTCTACCTCCCTAGGTGGTGGTAGTTTAGAAAGTTTAGCGGGGAAAATATCCAAAAATTCTTCTAGCCACATTGGTTCAGGGTTGGAAGAAAATTTTTCTACTTTGTTGAGCTTGACTAAAAAAATTTGTTGACCCTTGCGTAACCCTTTCAAAAGACGATTAGCTTTGACCAAGTAAGCTTTTGGTCGTCCATTCTGGCCTTGAATAGTGACTTCTTGCTTGGTTTTCCACAAAAGTAACACTTCCTTGGGCACAATGGATATTGGCATTATGGCTGGCTAACCAATTCATTCCAAGAATTTCGTCATAGATTCCTATGGGTAAGGTTCGAAAAGTAGCAAAAGTAGAGTATTCTCCCAACTTGAAATCTATTTTTCCCACAGTGTACTGAGATAACACCTCCTTTCCATTGGCTAATTCAACTCTCATCTTTATTGCAGGGTGTTGATTAAGTCCTAACCTCCTTAAACATTTATGTGACAAGAAAGAATGAGTACTACCACAATCAATAAGAAGCTCAAATTTTTCACCTTAGTGATTTGCAGGTGTTTGAATGACAGCATATTGTTGTCTTGCTCTTGGGTTATCAATTGCAGCATGTAGAGTTGCTCTTTCCTCTTGTTCTCTTCCAATGTTGGTTCTCCTATGATAGCATTGACTCTGGCAGCCATTCCGCACCCTCGACCTCTTCCTCCATTTCTTCTTCCATGATTTATTATTTGGCCTCATCCTCTAGCTCGATTCGGTGTATTTTTTGCGGAGACTCGCCTAGGACATACATTCCTGAAATGTCCTAGCTCATTGCATTCATAGCATCTAAGATCTGCATTTTGAGCTCCATTTGCTGAAGCTGCAACTATTGGATGAGTTTGGTGAACTGGGTGAACTTGCCCTTAGTTCCACATCATAGGCCGTCCTCTCCTTCCAACATTCCTTAAATTTCCATTTCGTACCCTTTGAGAGTTTGACATCTCTTTAGCTAAGGGTTTAGCTCTTAAAAGAGTATCTTGCAAATTTACAAGCCTCATAGCTTCTAGACGTGTATTTAAAGGAGCATTTAGCCCTTGGCAGAAACGGGCTACTTGTTGATCTGTGGTCATTGGCGGAGCATAGCGCCTAAGAGTTACAAATTTGGAGTAGTATTCTTCCATTATAAGATGAAACTGACGTAAGTTGAAGAATTCATTCATCTTAAGGGATTCGTGTGCAGGTGGAAGATAACGTCCTTTGACAGCATACTTAATGTCTTCCCAAATTTGAGTGTTTTGAGCTACTTGATTATCTTTGCAGTGTTGTTTCCACCAAATCTTGGCATCCCCCATGAGACGAAACATAGCCAACGTTGCTTGGTTATCGGGAGTAGTACTAGCAGCAGCAACAAAATAATCCTCCATCTCTTCGAGCCACACTTCTGCATTGCGCTCAACTAGGGCTCCTTCCCCTTTGAAAGAGGGAAGTTTAGCTTGCTTGAGAAGTAGCTATTTCTCTTGAAGAGATGTGTACACCGTACTCTGTGCAATATAGATTAAGTGAAGCTTGATTGGATACTCTAACTTTAATCAAATTTAAGGCAAGACTTGATCAGAAAATAATACAAACAAAAGATAATATTAATCCAAACTTTATTTATATATACATTATTTGCTACCAAGGTTGGTAGTCTTTAGGTACAAGGATTGTAATGTCTCTATATTTTGATTTTAGTGACTACAAAAGGATAGGCTAAAGGATCAAAATAATAAGTTTCCTTTGACCCTTGAAAGCTACGAGATACACATATGGGTCAAATCCTACCACCATGGATAACTTTTGTAACTTGGTTATAGACCCATTGAGTCTGAGATATCTTTTCTCCTCCCAAGGTAATGGTAGCATCTAGATTCTTAGTACCAATGAAAAGATAAACTTTGATGAATTTTAATTCCTCTGCCGATTGAAGTTTCTTGAGGTTGGTATCCATGCACCATATCTTGTCAGCATGGATGGTATGGATTCCTCCAGATGGACTCCAGTTGATACCCCATCCTCTATGCACCCTTGGGATAGGTGGTGCAAACACCCTATCCAAAATCATCATCACCCTTTTTTGAAACTGATAATTTGGTGATTGGCATGCATTTTCAAACATGATGGTGAATACTTGGAATTTCTGGTAGGCTGAATGAACATTTTCCTGTACCAGGAAAGTTCAATCTTCAATACCATATAAAAAGTCAAAACAATTTATCTAGGTTCTTCTATTATTTCAAACATTCGCATCCTTCACTATCCAAACATCAATCTACAAATCTCCCCAAGCTTTAATGTAGGCTCTGATGCCAATGTGAGGTCCCTGCCCCTTTTTGAAAGGAGCGGAGTACCTTTGATAGGTCTCCAATCCTGAAAAAGAAAAAACAACGGACATTGTCTTAGCTACTACGTAGTGACGGGCATGAACCGTTAGTGAAGGATTGGTCCTATCTCGCTATGGCGGAGTGTGACCACCATAATTCTATCTAGAAACTATCTATAATCAATTATACCTAAAAGTATAAATCTTAGATTGAACAACCTGTGCGCTTTTTTTCCCATGTTTCAGAAGCACAGCCGCCAAGGTTTGTTTCTTTTAAGATTTATGACTTTAAAAAAAAACAATTTCTAGAGTTGGAAAGTTACCCAACTCATCGGGTCCACCCGTCCATAGAATGATACCGTCAAGGTATCATTCTCCCACTTTCCACACCACACTCACCCTTCTTTTGTTATCTAATTACTACCACATTATTTAAACATACATGTTCCTTTACTTTATTTATGATACTGGTTCGTTAAAACAACCCTTCAAAACATATTACAAACAATTGTCAAACAAGAAGTCGTCCAATTTTAAACCAACAACCCTTGGATTAGGTTCACTCAAGAATCTCTACTGGCTCTATTATGTCCGATCGGTATATACATTATTTATAAAAACCCTTGTCCTCATGAGCATCCCATACCGCTCGACAAGTACTCGTTGTGCTAATTTGGACATACTCCCGCCACAGCAACAGCGGTGCCAATCTGGGCATCATCGTCACACCAGAGCAAAACAAAACTGCAGTATCCAGCTGGGCTAATCTGGGTGTACTTCCACCACAGCATCAGCGGTGCCATCCTGGGCGTCATCTCAAGTCTCGGCAACTGCCACATAATACTAGCGCTAATCAGTAGAGAGACTTGAGAGAAACTATACCGAAGGTTTTGGACAAACAGTCTTTCCTATACCAACCAATTTAACCAGATATTTTTTCGTACTTGGTCAAACATATTCCGAGTTTCTTCGGGTTAAGCCCTGTGGTTTCGGTCCATGTTCTCTTTTCATAAGGTAAATAATATATTCCTATGGTCTCGCATATGCAATGATGCATAGCTTGAAACTACAATACTAACCTGTACCATAGCTCCGATTGGTAGAGACATAGCATGTTCCGCAGGAGTTCCCCCGTTACTTGTACCGTCTTCATGATCATTAGCGCCTTGCGTTCGAGCACGCTTTGGAGCCATTTTTTTGTACTACACTTATATTATACACTTAGAACTTTAAATTGGTCAATTTCCCTAGTAGTCTCCTTGTTTCCAAAGAGAGTCTATAATTTGAACCCTCGCCAACTCGGATTCACACTTAGTGTTGTTGTTCTAAATCTAATTTCTATACATCAAATATTTGCTAATCGTAATTAATCAAAACTTAAGTGTGTAAACTATGAGTGAAAGTTAAGGAATGCATTACTTTTATGCTTCACATTTCTAACCCAATTCTAACTTCAATTTCTATACTTTAACTAAATCAATTTTTAGTATTATTCAAAATTCTACTTAATCTAATTGACAATAAAATTGGTGAATGAGAATTCCATCATGTATAATAAGAATATGATGAGTTCTCTTATGTATTAACTTTCAATTAACTATGCATAAGTTAATAGTAAAGATGTACTAACTAGAGAGAGTAGGTATACTTAGAGAGATTAGAGTAAGAGAAAACTAGAGAGATTAGGTATACTTAGAGAGATTAGAGTAGGTATACTTAGAGAGATTAGTGTGTAAACTATGAGTGAAAGTTTAGGAATGCATTACTTTTATGCTTCACATTTCTAACCCAATTCTAACTTCAATTCCTATACTTTAACTAAATCAATTTTTAGTATTATTCAAAATTCTACTTAATCTAATTGACAATAAAATTGGTGAATGAGAATTCCATCATGTATAATAAGAATATGATGAGTTCTCTTATGTATTAACTTTCAATTAACTATGCATAAGTTAATAGTAAAGATGTACTAACTAGAGAGAGTAGGTATACTTAGAGAGATTAGAGTAAGAGAAAACATACACACACATCTTTTCTAAATTTAATTGAATCTTACTAATCCATTAGAAAGATTAGAGTAAAAGAGAACACACACACATCCTTTTCTAAAGCTAATTAAATCTTATTAATCTATTAGAGAGATTAGAGTAAGAGATAGCACACATACACACATATCCTTCTTAAAACTAATTGAATCTTACTAATCTAGTAGAGAGATTATAGTAAGAGATAGCACACACACACACACACATAGCTAATTGAATCTTACTAATCTATTAGAGAGATTAGAGTAAGAGATAGCACACACATACACATATCCTTCTTAAAACTAATTGAATCTTACTAATCTATTAGAGAGATTAGAGTAAGTGATAGCACCATACACACATATCCTTCTTAAAACTAATTGAATCTTACTAATCTAGTAGAGAGATTAGAGTAAGGGATAGCACACATATACACATATCCTTCTTAAAACTAATTGAATCTTACTAATCTAGTAGAGAGATTAGAGTAAGAGATATCACACATAGCTAATTGAATCTTACTAATCTATTAGAGAGATTAGAGTTAGAGATAGCACACACACATATTTAATTGAATCTTACTAATCCATTAGAGAGATTAGAGTAAGAGATAGCACACATACATCATTCCTAAAGTTAATTGAATGCTTAATTAATACGCACCTTATTAGTTGACTAGAGTTTTTGTTCTCTTAGTGGTTTGTGGACGGCTTCTCTCTAAGAGAAGTGGCGGCACTTCGTGAGCGCTAAAGAGGCAATCTCTATGTCTAAAGTGTGAGCATGGATGCTCTATTTATAACAGAAAAGAAAACGTCCAACTTTTTTTTCCCAAATTTTTTTTTTAATTTTTTTTTTTTTCAAAAATCATACCTACGTTTTTGGTACCCTTGTGGTACCCATTAGCTTGACCACTTTGTCATTATCATCAAAAGATAAGGCCACACAACCCCCCCTCATTAAGATTAGTCAAGACCAGCCTCTCCTTTTCATGTGACAGTGTGTCCCACTTTGTCCCCTCCTATGTGAGTTCAGGTGAGTCTATGTGTCTTCATTTGTCGTCCCTGTGTATTCTTTTGTCTTTATAATTATTTTATTTATTTCCTTAATGATAATTTACTTTACATTTTTAAGTTCAACTTTACAGTCTTATATTAACTTTACAGTAGTAAAAGAAAATTCTACAATCAGTAAATAAGTCTTGCAATAAGTTAGTTAGTGATTCATATAGCTAAACATGTCAGAATTTTGTAGGGTAAATTTTAAATTCTAGGTTTTCTCAGCCTACGATTCATAATTTGAACTCGAATATCTTAAATAATGTGTGATGGTTAAAAAAATTCAAATGCGTAATAGAACTTGTGTGAAATTCGAAAGTAGAGACCTTACATACGACATGAAGTTCACGCAACCCACCTTTTCACAACCAGACTCTCCAACAACCCTTCAAGGTTGTGTTCAACTTCATCTATAGACATCTGTACAAAGTTCTTTACATATGCATGAGCAATGACCTATCGGCCATGTTGACGTTAGGGCAGCAACATGTTTGATATCAACAACATCGAGGCTTTTCTGATAGCAAGTCTAATCTGGGTATGTATATAGGCACCGTTTATATGACATCTCGGGGATTCAAAAAGAAATTTGATTAACAATCCTTGTCTTGCTTGCACACACTATAGCTACATAAGCACTTGCAATTTTTGTGGCCTCTTATTAGCTGACAAGCAGGAATTGGGGAAAAGGGGTCCTAATTTGTAGAGCTGTTTTGGACTTTTTGGCCATGCCGGTGGGCGACATGGGTGAAGAACTGAATGCGAGGGCACCATATCCAATTAGATGGCGTTGCAAGGTCACACTAGCTGTATAATTAAACACGTACAACAGCTGCTCTGACACATTCGGACGTGTAGACTAATACAACCAACCAACTCTTACCTGGAACTGCTCCGGGTTCAACTCCCGGCAGGACCCTTTTCATACCTTTTTGGCCAACTCCCAACTATAGCGGGCCAGAGTTCCTTCCACGTCACGGAGCCTTTGTTTTGTGTGTGTAAATCAAAGTTTTACTACTTGATGAATAGAATCCACGTGGAGGCTCTCTTTCTCACTAAAATAAAATCTCTTCTTTGCACAAGCGATGCTTTTTAGAGCAAAAGAAAAAACATCAGATACTCAAAGCCTACAAAATCCTATACGCAAGAGCACCGTGGAGCAGTGGATCCAGTGAATCGATTTCACCTTGGTCACAAGATAAGAGCACGAGGAGGAGGTCAGCACAAGAGGCAAAACATTGTAGCTCTCTCCCTCGCTCTCGATTGCAACATTAGAACAAACTACGTAGTAGCCATTTGTTTGCAAAGTGTGTTGCAATTCTAGAGTAACATGGGACGAATTGACAGTGTGAGATAGTCTCTCAACATGGGCAATAGGGAAAAGAAGCTCTAGCTTGTTTTTTGTGTGTTTCTCTCTCCACTTCACATGTGCTTGCATCTTGGAGGCATTGGTGTTATGAAAGATGTTGATACACAAAAACAGATTTATGATGAGAATGTTAGTCAGGAGCTATTGAACAAAAAATGCAGCTGTTCGCAATAATTCGGTCCACATGTACATATTAATTTTTGTGTATTTCTAAAAAAACAACTAGGTTTCCTGTACACGATGGGTTCCCTTGGAATGCATTTATTTGCAAGACATGTTGCAAAGAGCACGGAAAAGATGCTCTAGCCTGCATTAAATAGATGCAAAGAGAAGGTCTTGTCCAAATGCATGCACCTATGCTTGCACCTTCACATGGGTGAGAAGAGTCACTTGAGATTTCTAATCATGGGTTGTTGGAGAAATATGTGATGCTTTGAATGATATGTATGCCCAATATGGTGCCCTCATAAAAAGGTAGAAAACCAAATAAAGTCATACTAGGCCAAGCACTATGTGAAATCGCCATCCTTGAACATTGGATGAAATTTACACATGGGCTAGGTTTTTCGTCAATTATCCATTCTTACAATACTCTAAGAGCCATTGTCCATGGAGGGGATTCAAGATGCCTCTGGTGGTGCTGTGTACAAACATTACAAGACATGAAATCAAATGTAAGCCTCTTAGTTTTTGGAAAAACGAGCATTGTTTGCTCCCTGCTACGATGATTGACCTCCACATGGATGGATTCAAGATGACTCTGGTGGTGGTGCGCACAAACATTACAAGACATGAACTCAACTTTAAGCCTCTTAGTTTTGGGAAAAATGAGCATTGTTTGCTATGCACGCCCCGTGCTATGATGGTTGACCTCCACAACAACGTGATAGATATGCCAGAAATGACATAGCACCACCTCAAGTAGTAGTATATTCTTGGGCTTATTAGGCTTGTTTGAATTCTTAGCCTCTCAAGCATCCACATGGATGTTGAGATGTCGAGCTCTACACCTTGAGCTGGCATCCACTACGGGTCTTGGCCGCTTACGGCATTTACTCACTGGCGCGTTAGGTGACCGACACGGAGGATCTCTGCCAGTGATTCTACAGCTGGACTACACTTATAGTGCCAGCCTAGTACGCTTCTAGCGAGTTCACACTTAGTGACCGCATGTACATATGTGCTACTTTTCAGCTTTAGCACTTAGTCATTTTTGTACTCTCTTTTCTGTGGAGAAGAAGAAGAAGCTTTCCATCTCTGTGTGCTTTGTTCTTGTATTGTGTAGCTCTCTTGCATCCTCATTCTTTACATGGTATCAGAGCCTGGTGCAGGCAAGAGAGGCTAAGAGAGCAAGAGCATCACAATCCCTTCGTTCGCAATCCACGACCAGATGCCGAGTTTTTCGCACAAGTTTCTGAACAGGTCTCCAAAAGTGCAGTATACAGAGTTTCTCGCACAAGTTTCTGAACAGGTCTCCAAAAGTGCAGTATACAGAGATTTACTGTACAAGTACAGTGGTTGTATGTACGCTTGATTGTGGACACTCGTTGAGTGTAGAAAGCGTTACAGGAACCACGATAGTAGGTTCAGCAGATTTGTAGGTTTTTGCAGATTGCAGCTATTTTGTCTTAGTGCTTCAAGATGTCTGACGGTTTCAGTCAGATTGTTACTGAGAAGCTTGAGAAAAATAACTACCCTGCATGGAAGTTCAGAATAACAAATTTCCTAAAAGGAAAAGGTTATTGGGACTATGTAGAAGGAGACAATGAAAAGGAACCAGAGATTCCCGAGGCAAATGCTACAGCAGAACAAAGGAAAGCTTTGAGGGACTGGCAACAAGGCCAGAGCAAAGTGATGTATTGGCTGTATATGAGCATCACAGATGGCATGATGGGCTATCTACAGGATGCTGAAACCCCCGCCATTGCATGGAGAAACTTAGGCAGAGTGTTCGAGGTGAACACCAAGGCCAGGAAGCTTCAACTAAAGTCGGAGCTAAATTAGGTTAAGAGGAACAACCTCTCAATCAATGATTATGCCTTGAAGATCAAGAGTATCATTGAGGCTCTTGGATCTATTAAAGTCTCAGTGGAAGACGATGACATTGTCCGTGCATGCTTGGATGGTTTAGGAGATGAGTATGTACATTTTAGGTCTTCCATGAATACAAGAGACGACATCCCCGTGTTGCAAGATTTGATTTCTATGCTTATTCTTGAGGAGAAGAACCTTGACACATCTTCTTCTCATGGCAGAAATAATTCTGAACAGGCCTTCTATTCTAACTCCAACAGAGGTAGAGGTAGAGGTCGTGGTCGAGGCCCAAGGGGTTGCAGGGGCCAATTTCTGGAAGGTCAATCAAATCAAAATAATACAGGTGGCAGGGGAAACCAGTCTCAAGGCAGGGGGAGTCAAAGAGGTCGTGGTGCAGGATCAAGCAGGCAGCAACATACTCCAGATAGTAGAGAATGTTGGACTTGTGGTGAAAGAGGTCACATGTCACGTGACTGTCCAAAGGGAAAAGCAAGTAGAAAGAGAGAACATGGCAACTATGCATCTACTAGCAGAGATGCAGATGACAGCAAAAACGAGCGCATGTTTGTTATGCAGCATGTAATGAATACAATGACTGCAGAGAATTCCACCCAAGATGATGTTTGGTATGTGGATTCAGGTGCCTCTAATCACATGACGTCTCATGGAGAGTGGTTTAGAGATATGCGCAAACCAGATGTGTCAGGCTATGTGCAGACAGGAGATGACACAGCTCACCCCATTGCTCATGTAGGGGACATACCTCTAAATACGAAGAGTGGGAAATCAAAGTACTTAGCAGATGTACTTCATGTCCCAAACATTACAAAGAATCTTGTTTCTGTTGGACAAATGGTTGAGCAGGGTTTGCAAGTTCGCTTCAATCCAAATGGCTGTTCAATCCAGAATGGCTGTAAGCTGATCACAGAGGGCAAATGTGTGGGCAGAATATTTACGCTGAATGTAGACATGCCTGAGGTAAAAGCTACATTATTTGCACAGGGCACAGGTGTTGTGGCTGATGTTGACATTTGGCACAAACGCATTGGCCATGTCAATGAGCAGAGATTGCGCAGCATGCAATCAAAACAGATTGTAAAAGGTTTGCCCAAATTCAAGGTGGATGGTATGCATAAAGTGTGTGCAGCATGCCAGTTTGGAAAACAGTCAAAGGGCTCATTTCCACATGAGCGCAATGTATGTAAAAGGCCACTTGAGGTGGTGCACACAGATGTTTGGGGTCCAACCGATACTGCAAGTATACATGGTTGCAGGTATTATGTCTCTTTCATTGATGACCATACAAGGAAAGTATGGGTCTACTTCATGCGTAACAAAAGTGAAGTGTTTGGTCACTTTCAAGACTTCAAAGTCATGATTGAGAAGGAGACAGATATGCAAATCAAGACATTGAGGTCAGATGGAGGGGGAGAGTACTTCTCCAATGATTTTTCAGATTTTCTCCGAATGCATGGTATACACAGGCAGTTTACATGCAGATATACTCCACAGCAGAATGGGGTCGCAGAAAGGAAAAACAGGCACATTGCAGAGGTTGCACGTGCATTGATGAATGAGAAGAACATGCCTCATCATTTCTGGGCTGAATCTGTAAATACAACTGTGTACATTATGAACAGGACACCTACAGCTGCGGTGCATGATGTAACACCTGAGGAAAAGTTTACAGGTACAAAGCCTGATTTGGCACACTTGAAAGTGTTTGGCTGCATAGCTTACGTGCATGTACCAGATGAGTTGCGTAGGAAATTGGATCCTAAAGCAGAGAAATGTATTCTTGTGGGATATTCCCTTGAACAAAAGGGGTACAGGTGCTACAATCCTACTACACGAGAATTACGAGTGAGCAGAGATGTAGTCTTTGATGAGATGAGCAGCTGGTACAGTAATGCACATGGCACTATTGGGGCTGATGTAAAAGATGATGTGGTTGTACAAAATGTGAGGCCACAGTCACAGGTTTTGAGTGGACCACAAGAGTCCTCTTCTCGTGGCTCTGTTGAGAAACCATGGAATGGTAGACTACGTACGCAGGTTACTCCACCAACAGGTACAGGGAATGTATCACGAAAAGGAAAGGAAAAGGTTGATGAACCTCCGTTTATGGTTGATGCATCATCAGGTTTTTCACATGTAGACATGGATTCAAATGGTTCTGAACAAAGTCTTGATGAGGAATTTGGAATTCCGGCTGTCAGGACACCTGGTGTAAGGAAAGTACAAGAAGATGCTAGAGGGCAAAGGAGTGACCCAGGACCGCGCAGATCTAATAGAGTCAGAAATCCAGTTCAGAAATTGACTTATGATGGGTATCTAGCGCATCACCAAGCGTACATGGCTAAGGTGATACAGGATGTGGAGCCCACATGTTTTGAGGATGCAGTTGGAAATGTGCATTGGGATGATGCAATGAATGAAGAGATGGCTGCATTGGAAGCAAATGACACATGGGAGTTGGTGCCATTGCCAAGTGGCAAGAAAGCTATTGGTTGCAAATGGGTGTATAAAACCAAGCATAAGGCTGATGGTAACATTCAACGTCACAAGGCAAGGCTGGTCGCAAAGGGTTATGCACAGACATATGGCATAGACTATGAGGAGACCTTTGCTCCAGTGGCAAAGATGACGACTGTGAGAGCTGTCATAGCAGTGGCTGCATCTAGAGGATGGATTATGCATCAAATGGATGTAAAGAATGCCTTCTTGAATGGTGAGTTGCAAGAGGAAGTGTATATGGATCAGCCACCTGGTTATGTCGATCCAGGTTACCCAGATTATGTATGCAGACTTCTCAAAGCTTTGTATGGTTTGAAGCAGGGCTCTAGAGCATGGTATGACAGGATTGCCAAGTATCTTGTCAGTATTGGTTTTAGGAGAGCTCATGCTGATCATTCACTCTATGTACGTGAGAGTGATGTGGGGATTGTGGTCATTACCATATATGTAGATGACCTTATTATTGTTGGTGACAATGCTATGGAGATTGACCATGTGAAGGGTCTTCTCAAACAGGAGTTTGAAATGAAAGATTTAGGCGAGTTGCACTACTTTCTTGGCATTGAAGTGATCAGGACTCCAGAGGGTGTATGGCTATCACAGAGACAGTATGCTTTGGACATGTTGTCAAAGTATGGTATGGCTGATTGTAAGCCAATTTCTATTCCCTTGGATGTGAATGCAAAGCTGAGTGTAGAGAAGGGTGATGTTGTTGAGGATGTCAACATGTACAGGAAGATTGTGGGTAGTCTAATCTACTTGACTATCACGAGGCCAGACTTGAGCTACACAGTAGGCTTGGAGAGTCAGTTCATGCAACTTCCGAGGAAGCCACATTTGGATGGAGTACGACGCACACTTAGGTATGTGCAAGGGACTCTTGACTACGCATTGTTCTATGCAGCAGATGCACCATTAGCATTGTATGGGTATACAGATGCAGATTGGGCAGGTAGCATTGTTGATAGGAGATCTACGAGTGGCTTCATGTTCTCTTTTGGGAGTGCTGCTGTTACTTGGAGCAGCAAAAAGCAGCCTACGGCTGTTTTATCGAGCACAGAGGACGAGTACAGAGGTGCAGCAGTTGCGGCGTGCGAGGTAGCTTGGCTACGCACATTACTTGAGGACTTGGGAGTGCAGGTGGACCAGCAGATTGTCATTCATTGTGACAACCTCAGCAGCATGCAGTTGGCTAGGAACCCAGTGTTCCATGCCAGGACCAAACACATAGAGGTCCATTACCACTACGTTCGAGAGCGAGTGTTGGCGGGCGACATCGACTTGGTCTACGTCAGCACAGAGGAGCAGATAGCGGATATCTTTACCAAGGCCCTCGGAGCTGAGAAGCTTCGACGTTTCCGGACTATGCTTGGACTCTACGACATGCAGAGCTCGAGGGGGAGTGTTGAGATGTCGAGCTCTACACCTTGAGCTGGCATCCACTACGGGTCTTGGCCGCTTACGGCATTTACTCACTGGCGCGTTAGGTGACCGACACGGAGGATCTCTGCCAGTGATTCTACAGCTGGACTACACTTATAGTGCCAGCCTAGTACGCTTCTAGCGAGTTCACACTTAGTGACCGCATGTACATATGTGCTACTTTTCAGCTTTAGCACTTAGTCATTTTTGTACTCTCTTTTCTGTGGAGAAGAAGAAGAAGCTTTCCATCTCTGTGTGCTTTGTTCTTGTATTGTGTAGCTCTCTTGCATCCTCATTCTTTACAATGGAGGCTCTCTTTCTCACTAAAATAAAATCTCTTCTTTGCACAAGGGATTCTTTTCAGAGCAAAAGAAAAAACATCAGATACTCAAAGCCTACAAAATCCTATATGCAAGAGCACCGTGGAGCAGTTGATCCAGTGAATCGATTTCACCTTGGTCACAAGATAAGAGCACGAGGAGGAGGTCGGCACAAGAGGCAAAAAATGTAGCTCTCTCCCTCGCTCTTGATTGCAACATTAGACCAAACGACGTAGTAGCCATTTGTTTGCAAAGTGTGCTGCAATTCTAGAGTAACATGGGACGAATTGAGAGTCTGAGATAGTCTCTCAACATGGTCAATAGGGAAAAGAAGCTCTAGCTTGTTTTTTGTGTGTTTCTCTCTCCACTTCACATGTGCTTGCTTCTTGAAGGCATTGGTGTTATGAAAGATGTTGATACATGCAAACAAATTTATGATGAGATTGCTAGTCAGGAGCTGTTGAACAAAAAATGCAGCTGTTCGCAATAATTCGGTCCACATGTACATATTAATTTTTGTGTATTTCTAAAAACACAACTTCTTTCTTTTACACGATGGGTTCCCTTGGAATGCATTTATTTGCAATACATGTTGCAAAGAGCAAGGCAAAGATGCTCTAGCCTACATTAACTAGATGCAAAGAGAAGGTCTTGTCCAAATGCATTCACCTATGCTTGCACCTTCACATAGGTGAGAAGAGTCACTTGAGATTGCTAATCATGGGTGATTAGGAAAAATTTGGACTCACAAAGGGGCCCTTTAAGGAGTTTGACTTTACCTCTCTCTACCAAAACGGGCGCATGGATAAATTTTTACAAATAAACTCCAAAGTTGACGGAGGTTTGACAATTAGAATGTCCTCTTCAAGCTCTATCTACTGATATATAGCACGCCACGAGATTCCTCATATTTTAGAAGATTCTTTTTTTGATTCACCTATGATGTGACAACTCTGTCGGAATCTAAGTGAATCAAAAAAAATTTCTTCTAAAATATCAGGAATCTCATGGCGTGCTAAATATCAGTAGATAGAGCTTGAAGTGGACATTCTAACTGTCAAACCTCTGCCAACTTTGGAGTTTATTTGCAAAAATTTATCCATGCGCCCGTTTTGGTAGAGAGAGGTGAAGTCAAACTCCTTAAAGGACCCTTTGTGAGTCCAAATTTTGACTAATGTGTTGAAGAAAGATGCGATGCTTTGAACGATATGTATGCCCAATATGGTGCCCTCATAAAAAGATAGAAAACCAAATTAAGTCATACTAGGCCAAGCAGTATGTGAAATCGCCATCCTTGAACATTGGATGAAATTTACACCTGGGCTAGGTTTGTTGTCAATTATCCATTCTTAGAATAAGATCCATTGTCCATGGAGTGGATTCAAGATGCCTCTGGTGATGCTATGCACAGACATTTCAAGACATGAACTCAAATTTAAGCCTCTTAGTTCTAGGGAGAGAATGACATGCTAAAAAGGAGGAGAATGTAACTATAACAAGTGTTCATAATTTTGCAAAATTCTCTTATTATTTAGCATTTTCAAAAATACCTCCAAATATTTGCACAATTTATTGCAAAATGCCAAAATGTGTGAGCACCCTAGGATCTTGGAACCTAGAGAAAACTTGCAATATGAGAGAGAATCAATGCTAACATATTATCACATGCGCTAACACTAACCACACATACATTGTGGACAGAGAAAGAAAGAGTAGGAAGACGTAGCCCTCACACATTGTGGCCAATGATGTAGTCAGGAGAGATTAATTAAATTGTGATTAGAGATCTAGAATGTAATCAGCTTCACTTGTCTAGAATGAATACAAAGTGAAACTAATAAGGAAAAAAGAGATTTTTATTAATGAGAGTCAAGAGTTACAGAGGCATTGAGAACCTAAGAATGTCATGGCCACCATATCTACACACATCATTTCTCACTGTTGGGTCGCCGCGACGACGGACGTCTGCAGCATGGCTCTTTTGTACTAACATAATGTCAATATGCAAGGAAGCGACTCGGGATGGGATACGGAGACTTAATGAGAGTGTCAATATCATCAAAGTGAACTCAAGAGGCTACTCATTCTACAACAAAAGAAAATCAACCACTTCCTAGTCAAACAATCAGTACGTGTCCAATCTCACCACTCTAGGTCATCATGCCTTTTTGACATCCAAACGAATTTGGAATGCAACGAAACTTAATGAAAGGTATCACAAAACTTAAGGGCTCACTTGTACCAAGTTCTGTCACCATCTGGGAAGGTACATAAATCACAATCCATCACAAAAAATGTGCAGAAAATGGAAACAGAGTACTCGAAAAGGTCCTCCTTAAGCATAGAACACTTATCCATGGTCAAAACATCAAAAAACAACCATATTAACCTCCAAATCAATGCATTTAGCTCACAAACACTGCATCGTGAACCACAACAGAATTGAAGATCACATTTAGATTGTAGAGCAAGAGACAAGGAACGCAATGTGCTATTCGGAAACAAATTCTGATTACTAGTTTAGGAGAAAAGAAGATTACAATTTGTAGCAGTAAGACGCCTCCACAGTGCACGTTTTTAATTCTTCAAGCTAATGATAATTCTCCTCTCAAAACTAAGGGTTTTGAATTTAAAAGTTAAGGGGGCTTTCCCACGGCCATCCGGCCTCTTACAAGGGTGTAGACTGAGAAGTAGAGAGGGTATTGTCTAATTACATCACGGTTACAACTCATCCTAGTCTGAATTAGATGGCTTTCTTCAAAAAATAGAGTGTTTAGAGGGTTTGGTGTGCATACGCATGTATATGCCTGTATCCACCAAATATTCCCCCCTTTCTATTCATTGCACGTCCTCGTGCAAGCTGTCTTTGAGTGAGTCTACTCCCTTCTTTCGAGCGTTGCAGTGAGATTTTTGAATTTTTGAGCTCTTACTTCAATCTTGACTTTGGTGTCCATCTCTCTAAAGGGATTATTACTGAGGGTACTTTGGTAGGCAATGTGGCAGGTGAGGGAGTACGAGCGGATGTGCGATGCGAGAGAGAGAGAGAGAGAGAGTGCGAGAAGAAGAGCATGACGATATGGTGAACTCGCTCTACTGTAATGTGTAGATCATAGTGAGTTCTTATTAGGTTTTTACAAAAGAATATGTGTACAAACGTGGCGGTCCGCCCACTTACCTGGGCGACCACATTGGGCTTTATACCCCAACAACCTCCCACTTAAAGTCCAATGTGGTACTTTAAGTGTGAGAGAAGCTACTATATAAGCTAATATACAAGAGATGTAGAGAAGTGATGTACTACCCTACACCTAACTGCTTGCAAAAATGCGCAAAGCTCTCTGAGGGAAGTCCTTTTGTAAGTAGATCAACAGGATTTTCTGTGGTGTGAACTTTGACAAGCTGAAGTTGCTTATCCTCGAGCATTTCCCGGATGAAATGATACTTCACATCCACATGCTTTGTCTTTGAGTGATAAACTGGATTGCGAGCGAATTGTATAGCACTTTGACTATCACAATATAACACAGGCATCTCTTCTTTGATTCCCAAATATGTTACTAGTCGATTAAGCCAAATTGATTCTTTGCATGCCTCTGATGGTGCAACATATTCAGCCTCTGTAGTAGACTGAGTAACACAATCTTGTAATCTAGAACGCCATGATACTGCTCCATCAACCAATGTAAAGTGTAGTGGATATTGCCCACACAGGAGCAATAGGCATTACGGGAATGATTACCCGCAACTACATTATATGAACATCAATGCACAGAATGACAAGAGAAGGAAGTACAAAGTACACAGACACAGAAAAACCCTTGCTTTATTCATCTATAATCCAGACACAGAGTACAATAGATGATTCCATGAATATCATAGAGATTGGTTAAGTTACATCAAAAGACAGGTATGCCCCTCCATATACAACCGCTGCTCCAGCGCAGATCGGGAACGGTGCACACACTCCTGTCCCATGATATCCTATGAAGAACTGCCGCTCCAGCCGCCGCATACCGCATGACTCTTGACTCCTGATCCGCAGTGTCCAGACCTCCGCAGGGCCGCATGTGCGGCTAATGCCGTAACACCTGGCACGCACGGTGGATTGCGTGAAATCACAATCAGCCCCTCCGGTTGGAAGGTTTCGATGGTTGCTCTGCACCCTGCTCTGGTGAAGTGGAAACATCAATATAGCCAAAGCCCCGAAAATCTGCAGTATGGGCTTAATAGATCTCATCCAAAAGACGTGGATCTATCTCAATTTGTTCCGGCCAGGCAGCCCGAGGAATAAACTGCATTGGCAAGGAGATAGATTGAGGTGGCTGTGGCAGAGGATCAAGAGGTGTATGCAAGGGATAATAACGAGTAAGGTAGTGATTAAGAGCAGCCCAAAATGGAGGGCAAGGTGGGAGACTGAGAGAAAAGGAATGAGCTAAGGTCTCCACCCAAAAACAGACCCTGCACCTCTCCTTACGAAAGCGACGAATCATTTTCTACAAATGAGAGACATGAGCCTGGGCTTCAGCACAATCCTCTGTGGCTTGTGCCCAATCAGCAACATCAAAACCCTCTGGAACAACACTCTTACCTCTGTCAGTGTTGGATGACTCGGGTTGGTTCACCACAACCTGCTGAGCGGGTGGTTGTGCTCCCACCTCAGCAGCCAAGCGTGTGATCCAGCTTTGTAATTGATTATCTAAAAGATTTCGGATATCCTCTTGCATCTCCACTGCCAATGCATCCAAATCAGTCATGTTGATCATTACATCGCCAGGGTGCGAGGTTAAGTAAGAAGCTAGGCTATGATGTGTTCTCAACTGAAGAAGTTCTTGTTGAATAGACCTTACAAACTCAGCATTAGCCCCTCTTAATCTTTGTATTTCTGCCCCTTGCTGGCGAGTAGTGGCAGTCAGCTATTCATTCTGAGTGTTTAACTTGTCAATCCGAGTCTGCGAAGTTGCTACCTGCGCTTCCAGCTCATTGACTTGTCCCTCTATGGCTGGGACTGACCACGCCGCACGAATAGACTTTGCAAGTCTGCTCAAAAATGTGCCGCATGCCTGTAATTGGTCAGCAAGGGTCACTGCTGCCGTAGCCTCCCAGGGTAGCGCTGCGGGGAGAATACCTCCCGTCGAGGCAGCCGCATTCGTAATACCCTACGTTTCGGGTTGAGCGGGGACGTCCGCAACCGCAGAGCTCATCCGCAAGGGAGTCATACTTCTAACTCTTTCCTGCATTCGGCGGCGCCAGCGAGCCATCGCAAAATCTTTCGCACCAGGAGATGCAGTTGTTGGAGGTGGTGTTGAAAATTGCTGCCCCGCACGACCGCGCTTGCGGCTTGCTGATCCTGCACGTGCAGCGGCCATCTCCTAGGCTCCAGAGGATACCACCGCCGTCGATGAACCAGGCAATTCCACAGTACCCACCTGTTGTTGCTGTGTTTTCCTCTCCGCTGGCACTGCCAAGATTTGTCTTTGCGACAGAGGAGGATTAGTGCCTTGGACCACCAAGCGATCATCTTCAAAGTGGCAAAGAGAACGCAGGGCGAGAGGAAACACTTCTCTCAAAGGAAAGATCAATGTGAGCAGTTGGCCCACCTTTGTATTGGTTGGGGTACCCCTCCCCAGTTGTGCCATCACTTGTTGGCACTCCGCCAGCAGTCGCTCTCTGACCACTGCTGCCCAAGCTACTGGCCCAAAGTTGGCCGAATGCAACACATTTCTAGCTCGGGTCGAAATAGTATACGTTTTGGCCTGTAGCCAAATCGCCTCAAGGAACCACCGATATGCATCCCTGGTTGCCACATCTGACAACCCTGACAGTTTATACTCCCCTTTGACCTTCAAGCCAAATTCTTGCTCGACATCTGTAGCAGGTATCACATGGGAGGCTCGCCCCACGCCATCATTGGGTAAAGAGCAACATCTTGAGATTCTTTCTGCTGTCAACTGTATCTGTTGATTGTTGAGGACCACCATATCCCCAGCCGCGAGTTGCTCGATCAAACATGCTGCCTACAGATGCAGTGGGATTCCTTGCCAGTCCAGGTTGGCGAACACACGCACCCGCAAGTCTTGCAGCCATGCGTCCACTCGTCGAAGTGCGAGCTACTGCACGGGAGTGAAAGGGACACATTGGAGAAGAGAAGTTGTCATGGTGGTGATGAGATGCAGGAGCAGAGAATAAAACATTAAGAGCACGCGACACACGAAACTAGAGAACCACAATAAAAATCCTCTGCATGCAATAGTAACCCTTCCACAATGAGTTCCCAAAATAGGGCGATCCACGGTGTCGCAACCATCATAGATCTTTTCCCGCTTCCCAAGATTGCATGCAAAAGAATCCCCAATCATGATCAAGGCGGCTTTCGGCTCTTGTACCACAGCAAAGGGGCACTGAATCGTGGTAGGTGAAACATAATGGTGTAGTCTGAAACCATTGACCGTCACGGAAATAACCTCCCCCCGCAAATCCGCCAAATAAAAAGAAATAGGCCCGCATGCTTGAAAAATCCAAAATGGTCCTGACCACCTTAATTTAAGCTTCCCCGGCATCTTCCCAAGACAGGAATTGAAGACAAGGACCAGCTATCCTCGAACAAATTGTCGTGCTTTCGGGCCATTCAGCCATTTTTTCCACCTAGACTGCAGATCCTTCAGCACCGCAAAGCTCTGCAGCCGGTCTTTGTCCAGTTCCTGCAAAACATCCAATCGATAAATCACGGAATCCTCTAGAAGAAGCAGATCTGCAATCAACATCCGCAAACTCGGAATCACATGCTCCACCGAAGTGATTGCCTCCATGACAAATGCTAACTTAAAAGGAGTCAATCCTGTAGCCACTTTGTAAGTTGTCTGATAGGCCCATAAGGCAGAAGGAAGTTTCACATCCCAATCCGTTCTATTCATATTCTAACTTTGTCAAAATTCGAATCAATTGTTTATTGGTTGATTGTGCTTGCCCATTCGCCTGAGGATTATATGGAGAAGATTTCCTGTGCAATACAAAGTTAAACCGCAGCATTCTCTCCATCACCTTATTCAAAAAATGACTTCCCCGGTCACTAACCAGCTCAATAGGGCAGCCATATCTAGAAAAGATATCCTTATATAAGCATCCCGCCATAGAAATTGCAGTGTTATCCCTCAAAGGCCATGCCTCCACCCATTTGGTAGCGTAATCCGTGGCTGTCAAGATATACTTATTCCCTGTGTGAGCTGCCACTGGTTTAAAAGGACCAACAAAATCCAAACCCCACTTTTGAAAAGGCTCCAAGGGCAAGACTGGCTGAAAAGGCATTCTCGACCGTTTGGTAGGTTGCCCCAAACGCTGACACACATCACACTGTTGCACATAGTTTTTCGCATCTTGAAACAATGTGGGCCACCATAATCCTGATTGGAGAACCTTTCTAGCTGTAATTAGTGCTGCAAAGTGACCTCTGGCAATACCCGTATGTACTTCCTCTAGGACTGCTTCCTGCTCCTGTGGTAGCACACATCAGAGTAACACCTCTCTCACCATGCGGTAATAGAGCTTCCCCATAATGATCTCAAAATTCCTGCTTCTAATAGACATACGTTTCCTCTGATGGCTGGTCAAGAAGGAAGGCATGTCGCCGCTGTTGAGAAAATGAAACATCTCCTCATACCATGTCCATGGAATGCTCGGAATGACCCTTACTTGACTCGGGACGGTAATATCTTCTGCAGCGACTCCTATTAGAAACAGAGATGCATCCGGAAATTCATCAGTGACCCCCGTCGGCGGCTCTCCAGAGTCTAGCCGGGATAGGTAGTCAGCCACCGCATGCTTAGCCCCTGGCCCGTGTATGACCTCAAAGTCAAATTCCTGCAACAGAAGCACCCATCGGGCCAATCTTCCCGTCAAATTCTGTTGCCTTACTAGGTATAACAGAGCCGAATGGTCCACATGGAAGAAAAACCGTCGACCCAACAAATAGTGCCGAAATTTCTTCACTGAATAAATCATCCCTAAACAATCCCTTTCCGTTACTGAATAATTTATTTCTGCAGATGATAATCGTCTACAGGCATAATAGACCGGTCGGAACCATCCTTGACTTTGTTCCTGCATCAACACACTGCCAATAGCGCGATCCGAAGCATCCACGAACACATGAAAATCCTGCCCCCAATTCGGTGCCAGCATAATCGGAGCTTTGGAGAGCTGCAGTTTTAATCTTCGAAAAGCCAAATCACATTCCTGTGTCCATTCGAAATCTATAGCATGAGCTGCTCGAGTAATCGGGATTGCCAAATGCGCGACAAACCGCAAATGCCTCCCATGCCATCGGGCTTGACCCAGGAAAATCTGGCACTGTTTCTGATTCCTCAGTGCAGGCGCTTCCATAATTGCGGCAATTTTATCCGGATCCACAGAAATGCCGTCTTCAGAGATGATATGCCCCAGGAGCCTGCCACTGCGAACAGCAAATGCACACTTTAAAGGATTCAAACTGAATTTTACCTCTCTGCATTTCGTAAAGCATAACCGTAATTGTTGCAAATGCTCCAATTGTGCTCCAAAAACACTGAGATCATCCAGAAAAATCCGCATAAAATCCGTCAAGTAAGGCCGAAAGATTTGAAACATATCCCGTTGAAAAGTTGAAGGTGCATTCCGCAATCCAAACCACATTACTGTGTAGGCAAATACTCCCCATGCGGTAATAAAAGCTGTTTTTGGTTGATCCCGCAATGCCATTATGATTTGATTATATCCACTAAAGCCATCCAGAAAAGTATACATCTCATGTCCTGCTACATCATCCAAAATGGAATCTAAAAACGGGAGAGGAAAAGGATCTGGAACAGTAGCGGCATTCAATTTCCGGTAATCCACACAAATTCGGATTTGATTATTTTTCTTTGGTACTACCACAATTGGAGAAATCCATTCCGGATTATCAATAGGGGTAATAAAACCCACTTCCAACAGGCGATCAATTTCCAATTTAACTTGCTTTGCCACATTCAGATTCATCCTGTACGAATGCTGCTTCACGGGTACCGCATCCGGTTTCAGATTGATCGTATGGTGATAAAACTTAGGATCCAATCCCTACATGTCCGCATATTCCCATGCGAAAACATCCTTAGACTCTGTCAGTAATTTGATCAAATCATCTCTAAAAATTGCTTCCAACTGCTTATTAATGTATATGGGCTGCGACTCAGCTTGCTCCCCAAGAAAAACCTTCTCTAATTCATCTTCCTTAACCCTTGTAATTTTTTCCATTTGCGCCTCAAACGCTCGTTCTGGCTGAATCACGTCCTCCAGTGATTCAGGACTTGGAAGCACCTATTGTTGGGGCTCCCCTATTCCTCCTGGAGTTCCTGAAACCCCCACTGAAAGCCCTTTCGGAATCAGAGAAATATCCGCAAGGTATAGAGAAACCAAATCCGGATTCGCTTTGAGAAATTGTTCCTCTTCATCCTCTTTTAATCCTTCCACCATATTAACTGTTTCTGCTATCACCGGCCGCCATGCTGCCTGAACTGGTTGTCGGTATGTTCCCAACATCACACGCACTTTTCTTTTACCCTTCTTTACTGTAAGCATATTTGCTTCCCAATTATGTTTTACCCTCGCTTGTCGTAACCAGGGTCTCCCCAAGATAATGTGATAATCCTGATTATGATCTTCAATATTCAAAACTACTAAGGAAACAGCAAAGGACAAGCCCGCTACATCCAAAACAATACCCCGAAGTAAACCCATTGGTTGCACTCTTCGCTGATCTGCCATGCGAACTACAAAGGGTGATAGCAGAATGCTCACAATGCTCACACGCTGCTTGGGTGATAATGTTTACCCCCGCTCCTCCATCCAAGAGTACCTTGTCAATGTATGTGCCATGGTATCGAACTGAAAGTTTCGGAATACGGGTATCCGTAATCCTATTCGTCGGCAACGGGGCTGAATCATCATCCTCGCTTTCAGCCTTCCTAATGGCGACTTCCCTTAGCTCAGTGGCCATTTGTTGCAGCAATGTATTATGGAAATTCGGGACCAATTTTAGCAATGAACCCAAAGGTACTTGAATTGGTGACATGAGAACCTCTTTCCAAACTGAATTCCACTCCTCCTGTTCTTTAATATCACCCTTAATTCCAGCTTTCCCTTCCCTTATTTCCAGGCCTACAGTGGTTGGCATAGTCGATGGTCCTGCTGTCTTTACTGGTGGTGCGGATTGTGGCAACCAGGACACGGTATTTTTCCGCACCTCTTCCTGAGCCGTCCAATCCGGAATTTTCACATCGGGAATGGGAACCACATTTTTACCCGATCGCGTGATTAATGAAACCGTTGGGTCAGACTCCTCCAATCCTTCAATCTGAACCATAGCCACACTAGGCTGTTTCCCTACAGCGCTTTCCTGCTTTTTCCGATCGTATTCCATAGCTTCAGTACACTCAGATCGCCAATGACCATCCCCCAAACAGAAAAGGCATGTCTTGGGGCGATTAGGATCTCAGCCACCTCTTCCGCGGCCTCATCCTCCCCCTTGACCCCGTCCTATTGCTTGACCTTGCAGAGGCGGCTCTGGTGTATGAGCATGAGCCATCGCCACAGCAGGCTCTTGTCCCTGCCCTATCTGTGGTTGTTGCCAGGTAGAAGAGTCCCCTCGTCTCCGACGACCCCGGCCATTGAAATAACATTCCACTGTATTATGAGTATTGGTCGTGCAAATCGCACACCACTTTTGATTCATTGCACAATCCTGAGCAGCATGGCCCGGATTCCGACATTTGGTACACCAGATTTCCTTCAGACTTTTAGCCACTGCAGCCGATTCCGTCGATCCAGAGGATACACCTTTCCTGTGACGCTGGGATTTTTTCCGTGGTGTCTCTTTCGATTCTTTTCCCGAATCGCTGTTGCCTGAGTCCGAGGAATCAGATCTTGCGGATTCCGACTCCGAACTATCACTGCCACTGTCCTGTGACTTCCGATGAGATTTCTTTCTATCTTTCTTCTTTGACTTCTTTGGATGTTCCGTATCCTCTAAAGCCTCTCCTGCTACTACAGCCCTAACAATTACAGTATCCAGTGGAGTAATTACCTTATCCACTATCGCCATAGCCGTTCTGAGATCCTTGTTGAGCCCCCACAAAAAATAGTCATTCAGTACTTTCGCTGCCGGTCTTTGTGCCTGAGGTACCCTCTACAAAAGCATCTGAAATTTTGCAGCGTAATCCTCCACTGGCAATGACTTCTGCCGGAGCGTTCGAAGCTTCTCCAAATGTTGAGGGACTGTCTTTTCCGTTTGAAACCTTCGTAAAAACGCTATGGATCTGTCAGCATACGTCTGGAAATGATCATCAGGATATTCGGACAACCATTTCGCAGCTTTCCCCGAGAGTGTAGATTCAAATACTGACTGTTGATGGAGAGAAATCACCACCTCAGGATGATTCAATCCATAAGCTTTATTGAATTGGCGTAAATGTGCATCCAAGTCTTCACTCGAAAGACCTCAAAACCGACTATACTTAATCTGAGGATGAGCCATCACTCCTTGCCCAACTGTTCCTCCTCCCCCCGTAAAAAGCTGACGAGCACTAGGAGGTGGGGACAGTGGCGGAGATACTCTGGGACTGCTTATCGGAGATGGTGGTGGAGCAACCTGTGTGGGTGAGGGTGAACGTACGACAGGAGGACATGACTGACTGCGCGGAGTACGTCTCGCTCGCCGCAACCTCCTACCACGCACCGGGCTTGGTGATGGAGATACAGATTCCTCAATCTGCGGTGAACAAAAAACAAATTCATCTGAACCGCCTCTCCTCCGACGTCTTCCTACAATTGGAACCACAGGGTCAGGCGGACCCTGCGACCTAGTGCGCATGCATATTCATCGCACGCCATTCATCACGCATCGTGGTCGCCAGATGTAATGGCTATTTCCCACACAGGAGCAATAGGCATTACATGAATTATTACTCGCAACTACATTATATGAACATCAACGCACAGAATGACAAGAGAAGGAAGTACAAAGTACACAGACACAGAACAACCCTTGCTTCATTCATCTGTAATCCAAACACAGAGTACAATAGATGATGCCATGAATATCATAGAGATTGGTTAAGTTACATCAAAAGATAGATATGCCCCTCCATATACAACCGCTGCTCCAACGTAGATCGGGAACGGTGCACACACTCCTGTCGCATGATATCCTATGAAGAACTGCCGCTCCAGCCGCCGCAAACCGCATGACTCCTGACTTCTGATCCGTAGTGTCCAGACCTCCGCAGGACCGCATGTGCGGCTAATGCCGTAACATAAAGACATACCCTGACGTACACCTTCGGTTGTCTAAGTCACCTGCATAATCTGAGTCTGTAAAACCCTTTACACTTAGCTCTTGACTCCCATAGCATACGCGCATACTCTTTGTACCTTTCAGGTATCTCAATATTTCTTTCACTGCCTCCCAATGTTTCTTGCCTGGGTTTGACATGTATCGACTTACTACTCCCACTGCAAATGCAATGTCTAGGTGAGTAGAAATCATGGCATACATCAAACTACCCACTGGAGACGCATATGGAATCTTATCCATTTTAGCCTGTTCTTCCTGAGACACGGGAAAATCTTGTTTGCTAAGTTTCACATATGGTGGCAATGGAACACTCAATGCCTTTCCCTTATCCATATTGAAACGCTGCAAAACCTTGTCAATATACTCTATTTGAGATAACTAAATCAACTTCTTTGATCTGTCTCTCTCAATGCGCATACCAAGTATATGACTTGCCTCACCCATGTCTTTCATGTCAAACGATTTTTCCATCTTTGACTTCAAAGTTGAAATTTCTTCCAAGTGCTTGCCAGCAATCAACATGTCATCCACATACAAAATAAGGATCATCCAACTGCCATCCTTAGCCTTCTTTGTATATAGACAGTGATCGAACTCACTACGTTTGTAGCCTTGAGAAAGCATAAACTTGTGGAACTTATGGTACCATGCCCTCGGTGATTGTTTTAAGCCATAAAGACTCTTTAACAACTGTCACACCAAATATTCCTTGCCTTTCTCAACAAACCCTTCTGGATGCTGCATGTAAATTTCCACATCTAAATCACCATGCAAGAACGTTGTCTTGACATCCATTTGGTGCAACACCAAATCTAATATGGCAACCAATGCAAGAAAGCATCTCAATGTAGTCATCTTGACCACCGGAGAGAAGACTTCATCAAAGTCAATGCCTTGTTCTTGCTTAAAGCCCTTGGCAACAAGCCTTGCTTTGTACTTTGGCTGACTATCATGAGCGGTGATCTTATACATGTAAACCCATTTACAAGGTAGAGCCTTTTTGCCCTGTGGTAATTTAACTAGCTTCCATGTCTTGTTTTTATGCAGAGCTGTCATCTCTGACTGCATGGCCAATTGCCAATTCCCGGAGTCCTTCATTTGCACTGCTTCCTTGTAACATGTAGGCTCATTGCAATCAGTCAACATGACATAGTTCATAGATGGAACAAACCTATCAGGAGGTCGCGTGACACATCCAGATCTATGCATAATAGGTGGCTCAGGCTCAGCCACAACCTGTGGTTCCACTCTATCATGTCCTTGCTCCTCTTGAGCCCTGACATTTTGTCTTGCACGTGCAGGTCCATCTTCTTGGAAGAAAACTCTTCTAATCTCCTCAACCCTCTCTGGTTTAGAATGATATTTGGACTCATTAAAGTGAACATCATTGCTGCGGATAACCTTTCTGGATTCGGGATCCCAAAGTCTGTACCCCATCTCACCAGAATTACCATAGCCTAGAAAGATGCACTTTCTACTCTTTGGCTCAAGTTTGTTCCTAAATTCCTTTGGAACGTGAGTATATGCCTCACAGCCAAAGACTCTGAGATGCTTGTATGAGGGCATTTTGCCTGACCATACCATCTCTGGCACTGAATCCTTCTGCAAAACCTTGCTAGGAGATCTATTTACAAGATGAACAGCTGTTGATACAGCTTCAGCCCAAAACCCATTTGGCAGCTGTGCATTAGACAACATACTTCTGACCTTCTCTTGTATGGTCCTATTCATCCTCTCAGCAACACCATTTTGAGGAGGATTGTAAGGAGCAGTAAGCTCACGTTTTATACCTTTTGACTCACAAAAGTCCTGAAAGGCCTTTGAAACATACTCTCCACCATTGTCAGTGCGTAAGCATTTAAGCTTCTTGCCACTCTGATTCTCCACAAGTGTCACAAACGTTTTGAAAACACTAAATGCTTCATCCTTGTGCTTGAGAAAGTAAACCCATACTTTCCTTGAGTAATTATCTATAAATGTCATAAAGTAAGAAGCTCCCCCTAGAGATAGTTTAGGCATAGGTCCACACAAATCACTATGAACAAGTGCCAACTGTGTATCTCTTCTACTGCTTCTATGCTTATGTGGTTGCTATGTTTGCTTACCATACAGACAATGTTCACAGAATTCAAAATCATTAAATGAAAAGCCAGGAAAATAACCAGAACGAGACAAGATTTCCATTCCCTTCTTGGACATATGTCCTAACCGGCTATGCCACAAAGAAACGTTCGGCTGCTCGGTTACATTGATTACATTTTTAGAGACATTTGATACATAAATCATGTAAAGTCCTCTAGAATTTACTCCATGTGCTACTGTCATAGAACCCTTGGATATCTTCCACATATTCAGTCCAAAAGTGGTGACGTAGCCAGCATCATCAAGTAAACCTGTGCTGATCAAGCTCTTTGTAATTGCGGGAACATGTCTCACATTCTTCAGCATGAAAGAAGAGCCATTCTGAAACTTCAATTGAACATCTCCAACACCTAAGATCTCACATGTCTGCCCATTGCCTAGCCGAACATGATCTTTAGTGGTCACATAAGAGGTAAACCACTCCTTGTTTGGAGACACATGAAGTGATGCCCCTGAGTCTATAATCCAGTCACTCAGTGCATTTCCATCAGATGCTGTAAGAAGAGCTGAGTCCATTGTATTCTTCAAGAAGTAGATGTCTCTTGACACTAGACTGTCATCCTCTGCAACAGTGTTTGTCACATTTATTTCTTGAATCTTCACTGAGGACTTGTTCTTCTCACCATGGTCTTCTGCTTTCTCTTTGCCTTTTTCTGCTTTCCATTCTCCGCAGTCTCTTTTCATGTGACTCTTCTTGCCACAATGGTAGCATTCTATGCCACTCTTGCCTTTAGCACTGTGGGACTTGCTACGAGACTGATCCATCTTTCCACCTTTGTACTTTTCTTTGGTCCTTCCCCTGACAACTAAGGCTGTTCCTTTTCCTTTGTCCATTGTCTTTCTGTTGGTTTCTTTAGTAAGCAGACTGCCTTCTACACCTGCTATGATCAAACCATCTGAACGTGCAGAATTACTCAGAGCTGTGCGAAAAGTGTCCCAACTTTCCGGCAATCTGATCAACAGGAACATAGCTCTAATGGGCTCATCAAACTTGACACCTTGAGCTGACAACTAACTGTAGATGGTGTTGAACTCATTTAGATGATTGGACATAGGTGTCCCTTCTTTCATCTTCAAGTCAACAAGCTTCTTAAGCCAGTATACCTGTGAAGCTGCACTCTACTTCTCATAAAGATCACTCAGCTTTGTCCATGCTTGATAAGCCGACATCTCATTTGCTACATTGAAGTAAACGCTTTCTGCCAAAGTTAGCATAATGGTAGAAAGTGCCAATTCATCCATTTTGCTCCATTCATCTTCGTCCATATCTTGTGGTTTTATCCCCTTGAGCTTTATAGGTTTTATCTGATTCTTTTGTACCAACACATGCCAAATCTGCTTCTTCCACAATGGGAAATTGGTTCCATCCAGCTTCTTGATATTGTAAAGAGCAGTGTCCTGTGATCCAGCCATAGCTACGCTTCACAGTAGTTTACTTTCCTTGGAAAAACTCGGCAGAGTTTCTCCTGTAAACTGACTTCTGAACCAATATCAACTTGTCAAATGAACCAATAAAGCTTCAGATTCTGCAGAAATTTTGGCAGAGTCTCCTTTGTAAAATGGCTCTGCTGTACTCAAAAACAGCTCAAAAAACCACTGTCTCTCTAACACTGTAAGCTGTGGGTAAACCTGTCCTACACCTGTACTGTCTCTCACTGTCCTGTTACTGTCCTGTAAGCATAGACTGCAACAATGACTCAACGGCAGTAAAGAAAAGATGCAATCCCAACTGTCTAACTCACAGTGAATACATCCTAGCTGCCTATCTAAGGGTGCTCGAGGGATCGCTCCAAGACTTGTATCACCGAAAGGATCTCAACATTCGAGAATCCCCCAGCTCAATAAAACCTCACTCGACCCTCAACAAAGGCTGCAGTAAATCTGATAGTACATAGAATTCCCACAAAGTCATACATCCACAAATTTCTCATTGTATGCTGTAACCGCTGCGGCGGTTGTTTGCTGCGTGACTCACAGCCAGCAAACCCTCAACAGACATACATCATCTCTGACAATACATCCCATGTGGAAGTACATGCAATGTCAGGATGAAATCTGGAATATCAAGCAGTAAACACAAGCTACCTGATGAACTAGTGAATGTCGCCTACAATCTGTGTGTAGATGCGTCCCTGTCGTATGTGACACACCTCCAAGAACTGTGAGCCGTCCTTCGTTGTGTAGACAGCCACAAATCAGCACTTTGGAAGTGCAGATATCCTCAGCACTTGCAGTCGTAGGCCAAAACCCCAAATTTGCAGAGTCGGATCTGCACCCGCCAAGACCACGTAGTAGAAAATGGCCTGCGCAGAACTTTGTCGAAGTCGAACGGTGGCCGAGATGACCTCAGAATGAAATTCTGAGAACATCGAGCCCTTCGGGCTCACCCACAAGAATTGGGGCCGTGTCTTCGCCTGTCAAATCTCACTCCAATCTGAGCAGGTGACTCTGGCTACCTGCAAATGCTACCCCGAGCCTCGATCTGAGATCTGATACTAGTTGAAGGAGTACGAGCGGAAGTGCGACACGAGAGAGAGAGAGTGCGAGAAGAAGAGCACGACAATATGGTGAACTCGCTCTACTATAATGTGTAGAGCATAGTGAGTTCTTATTAGGTTTTTACAAAAGAATATGTGTACATACCTGGAGGTCCGCCCACTTACCTGGGCGACCACATTGGTCTTTATACCCCAACAGCGGGCTGGCAGATCTTTTGTCATTGGATTGAATATGGAAGATACCACTTTGAAGAAGCCTATCATGAAAGCCTCTTTGAAGGTCTGCATGTAATGAGAGGGCAGAAACATGACTCTTGCATATAATCCCATGATTACATTCCTGCTTGGGATTTTTGTCTCCATATTCCAGTAAATGCTCTGCGTACCTCGACAAAAACTTGCCAGGGATGCTCCGTTGCTTCGATATCATTGAAAGCTATAATGCATGTGATGAGCATTTTGTCAATCTTTACAAGCATCTGAAAAGCGAGATCTAAGATCTCCTTCATCATGTTGATTACTCCTTTTAGAGTCTGAACCAAGTATTGCTCGGATGGTGGGTTGTTATTGAGAGGTTTTGTGATTACCGGGTAGTTTAGCACTGCCGGTCTTTTGCTTTGCCAAATATAAAAACTGTCCCAGGATCATCGTCTGTTGATGGGACAGTAAGTGGGGTCGATCCTGAGATGTTGGGGAGCATTCCTGTAATAGGTCTCATCGGTTGGTCACTGATCAAACCATTTTTTCCGCCAAAGGGGTTGATTGTCTATGATTGTCTGAATCTGAAGGGCCGTAATAGGAACCTCCCTGTACTCCCCTACAGTTTGGTACAAGTTCGGGGAGCATATTTTTCTGATAGAATTTAACTTCTTGCCGCACCAATGGCACTGCGATCAACTCATGTCCATGATTCTTTACTACCTCATCTGGAGTGATCATGAGGAGGGCAGCCGATTCCAACACCTTTAGTTCATATTGCATATAAGCTTTGTGTGAAGGGTCCTTTACTTATGAGATCCAACGTTAAATTTCATCCCTTGTCGACTTCAAAGTGGATGTCATGACTGGATCTGCAGATTCCTACGTTCCTTTTCCCGTGCTGGTAGTGGGCATCTTTGTTTGATGAGCTTCAAAACATGGATTGCTCGAATCCTCCTCCTTGCTCAAATTCCCTTGGGACCTGCTTATATTTTTTCTGATCTGCTCTCAGAGTTTATAAATCCCCTCTTGCCTCAGCCGATTGTCTTTTTAATTCTTTGTTTTCCTCGTCCTTGGCCTGTTGGGGCCCTATGACCTGTCGTCATGATATGTCTGTCATATTTCTTTTTATTCAGGGCTTCTTTCAACTCTTTAATTTCTTGACTCAAGGAGGTAGATCTTGCAGTCGTCGTTGAGGAGGAGGGGATCTCTTGTATGGTCAGGAGTTGAGTTAGAGATCTGCTAACCACCGCATACGAGCCTTGTAACTTCTCATTTTGTTCTCTTTCTCTGCTTAGCTCCTCCTCGAGATGTTGCTGCTCGACCTGCAATGCGGAGTTTGCCTTGTTAAATTGTTGCTCTTCCTTGTAATAGTAGGCTGCATTCTCTTGTTCTCTTTGTAACTCCGATTGTGCCTGGAGTTGTGCCTTCTCTAGTGCTTCTATTTGTTGCTTTAGCTACAAGGACTCTGCTGTCGTTTTAGATGCTTCTTTCTTGGTATCTTCTAGCTCCAGCTCTCGAAGATTGTAAAGAGCCCTTTGACATTGAAACTGTAGCTTGATCTACTCTAAGTGAGCATCAATGTCAAAGGATTTAATTATCTTAGATCCTTCCTCCATGGCCACTTGTGAGCGTGGCGATCTTGGCCTATGTTGGCCTTTTTGTCCCTGATCCGATTGTTCAGTCGCCTCAGCTTGCTTTTCTCTTTGTTTTGAATTTTCTAGAGCAACAGAGGTTGTGGTGGGTTTTTTTTGTGCAAACTCCGTTTCTTGATTCGTTTTGGTTCCGTCTGCTTTTCCTCCGTTCCTTGTTCTGGCAAGCCTGCAATTTTTCCTTTCTCTTTTCCAAAGTCTTAGGAAGTGCCTCAACGTCCTTGGGAGAACCAAGGTCTTGACCTTGCTGGTCATGTGTATCGTGTTGTTCCTCTCCTCCGGGTGACTTTTCTCTTTTTTGCTTCGATTAGATTCGTTAGATGATTCGAGATCATTGACGCGTGGCTTCTTTGATTCTTCTTTTTTCCTTTGCTCCATTTTTGCTTGAGTTCATTGTGAATGTGCTGCCGCACGGTGCTGGCAATCTCCCATTTTTCTTCAGCATCCTACCTATTATGTTGCTTGATCCTTTCTAAATCCGTTGTTTGCCTGCGTAGCAGCAAAATATTTTCGGCTTCATCCTCTTCTTTCTCATCATCTGCTTCTGTTCCTGATCTTGCTTTTGTTGGCAGAGCCTTTCCCTCAATGACTGAGCTTCTTCCATTGTTCTCCTGGCATGTGTAATGGGAATAGCCTCTACCACATGCACAACTTTCTTTTGCAAGCGTGTATATCCAAGTGTGTATGGGTTGTCCCGCTTCTCCTTCGAAGAATGGTACTCCGAAGGAGTGTCTCTTGGGTGGGACCCTTCTTCTTGGCTACTCCGAGCATCTGACTCAGTCTTCTCGCTGTCAGCATCCTTTAACGGTGCACTTTGCCTCGTCATTTTGACTTCTGGTTTTGGCCTTGTCAAAGGTCCTGCCCACTAGTCTTACAGATCTTCTATATCTGTGGATCAGATCTATCTGCACTTCTGCAGGTGGTAGATCCTCGATCATCCCCAGTGCTGTCTGATAAGCTATATGTGTGAGCATTGGTCCCCGTTCATGTAAGCTTTACTTCTCTGACTCCCTTTCAGGTTTGCTTCCACAATAGTGTCAAGAAGATAGTTTCCAAAGTTGCAACTGACCACCCTGCCTTCAACCAGGCCCATTGCCATTATCACGGCCATGTACAACAAAGATTCGGTATATCTAAGCGGATTCTGCACCTTGAAATGTTGTGATATAAGGTGCAATGGCAGTTCAATTTTTGAGAATATCAGGTCTTGATACGTAAGATTGTGGCCTCGTTGCTTCAAAAAGGATTTATCATTGTCTATTGCCTTTGTCTTCTGCAAGAGATTGTGCATCCCTTGCGGCAGGTGGAGGGCTTTATTGATAATTTCTGTTGTGATCTTTACCCTGACAACTGCCCCATCCTTGTCTGTCAGAGTTGCTTCCCCATCGTATTGAATTGAACTTATGAACTCGTGAGCTCGTCTAAAGTCCGTGCCCCAAGGAGTTAGTCGTAAGAAGTTGTCTAGCTGGAGGTACATGCCCCCTGCTTGCACTTCTGGCTTTTGGTACAAAGTCCACATTTCCTGTGGAAAGATTGTGGCCTTGACTACTTCTCCATCTGCTGCTTGAAACCTTCCGATGAAGATGTTAGCGAATGGATTCAAGTATCTGTTCAATGAGGTGAGCTTTCTCATTCGAGGAGATATAGATTATCTCATAGGGTGCCGCGTTCCACTCCCTTTGTGCTTTCCTTCAAGGCATCCTGTTGTCAATTCTAGCATTGAAAATAGGTTTTATCCAATGATCAGAACTGTCGAAAAGTGTAAACTCGACCATAGAATGAAAAATGAGCATAACTTTGTCAAAACTACTCCAAATTTGACCAAATTTCACCAGTGCATCTAGGATTACTATAGGCACAAGATTGTAATGTAACAGATGAATTTTGGCAAAAAGGAACATGGATCGCGATCCATGTTGGGATGCATTTTGAAAATTCTAAATTTGGAAAGTCATTCTTGGGCATATGGGGATTCTACTGAGCAATTTTCTTTGGATTTAGGGTTGAAGGTACGTGGATTGCGATCCATGTTGGGCAAAATTTTGGAAATATGATGATACCATCTGGTAGGGCTCATCTAGATTATGCCTTGGTCCAAAATTTTTAGGATTTGGATCATTGGTTTGACACTTGGGCTAAATTTTGGAAACCTTTTGCAAACTTAGAGGTTTTTGGCATTTTGAAGTGGATTTTGGGATTCAAATGGCTTGAAACTCCATGGCTTGGATTTCTTGAACATACTGAATCAAATGGCATGGTTTTTACTTATATTTGGCAGAAAGGTACATGGATCACGATCCATGTTGGACAGAATTTTGATACAGTCCTTGTGCATATTTGTTCCTATAGGTTTTCCTAGTAGACTGGTGAAATATTTTCAGCCTTTGGACATGGTTTTCCTTAGTTAGCCCCCTTTTCCAGTTTATGGCCATGTTTTTTCCGTTTTGACCATATTTGTTCATTTCTGGACTCATGTTTTGCCTGAGATCTATCATTGTTTTGATTTTTGATGATTTTGGTCTATAGTTCATAGCTTTGCCTGGCTCCTTGGCAAATTCTACCAGACATTGAATCCTTTTGAGGAGACAAATTGAATTCTGCAACTTTCACCATTTTACAAGTAAACCTTAGCTTAGTTTTGATTCTACCACCATCCTTAGGCTACATTTGCTTGTTGATAGACTCGGAGGAGAGTGTGAAGTCTCCCGAATGACTTTAGCAATAATTTGAAAACTTGTCAAGACTATGTCTTTAGCCTTTCTTTATGGGTCTTGCTGGCATCCCAGCATTTGACATCTCATGAGTGTTTCTTTGGGATCCCACCTTTTTTTTCCTCTGAAAATGACCAAAAGACCATTTGCAGACTGAAAGTAGCAATCCTAGAGGATTTGATGATCTTAAGAGCACTTCTTGTGATCATTTTGCAACACCAGTACTATTTGTGCATTGTCCAGCTAGTGAGCCACTTTTACCTTGATTTTGGCAAAAAGGAACATGGATCACAATCCATGTTGGCATGCATTTTGAAAACCAGTCATAGGATTTTGTTCCTTCCCAACTGTGGGTTCTCTTGAAAAATTTTCTCTGATTTTAGGGTTTGGGGAACATGGATCGCAATCCATGTTCCACCACTTTTCTCTGTTGTTTCTACCTTGCCTGTTTTTATCAGGTAATTGGAGTCTATTGGTGAAATATTTTTGGTTTCTGATGGGTTTTGGACTTCCTCAATGGCCCTGTTAGTTTACCGCTTTTGTGATTTTGTATAGCTTTGATCTATTGTTTTGGCATTGTTGATGAAGTATGGGACATAGACACATACTCTTGCAAGGTTAATGGTCATATCTGTCAAATCTAGTGTAGTAAGATCCATCGAGGTGGTCGCAGCAGACAGAAACAACTCCGGAAACTCTATGCTCCTGTGGCTCTCTCTCTCTCTCTGTCTCTCTCTCTCTCTCTCTCTCTCTCTCTCTCTCTCTCTCTCTCTCTCTCTCTCTCTCTCTCTCTCTCTCTGTGAATGAAAATGAGCTTATATTTCCCCATTTGAATATATGTTCCTAGTCTATCCGGAATGTCCTATTTATACTTACCTCCATTGATCATATCTTGTTGTTCATATCACCTGTGGTTCGAACCGTTCGTCATTCTGACACTCGGTTTACAATTGGCGTTCAATTTGCAGTTTTGATCCTTCAGAAGTTGGCTCAAAATTCATCTTGTGTCAAATCTTTCCATATTTTCCATGCTCAAAGTCCTTGCTTTGAAGTTTCAGTGTTTGGTTTCAAAAGTCAATTCCGACTTTCTTGGCCCGAATTATCAATTTTTTGTTATCTGTAGTTTTTTTATTTTTTGTAAAAGAAAATTATTTACAATGATTATTATTCGGCCAAAAAATAGCCAAAATTAGTGTCGCCTCCCTTATATACATACTCTTATTCTGGTATTAGATGGTGACGATATGGCTCATGATTATGCCAACTAAGAGTTTGTCAAGCTCTGAAAAACTTGTTTTTCAAAGAAAAAGAAAGGAAAGGAAAAGAAAAGAAGTAAGATGATAATAATAATATATACAAATGATAATCCTGCCGCATTTTCCCCCCTTCCTAGAGTGAGTCGTCCTCGACGAACATGTGTGAGAGTGCTTGGGAACAAAGCGTGTGTCTATGCATAGCCGTATAGTGTGGCTCTATGATGCTGATGGAGGATATGAATGGGGAAACAAAATGATGTGCAAGAGAGAGGTGTTGAACAATATGTTCAGTGGATGTTGGTGGTGAGGTTGCCTTGAATCTGCGTGGTCCAAACAATAGTAATTGGAGAAGACGCGCTCTGTGTTTGACTGTGACCTAAAAAAGTTTTGATGCTGATGGTTGGGTTGCTTTTTGGCTTTGTTTTGGTCGCCATTGAAATTGCTTGGGTTTGGATTCGCTAAAAGAGGCATCATGCTGGCGAGTTTGTTTTCGTTGCCATACCCACTGGATAGTGTTTGGTTGTCAAAGATAGTGGTCCATTGGCTTAGGTCGTGTGACAACAGAGGTCGGCAATTTGTGGAGGTTTGATTTCTCTGTAAGAGATGTAGGCTGGCGTGCATTGGTTTGTTGCTTTGGTATCCACAATTGCCTAGGCTTGGTTTCCATGATTGATTTTTTAACCCATATTTTTTTGACCATGGTTGTGGAATATTGCTGAGTTGGTGCATGTGGCGATGGGAGAGGTTCCCATACATGGTCCGTTTATACGCATGGTGTGGCGAAAGATTGGTCCTCGTGTTTGAGGAGTAAGGTATTGTCTTGCCAGTTTGGCGTGGCTTGATAAGTGCGCATCCACGACACTCCTAGAATAACTGCTTTGTTAAGATGTTGACCTTCGACCAGATGAAATTGATGCGGATAAATTGTTCCAGCAATGGTGATTGGTAAATTTATGTGGTAGTGTTTGGCATTAGAGGTTCCCGCATGATTTTTTTGAATGTGGAGTAGTTAACCTGATTAGCTTTGGCCTCTATGTCCACTAAGGCTCTCTCGGTGGTGCCTTCGGCAAGTTGTAAATGAATGCGTAGATCCATTCCTCCTAACCATGTAACTGCGATTTGTATGGATGCTATCGAAGCAGTCTCAATAGCAAAATTCTGTTGTGCTTTTCTCTGGAATTTTGCCTCTTTGCGCTTTAATATTTTGAGTTTGGCTTCCTGTTGTGCTTGTTCTCGAATGTCCTGTGCTTGACGTGAGTGCTGAGCTACTGCATGTAGTGTTGCAAGTTCTTCTGGTGTTAGTGGAAAAAGATATTTCTTTAATCTGTAGCCACTCGTCCAATTAGGCATCTCCTCTCTTGCTAATGTTGCGAGCTTGATGGCGCCACTTTGCGATATATCATGTATTACAAAAGGCCCCATTCCTCGCTTTTTGAGTTTTTTGGAGTGTTGTTTGAGGGTATACATGAGAACGTAATCCCGTTTTTGGAACTCCTTTCCAATCACGTGTTGATCATGGAAAGCTTTCATTTGTTTCTTTTTATATATCCCAGCTATCTCTCTAAGTCTGGTTTCATCTAATTGTTCTAGGGTTTCTAATCTCTTCGATAGCTCATGACCCGTCCATCCTAATTGCGTTGCCACTCTTAGGGTTCTGATTAGGAATTCCAGTGGTAGGATCGCATTAATCCCGAATACCAGGTTAAAAGGAGTCATTCCAATGAAAGTTTTAAAAGCTACTCTGTAACCCCATAAGGCTGTGTGTCGCTTTTGATCCCAATCATTTCTTGAGTCGCTGACTATTTTGGTGATTACGCTGCATAAGATTTTGTTTGTACTCTCTGCCTGCCCATTAGCTTGCGGATGATAGGGTGCCAATTTATGATGGACTACCATGAATTCGTCAAGGGGGATTTCAATAACATCGTTTAAAAAGTGTGTTCCCCTATCGCTCACTATTTCAATTGGTATTCCATATCTTGTAAAGACGTTTTTGAAAAGGAACTGAGTTGTAGTTCTTGCATCATTTTTTGGGGTTGCTTTTGCTTCTGTCCATTTTGTCATGTAGTCTGTTGCTACGATGATGCATTGTGCATGAGTCCTGTATCCTGGAGGTATGATGGGACCAATGAAGTCAATGCCCCATTTGGCAAAAGCACCTACACCCATCATGGACCTCAGTGGCATTTCATCTCTCCTTTGGGGTGATTTTGTGTGTTGACATTCATCACAACGTTTGATATATGTCTTTGCATCCATAAACAGGGTTGGCCACCATATGCCTGAGTGTAGCATGAGCCTTGCCGTTTTATCAGCCGATAAATGTCCCCCTAGGCTCTCGTGAGTATGCTTGATCTAGGATAACGTAATATTTGCTTTCTATAGCACACACCCGTAGTTGTTTGTCCTTTCCCCACCTATATAGTTGGTTGGCAATGATCAGATATTGTTTGGCCTCTTCTACGATACTTTTCATTCTTGCTTTTTCCCATTCCTTTGGAAAGGTATGGTTTTTTAAAGTACTTAACTATGTGAGCACTCCATTTAGGTGCTTGTACTACTCGAAACAGGGTGGCATGTTCCACTGGTGGTTGTTTTGTACAGCTACCGTAGGATTTTACATATGTATGGACACTGTGTTCCATGCTTGGCCAGTAGACGCCCAGTCTCCGCAGCCATTGGCTTGTTTGTGTTTCACTGTTGTGAAATCCCATATTTTGTGTATGAGCATGTTTGAGGTAGTATGTGGTATCTTTGGTCTGTACACATAGTCTCAATATCTCATCCTTATCGTGTTTGTATAGCCGTCCTGCTAAAAGTTGGAGGTTTTTTGTTTGATGGATAATTGATGGTTGTATTTCTATCTGCAATGAGCCAATTGTGAGTAGAGGAATTACCTCTTCGCTCCATCTCGACACCATTTCGATGTTAAATAGATATGAATCAGGAAGGTCATCATCGACACCTCAGGTGCTTCCCCATGAAATAGTCGTGAAAGATGATCTGCTCTTTGGTGTGTGGTCCCCTTTTTTACGACTACCGTGAAGTCAAACTCAAGCAACAGTATAAACCATCGAAAAATTCTTCCAATGTTGCAAGGTTTGTTTACTAGATATAGCAGTGCTTGATGATCCACAAAGAAGACAAACTTGTTTGCTAAAAGGTAGTGTCTAAATTTCTTGACAGCATAGATCATTCCCAGACCTTCTCTTTCCGTAGTGGTATAATTTCTCTCTGCGTTGTTTAGTTGTCAACTAGAGAATCAAATGGGAAAATCCATTTTCTTCTCTCCTGGCTGGGCTAATATGCACCCGATGGCGTAGGCTGATGCATCCACATGGACATGGAAGATTTTGATCTAGTCAGGGGCTTGCAAAATTGGAGCTGAAATTAATTTTTGCTTCAATTTTTGGAAAGCCTGCTCACATTCCTCCATCTGTTCAAACTTATCAATGAGGGCATACAACGGCTTAGCTATTACCGCATACATATATATGAAACGCCTGTAGTACCCACAATGCCCCATAAATGCTTGCACTTCTTTCATCTCGTTGGTCTCGGAAGTGAAGCAATTATTTGTACCTTTTCTTGATCGGTTGAATTCCATTTTTGGACACAATGTGACCCAAAATTTTACCTTGTCTTACCATGAAGACGCATATTTTCGGGTTTAAGAAAATATGATACGTTCTGCATTTTTCGAAGACTTTTCCGAGATGAGTGATGTGGTCACTTCCTCGATGAGAATGAACACAAAGATCATCCATGTAGATCTCTAGAAATTGTATGAGATATTTTTTGAATGTGTGGCTCATTAGTCTTTGAAATGTGATCGGGGCATTGGTCTCTTTCAGGCATTTTTTGAAAGAGGCCTCTTTCAGGCTACTACCCTCTCAATAACATGATCTATTATTGGCAGTGGATAGTTGTCCCTGACGGTGACTGCATTTACCTGTTTGAGGTTTATCTTATGTTGATCTTCCGCTTTAATTGTGTTGGTTGTAGCCTGAGAATCCATCCAAGAAACTGTAGGCCTCTTTCCATAACATGATCTGTTATTGGCAGTGGATTGTTATCCCTGACGGTGACTGCATTTACCTGTTTGAGGTTTATACAAACATGCAGTTTGCCATTCTTTTTGGGTACAACCACAATTGGGGACACCCAAGCGGTGTGTTCAATCTCGTGGATAAACTCAACGTCCTTCAATTTGTCTATCTCCAGGCTTAATTTTCTTGGCAAAAGTTTCATTATACGTGTAAGGACATTGTCTGCGTGGTCTAGCATCACTCTTAAGGGGAATTGTGTGCTGGCAGATCTTAGGATCTATCCCCTTTAAATCTTTGTATGACCATGCAAAGAAATCTTTGTATCTTCTGAGCGTATCGACTAGAAGTTTCTCTTCCTCATCAGTAAGGTCCGTGGCAATATATTCCGGTTTAGGCTCCTCGCCTGGTTTTGCTAAGTTGATGCATTTTAGGCCCATCATATGAAATTCCTGGTTCCTTGGATCTCGTTTGGGTTTTTGCACCACAATTTCCTATCGTGAATAGTATACTTCTTATAGTGGTAAGGTGCATCAAATTTATCATCATTTGATTCCTCATCAGTTTCCATTTCTGTTGTCCAGACTTCCTTCAAGGCTTTCTTCACTTCATTGTATTTGATTTTGTGCTCCATTTTGGACAACTTAATCGATCTTTTGGTATTGATCCCCTTTTCTGGTTTTTGTGTGTTTGTCTTCTTCAATTTTGTTTTGGTTGAGTCAGGTTTCATGTAGTTCTTTGATATCCTGCCCTTGAGGTAGTCAGTTGCTTCTACTAATCTTAAGTACTACATTTTTTCAGTTAATAGAGGTACTGAGTCCTTGTTGTTCTTGTCTCGGTTGTTTCTGCATTTTATCTCGATATCTGCGTTGTCTTTGAGGATTTTGGTCTGGGAAATCATAGTAGATCACCGTCGATCCTTTCGTTTGGTGCTCTGACTCGAGCTACTAGACAGCTCGGCGTCCGCGTTATCCTCTAGCATCTTGTCAGTCGAGTCTTGGAAATCTTTTTCCTCCTTTTGGTTAAGATCTCTTACAGAAATTTCATCCACTATGCATCGGCACTCGGTAACCCCGTCCTTATGAAGGACTTCCAGCTCTGACTTAGGAGTTAGGTTGACACCCATCATCTGGAATGGAATGATATCATACCCTTCCTCATCACAGAATTTGGTGAGGGTCACCTCGTTTACACAAACATCAAGAGTGACTAGTATTTGTTGCCATCCAAAAGGTTTGAACATCTCTTCTAGGAAAGGATCTGGTATATATGCTTCGTCTTGAGCAATCCTATCAAGAGTGCAATTTTCCTTGTTTAGACTTTCACCTTCTGAAAATTCTTCTACCAACTGGTGAGCTCTGTTTTGTAGCCAAGCCGTTATTCCTCCTTCCTAGTCAGTTGTGGAGTGCAAGTCTTCTCTTGGGGTTCTTTCTATGTCTCTATAGCTATGATCCATGACACTAATTTTCATAGTAACATCCTTGTTCCTTAGATAGATATAGTCGTAACCCCAGTCTTGCACCATTTTGAGTTGACGCATGAATGGTCTACCCAATATGATGTTAAAATTGCTGCTCTCATCAAAATTTATAATAGCAAAAGTGTGTTCATATGCAATGCCGCAAGAGGTTACCACAATCTGCTCCAAGATGCCAATGGGTTTTTCTAGATGCCCATATGAAACAATTGAAGTTTCATTCTTGTCTTTTGGAGAGCAGGTTTTCCATAGTTTTTCCACATTGCTTTGGTAGCTATGGCTATTCCAGCACCACTATCCAATATTGCTATCCACTTCACCTCTTTGTACTCCACCAAAGGGTAGTATTTGTTTAGTTTGTTTTGAGGGTTGTGTCTTTCATGTGTTTGGAGAAGCCTCGGGTGAAGGAATTACCAGCCCAATTTTCTCCAAAAATTTTCCGACCTCATCCCAAAGATGTGGTCTGATATACAGTAACTCTGATAGAGTCAGTGTACATTGGATAGGGGATGACATCAGCTCGTGAAGAGCTTTAGTATCCATCATCTTAGGATTGGCTTTCCATTGAAATGGTACTTTCCTTATCTCCGACCTAGTTTGATGGTTACCAATAAATGAAGGTAAGTTTTCAACGACTCTGGTTTAGTGTCTTCCGATATCGTTGTACTTGCCTCGCCATATAGTGATCTAATGTCGTTTGGATAGAGCCCATGTTCTAGGTGGATTTTTGGGATAGGAGCTGACATAAGTGTTACACTTCCATATTTTCTATTCATGAACTATTCCCATAGCTCTTGAGGCCATTGTTCTTGTACCTCCAAAATTGGCAGTGGTACTTGAGAATACGTTCCATCTATTGTATTGGCTACCACCCTTGTATCCAATGGTGTTTTGTCTACAGGATCTGGTAGGTTATTCTTGTCAATTCCCCGTCCCTCTAACTTTTGAGTCTTTCTCGGATTAGTACCTCAGTTTTTGGAGCCGGAGGAATTGATGGTTCCATAAGAGCTTGAGCGGCTTGGATGAGCTCCTTGCACCTCTTTAGCCTCTCTTTCTCATAGCATGGATGAGGGTACGTTAACCACCTATCCTCTTGGGTTTGGTTAGGCTTTAGCCTTGCCTCCTAAGCTTTTATAATTGCGTCCAAAGGTTCAAACACCTTGTCTGCCAAGATTGACCCTCGTGATGGTAGATCCAATGGTTTTTTTATCTTGTTGTTGCCCTTAACACTAGAATGGTAACATGACACTTTTATGTCCTTGGACATTTTTGTGTCCTATTAAGTGACCATTTTGCTTGAATTATTTGAAGAGTATGAGAATGGGTTTCTAGGTGCTATATATCCAAAAATTTTCCTTATGAGCTGAAAAAAACTTAGCATTTTTTTTGGAGTATCGATCTCACCATTAACCTTACTCTTGCACAACATTTTTGAACCTAAACTGTGTGAAAAAACGGGTCTTGTTTTTGGTTTTTGTCCAATTTTTGGCAACTATACCACTCTAAACTTCATGTTTGTGAGGTTTAGATGGCTAGAGGTTAGGCCTTCATAGTTCTCAACATGTTTTGATGCTTGTAGGGAGAGCTAAGTGTTAAAATTGAAAGTTATGACCAATTTACAAGAATTGCATAATCCTGTTTTTTGGCCAAAATTAGCACTTTTATGATTTTTTTGGGGGATTTCTTGATATCCAAATTCAATTTTGATTGTGTAAGTGTAATATATAACATAAAGCTAATCTTCCTTGAGTTTTGGGGGACCTAATATGCTATATAGCATAGTATATGATGATGGTTGAGTTTTTTTATTGTTGAAGAATACGATACATTTTAGAGTAGCAAATATAACTTTCTCAATATTGCTAGTTTCTTAGGCCAATTGTGTGTATTTTGTAGGTAGTAACCATATCTAATCATAGACTACAAACTTGGCTAGACATTGAGTAGTTTCTATGGGTTTCTAGAGGTCATAATGCTAAACCCAGTTTTTTCATGTTTGCTGTATTTAGCACTTTATCATTGCCCCCAAGGTTCCAATTGTAAGAGATCCATTATCCTTTTGACATGCTCCATGGCTCGTTTTGAATCCAAAGGCCCAAAGGGAACTAAGAAAACATGTATATAGTATCTGTATTGAGTGTGACTATAGAAGCTTTGATGATAGGTCTACAGAATGGCAAAAATTCAACTTTTTTGTACCTATTTTTTTTCCCAAAAAAAAATAGTGAGGTAAAAGCAACCATATTTTTTGGTCACCAACCCATTGAAGTTAACGGGGCATTTTATCTCATGTCCTACAAAAATCCCCACTCTTATTTATATGCAATCAATCGTAAGAAATTGCTGTTTTGGGCAAAATGCAATGGTGCATCAACTTTGGAGGCTTGTAGTGACCAAGGGATGAGAAAAATTACAAGTTTCTCATTTTTTCCATATGTAGTAGTTATTGAACTATAATCTCATGAAAGGATTTTTCAAAATGAGTGGATCTAATATGGTTTTGGAAATTTTTCCCAAAACCCTGAAAGGACACTTGTATGTCCTGTTAGGTTACCATTCTAGTGTTAAGGTCTCTTTCCCTTTGAATTTGTTCCTCCGTTTTCAGTAATTTGGTTTTCAATGCCTTTTTTCCTTTTCTCTTTTGGCTTTCATCTTGTCTCGTTTCACCTTACAAGATTTCCTAGGGATTCAGACAGACAAGTTTTCTATCTCTCTTTGGCTGGCTGGGACATTCCTTGATAACTCATGTGCACTCTAGTGACTAGGTTTATTGAAATGGTCGGTTCTATTTCTAATCCACTTGAGCTTGGCACAATCCCCATTTTGTTCATGGTTGCTTTTCCTTTGTTTGCAGGTTTTTTTTGGACAGTGTGGAATGAGATGGCCGGTTGTACATCCGTCATAGAATCCAAAAAGTTTCACCCGTTCTCCTTTGTTTTGACAAACTCTAGCCCAATGATCACCGCAACATTCATAGCATGGTCCTACAAGTGGTGGAGAATCCTGTAAAGCCTCCATCAATTGTCGTGTTCTAGGAGGGTAGCCCTTATTTTTGTAGCCCTCATTTGCCATGAACATGAGCATATTCTCATCGACCAAGTAATGGTTTTTAGTTGGTTGGGCTATGTATGAGGGCTTGGACATATCTTCAGGAATTATCCATGGATTATATCCCTTTGGAGCATATAAATTCCCATCAAATCCCCTCTCATAAGTATTGTTTGAATCTTCCTAGTATGAGACTACTTGGACCATACTCTGATCAGAAGGTGGTTCTATGGGTTGAGGAATCCTAACCATAGACCTATTTTCCTGGGGTAAGGGAGGTTGATGTCCCAACACAGGTTGAGCTTTTTCCTACCCCAAGATTGCGTTATTTGTCTCCTCTTGGTACTAACAGTGGTATCCTATCCGCTATACGTTCATCAAGTCGATCTCGTGTAATAGTCTGAGGGATTCCAATGGTGTAAGTGATGTCAAGAACAGTATTGCCCCTATGTGTGTTCATGGAAGCCCTAGACGTCGTCGATCCTAAAGGTTCTATTTTTGGGACTCGTTCATGTCCATAATAATCCTCTAGCCTAGTTCTCAAAGGGCTCACGGGTACAATCTCAGGTCTGGTGTGAGTACTCGTGGTTTTTACCTCTTCCAGATTTACATAGTATTGGTGGAGTGGTCCTCCAAAATATGTATACCTCTCTAATTCCTTACGATCCATTGGAGAGTATTTTTGGCCATAGTTTTCCATTATGACCACTTGAATACTTCTGCCCTCTGTGTACGTGTAAACATACAAGTTTTTTGGTCCGTCAATTCTTTGATGCGGGGCGCATCACATCTGTAATAGAGTGTTTGTTCTCCATTACTGAACTTATAAAGCCCCAGATATGTGTTGTTTGTGTTAAGGTGCTCTGTCTCATTGGTGTGTCTGAGTACCACATTTTGTTTCTCCATTTTGGGTGATTCATCGGCCAGCTCATTATCTACCTTGTCCTTGGTGCCAGTCATTCCCCATTATCCACAATAAAAGGGTTATGAACCACCATGTACATTATTCCCTCTTGGTCAAAATATCTATCCCCTTCATAATCAACATCTACAAGGTCTCTGAACTTGCTTGGCTTATTTTCCAACTTAACACAGTAGTGGTCCATTCCATTCTTATAGATTTTGGCCTTAAGAAAATTTTCAAATTGAAACTTAAAATACAACAATTTTACATCAAATGTAGGTTGAGAAGGACCTGCACCCATCGAAGTTGTTTCCTTAGGATTTGACTTGTTAGAATCTTCAGCCATGAGGCTGTATGATATCAAACAAAGCATTAGAGAAACTCTCCTCAAAATGGGTTCCAAAGGCGGAAGTGGTCTCTGATTTACACTTTCTTCCATCGACTCATGACTCCCTTGATCAAAGATGCTGGGATTCCTATTTTGGTACAATCTTCCTAATCGCAAATTTATGAAGAATTGGTAATACAAAATCCAAACTGATTTACCTCATTAAATAGTTTGAATCTCCCGTCTGCTCTTGCTTGCTGGGTAGTATCCTCTAGTACCTGCAAACTATTAAGAAGTTACTTGATAGCTATGAGCTTACAACCATTCTTGTTAGTTCTTGCTTTAAATCGACAAAACTTAGCTAGGTTTTGTCAGTAGCACACAATTCCTTACACAACCTCAACAATTTGGGTCCAATTTCAATTTTGAAAGAACCACCAGGTTACTGTGGACTAGCTCTTTGTATGGTAATATTTTTTCTCTGTTCTGACTCAGAGGTACATGGATCCCAATCCATGCTGGGAAGCCAAATGAACTTTTGTTGCTATCATAAGGTTTAACATGATTAAGAGGTCTTATGGTACCAATTTTTTTAGAAATGAACCTCTAGATTAGAGGGTAAGTTGATTTTGTCACTTTGCCTGAGCTTCTATCAGTTGTGAGCTATTGGGATGGTTTCTTGCACCCAAATTCAACTCTAGAAGGACCACTAGACTCTCTATGATTCCCTCTAGCTATGATTGCGATCCATGTTGCTTTGTGTAAAAATACACTGCAATTTGTCCCATAGCTAGTCCTTGGCCTAGTGATGCTGGCTATATGGTTTTTGAATGTTTTAAAGCTTTTTAGGATAGACAAAAGTCAGTTTTAGGGTTTATTTCAGTGGTTTCCACCTTGATCTGTTTTTTGCCCCCTTTTTTCCTCTTTTTGAATTTTTTTGATAAGGGTCCTTTGGGAGAAAGTGTTTCAATTGTTATCATTTCCCTGCTTGCCTATAATGAGCTCAAAATTCCAAAAAGGTACATGGATCACGATCCATGTTTGGTAAGATTTTGGACTGACACTTTGTGAGCTGATCACACAAGGTATGGTGATGTTGTTCCCCAAGTCTTTTTGGATTTGATCAGTTTTTTTCCAAGTGAAAAGCAAGATTTTGTGTCTGTTTTGCGATTTTTTGCAAACAACTCCTTTTCTGGTATTTTGAGCAATTTTTTTCACTTTTTGTCTTTGGCTCCTTTTGGAAAAGTTGTTCAACTAGTAATCAGGAGTACACTAATCAAATCTTACTATCAGTTGTCTACCTAGAACATGGATCGCGATCCATGTTGGGAAGCATCTAGACATGAAATTTGGTTCTGTTGACTCCCTGCTTCTAGTTGATCCCAATTCTCATCTCTTTTTGAATTTGAGCAAGTAAAAGTTCAGTCTTTCCTTGTTTTCCTCTTTTTTCAAGGTTTTGCTCTACTTACCCCAATATTTTGATTTTTATGATCTTCTAGTACTCTATTTCTGACCAAACTTAAGGTTCTCATGCCTAAGATCCTGTTCTAAGCAAAGGAAATAGTTTTAGCATATTTTGCCAAAAAGGTACATGGATCGTGATCCATGTTGGACAGGCAATTTGAATTTTTTTTGCACAGTCTTTTTCAGCAAGTGTTTTTATTCCCTTCTTGAAGGTTTTGCTGGGTTTGGTCTAGTTCTAAAGCTCTGACCATCACTTCTTCAACTTTTCAGAGTTGTGGTCTTCAACACCAAAATAAGGTTTTTGACAGTTTTTCCCTCGATCCTTTTGGCCCCAAATGATGAATAATTTGTTTCGTAACCTACTCTTATAAACTGAAATGACTCTGCAAACATAAATGAACTAACAGTACAAAAATGACAACAAAGTGTGTGGTGGAACAGCCCTTTTCAAGCATGTGAAAATCAAAGAACAAAATACTATCTTGTACTTCACTCACAGCTTTCATTGCTCTTAAGAAATAGCACTAGCTAGTCTTAGGCTCCAGTCTCTACCAAGCACTAAACCTACGTCTAGCTGCTTCACTATCTATGTGTAAGCGATATGGGTATCAAAATATTGAAGGGAGGATTTTGTTTTTGTACACTTAGTCATTCACCACCTAAGATCGGTTTCCCCGACATCGGCGCCAATGTTAGCGGGTCTTCGCGATGGACGTCTGCAGCATAGCTCTTTTCTACTAACATAATGTCAATATGCAAGGAAGCGACTCGGCATGGGGCACGGAGACTTAATGAGAGTCTCAATCTAACCAAAGTGAACTAAGGGGGCTACTAGTTGTCGAGAAATTTGCGGTCTTACCAGGAAAGCACCGGGCTTATGGCTGTGAGAGTTTATGAGATAACTCCAAAAACTATATGAAGGAGTTAAACCATAGATTCCATGAAGACTAGGGTTTGGAAAGAAGTGCAATCAAAGAAGCCCACCCATTCTCTCTTGCACTCACACGCACAAAGAAAGAACACAAAAGAGAATGTCAAAATAACACAAAGATGAAAACATCAAGGCTATGGTCATATTGTATCATGGGTAATATGAAAGGGTTAATAGATGAGTTAATGGAATTCAATCTTAGCTGACCAAATAGGCTACGAATTGTTCTTTGAAATTGTAGTTTTGCACTTACGGTAATATATATATTTTGTTTAGTGATTGGGATTAATTGTGTGTACAAATCCTCTTGGTTCATTAGCAAGATAACTACACTTACGTCAAAAGAAAAGTTTTAGTCTATGAGAGGTAGTATAATGGGATCCGGTGATAGAAGTATTTCATTGAGCCTTTTTGGGCCAAAGAGAAACACTATACGTTGTTGAAAGTGTATTTTACGGCTAATCCATACGTTAATTCTAATAGATCGTACATAGTGAAAGCGATAGAAATTATCATCATGTGGATTATTCATCTAGGATAACTCTAGTATGTGAAAAATGTTGATATGAGAGAAGAGAAGAGAGTTTCCCTCCCAAGCCCTATTCTTGCCCGTAGGCAATAAGGATACTGCGGGGAGAGATGTACCTGCAGCAAGGAGAACCTAAAATTTGTAGAGAGGCTGAATTAATAAGAGTGAGACAGATAGGTTTGGTTAGGGAGATGAGATTATATATATATATATATATATATATGTTGGATTAGAGATAAAAAAGAAAACAACAAGAAATCAAGAAAACATCAATGTAGAACACATCTCACTTGACAAACCCTTCGGCACCATTATTGATGGAGAGAGAAGAAGAGGGGAGAATTCAACTTTGATTGATACGCCAAGTCCAAGACCTTCTTTGATTAGAGTTGATCTTCCAAGGATAGCATGCAAGAATGGCTAGTCTTCCTCTAGGAGAAAGTGTAGGCTTAGGCTTATGTTAATGGCTAAGTACAATTTGGCATTACTACTCACTCCCTCATGAATTTCTCTCATCAATGGCTTGAATGCTTGAGTGGTTTTCGAGGAAGAAGATGTACCCTTTTATGGTGAAGGGAACCCCCAAGGGTTTACACAAGAAGAGAGGAGCCAGTGTGAACAGAAACTGGAAAAGTTGGAAATGAGTTGTCCCTACATGATGTGGGCAAACTGGGGTCCAGTATTTTGATTATATCTCCTCAATCGTGGCTCCAAATAAAAAAGTAAAAATATGGGCAGAAACTTCAGCTCACTAACTACGACTTCCTTTCTATATGAGTTTTCCAATTCGGATTGGAACCTTGTGTAAAAAATTCATCAAAACAAGGTACATTTTTGGCAGCAAAAGTCTTCTTGCGGTCCCCTTAGCCTAGACTTTTATTTGATTCGAATGGACACCTCATGCCATATGGAAGCATGAAATTTCTCCTTGACAAAGTTTTGTAATCATGCTTGCAATAATACATTAAAATAAGTGTATCTTTGAAATCATGCCACCTAGTGTCCCACTAGGATTTTATTCCCTCCTAGTAGCTATTTAAAAAGAAAAACATGAAAAATACATAGAATATATATAGATTGAAAATTACCCTAGATATAGGATCTAGATAGGGTGTGAGATAATAATGAGATGGTAGAAAGAAAGAATAAATGATTTTGGCCCCAAGTTAAAGAAGCAGAGCTATTGACACTTTTCCCATAGTACTTTTTTTATGGTAAAGTATGAATACGTTACCCTTGAGATAAATAATAGGGTGAGATAGAAATCTTATTGTTATACTTACATATGCATATGTACATTATAGAAAATATAATTATGTATCTGAAAAGTTACAAGATAAATCTTGTAGCATGTGTTCCCACTATGTACGTGTCACAACATGACATCCACCCCCTCTAAACCTGCACATCCTCCGGTATGTGCCACATTATTTCTTTGTAAGATCAGCCCTCTTGTGCATCTTCCTTGCTTTCTTCTTCACTGGATGATTCCAAAGCTTCATCTTAACTTTGATCTTTACCTGTGGTTTCTTCCTCATCAACATCTTCTGGATCACTGTCTCCTCTTCTCTTAAAAATTTTGATCCTTTTTCATGCAATGGGAATCCTTACTTATGTACCATCTAGTTCAGACAAGCTGTAAGTAGCATTTTCATGCACATGCTTTACAACATACGGTCCAAACCATCTTCTTGAAAACTTACGCATGATTGTGTGCTGGTTATCAAGGCTACTATCATATACTAAAACCCAGTCTCCTTTGTCAATTGCTTTGCTCCTGAGCCGATGTCGCTATTCAAAGTAGTCCTTGTTTTTCAGCCTTGCATTTTTGAGTCGTTCTTTTGCAACTTCAATGTCTCCAGGTCTTCTCTCTAGCTGCCTTATACGTAGTGCAAGGAGATCTTCCCTGCTAAGCTCCTCTTGCCAAGGTAGTACATTCCATGTGGGAATTGTATCTTCAATTGGCATCACTGTCTTTTGACCATACATTAGCTCCGCAGGCATGTAGCCTGTTGTGTTGTACAATCAGCCCATAAAGCATATGGTAACAATTTTGGCCACTCACCAACTCTTCCTTCGCAAGCCTTGGCCAAAGCTTTGATGATAGGAGGATGCCCTCTTTCACTCTTTCCATTGCCTTCAGGGTTGTAAGCTGTAGTAAGAGAAATCTTGATTCCTAATCTGGAAAGGAACTCCCTTGATTCCTCAGCATCCAGCTCACCTCTATCTGCAGTGATCTTTCCCACACAACCATAACGGCAAATCACCTCATCAAGAAGGAATTTGCACACAGCTTCTGTGGTTTTAGCTCTTAATGCTCTTCCTTCAACCTGATTAGTTAGGTCCTCTCGTGCAAGAACCATGTATCTCATGTGCCAGAGTCCTAAAGGCATTGTGACTAGATCCACAACCCATTTATAGTGCATGTCTAGTGGATATGTAGGGTGCAATCCATCATGATGTCGGACATTTGAATACATTTGACAAGTTACACATGACTCTACAAATTGAGATACATCTTTATACATACCCTTCCACTAGTATTTTTCTTTCAACTTGGAGAAGGTTGCCCACACACCCCTGTGTCCAGCCCATAGACTCTCATGAAACTCTTGCATGAGCTTTACTTGAGTCGCTTTTTTACATATAACCCTTTTGTTTAGGATGCTTCCACAAGTAACCATCCCTTAAAAAGTACCCATATGCTTTCCTACGTATCCTCTTGAATTCTTGTTCAGACCAATCATCCTGTTTTGTTAGAGTACTCAAGTAGCTTCTAATAGAAAGCCAATCACCTTCATAAATATCTTTCAAGAACAATTCAAGTGAATTAGTCATGTAGACATTGTTACCTTTGATATGAGAGATAGAATAGAACTTTGTGCCTACATCATCTCCCTCATCAATCATTTGTGACTCATCTTCATACCTTGCCCTTGATAGCATATCTGCCACTGTATTGTCTTTACCTGCAATGTGCTTAAACTCGAGATTTAAGGACTTAATGTAGGCAATCCACCACAACATAGCAATGTCTGGCGTTGAGCAGCTTGTAATCATCCCAAGAAGTGGTAGACAATCTGTTTCTAGAACCACACATGCACCAATTAGGTACTCTTTCCCACTTTTCAAGGCTGTAACCATACCCCATAACTCTCTCTTTATCCATGGATAGTTTCTTTGGTGAGCACTTAGTACCTTTGCTCCAAATCTTACCACATACCTGTGTCCTTCTTTGTCATCTTGCCCTATTGCCCATCCAATCCCTGTAGGACTGGTGTCTACTATCACAATTACTGGCCTTTGACACTCATAGTCTACCTTTCTCAAAGTCGTTGCTAACTGGAGCAACTCCTTTAGCTTTTTCATGGATTTTACATGTGCTTCTGTCCATTTAAACTTTTGATTCTTTCTAAGCAGTTGATAAAGAGGATCAGCTACATGTGCATAATGTGGAATCCAAATAACATAGAAGACACATGCTCCCAAAAACCTTCTAACCTCAGTGATGCTAGTGCATGTTTCTTTAATTCTTTGGATGACATCTACCTTTGTTGGACAAGGTTTCCTACCATATGGCCCACAAGTGTGCCCCACAATGAGCACTTCATTGACACCAAACATGAACTTTTTTCTTGACAATATAAGATTCACTTCTTCCAACCTAAACAAAATTTTATGACAATCATTTATGTGATTTACCACAAACCTGCGACATCCATTGAGATCCAAAGATTCATCTTTGTCACTTTCTTCACATCCTTTGATAGGAAAATCATCAATGAAAGGCATTGTGATTTGAGGAATAAAGTCATGTAACACCTTATTCATCCCATTTATCATATGTGCAACCGAGTTGGTTGCTCCCTGTGGCAAGGTACACATCCTTACCAAACCCAAAGGTGTCCTCATGGTTGTCAAGTCTCTGCTGTCGATTGCAACCTGAAATTCATACCCTGAGTAGAGATCCCTCATTGAGTAGATTGTCCTCCCTGCAAATACCTCTGCAAACTCATCGACAATTGGACCTGTATCTACATTTCTAATTGTCACCTTGTTCACTGGTTGCATATCTTGGATGAAGCGTAGAGAACCATTCTTCTTTGGAACTATGAACCACCTGTTTGAGTACGGAGCACAAGAAGGATCCAAGATTCCCATTTTGATTTTCTCATTCAGTAGCTCTACTAACTTTGGCAAATGATCCTTTGGAACCGGAATAGGCCGCAGAGTCCAAGGCACATGAGGTATTGTGAAAATTACCATAGGAGCTACAATAGAAGGATGAACACATCCTATCTCATGTGGCTCAAATGCAAAAGCCTTACCATGCTTTGAAAGCATTTTTTTGAAGCACTTTGTCTCCTCCTTTGTTAGAAACTCCTCACAACCAATTTGCAACTCATGAAAAGACTCCTTTGTGAAGGTATGCCCAATCTTTTTAGGATTCCTCAAACTTGGTTGTAAAGAAGCCTGCTCAATCTTTTCCCTGTTGTTGTTGGGTGGTAAGGGTGAAGCTACTGGTTTCACCTTCTTTGCTACACTCTTGTATTTAGTTTCAACATGGACTTCTGGGCCAACCGTTTGGCTTTCTTTAAAGGCTTCTATTACTTCATACATTTCCATAGAGCATACTTCCACAAATTCATTTTCAAGATGCAAACTAGACTCCATTATAGCATCAAGCTCACCCATAGTATCTACAAAAGAAACTTGCTCACACAAAACCAAAACATTTTCAGTAGGCTTTAGCAACCCACTCTTTTTCATGCCTATTTGTACATTATGCACATATTGCCTCTCACATCTCTTCAAATCTTCAAGTTTTGTAAAACATACCGATCCATTCCTTGTTACCAAGGAGCTCGTTGAGAAAGTTCCACCTATTTTTGGATCAGGCGAGACCCTTTTTCTTTCTATACCACTGCAATCCCGCTTTACAATGGTGGTAGAGACTCTTTGAAATCATGTTTTTTTCTGAACCATGGTCAATCAAGGCAACAAATGGCTCTTCAAGATCACCTATCTTGACCAAAGTTTCTGTAGTAGCCCTTGCCCAATGACTTCGTGAATAGTAACTCCTAGGAATATCTTCAACTTATTCATCATCATTTGAGAAATGCACTTCCTTCACTCTCCCACTAGATTGGTAGCATCCTACCACAGCTCCATCATTCTCCTTATTTTGCAGTTGCATCCCTTGTGTCTTCGAGGTTTCCCCTTCAACCTGCGGACGAGAAACTTCAGCAAGGGTTTGCCTCTTCCTCTTGATGATGTCAATGATCTCCTCATGGAGTTCAAGCTTTGCAATGCCAAGAACTACTCCCAGAGTACACTCAATATTGCTATTCAAGATCCTTTCCTCCAAGACTTTCTTCAAATCTATAGCAACCTCAATATCAGATTGTAGTTTATAAGTTGGGCCTTTTGTCTTACCTTTTGTTGGCTCTTTCTTCTTTCCTGTTGTAGACTCCTCCATGAGTACTTCAAGTGGATACGCTCCTTGTGTCGGGGTTGTTTGGGAAGGCATTGAGTCGCTTCTTCCCCCACTTCTAGAATCTATTTTTGATGGTCCTTCATCATCATTTTCACGTCTGCGCTTCTCTTCTACAACTGCCTCATTTTGTTGGCATTTTGTAATGTAGGCATGCACTGGCAATGAGTCCACTGGATCATTCCATCCTGTTTCTAGACGTATGCAATCACCTGCTTCATGTAGAATCTCTTTTGTAAGCTTTCCCTTTTTAGCTAATTGCATGACATTTGGCCAAATTTGACCATGATGGTCACTCACCTCTTCATCACAAAAATGCTCAATTTTTACTCCATAAGTAGCTACCTCAATTGAAGACGTGGCATGCTTAGTTGACATATCTTCAACTAAGGTTTGCATTCCCCCCTTCCCAAAGTTAATTCTCAAGGGTAGACGTGTCTCTCTTAAGTGGATTTTACCATCCTTAAAAAAGACAAAATCTTTTGACAAAGCATCACTAAAATCATCACAATCCCTTCTTACATGGTATGTACTATCACACCAAATACATTTATTAACAAACCCTTCTTTGGGCTGTTACTTTTCCTAGAAAGTGGCCCTGGCAGTTGGCCTTTTTCTTCAAGATTTGCAAGCTTCACCTTCAAGTCACGCATTCCCTTCACAAGATCATCTAGCATGGACTCATCAAACTTCGGAGCGATAAAAGTAGGCTTTACCATTTTTTCAGGAATTGAGGTGGAAGGACTTGTAGTGTTTACTACCATCTTGTCCCTTCTTCTTTGTCATTTGGCAAGCAGTGAGACAGCACCTTCAACCTCATTCCACTCGGTCTTTAGTCCTTGCTCAACATCTTTATCTTCAAGAAGAAGCTCCAAATTTTCTTGAAACTCTTTACCTGTGGCTTGTAAGAAAAGATTTGTCTTCTCTGCATCTAGTGTGGCCCTTTCTGTCCTAGTGAGTTGTGCATAGCGCCGCTCAAATTCCGTAAGTAGCTCTGTTATTGATAGTCCTTCCTTTGGCTTGACTACCCATTCTAAGAATGTTCTTTTGGTCACTCTCTCCGAGTCCTCCATGAAATATTCCTCCTTTAAAGCTACTTTGAGTTCTTCCCAATTTCTCCCATGCCCATCTTTAATTGCCCTAACATTCTCCATAATTTTTGGAGCAACAACTATCTCAAAGCTTTGAATCATCTCACCTTCTGACACGCGATGTAGCTCCATCTCCTTCACATACTCACATAAGTACTTGGTTACATCTTTACCATTGAATTGATCCATTCTGTTGACGACGGCTTGTATGGCCTTCGTTTGCTGAAATCTCCCTTCTTTCAGTGGCATGTTGTTGTTTCATGAACATTGCAAATGCTTGAAACATTTGCATTGTTGTTGGGTCAAAATGCATACCCTATTTCTCACCATGATCACCCATGGTTACCCACAAACTCTCACCCTGGCAGTCTCACGTTGGGTTCACCAAAAATATGTCGAGAAATTTGTGGTCTTGCCAGGAAAGTACGGAGCTTATGGCTATGAGAGTTTATGCGAGAACTCCAAAAAACTATATGAAGGAGTTAAACCATAGAATTCATGAAGACTAGGGTTTGGAAAGAAGTGCAATCAAAGAACCCCACCCATTCTCTCTTGCACTCTCACGCAGAAAGAAATAACACAAAAGAGAATATCAAAATAACACAAAGATGAAAACATCAAGGCTATGGTCATATCGTATCATGGGTAATATGAAAGGGTTAATAGATGAGTTAATGGCATTCAATCTTGGCTGACCAAATAGGCTACGAATTGTTCTTGGAAATTGTAGTTTTGTGCTTACCTCAATATATATATTTTGTCTAGTGATTGGGATTAATTGTGTGTACAAATCCTCTTGGTTCATAGCAAGATAACTACACTTACGTCAAAAGAAAAGTTATAGTCTATGAGAGGTAGTATAATGGGATCCGATGATAGAAGTATTTCATTGAGCCTTTTTGGGCCGAAGAGAAACACTATACGTTGTTGAAATTGTATTTTACGACTAATCCATACGTTAATTCTAATAGATCGTACAGAGTGAAAGCGATAGAAATTATCATCATGTGGATTGTTCATCTAGGATAACTCTAGTATGTGAAAAATGTTGATATGAGAGAAGAGAAGAGAGTTTCCCTCCCAAGCCCTATTCTTGTCCGTAGGCAATAAGGATACTGCGGAGAGAAATGTACATGTCGCAAGGAGAACCTAAAATTTGTAGAGAGAATGAATCACTAAGAGTGAGAGAGATAGGTTTGGTTAAGGAGATGAAATTATATATATATATGTTGGATTAGAGATGAAAAATAAAACAACAAGAAATCAAGAAAACGTCAATGTAGAACACATCTTACTTGACAAACCCTTCAGCACCATTATTAACGGAGAGAGAAGAAGACGGGAGAATTCAAATTTTATTGATACGCCAAGTCCAAGACCTTCTTTGATTAGAGTTGATATTCCAAGGATAGCATGCAAGAATGGCTAGTATTTCTCTAGGAGAAAGTGCAGGCTCAGGCTTATGTTAATGGCTAAGTACAATTTGGCATTACTACCCACTCCCTCATGAATTTCTCTAAACAATGGCTTGAATGCTTGAGTGGTTTTCAAGGAAGAAGAGGTCCCCTTTTATAGGTGAAGGGAACCCCCAAGGGTTTACACAAGAAGAGAGGAGCCAGTGTAAACAGAAACTAGAAAAGTTGGAAATGAGTTGTCCCTGGATGATGTGGGCAGATTGGGGTCCAGTATTTTGATCATATCTCCTCAACCGTGGCTCCAAATAAAAAAGTAAAAATATGGGCAGAAACTTCAGCTCATTACCTACAACTTTCTTTTTATATGTATTTTCCAATTCGGATTGTAACCTTGTGTAAAAAAACCATCAAAATAGGGTACAGTTTTGGCAGCAAAAGTCTTCTTGTGGTCCCCTTAGCCTAAACTTTTATTTGATTCCAATGGACACCTCATGCCATATGAAATCATGACATTGCTCCTTGAAAATTTTTTGTAATCATGATTGCAATAATGCATCAAAATAAGTTTATCTTTGAAATCATGCCACATAGTGTCCCGCTAGGATTTGATTCCCTCCTAGTAGCTATTTAAAAAGAAATATAAGAACAATATGAAAAATACATAGAATATATATAGATTGAAAATTACCCTAGATATAGGATCTAGATAGGGTGTGAGATAATAATGTGATGGTAGAAAGAAAGAATCAATGCTTTTGGCCCCAAGTTAAAGAGGCGGAGCTATTGACACTTTTCCCATAGTACTTTGTTTATGGGATAAAGTAAGAATACGTTACCCTTGAGATAAATAATAGGATGAGATAGAAAGCTTATTTTTATACTTACATATGCATATGTACATTATAGGAAATATAATTATGTATCTAAAAAGTTACAAGATAGATCTTGTAGCATGTGTTCCCACTAGGTAGGTGTCACAGCACGACATCGTTCTACAACATCATTCATTGGTGGGTGAGATTCTCTACAGAACTAGCACTAGAAAGGATTGACTGAAAGAGGAAAATTTTTCTACAACCACTTTTACAATGTTCCTCATTCTGTGATTGGCTTTTATGCATAATGGGCATCTTTGATGCATTCCATTCATTGGTGGGCAAGCTTCTCTACAGCACTAGCACAAGAAAGGGTTGGCTGAAAGGGGGGCATTTTTCTACAATCAGTTTTACAATGCTCCTCATTCGAAAATTGGTTTTGGCACACTTTTATGTCCCCCACTTCCTCCAATGGAAAGTCTCGAGTGACCAATCCCAAGCTCTTCATACTAAAGCTCCATCAAGAAATGCACAAGTGAAGTTAAGACCAAGTGAAGTCTCCATATTCATACCCATGCACATGTTTATTGGCTTCTTCCATGATGATAAGATCAAGAATACTGGTACAATACCTATTGTGTGTAAGTGCATGATAGCCTCTTAGAACATCATATCTTCCTTTCACTTTACATAAGTTATAATCAAGTGCATGGTCAATTGGTAGTTGTGAGACGGGATTCATCTTATGACATGAAAAATGTGCTAAAGATGCTCGATGTGGTGCAGACCTAACCTGGTTATACTTCTTAACATTTGAGGTAATTTCACACTATGACAAGTGCACGAGTATTTGGAGTTGACTTGGAGAATGATGTTGAAATCAAAGTGCCTTTAAAATTTCTCAGCATTCAAGGTAATGTCACACTGTGATAAGTGCAAGAGGACCTGGAGAATGAGGTTGACCTCAACCTCCCTCTAAAATTTCTTTTCTCGTGCAATATGTGAAAGGTAGTATGTTTTGTAAGTACACATTTCTATTTCATTTATTCCTTCCCCAAACGTCATTGCCACAATATTTTGGTCTAATCTATATGCTGGATTAGCTTTGTTTTATATATTCCTCAAAGAAAGGATAAGAAGATATATGTGCTATCAAAATTGCAAAACTAAATATTGGATATTTACTTTCAGAAAATCCCATAGATCTCATGTTGTAATAGGACTAATCTTTGAAGTTCTTAAAGTCGAAAATAATGTAGTAGGACATATCTTTCGTTTAGCACGATTTGAAAGATTGTTGAATAGTCTATTAAATAGAGCTTATATGAATAAGTTTGAGATATTAAGAGAGAACATATATTCTTTTTTTAAAATAATACACTAAAGACGTATTTGATAAAGATTAATGAATAACAGATAGTCTGTCTATGAATAGTAAAATTGAAATTTTTATTAATATAAGTGTTTTATATTTATGTGTTTTAGCTTAAAATGCATGGGTAGGCTTAAAATAAGTTGAAAAAGTAGTGAAGACCCAAAAATAGAGGTTTTATGAGTCGCGACCTAAAAAATGCGTTTTCAGCCAAATAAAGACGTTTTTCGTAATTGTGTCTGCGTTGTCTTGTAGACCAGACCTATTCCTGTCGTTTTGAGTACTTGGATTTTTCTGTTTTGAGTTCGTTTGTAAAAGTTATGATGAAAACAAACAGAAGGTAGCAGCAGTGTAGTACACACAAGGATAGACAGACATACAACATCATACAGTTCTCCCTGCTATCAACCAAGAAGTGGATTGTTTCTTCATGGTAGAGTACTACAATTGAGATTATGAAGGTACATGATTGTGTTTTTTTACTTTGGTTATCATGTTGAATTGGTTGCACGAGTATGTTATTTTGGCTATTTTGTAGGCGATGCAGAAATTAATGTGTGAAACAGGATATGTGCAAATTGTCATGATAAAAATCTAACCTTTACGGATCGCCTAGCGATCACGTTCTTATCTTATTCTCACAGGTATACTTGGTGCGAAAATCAAGTTGATTGAACCCTAAAAAGCGGCTATTTTGAGAAGTCGGAGACTTTTCCAGGAAAAGAAAGATAAAAGCACGATGGGTGGTGCATTTGGGGATCATTCACAGATATCCTCTTCTACGAGTGCGAGTGCGAGTGCGAGTGCGAGTGTGAGTGAGAGTGCGAGTGAGAGTGCGAGTGCGAGTGAGACGCTGCATGCAAGCGGACTGAAGCTCGGGGGTGGTCGGGAGGTTCGAGCTCCGTACAACGGAGTGCGCCCATATTCAATTGCTCCTCTATTTTATCAAAAGTCTGCAAAGATTCATCAATACAAAGAGCTCTTTCTCTACCTTTTGTTGTCTATCTCTATTATTCTGTTCCCGTGACACATGTGATGAATTTGCAAGATAAAAAATCTTCCGCTCAATGTCCAATCAAATAACTTTGGCTCCAATAAAAACTCTTTGCACCAAAGATTGAATTTATTTGCTATTCATAGTAGACACAATATTTGCCAACAAATGACCAAAAAGAGAACATTTACTTTTCATTGTAATCTAGAAGTAAAGCCGTTGCCTTGCCCATGTTGATGGAGTGAAACCAATCAATGACATCAATCAAGGAGGTAGACTCCTGGGTTAGAACCGTTGAGAGCTATTCATGTAGTATAGAAACTTAGAATTTATGATTCCATGAGAGGTTAGAGACTAGCATGCTGCAAGTAGAGAAAAAATGATGAGGTGATTGAACGTGTTTGAATCAAAAAACACTCTTTGCAAAAAAAATTCACATACCATAGATTGAAATTTATAATTTGGTCTATCAACTCCATGGCACCATCTTGCAGTATGGTAATCTCTTGAGGCCCAAAGGAAAAGTACAAAATGTGTCCCCATACAAAAAGGGCATCGTAAAAATGGAAGCCAAGGAAGAGTAGTGCTTCCTTGTTGGCTTCATCAATAGCCAAAACCATCTCACCCTCATTCGACTCAGTGTAGGGCTCTTCATCTTTTGGTTCTTGGACCCATTTCACTTTCAATTCATGCCATAAGATAATGGCCAAAACTGACTCAAAAAGGGTTGTGTAGGGAATTGGTTAACTTACTAATTAGCAGAGCCGTTTACGGTCAAAATGGCTCTAAATTTGATTTTTTTGGTCATTTAAAGCATATCCACGCAATCTAAAGCATATCTAGGTACATATCTCTAAATATTCAAAACGATATCGTTTTCTTCACAATCCTTTGCGGCTCACCTCCAAATTTGTTCTCATTTACTTCACTTGGCGGCAAATAGTTGTTTCCACTTTTGAATCACTGAATCTCTCTTTTTTCTCTCTACCTTTCACGAGCTTTTTTTTTTTTTAATGCATCTTGTTTTGCTACTACGTTAACTCCATTATGATTTCTATGTGTTCATTGCTTACAATGAGTAATACATCTTCCATTAGTGATAACCGCAAGTTTCACTTGAACATTAACCTAAGTCAAGAATATGCTACTACGTGGAGTGTCTATCAAAGACCAGTTACAACTGCAAATAAAGCACAACAACTTCGCAATGAGGGAAAGAAACACATTGATCTATGGATAAATGGGAGCTTGTATCCCCACCGGATCCTAGCACTGTAAGGTATCCATCTTTTCACACACTTCATGATTTGATGAGATTTGTTGGAGATGGGGTTGATGGCTTAGTAGGATATAGTTGTAGTCTATCACATCTACACATTGATCATACACATTACATTCAATATCTCAAAACTGCTTTGTCTTTGAATGCAACAAGAATTTTAGAACTTGAAAACCAAATAGCAATATCTCAAAACTTCTTTGTCTTTGAATGCAACAAGAATTTTAGAACTTGAAAACATTAGCTTCATACTTTCAAAGAAACTCCAATAGAATTAAGAGCACAACTAAAATGAATGAGAGATGTATTAAAATTAACAGAAGGTTGTGGAGAAAGAAAAAAAAGATTAAAAATTACTAGAGAACATTTGACCAGTCTTTTAGGATTTGATATGTCCAATGCTCAAGAAAGGGTGAAATTTTTTAATGAGGTAATGAACAAAAGTTTGTTTATTGGTCCCCAACCTTTGAAATGCAAGAAGTTTGGGACATAGTGGGGGTGAGTAGAAGGGGTTACGGGGCCATCTCCTAAACCTGGTTTCAGGTCCTAAAGTATTACAAGATTAAAGATTTTGGGTTGCCTATGCCTCACAATGTTGGGAAAGTAAGGACTCTGTTAAACGAATAAATACCCGAACATTTTGGAGAGTACTATCATATAGAAGGAACGATGCCATACGAAAAATAGAAAAAAAATATTCTTTTGAGTATAATGTTTTTAATAACATTTGGATGAGTATATAAAGAGTTCAATCTGCTATGGGTGAGATACTATAACATGCGAGAAGTAGATTTGAAGGAAAAGTTATATCTATGATGAAATTGGATGAAGCTCAAGTTCAAAAATGTCAAAAAATGGAAAGAGTATCCATATCCCTAATGAATAGAGCATTGGATTATAGCCAGGGTAAGCTTGATTCCTCATACCACAAAACTCAATAAAAAATGGAGCTTTGGTGGATTGGAGCAGCTCAAATACCATTTAAAAATCACGATACATTGAAATGGCTCTTTTTGCAGACCGACCTAAAAGCATTGAAGTGCATGTCTGGTGTATGTGGAGGTGTCAATACCAAGTATCAATGTTTGTATCTCACGGCAAGCACTAGAACAAAAGGACGGCTTGCAAAACACGAGGTTGGAAAACCATCATCAAGAAATAGTGTGAACGTCATCGACTACCCATCGTCTTCTATAATTTGGGATCCAATTCTAACAATCAATTTTAAAAATGTACATATATGTACAATGCATGCATAGATTAGAATCTTGGACAAATTGCTTTGACTCCATCTTGATTATGCATATTCTATTAAGCCAAGTAAACTTGCAGACGAGTGCATATAAAAATGCGAGGCTTTGCTCTCTTGAATGGGTTTTCATGGTGGTCAAGTGAATCTAAAAAAAGATCCTACTCTTTTAAAAGGAACGGGTGATGTTTTGCAAGATATTTCAATGTGTGGAGCAAAAGCCAGAAGATTTTTGAGTAACCATGACAACAAATAAGTTGATGCAGATGTCGCCAACAAATGCATGGAAGTGTGGAAGAAGCTTGACAAATTTTTGAAAGTTTTGAGACAAAAAGTTAGCTCTACTACTTATGCAGATGACTTTAAGAAGAAAATAAAGATTTTAATAACTGCTATCACAGATGCTTGCGGAGCAAAAGACATCAGATACTACTTGGTGAGTATTTAATTACGTTTTAAAGTGTGGATAGTATTTTACCTTGCATCCTATGAGTTCAACTAACCTTTTTTTAAATTTTTAAAGCATGGTTTGTACTTGCATGGACCATATTTTTCAAAACAAGGACCCCTTGCAACATGCAATAGTCAGGGAATGGAAAAATCTCACTATCAAGCGAGGACTTTATTTTTCAAATGTACGAGAAAGGGAGGGGGACAAAGAAGGAGCAATGCATTAAAGGAATTATTCAATTGGTTCTATCGGAGGCAAGTACAACGGATGAGATCAAACAACCATGTTGGTCAACCACAAATGGAGATGAATGCTTCAATTTGAAACTTTGTACCGAGTCTTTTTAAAGAGATCCAAATTCAAAAAAGATATTTTTACTCAACATATTGTCATTTTTACATCAGTTTTTGAATTTTTTTTGGTATCACTAGGCATGTCACCCCTATATCTCAAAAAAATTCTTCTTTTATAGCCCCTAAGAAGGTTGGCATTTGTCTCCTCAGCTACTGCTACATAGCTAGAGTAGCAAAGAAAGTATCCTGCTCTTGACGCATTGAATAAACTTGAAACAAAAGGAAGATTTAGTATCCTGCTCTTGACGCATTGAATAAACTTGAAACAAAAGGAAGATTTTAGGAAGGGAAATTAAGGTGAAATTGAATCTACCTTTTGCAACTCATCCTCGGCAATGACTTTTTCTTGAAGGAGATTGCATGATCCAATCATCCCTCTAATGTCAACGTCCTTTCGACTTCCTTTAGATTAAAGTCTCTCCCAAAATATTGGATGCCAATCTCAACAAGTCTCTTCTCAAAATCCTCATCTTTGATCAACAAGTGCCAAAAACTCCTCTTTTGACTCTTCTTCTGTGTCAATGAAATCTTTGTCCACCGCAGAAGCTTAAAAAATGGTTGCAATATAGTAGTCCTCTTTGATATTAAGCAAACATTGAATATGATGGAGATGGATATAATCTTTTCCATTGATATATAAGTAGGGAAGGTTTGGAACAATAAGCGAGCCCTCAAACACCTCTACCTCCTCTATGGGCTCATCAATGACAATACTAGCTCTAAATTGAGCCACATCAAAATTTGAACTCTCCTGAGACTCTCTTGCTCCTCAGCTCTCACCTTTGCCTTGCATATCAACTTTAAGGAACAAAAAGGAAAGAAAGGCAACTTCGTTTGGAAGAAGGTTGAATATACATGACAGGAAATGGTCGATGGACAAATAAATGAAGTCTTCTTAGAAAATCTTCCTAATCTCCTTGTTACTTTGCCTTTCTCAATTGAGTTGGTTGTAAATTCAGTTAGATGAGAATAAGTCTTTCCACCCAACACCAAACACTTACCCTCAACTTCCTCTTGAAACTCTTTGAATTCCTCTAACAAAAATTCCTTCAATTTAGCTAGCATAACTGCAAGATCAAACAAAGGATTGAACATTTCATATTCTTTGATATACAATTCCATGTCACCACCATCCATGACAGCAACCAAGAGCTTCTCACTTGCACTCTCCTCTAAAATCTCTTCACGACCTTCACTTATGATTTGGTTGAAAAGAAGTTTAGGGCAAGGAAGCAAGACCCAAATGGAGCGATAGGGGCACAAGCAACATCATGCTAAACCCTCCTTTTGCATCGCGTGAGAAGGGTTTAGGGCATGTCAACAAAACCCAAACAGAGAGATAGAGGCACGAGGCAGACTCTATTAGCTACGGCTATCGTGTCGTGCAAGTGGTTAAGGGCGTGGCAATAAAACCCAAACAAAGCGATAGTAGTATGATGAAAACTTTGCAAGCACCCAGTATCGTGTCGTGCAGGACCAACATGAATGGTCCATGCATAAGGAAGGAGGGCAATGAAATGGAGTTGACGTGAGAGAGTTACAGTGCTTTGAAAAGGTTAGAGGATGGTGTATAAAGGTAATGTTAGGGCATGGATAAAGGAGAGTGCTTTGAAGAGGTTAAGCTTAATGTTTTTCGCATCATGTGGCCCAAAGAAGTAATAAAGCAACAAAAAAGGCAGGGTCAAACTTATATAAGGGGTCCAAAAATGACCGTTATTGACACCTGTCACTCATGCACACATGCCATGTGGCATAATTCTAACGGATAATGTACGGATGGTCGGATGTATAAAAGGCCCATGTCACATGTTCATTTTTCACCTCTCCCAAAAATTGAGTTTGCATAGTTTCATCCCTCCATCATCCTCTGCCATCGCTTCTTTCATCTTCCTCCTATTACAATTTTCTCATTTACCCGTACGACGCGATATTGAAGAGTTAGAAGCTTTGAGAACGCCCCCTTTTGCGTTTTTTGCGTTATCTCATCTCATCTGCCCGAGCGACGTGATAGCGAGTAGTTTCAACCTTTGGAAATACCTACTATCATGTTCTGTGGGATTTTCTCTTGAATTGAATACTTTCTTCTCAGCTACCTGCACAACAGCATGATGAGCCCTTCTAGACTTTAGGATCACCTCTTATCGCGTCCTGTGGTATTTTTTGCACCTTTTCGCATGGCACAATAGCGAGTTGTTCCAAAATTTGGTAATACCTCTTATCACGTTGTTTGGAATATTGTTGAAGCATGTGATATTTTCATTACGAGGTGATAGCGTGTTTTTTGGAGAGTCTCTTGTGCATCCTATAGCACTTTTTGACTATCAAACGGCAAGGAAAAAGAAAACCACAAGAAAAGTATACCAACCTCCGAAGGATTCAGAGAAAGATGATGATGACAACGAAGAAGAATTAGTCAATCGAGAGATTGGAAAGAAAGAAGGGAAACCACCTACAAAACCTCGCTAGAGACCTACTCTTAGGAAGAGAATGAATTATCAAGTCAAATCTCTAAGGGAGATAAGGAAAGCACAGAAGTCTACTTGTCTTCTTATTCCAAGGCTACCCTTCATGAGAATTTTTAAAGAGATATCAGATAGAATTGTGAGCATGATGAAAATCAAAACATTTGTTTTAGTAAGGTGGAAATCTTAAGCCTTGATGTGTCTTCAAGAGGCTACTAAGGATTTCCTAATAGACTTTATAAATGATAGCTACATTGCAGCTGCATTTTCTCACAGGGTCACACTGATGAGCAAAGAGTTTGTGCTTGTGTCAAGGCTGAGGTACAAGTTTGATAAAACTCTTGAGCCTATTCCTAGTGAGGATCTTAGGGCCTTTCAAATTTTAAATATCCCCCCTTCCAGGTAGCAGAAGAACTCAGGGGTTGTCATTGAACATGTTACACATCAATATGAGACAAGAAAGGCCCAGGATATCAAAGCAGGCAAGGAGGTTGAGAGGGATCAAGACATGATGTCAGAATTTGCTATCCTTACAGAGCAAGCATAAATTTTAAGAGCATCCAACTCTTTCCTTTATGAAAAAGTTTTAGGCCAAATGGTAGTGGATGTCTCCATGTGTGGGGATGATGAGGTGTACTGTGAGATATTCCCTCAAGACACAAGTATTCTTGTAAACCCCAACGTCGAGCTTGGTGATACTGTTATTAGGGGATTTTCACGACACTGTGCTCTTTATGTGTCTCAGGTATGTGTTGCCCCTTTGCTAATTATTAGTGCATGTGCGCCTACAAGGGCCTCATTGGGGGGTGTGTTTTCTTTGACTTTAGGTGTCTTATAAGGGATCTTCTAGAGGCTATAGCTATGCAAATTTACATAATTGATCCTCTAGTGACACAGTGCCTATTTAACAATCAAGGAAGTCTTTCAATGTTTTTTGAAGATTTTGATATGCTGACCTGCAATTACATAATATACCCCTATGTTGAAGGGTAACTCTTAACTCCTAACAATTTATAGCATTCTGTGGTATTCCTAGCTAATTGTTATTTTTTTGTAGAGGGCATTGGAGTCTTATTATCTTCAATCTTTTGGAGAAATATATTATATTTATGAATTCATTGTCGAGTATACATGGGAGAAGTAAACTGTAAGTATTAAGTATGATCTATGCTTGATGGCCCATTGTTTTCTACTAGTAGCATTTTGATTGATGTCCTCCTGTAGTGCTGCCAAACTTATCATTGGTCACCTGAGTACCACAAATAAGTATTACAATAGAAGGTTTTCAGTACTACAATCAAAAAGTGACTTTACAAACAGACTCAATATCTTGTGGATGGAGAGTGCTTTTGCCAATGCATGGAGATATCTTGAGTGAAGGTGCAGGATGACTACACTCACTATAAGTGCGCATCTCATGCTCCATCGATTTGTTTTGACTTCTTAGCTTATATATGTACTCATGTCTTTTATTTCTATTTTTATTTGTTGTAGTTGCATGAATATCCAGAGTCTTGGGTCACGTGGGTGAGAGGGAAGGTTGTTTCTATGGTTTTAAGATCAGTAAACCCAAAAGATCCAGACTATCCTATGGCACCAATTATAGATGAAATAGAGTCTCCTTTGCCACCAAAGAAAGATAGAGCTACCAAGGGTTTGGATGCAAATAAAAGGGATCACAAGAAGAAGAGCCCTTCAAAGAACATCTCTTCAAAGATGAGACTTCAAAGAAGCCTACAAAGAATAAGAGCCCTGCCAAAATGAAGAACCCCACCAAGAAGAAGAGTCCTACCAAAGAAAAGCAGATACAAAGGGACATCAATTCCACTTACAATTGAAATTCAAGGTTCAAAATCATCGGTCAGCTAAGAACGGTAAGGCACCTAGCTCACCTTTCAAACTATCATTTATGTCGCCAAAGAAGATTGCCAGTCACCCAAGACAGCCACTCCTCAGGAGCCCAAAGCACCAACCCCTGCCAAGTCCCCCGTGCCAAGCCTTGAGGAGCCCAAGTCACCACCGCCCCCTCCTAAACTGACTTCAGCCCCTCTTGAACACAAAAGGAAAACGGTCTCTTAGGATGCAGAATCCTCTCAAGCAAAATGAAAAGTGGAGTTTAATGATTGATTACTCCACAAAAGGTATGTACACTTTTGTTCATTTTTTCCATGTGAACATATACCCTTTGGTGGTTCATTATTTTGTACTTCAAATACTTAATACCAACTATTTGATTTTTAAATGTGTATCATGGTGTCATGTTAGTTTAAAACAACATAAAAAATGATCACAACAAGGTAGAAAAGACAAATATATTTGCAAAATGCAATGATTACAACATTGAACTTGTTTTTTCAAGTCCTTGCAAGTGGCTCAAATACAACTCTTTTCGGGGGAAGGCATGTGATGCAAGAGGTTGAATTCTCGATCCTTGTGCTCACCACAATTTCATCCACTTTGAATCTATACTCGGGATATGTTTCATCAAGAAACTCAAGAGATTCTCTAACATCATGTAGTCTCCAATTTGTTGTTACTATAAGGCTTCCATGCTCAGTGTGTGGATGGAATGTGACCTTTAGTTCATACTTTGGACAATTTTCCTCAGAGTCGAGAGGAACCCAACTACTTAATTTGCTTCTCCATCTCCTATAGTCATAGCCCAAAACTAATCATTGATGACATACTTGATATGAGATAGACATAGAATTTGGGCTTACTCCACAACTAATATTATTGCCAATATGGAAAGTTTCTTTGGTATTCCATCCGTCTCCAAGTACATTATCCAATCCAGTCATAGAAAGTCTTCTACTAAGACACATCGTCTTTGTCCTCTGCAAGTGCATTGTATTGAAACATGCCACAAAGACATGTATAGGCAAGAACCATTGAACTTTAATCCTTCTTGATATCCTGTCCGGAGACATAGCTTTAAGGATGTCTTCTTTGATCTTGGATTTGAAGCTTGATATAATACATGCATCAGGATCTTCCCAATCAAGTGAACTTATGGTGGGAACGGGTAATTGATGTAGTTCTCCATATGCACCTTCTCATGATGGAACCTTGTATTCTACAAAATAGACAAACAAATCCATTGTTTTGTGAAAATAAGGTGGCTTGTCAACATACATAGCATCTGCAATCCCTTTATGCATTCCTTTGAATGCCCCACTTAGACTCTCCACAGACTTCCATTCCACAACTGTTGAAGGAAATATATCTGGAATGGAATAAAAAAATGAGAAAAAACAATGGGAGAATGAAAATTCCATTGTATCAAATAGATAAGTTTTTTTTTTACTTACAGTAAGAATGCAGTGTGGGATGTCCATCCAAGTCTAACACCATATCCTTGGCCATGTACACATGCTGAACCTTAGCTAGCCAGCCATTGTTAGTCACTTTGAAAGCAAGAACACGAACTTTCCAATGGTTTTTTACTTTATCGCTTTTGGTTCTCTTCACTATGTGTACACCTTTGCGTGAAGCAAGCATTGTTACCCTATCATTCACACAAAAAGACATGGGTTTCCAAAGACCATACTCTCTAACGTTATGAAAGTCACAAGAAGTTATGTTATGTGAAGGGTGACGTGCAGAAGACGCCATGGAAACTCAAAGATTAGAGAAGAAGAAACAAAATACAGAGACAAAAAGACCTAAACCTGTCACAAAATAGAGGGAAAGGGAAAAAGGTATATGTTTCAAAATGTTAGGCGATTTGTCGTTAATAGCCTTGGTTTTTAGAGCCTTGTCACATAGATTTCATATCTTTTGACAATGATTTTGTGGGCCACAAATTTAATGAGCTTACTAACTGAAAGCACCTAGATATAGCAATTTCAGCCTTATTATAATCTATAGGATTGTTAAAATTTTGTTTATTTTCCTATTAAAAAATGTCACTAGTGTAAGGGTCTTGGTCATAGGTTAACTGCAAGAGCCTTAGGGAATTGATATCCTAGGGCATCAATGTCACTTTGTGGGTATCGACTGTAAGCACAAAGCTATGTTAGGAAAGCTCAATTAGAAAGTCTTTGGTTGCCTTGTGAAGGCAACCCATTGCACTTCTGACCAGCGTGAAATTCAAGTTGGCTTGTTCGTAGTACTCGCAAAAAACTCTCTCAACAGGTAGATTAAGGATAGCGAGTGAAATATGCCTTTAGAGTTTACAGAGCTCAAGTAGAATGTCGTGGTTCTGCTCATAACTTTCACTCTACCTAGCAACACATCAATTTTCCTGCAACACGTGAAGAAGATGGCTACACATGTTGTAGGTATACTTTCCTCGTCTGTTTCACACAAGCCATGAAAAGCACAATTTTCACAGAGAAAATCAAAAGGAGACAATTGAGCAATAAGAGGGCGAAAATGCAAAAAGGTGGTTATGAGAGGGGAGGACAAAGGTCTCATCAAAAACGGATTCTACATAAAAAGAGATATTATATATGCACGTAGACCATCATCATTACAAACTGTGGGATATTCAAAAGGCGATGATTGCATTTACTAGTTTCATTGATTATGGGAGATGATTTGCCTTGGTAATTAAGTGCGCACCACCCACATGAAATATACATAGCATCATCGTGCACGTTAACTTGGTTAGGAGCCATGGTTGTCATACTACAACATGATAAATTTGTGATAAGAATTCTAGTCAAGGGCTAGTGGAGGAATATGTTGTGCTTGGCAATGTTTTTCTCAATAAGTATGCCAATTGTGGTGCCATTATAAAATCATAAAAAATTCTTGATGAGCTTGTTGTCCAAAATGTCATCTCTTGGAACACATTCGTTATATGATATGCCCAACATGGTTGTGGTGAGCTCTATCCAATTTTCATTGCATGTGAATGGAAGGCCTCTTTCTAGATGCAATCATTTATTCATGCACCTTGAAGGCCCGTGGCCTTATGCTAGATGCTAACATGGGTGAGATAATCCATGATGAGATTCTAGTCATGGACTATTGGAGATGTCCAATGCTTTGGTTGATATGTCTTTTATCCAAATGCAAGTACCTATGCTTGCACCTTGAAAGCATGTGACCTTATGCACAACACCTTCAAAGGCTAAGATAATTCACATTGAGGTTGCTAATTAAGGGATGTTGGAGAAATATTGTGTGCTTTGCAATGCTTTGGTCAATATTTGTGCCAAATATGGTGCCAATACAAAAGTACAAAAAGTTATTGATAACTTTTCTATGAAAAATGCCTTCACTTGGAGAACATTGATTGCAATATGTGGTAAGAAAGCTTTGGGTTGTTCTAATTAGATGTGAAGTGAGGGGTTTTACTTGCCATAAGAAGTCTCTTGGAGTATTCTTTAAACAACATATGGTTCAGTTGCCATCAAAATAGTTGTTGATGATGCTCAAAGATCCAATATAAGTGAATCCATAGAGCCGCCAATGTTTCACGCTGTACAAAGAGGTTTTATGTTTGGTACAAAAAAATCATGTAATTTTTTCCTATTGTTTCAATTCTAACCCAATATCCCTGATTGTCTGTGGTTTTTCTCAATAGAGGGTATCAACAAAATGAAAAATTGATTTATAGTTCAATATCTATCGTTGGGACGAGCACCACACTTTGTTCCAGGTAATGCTTCATAGTTGATAATAATAAGATGATGCTAATGATAGAATGATGATGACTCCTACTTTCATTACTAGATCAATGATTGTGGAGAGGACCTGTAACGTTATTTGTTCTTGTGCCAAAGAACTCTTTGCCATAAAGCATGTCCATGGTATGAACAAAGATAGATCACCCAAAAGGTGGTTTGATAAAGAATGTCTAGTTGCTCAAAAGTCCTTGATAAATCTAGATGCAACTATAGACAAAGACAACGAAGAGAATAACGTGGGAAGTCAAGCATCAATTTTTTCAAGTCCAAGAAAAACTTGAACTTGAGGCCTGGGCAAGCAGGTTGAGAGTTTTGGTAAATCGAGTTTTGTGGATATGTACATACATTGTAGGCAGCTATATGAGCAACCAAATGCTATATAAAATTGAGCAATTAAGTTGAATAGAATGGCAATCATTAATACCTCTCACTCCTTCCACTACATCCCTAGCTCCCACCATGTCTACAAGGCCTTGATAAGCATCTACATGAAGTTCCTTTTGATGTTGACTTTTCATTTCTCAATTTTATAATTTTATCTCTATTTTTTTCCATAGCAAAGTTTGAGAAGCTCACACGTGAAAGCAGAGGAGATGGCAGCCGCAACAGTCAAATAAATAACTAAACCTGGACGGGCACTAAACCTAGACAGCCTGGAAAATGCATGTTAACCTATAATATAATGTTGTAAAAACGATTGTAGGTACACAATGCATGCACGGGTGAGGTGGTTAGCCTATGTACCAGTCAAATAAAAAACTAAACCTGGACGGGCACTAAACCTGGACAGCCTGGAAAATGCATGTTAACTTATAATATAATGTTGTTAAAAACGATTGTAGGTACACAATGCATGCACGGGTGAGGTGGTTAGCCTATGTAACAGTCAAATAAAAAACTAAACCTGGACGGGCACTAAACCTAGGCAGCCTGGAAAATGCATGTTAACTTATAATATAATGTTGTAAAAACGGTTGTAGGTACACAATGCATGGACGGGTGAGGTGGTTAGCCTATGTGTCCCTAACCCGGACGGCCAGATCTCGGGTTCAAATCACCCCGTCGTGCCTCCTTTTTCCCACTGGCCATGTTTAATATGCCTCACCTCGAGATCCTGCCCTGCAGCCCCAACCGTTGATCCCATTACTCCACCCCGCATTTAATATGGGTGTCACTTAGTCTCAAGGAATCACTCATACAGTGCTTCTGTTCTAAACTAAAACTAGGTTGCGACTCTTGCCATCTCCTACATAACCATAAATTGTCGCTCTTGAGGTTGATGAATGACAGGGAAGGCAAGGAAGAGCGTCCTCGTAGCCTCACAAGTTTGCGGTCTTGCTTGGTATGATTCTAAGAAATAAATCATCCTACCCTCCTCTAGAGAAGGTCATGTGTTAGGAACTTGCATGGTGTGGCCTTACCTGGCATACTCTTTTGGCTGCAACTCCTACCATCTCCATATTTTGAGTGCTTGAGGTTGATGAATGACAAGGTTCAATATGTCCATTGAATATAAGCGGGTCTCTAGTCTTGATCGTGGGTCTTGCGCGATGGTACTGCACAGTTCTATTTTAGAGGAGAAGAAAGGAAAGGAAGAGCGTCCTTGTAGCCTCACAATTCTGGTCGGGCGAAAAACTGCCGCAATGTCAATAAAAGACTTCGAGCGTGGCAATATCGTGCACGCACTCATGCGATATCTTTGCTTGGCATGCGGGTCTGCCCAATGATGACCTAGTGCAATCATGAGAGGCTAATATAAATGGATGGGGCGGATAAGCCACATCTACTTGAGCCAGCAAAGTTTCCTTGTCTCTCACGGCAAGGAAATCTGGCTAGACATTGCCGTGATCATCGCAGGCATGTTGTTAATGTACTAACAAGGACATTAAGCCTAATTAATTGAGTGCCAATAGCTTCTATCGGCTTCTTCCTTGCCATGCATATGATTTACAACCCAAGGAAGCAGGTGTGGCAATTAAGGGGTATAGCTAAGTCAAATTGACCCTCCAATCGAAGCATCCAAAATCTAGAAAATCCATGTGGCATCATCCAACTAGTAACCGCCACCGACTTTCATCTTCAATATTTTGCTGACACGGACTCCGATTGATGTTCCTATGGCCTTCACATGTCGTATTGTTTCCATGCAAACCCTGGTGAGGCTGCAAAAACCTCAGATGGCACACTGATCGAGGTGACCAACCTGGCACATAACTGGCCCCTGGTGAAACTTCAACTAGCAATATCTTGGTAGACTTTGATTGCTGATCTGAAAAGATCGAGGCTCTCCACAAGATGAAAACTTTAGGCCCATGCATTTGCTTCATCTCTGATCCTTCATCTGTAGTTGTTCAACCCGGTATAGATCTGCAACCATTCAAACTTCAATATGTCATAACTTCCTCACCATAGGTCCAACTGGCGAGCTGTAAAGGTAGCCTTACGGAGCTCTTTGAGCACTGTAGTCCTAGTCCATAAACTCTCATTTGCGCTCACTTCAAACATAGCCACTTTTAGCATCAAGAACTTAGTTTCTGGCCCAGCCACATCTGGCATGTATTTAGTATTAAACTTGCTTCCTACCAAGGCCTTGGTCACTACTCAATAAACATATAGCCTTCAAAAAGGCTTAACTCACATCCCTTTCTCTTTTTTTCCATCATGGAAGCAAATCTTTACAAGACCATAATCACGTGCAGTTTGCAAACCTGCAAGATCTAGCTAGAAATTGGGTGCCCATATCCTCTCCCAATGCATCTTTGCCTCTCTATGTCTTTAGATATTTCTTGGCAAACTTTGCGTGCACAGATGCCACCTTTTTGTTTCAAGAGATTTAGAGACTTTTGTTAAGAAAGAGAAGAAAGCCTTCAGTTGCTATGGGGAGTGGAGTGGAGCAGATTGTGCAATTCTGGAGATGTAGATGGATTCAAAGATTTAGAGAATTTTGGTAAGAAAGAGAAGAAATCCTTCAGTTGCTATGAGGAGTGGAGTGGAGCAGATTGCGCAATGCTGGAGATGAAGATGGATTCAGCACTGCACAGTCATAAAATAGAGAGCTATATAAAGCTAATGCGTGCACGCAGTCTATAAGGGATGGGCTCAAGGCACCGGCCATGCTGAGATGCCACATTTTTATTTGATGGTGCAAAAGGGAAAGTTGGGCTTGAGGCTATGTCAGAGGGACGACCTCACCAGCCCCCGGCCAACATTGCAGTAGCATGGACAACTGCAAAAAGCTTGCGAGTGACATAATGTGGTAGGTGTTGAATTTGGCCTACAACAACATTTTGGGAGCCGCTCAGCAAATCAATAAAATCCTAGTGTGACACTAGAACATGTTCGATTGTTACACGGGCCTCATCTCTGAGGGTGTCTCTTTCAAAATTCACACCACACTCACCTCAGGACTAAGTAACACCCATATTTTAAGGGGGGGGGGGGGGGGCAATGGGATCAAAGGCGGAGAAGATCGCGCGCAAAAGTAGAAGAGATTGCAGGCGCAATAGTCAAATCAAAAACTAAACCTGGATGGGCACTAAACCTAGACAGCCTGGAAAATGAATGTTAATTTGTAATATAATGTTGTAAAAATGGTTGTGGGTACACAATGCATGTGAGGGTGAGGTGGTTAGCCTATGTGTCCCTAAACTCGGATGGCCAGGTCTTGGGTTCAAATCGCCCCACCACGCCTCGTTTTTTCCACTGGCCATGTTTAATACGCCTCACCTTTTTGATAGCGTGCCTCGAGATTCTGCCCTGCAACCTCGACCATTGATCCCATTACTCGAACCCGCATTTAATATGGGTGTCACTTACTCACTCATACAATGCTTCCGTTCTAAACTAAAACTAGGCTGCGACTCCTGCCATCTCCTGCATAACCATAAATTGTCACGCTTGAGGTTGATGAATGACAGGGAAGGAAAGGAAGAGCGTCCTCGTAGCCTCACAAGTCTTGTCGGCTTGGAACAGACTTTGGGCCATCCACTGATTCATATGATTTTAAGCAATAAATCATCCTACCCATGAAAGTCAACCGTGTCGTAAGGAAATGCAACTATCTAACTGCGATATTCGAATCGATTGAAGCAACCTTTGCTTGTCACAAGTTGACATATTGAAATTTTTTGCATGATCAATTTAAAGCTGTAAACTATAACTTTCTTTCTGACTTACTTGAATTGATACCTGAGACCATTGTCTTGATCACCTTAAGTGCATAGACATTTTTCCTAGGAGCCACGCCCTAGCAAAAAAATTCAAACCGCAAACTCGCAAATGGAGAATAATTTATGAGTGTTATCTTTTTGAACTGAAAAGATCCATCCATGACGAACATATTTGGACCCTTCAAAAAATTCAACAACCGGCCTTGCCATACCAATAGTTGCCATGTATCCGTGGCCCCCTGGATCAAGGGCTATCTCCTTGAGATATTGAAGCATTGCCGAGTGACTTTGCTTTTGCATTAGAAGTTAATCTCTTGGAAAATCTTCTGCTATATGAAATCATTCATAAAGCTTTTAAAAATGTATGATGAAAATATAGTTATGATACCTTTCTATAAGCTCATTTGGAATGATACCTCATTATTATTATGCTGTAGAGTTATGAATCTAAGACTGAGTTGTTTATGTACCAATCTTTGCCTAGACATCTTTAGCCAGTCGTCTTTTGAACGTCTTGTTCCCTGGTGTGTATTTATTAAATTTAAAACAGCTACACACACACACCTAAACACCAGGTCCTCCCAACTTGTCCAACTTTTGTAATGAGCCCACCTTGTAAAGCCTATCAAATTCCCATTTTTATGTCAAAGACGTCTTATCATTTTGATCCACTTGTCTGGATTATGTAAAGATTAATTAGTTAGCTGGGACCCAGATGCATTTCCACTTTGTAATTATGATGAGTAGAACTCAATTAAAACTCCATGTACATTTTGAGCTAAGGTGACTAAATTATAAAGGTCACCTTAGAACCATTTTTTGAGATAACATTTGAATGATTAATCCTGTGTTGTACGAGTCTGAGAGAGAGAGAGAGAGAGAGTGTGTGTGATCTTATCCTCTTCGCTACGCACATATCGCTCACCGGATTCACGAAGCGACCACACCATCGCGGTAGCCTCTCCGAGAGCTACGCGCCCACGCCACGCATTCGCATCTTCGAGCTGTTCGCGAGCGACCCTTCCACGAGCTTGTTTTGCTTGTAAGTAGCACAAACAGTGTCTGTTTCAACAATCAAGTACTTTATGGAAGAAGGATGAGACTAGCGACTCATAGATGTTCATAGATTTAGGTTTTGCACACTTTTAGGTTATGACCTGTGAGTCTATCGTGACTGTATTTGAGGTAGTTAGGGTTATAATCGGGTGAGATTGGACTTATAGGTAAGTGTATCCTAGTAAGGGGATAGTGCCTAGCAAGTTTGAAGCGATTCTGAGTTCATTTGATGTGCAAACGGTGTTATGAGTGTTTAGGGATAGAGTGGGTTGAAGTTAACAAGGATTAGTGATTGATGCATCATAGAAGTGCGTGTGTAGGTTGGTCTCAGCATGATAAGCTAACGAGATTGCCTCTGTGCACCTATGGGTTAGTCGTGTCACCGGATGATAAGTATGTTGTTTGTGTCTTGCTTGTGAGCATGAATAGGGGAGTAGTTAGCCCTAAAAGATTGGCGTCATTGCCGGGGACACAAGACCTTAAGTAGGGAGATCTACATCAATCGTGTGATGGTTAGCTTACTTTAGTTTCGACTAGAGAGAGCTTAAACTTTTAGAACAAGATCCAGGATAGGGTATCCTGAGGTCTAGTGGATAGCCAGGAAGCCTGTGTCTTGCCGAGGGTCTGTGACTAGTTAGAATTAGTTAGGTAGGATAATGTGGAGTTATGGTTTTATGGTTTTGAGTGCTTGTTATGGTTGTGTAGAAATTGTGTAGAAAAACGTTGTAAAAATGCAAAACAAACAAAAAGAAGAAACAATAAGGCTGTCTGCTTGCCTTGAAAGCAAAACCCACACCATATACTCTTTAAGGGTGTGAAAAGAGTAGACATTTGAATTTATGATCCAACGCTTGAGAAAACGTTAAAATTGCGACCAAAACCAACAAAAAGAAACAAGTGATTTCCATAAGAAAACACTAAGTGAACCTAGAGAGGCCAAGAAGAGATATAACCACTATCTTGTTGGTAAACAAATGATATTCACAAGCTTAAGTTGACGTGTCATCAAATTTGCATCACTTTAAGTGCATTTGAGTTGTGAATTGCCATAGAAAAGTGAAATTTGTCAAGTGTTTGAGTCCAAGGTCAAAATAAGTCCAAATTCAGTGAAACTTAGGGGATAGACTTATATGGGCACAGTAAACACAACTGTCCAAAAACAGTTAAAAAATCGCATCCCAGTTGCTCTCTGGTGAGTCTATTGCAATAGACTAGTGATTTGGAGATAGACTAACAACCTGGAAAAAACCTTTATACCACAGGTTGAACACATCCATACAAGGGTGCTCACAAAAATTGAATGACTTTGAACACCATCTTGACCACCAAACCTCAAGACTGGTGCTAGAGTCTGAATTCAGAGACAGTGTGGCAAGAAGGCTTTGACCAAATGTCCCAAGCAGGCAACCTACCAGGACCTGTAGGTGTAGAAAGACCACAACCAGTGTTGGGGCAACAACCACCCCTACCAGGATTATGACCAGTCGGCATAAGATACACACCAACCATAACTGAATCGGAATAAAAGGCTTTGGTGCTTATGCATGCATATTACGAAGATCCCAATGGATATACTGCAAATCCTGTTTATTATCCATGAGAAGAACCCTCCACACCAGAACCATGGATCATGATAGGAAATACAAGACCACCAACTGCTACACAGGAAGCAGGAGAAGGGAGATATAGCTTGGATGAACGAACATTGTTGTTCATAGCCAACGGAGGCATGAGCGGACAGAGGCATGCACACCAACAAAGAGGATCTCAAGGAGCACCTCAATAGCCTAAGGGACCATGCTACAAGTGTGGTGGAGACCATTGGCTGAGAGACTGTCCTCGTGATGAAATCATTAGGGTCAACGCATATTGCACCGAGTGTGGAATTACTCACTTGATTCCTGATTGCCCTAAGAACCTAAGAAAAGAAGCAAAGACTACTTTGAATATGCTGGGAGCACTGCCTTCCAGTGGAGGGTCGAAAAACTACGATTCCTGTTAAGGTCTTGACGAGAGCCCAAACAAGGAAAAATGAAAATCATCCCAATAATAACGATGAAAATCAAGAGGAAATCAAGACTGACAAGTCTAGCGTCAGTCATGATAATCCTTGGAAAGAACAAAGAGCGAAAATGAAAGCTAGACATGAGCGAAAACAGAAAGCAGAAGCTGAGCTAACAATGGCTCGAGAGCAACTTAAACAACAAAGAGAGTCCGACTCTCTAAAATCGACGAAGGTACCAAGGAGCGCAAGCTCAAGAGGGTCTGTATTGGTAGATAAGGTCAATGAACCCTTAGATGCAACCTTGCAAGCATATGAAGCAAGATTGAAGAACAGACAGACTCTAGAGCAAAGGTGGATGACATATCCATATCCAGAGATAGGAAAACAGAGACTAGAGATGTGCAAACAATTGATTGGAACTGCACAAGCCTTACTAGATCCTCCACCTATGGAAGAGAGGGATAGAATAATCAAACCGCCAAACAATGAAACACCTATCAAAACTGAACAAAAGGTACCTGACAAGATAGAAAACATTAAATCCTTGCCTAATGTAGAGGATGCAAGAATCATGCCTAATAGCACTGATGAATCACTAAAAGATTTTCCCCCATATACACCCATTGTGGAAGAAAATTGGCCTGAAGAGCTATGGGAAATGGTGAGAAAATCTCAAGAAAAATATGAGACAAAAACAGTCGAGTCAGCGCCTTTCTCGGAGTTGAACTTGAATAAGCCTCCATGGGATTTAGACACTAAATCATTTCAAAGGGATAATGGTTCAGTTGCATCCGAAGATAGCAGACCAGCATCACTCAGAACCTTGCTGCCATACGTGAGAGACTACCACAACAACAAACACAAGGATCTGTACAACCAAAGTCATCACAGAGATATGGAAACAAAAGACAGTTAAACCAGAACATGCAACAAAGAATACAACCATATTGACTTCAACGAAGGCACAACCAAAAGTTCATACACCTTGGAAGACCATCAAACAAAGAGCGGCAAAATTACAACTTCTTATCACCAAGAAAATCCGCCAGCCAACTCACGTTACCATAGGAAACCTCAACGACGAATGCCGATAAGCGTATCGCTTATACCTTCCTCTTACACCGCATAAAATTTTTCTAAATGCATTGACTGTGCATGCATATAGGGCTATTTTACAAGGCCTGCATTAGCACAAGTTAACGCCCATGCACAACACATACCCTCGACGATACCCTGTCGTCCAGGAGGACTCCGACCAGGAAGGGGGGAGGCATTCCAAATGCAAACTCACGTCATATATTAGAGGGCAATGTTTGTGATTGATTTTTCAACCATTTTTGCGTTTTATTGTGTGATTTTTGTGAAAAGAATATGCCCTCCTAATTAATCAAGAGTGGGGACCAAATGATCATATATGGGCCCCTACGGAAGTGTATATACTGTAAAGCAAGTCAAAATTGGCCAAAAACCATCGAAAAACAGCAAAAGAATAGACCAAGGTTGACGATTGAGAGCGATAATGTACATAGACGAGAGAAAAGTGAGCTACAAAGCGTTTTTCTATTCATTTGTAAGGTTTCCAGTTTTCGAAACCTTAAAAATTGTACAAAGCTTGCAAAACTTAATAAAAAACACTATTGAAGGATCCCAAACACTATTAATTTTGGTATTTTTGGAATCACAAGCAGAGCTTTACTATGTGTAGAAATTTTCAGAATCTGAATCCGATAAAAACTGGAACAGTTACGGGTCCTGGAAAATTACAATAGAAATTCAATTAGTAACAAAAATTGGATGGTTCCAGTATTAATCATTAGCAAAGACTCTTTACACTAAGGTTCTAGAATTATCTAGAAACTTCCAATTTTCATCATTAAGGATCTGCAAAAATCAACCAAGAAAATTCTGGAAGGTATGGGGGGAGTGTGGAAGTTGGGGAAACTTTCCAAGGACAATGATAGCTAAAAATGGCGCAAAATGCAAGCTGGGGGGCTGCTTGGAAGGTGGGAAAACTACCAAGAACTGCCACGTGCCCAGAAAAAGCTATAAAAGGACCTTTTCTCTTCATAATTTCTTAGACTCAGAGCCTTGATACTTTCTCTCTCCTCTAAAGAGAATACTACGCAAAAACCATTAGAGATTAATCGCTAATTGATTAACCCTAACGATACTTAGCCTAATCCTTCTTAATTAGCAATGTTAGATTAAGCTATTTGTTAATAAATCAAAGATTAGGCCTATGTATACTCATAAAACCTCTCTTAATTGATTAATCTCTGCTGATTATTATAATTAATCTTAGTAATATTAAGCTAATTAATTATCCTATCATATTAGGACTGAAATTAGCCAAATTAATCATGAATTAATGGTAAATGTATTAATTAAGATTATATTTAAATGAAGTAATTATCAGAGATGACATAGATATTCATTAATCTAGGAAAATTATCCTATAATTTTTTGAGTAATTTTCTTAATTAATTAGGCAGAATTACTCTGGTTTTTAAGTGATTTAAATAGGGAAAATTAGTAGATGGATTTCAAATGCTGTGACATAATTATTAGTGGTTAATTAGGTAGTCAATAATCCATGATAATTAGGAGAAGCTCAGAAAATTAATCTAGCTAATTACTTTAGCAGAAATACTTTGTTGTTTGAGAAATTTAAATAGGAGAAATTAGTAGATGGATTTCAAATGCTATGATATAATTATCAGTGGTTAATTAGGTGTTTGAGAACCCTTCATAATTAGGAGAAGCTCAGAAAATAAATCTAGCTAATTACTTTAGCAGAAATACTCTTTTTTTGAGAAATTTAAATAGGGGAAATTAGTAGATGGATTTCAAATGATGTGATATAATTATCAGTGGTTTATTAGGTGTTGAAGAACCCTTGATAATTAGGAGAAGCTCAAATAATAAATCTAGCTAATTACTTTAGCAGAAATACACTGTTTTTTGAGAAAATTAAATAGGGGAAATTAGTAGATGGATTTCAAATGATGTGATATAATTATCAAGGGTTATTAGGTGTTCAAGAACCCGTGATAATTAGGAGAAGCTTAGAAACTTAATCTAGTTAATTACTTTAGCAGAAATACTTTGTTTTTTGAGAAATTTAAATAGGGGAAATTAGTAAATGGATTTCAAATGCTATGATATATTTGTCAGTGGTTCATTAGGTGAGAAGGAACGTATGATAATTAGGAGAAGCTCAGATAATAAATCTAGCTAATTACTTAAGCATAATTACTCTATTTTTTGAGTAATTTAAATAGGAGAAATTAGTAAATAGATTTAAATTAAATCAAGATATTTATCAGAGGTTTATTATACCTTAGGGAGCTCGTGGTAATTATGCTACCATTAGAAAATTAGTTTAACTATATATCTCAGTAAAATTACTCCAATTTTTGGGAAAAATAAAAAGGGAAATATAGTAAAGTAAACCGAAAACCTTTGATATCAATACTAGAGAAGGGATATACCTAAGGCTTGAGGAATCTATGATAATTAGCCTAACCTTAGATAAATAGTTTAGGTACGTATTTTGGTTAAAAGTAACCGATTTTTGTATATAATGGACAAGGAAAATTAGGAAATAAGTTTATCTAGTTGCCAAATAATAACCGAGTTCCAAAATCCTTATTAAAGGGTGGGAAAAAAATTACTTATAGCATAACTAAGTTATAGGATGAGTAACCTATCAAATCGACTATTAAAGATCCCTATTTATTCCAAAACTCCTTATTTTTGGGTAGACAAGGAAAAGAAAGGTTATTCAATTCATCTTCTAATGGATTAAGTCTTTTTATAAGGCTGTCGAAATGGATTCCAAGAGAACCAGGGAAAATCCTTTGACTGAAGAAGAGGATGTTAGTAACAAGCGCAACAAAGCAACTAACGACCATGAAGCCGGGCCTAGTCATAGGCCAACAGAGGAGAGTCTACGGGCACCTGCCCCACAGCACATGGACGAGCAGTCCCAGGTGGATTTCTATTATGTCATTAATAACTTTTAGAGTTCATTTTAAGTTAAGCATTGCATACATAAGCTTAGGAAGAAAAAAACTGGCTGTAAATGGAAGGTAACTTCCACGAAACCCACGAGCAATGATTGTAACTAGGAAAGAAATGATTGGGTTATGACTGATTGACCTAGGAAAGAAATATTTGACCATCCTTAAGACAGCTTGTCTCAAGACACCTCTGATTCCTTGGAAATATTTTTACTCCAGGTAATGAGTAATGATGGAGATACCATCATGGAGGAGTCGGTTACCTCGGCACGTGTGGAGTCTTTACCCCGTGCTTGTTTATGTTTATGGATAGTACTTTTAAGTTTATCCTAGAGGAACCGCCCGGTTGTATGGGCAACTCGTTTTGGCGTATGGGCGCCCGGACTTTGGGTGAAGACTTTTTCCACCCCGGTTTATATAAGTAAGGAATGGGTGCTGTTTTTCACCCCTGTATAGGTGGTCTTGAGACAAGTTAGTACTGGTCTGTGATGCTGTAAAATGATAGTACCTTGTCTTAAGTTTAAAGATGTCTGTTTCATTAGGAAAAATATGAACCCTCTAGGGGCCCTTTGGGATTAAGGTTAATTAGAGGCCAGCCAATGAGAAGAGGGTGGTGGACACACTCTATGCCCTCAAAAATGTAGGGGGACAAAGTAATCTTACACTTTTTAAATGGGCTCTTACCTAGTGAGAAGGTGGGGTAGGGGGGGGGGGGCATATGGAACCTCCAACTTCCCTCCTTTTTGATCCGGTTTTGAAAAAATCCCAAAAATTTGAATGTTTTTCAAAATTTTCAAAACTCAAATTTCATCTTCTGAAAACCCCCCTAAAACTATTTTATGGTCAAAAAAGCATTTTTTGATCTCAAAAAGTCAAAACGTGCATCCAAAAACCCTAAAATTCAAAATTTTTAAAAAAATTAAAAAAAATCTTTTTTTGCTATCCAGAGCTCCCCCAAAAGTAGTTATCAGATAAAAAGGGATTTTCTCTCTCTAGAACCCCTTTTCCAACCCCTCCTTGGTTGCAACCATCACACTCATCCTCTACTCCAACACTCTCTCTCTTTACACCATCTCCATTGCTGTAGCAAGGAAGCTCCTCTCTCCTCCCCTACCACCTTCCATTGCCACACCAAGCAAGGCTTATCCACCTTCTCCTCCCAGTGCCACACCAAGCAAGGGTTGTCCACCTTCTCCTCCCATTGCCACAAGGGTAGACCATTTTCTCATATCACTTTATCCCACCTACATTGTAGCAACAAGCAAGGTTCTTCTCCTCCTCCTAGTTTGCTTTGCTCAACCATGGCCAACTCTACTTCGCAAAGGCGGCCAAAGGATGAGGTCACAACACTTGCATGCCACAACACTAGAGGTGTAGATGATGAGTGGGTGCCACAAGAGTTCACCAAAGGTGCTTGGGTATACATGCAACCATCTGCTAATGGCCCTCATCGTGTGCGGAATCGTGCAAACTTGGATCTTCATTGGAAAGGAAAGCTCCTTGGATTCAAGAACCGCAAAGATAAGGGGACCGTAGCCATTGTGCAACATGTTTTCTCAATGTCAACCATGCACTTGCAACAACCACCTCGATTTCCAACACATTGTAAGTACATGTTTTGAGAATACAAAGATAGGTGTGAAATCACAGTGTAATGTTATTATGGATTCATACTTAACATTTGTCATGCATTTATAGTCATATTTCCATCCACGTTGGTGGAGGAGCAGCCACTACATAGTCTCTCCGGCACATTCAATGCTATACATGCGGATATTGGAGCAATAATGTTCCCGCATCTTTGCCCAACCAAACTGGTTCAAAGAAGGATTTTCTTCTATTCTCACTCCTATATTGTCCCTACTTCTACACAAGCATTTGGAACGCTTGAACCCATCAAAGTAACTTCCTTATTAAGTATGGAGTGGCCGGTCCCAGATTTGTGGTCGGTAGCATCTTTCAAGCAAAAGATGATAATGGATGTCCAAAACTCTTTGAAATACTCTAAAGCTTCTAGGTCTGTGGGCTTGAGCTGGTGTTTGCCTATTCATTGTTTTGTGTACATTTTTAAAGAGTTTGGATTTGTGGAGACTACCACAATGCTTGTATGTAAAGATGCGCATTACGAGGAATTAGGAAGGCTTTTAGAAGAGGACTGGGGTTTTGTGGAGGGCATGCACAATGGGGACGGGTACCTTTGTAAGGTTGGAGCTTCAGGTATTGGAATGCGCTATTTGAAATCCCGCACCTCCTTGTACATACGATTTCACTATGATCGTTGGATGTGCAAGCTTGGAGTGTGGACTCCCTTACAGAGTGTAGACGGCGCTATTGCAAGCTTTGACATTGCAGTGAAGATTCCCAACGATGCTTTGGAGGCAGTCCAAGTGAACAAGCATTGGACTCTCAGTAATGTTCGAGAACATTTGGTTATTATGGGTTTTGAGGCCCTTCAACAAGCACAATTTTGTTTACAAGGTCACAAGGTGGGAATCCTTCCACCACATTTTCAATACATCATGGTTTGTCGATCATTAGATGCTTATTGTAATGAATGTCCGTAGATTGGGAAGAGAATGGAAGACAAATTGAAGGTCGAGGAGGACTGGGGGATAGATGGAACTATGCTATCGATCTTATAACTTTGTAACTCTTGCAATTTTCATATTGATCCCCGCTGTAATCAACATGATTTGCTTCGGCAAATCATGCCTTTGAATATAATTTTTTGCATTGGGATGAGAAATCATTTTTTGGTGAAAGTTTTTTTTTTTAATGTCTTAAAAAAAGGGTACATTATAAAAGGGGGGCCACCTAACTCATTCACTATTTTCACTTTTGCAACTCTTGAGCTCCTCCACTCTCTATCCACACCCCAGGCTAAACATAGATGCTGCCACAGCCTCTGCATCTGTACCCACATCCACCCCTTTGTCACGCTTCATCCTCTTCCTCGAGGACACCAAATACAAAGGGAAGTTGGACCTCCACACCTTTTTTACTCATCTCCCTGAACTTGACGCCACAGTTGCCCTTCACATGGATGCATTTGAGGAGATTTGTGCGTTCATGGAGGAGCACATCATAAAATATTCTGTATCTATCCCCCCACATGCAGGGATCTGGGTGCCTTGCGATCTTTTGCGCTATATACACAAAGGTGATCGCCCATTCTCCAAGCGGTTGCAACGATTCCAAGAAATTGCAACCAATGCAGGCCATTACTTGGACGAGCAAGCCCCTGGGGTGTGAGCACTCAAGAAGCGCAAGTTGGGGATGGAGTACCTTTCTCGGCTCGCAACATTTATCTTCTTGGTGAGCGAGGAACCTGATTTGGAGGAGCTCCGCTTACCACACCTTCAAGTTCGGTCCTTTATCAAGGACACCAAGGAGCAGCAGGTTATCCCCATGAACCCTGCAGCGGAAGGAAAAGCACACCAGCTCGAGTACCCTAGGGGTCTTGAGGAAGTGGTTGAGAAATCCATAGTTGCGGCTGGCCCTAGTGACACTCCAGTGCCACTACCACTGACGGATGTGGCTATCCCAGAGGTAGAAATTAGCTGCTTCTCCTCAGTGTTAGTGGATGGGAAGGAGTTTGTGTTCCTGCATGATTTGGAAAAAGCATTTGGCCTGCGCATGGATGAATGCTTGAGCGTGCTATGCAACAGCAGCAAATGTCCCTTAGACAATACGCTAGATGCCCTAGAAAGCAAGCTCTTGCCAGATGGGGACTCTGTTGCTGACACTATTGCAGTTGTATGTGCGGAGGTCCTGGCAGCAGAGCAGTTGCATGTGGCTAATGAAGATTTCCCAGCCATGCAAGCCAAGGTTGAGGCTGCTAGGATGTCTATGCCATTATGCAACCTCCCATTTGATGATCCAAAGCTTGTAATATCTGTGGTGCATGGGAGCATTGACTTGGATGCAAAGGGCAACAGGGAGGAGGACGACAAGGAGCAGGAGGTAAACTATATCCTAATTTTCATGTTACTATTTTATCCTTCCTTGTCTTTTTTCTTAACCTTCATCGGTTTATGACACGATGTTGTGGAGGTTGATGATTTTGCTGCAAGGACGGGTGGCAAGTGGACGGGCTTTGGACCTCAAGCTTCCCTTGCGCATTACCTCGGACAACTCCCCCCTGGCGATGTGGCCATTATCCATAATGAATTTACTCCCCAAGCCCATTTTATGACTTGGTCGTTAAAAGCTTTGAGCAAGTTTTTGTGTTTGAGTACCATTGCTCAAACTGCGCATCAAGTGTTCCTAGTGCGTAGATCCCTTGTATGCACAGCGTTTGGCACTGGCTTTCGTGGTAAAGTGCTTGCCCAGATAGGGATACATGCTTCCATTGGCTCAACTGACCCAAATGCCATAGCGCAGTCCCTCTTGACTGGGGAGTTGCCTTACACGCAAAATAGGCGCCAGGAAATGGTCAAAAAAAATTTGAACTCCTCAGATACATGATGTAAAATCACCGTGCTAGAAGGAATAAAAAATATTTGAAATTGTCTCTCTATATTGAAAATTCTTTTCAATCTGATTTGTCAATCTTGAAAATTGTTTCAATTGGTGATATGAATTGTTTTTTTACTTTGTTATTTCAAGGTATGTAATTGCAGTCAATTTGAGTATAATTGTGATTTTTAAGTACCCTAGGGGGTTAGATTAGCCTATAAGGGGCAAAAAATGCCTGGCCACAAGGGCGCGCAAATGGCCCATCCATCAGTTTTGGATGGTCCATTTGCGCGCCCTTGTGGCCAGGCATTTTTTTGCCCCTTATAGGCCAATCTACCCCCTAAGGTACTTAAAAAGCACAAATTTATTGCAATGGATTGGTTTTGCATCATTCATTTAAATGCAACCTTTTTATGGCAATTCCAGTATATGTTCACACTCAAGGACACTAGAAAAGCTCAAATCAATTATGAAATGAAGTTTCCAGCAAACTATCACTTGCTTTAGCTCTACCTATTACACCCTTGCACCAAAAAGTCAAATTACATTGGACACTTGGTTTCACAATATGTTATTTGTTTTGATATCCTATAAGGAATTCAAAGCTTGAAATGACCAAAAAAAGGTGTCCATAAGGATCCATATAAAATATTGATGCAAAACCAATAGGTTTTAGTAAATTTGGTTATTTTAAGTACCCTTGGGGGTAGATAAGCCTACAAGGGGCAGAAAAAGGCCTGGCCACAAGGGCGCGCAAATGGCCCATCCATCAGTTTTGGATGGGCCATTTGCGCGCCCTTGTGGCCAGGCCTTTTTCTGCCCCTTGTAGGCTTATCTACCCCTAAGGGTACTTAAAATGCACAAATTTACTGAAATTGACTGCAATTATATACAGAACTTGAAATTACAAAGATAATAGACAGAGTAGACACAACTGTTGATCATATTGTCATTGGAAAGTCAAATCATTACAAAGATAAGGGTGTGCAATACAAAAAGAGGGGTAACTTCGGCTAATGCTCGAAGTCTCGTCACAATTGTCGTGCAAGCTGCATATCTTTTGGCTGTATTGTCACTCGCTTTGCATGAATGGCACATAGGTTGGTATCTTCCAACACTGAAATGATGTGGGCCTCTGCAGCTTCTTGAATAGCCTCTAGCGCTATTGCTTGCATTCTATACTGATTTCCATAGCTTTGAAGCACTTCCTTCACAGTGCGAGCAAAGGGGGCACGTCGAATCAAGAGCTCCGTTGTCTTCTGGTAGTGGCGGATTTCTGCAAATGCCCTTGCTATTTTTTGGCGCCGCTGCGGTTGTCTTGGGGGCACTTGCACATTTGCTGGCAGGCGGCGTATAGGCTTCTTGAAAAACTTAGACTTGCGTCTGTTTACATGCTTAGGGGCTGGTTCTGCAGCCTCTTCTGATTCTTCCTCTTCCCTTGGTTGCCGATCTTGTCGTGTGGGGAGAGCTCCCTTGCCTTGAGGCAATGTCTTCCCCCCAACGGCCACCCGGTGTGTGCGCGGTATTTTTTCTCGCAGCCATGGTGGCTCACCTCTGATTCGTTGTCTGTATTGACCACCCGAGTCCTGGATGGTCATGCTTGTGATTGGGGGCGCGACGGCTGCTCCCTATCGGACTCTGATGTTTGTTGGCCCTCTGCTTATCTCCAGCTCTAGGCACGTTGCTTCATTCTCTTTCTAGGTGTTATATCTTGAGGAGGTGGAGATTTAACAGTCCTTGATGACTCTCGTGCCCTACCACCATGCCCACTACCAGAAGAGTTCCTGGAACGGCCAGGTGTTCGTGGTCGTTTTCTTGTGCCTTTAAGCCATGACGGCTTCTCACATCCTTGGAGGGTGTTTTTGTTGGCAGGCGGATGCTCTTTTGCGGTTTGTTTGGTGCGCGCCATTTTGTTGGTAAGAGCTCACCTATTCTTAAGAAATGATTGATTTATGAGAGCATGCAATATTTATAAGGGCCCTGTTCACACTAATTTTTTTAAAAGAAGTATTATTTTTTAAATAAACATGTCGCTAAGAGTTGGACCCTGCGTTCACGTTTAGTGACTCGCGCAGTATCCACTTTGATCCTTGTCGCACTCTCCATCGCCGCCATGCAGCATGCTTGGTGGGACCTTGCGACATTTGCCACTTGTTGCTATGCTCTTGACGACTCCATTTGCGCACTTCAATAGAAATCTTGGATTGTCGCGCACGCTCCATTGTGAGCTTACGAGCAAATGTTGTGCAAAAAAACCAGTTGAACATCTCCTCCAAATAATTGGATTGCACCATTCCACCACCATGTCGAGTATTTTTGAAGTACACTCCCCTTGCTCGATAATGGGACTTCTCCATGCCTTGAGTGCTAAAAATTTCAAGCGATCCATACTTGTGCATAAAAAATGCACCATGCGCAAACAAGATATGATGTTCACATGAGCAAACGATCCACATTAGTAAATAAAAACAATCCCTTGTAATGAATACACCATGAATGACTTACCATGTAATGTGTGATGTTATTTTCACCCCAAGAAAGGGTGAAGACCTCGGTAAAATCCACCAAAGCTTCTTGAAATGATTGCCATTGTTCTTCTGTTGTGCTGTTAAGGCTCATAAGCTTGACCATTTTATCAAAATGGGCCCAAACTTGCTTGCGCTTGTTTGCAAGCTCGCCATTTGAATCATTGTCAGTAGTAGCTTTGCATAACTCCTTCCAAAGCTCCCAAAGGTTACCTGCCTGCTAGTTGGAGCTGCTTTGAGCATCATATCGACTTGGATTTCCTTGGGAAACTTTCTTCAAAAAGTGTCTAGCTTTTTGTCCACTCATTGACACTTGTTGAGCAATTTCATGGGCCTCCCCTGTGTTCTTTGCAGCAACTATAGACAAATTTCCACCGTGACAGCCAATGGAATTCAAGAGTACCTCCACTCTTTCGATCGCTTCCTAGGACTTTTCCAACGGTTTCATTGTGAAAGCATAGTCAATGTGGAGCTTCAATATCCTATCAAAAATACGCATGAATGCGTGTAATGTACAAAAATGTACATTCGATAGAGGAAATCGAAAGATTGGATTCCAAGTGTGGTCCTTTTGATCACGGTCTGGGGCATTGAGCATGGAACATCTCAGAATAGACGCTTCCCATTCTCTACCTTCATCTCCGACATCATGACAATCTAACCCTTGTTCTCCATGCCCTTGCCATGGAAGCATGTAACTGGCCTTTGCAATGCTCTTATGTGATTTTTGTCCATTAGGTTTGTACCCTCGAGTGCAAAATGGACAAGGCATGAGAGAAGAAGCCCCTTGTTTGCAGCCAAGCAAACACTTTATGGTCTTCAAATCCCCACCTAAGTGCCACTCCACATCATAACTACCAAAGCCCTCAATCTCCAACTTTTGACCTGCAATTTGGGAGTGTATTACTTCTGTGATCCATGGAGTTCTCTCAAAAATCCACGACAGTACTCCATTGGTCTCTTTGGGCACCTCAATAGCACCCAACCACCAAATGTCTTTCTCTGATTGCACGCTAAAAGATAGGGTGGGATATGGCTCGACTGAATCCCTTCGCTTGGTTTGCAGAAGGGCCTCGTTCATTAGAGTGACACTTAGCCTCTCTAACCTTCGGCCTTTCACTATTTGACACTCATGGAGTTTCAGCTCAAAAGCGACTTTTGTGCCAAGCACTACAAAATAAATAGTGTTAAGACCTTAAACTTCAACTTCTATGAAAAGAATAATACCAAAGAAAAAAGTAAAGTGTGTCACCTTCTTCAGGTAACTCGTAAAATCTAAGCATGGCTTCTTGAAGCCTTCTAAGATCCACGAAAATATTATTCCACATTGTGTAAGGAAAGCCCTTATTCGAAGGTCTTATGGATTTTTTCTTACCTTTTCCCCTTGTCTTTGTTGCGCACGAAGCATAAAGGGACGTTGGCATTGTGTCCTCAATGTGTAGGTATGTCCCAATGTGGGAGAAAACATCTTCGTTTGTGGCCTTCTTTGCGAGCTTGACCTTGTGAGGAACGGGAAATAGGTTTTCCACAATGCCATGTTCTTTGAGGGCATCCTTTAGGAGTTGAAAAATAGCCTGATAGACTTTGGTGCTGATTCCACCCTCATCACAAGCTTGTTGAACATCATCATCATTAACCACATTTCTTAATTTATGCATAAGGTCCTTGGTGACTGCATCCTTAATGTGCTTACCTCCAGGTGATTGTAAGATAGAAATAACGTCCTCGGTATTGAGACAACTAGTGAGAAGGTTGACTCGATTATCTTGGCTTGTTCCACCGCATGCCTCCTGGATGAAGTTTCTAGCAACAAATAAACATAAATTTTAGAAAATAGTGTGAAGTAAGAATGCAGCATGCAAGTAAAGACCAAATCACCTTGTGGTTGTAACTCGTCGTTTGCGTGCTCCTCCGGAATGTGCAAGAGTTTCAATGGATGAATACGGGCATTTGCATTCCCTTGCACCAAGGGGTGTTTCTTTCAAGTATATGATGGTGTTGGTAAGCTTCTGGATGTGGAACTCCTTTTCTTGTATTTGTTGTTCAAGACTTTTAACTACCCTCTCCGAAGAGGCAACACTCTCTTGTAATGCCGTCGTCTTGAGGTGAAGAGCTTGACATTCGTGCATCCACATATGCAAAGAAGCACCTGCACCCATACACAGCCGCTTGCAATAGCCTAACAAGCCTGCTTCTCCCCTCCCAAGAAATTGAAGAAATGTGGAAAGGCTATTAAACGGTGGATGGAAGCGGCTTATAGGATTGTAAGGGTACAAATGGCCATCCACCCAAATGTCAACATTGGTCTCACAAGCGGTGCGACATTCCTGTGATGACCTTTGATCACCTTCACTAGTGGTCTTCGGTGCAAATGCCGTGGGTAAGCGAATATGTATGCTTTTGGTGTGCGGAGTACGTGGTGGTGGAAGCAAACCATTTGTGATGTCTGTGAGCACCATGGAAGCTGTTGCGTGAGGAAGCAAATGATGAAAAGATAGAGGGGGAAGGGTAGAGAGGCCGAGCAGGATGGGAGGAGAGAAGGAGGGAGGGAGGGGAGGGAGAGATTGGGGAGGAGGAGGAAGGTAGGGGCAGAGAGGGAGAGGAGAGGGAGAGGGAGAGAGGAGGGAGGAGGGAGGAGGAGGAGAGAACAAAATGTTTATTACTTTTTGGGGGAAAGGATTTTTGAAAAAATGGACTTTCTAAGCTTGTGAGTTTAAAAATGGGTCAAAAAATGATTTTTGGATATGTATATATGTTGGGAGGGAGTTTTAAGTAAAAAACAAATAAAAATGAAAATTTAAAAAAAAAGTCAAATTTTGACTCTTTTTGACCCACGGAATTGCTGATGTGGACACACCCCTATGCTTCCTTCACTTTAAAAAAAGCTAGAGAGAGAAAGCAACCCTTTAGGTCCACATCCTACATTTGTCTAAAAAAAAGGCTAGAAAAGCCTACTCAAAACTACCTTCTTCAATGCCCTTGCCCCCTAAACCCCACACAACATTAGCCTTAATCCCTAAAAATTAGGATTCCTTACAAGGCCCATGCAAGGTTCATATTTCTCCTAATGTTCTAAAAGAATGTCTTCAATACTGTTCTCAAAGGTTGTCTTAAGGAAATGCAGTTTGAAAAGTTAAAAAGGAATCATTGTTTTAATTGTGAAAAGAATGTGGTAGTAATTAAACAACAATAGAAACATGTGTGAGTGCGGGGTGGTAAGTGGGGATTGACTAAGGTTGTCAATCATGGACGGGTGGACCTGATTAGTCAGGTAACTATCCATTCCCGCGCACTAAAACGTTTAGAAACTTCTTCACTTGGATGAGGAATCCACCAACGGCTGTACCCTCACATATGTTAGGGGGAAAAAAGCATTGGCTAAGGAAACCTTAATCTAAAGGATGAAGATATAGGGCCGGAATTTTTTTATAGGGTCTTGTTTCCACTGCGAGACAGGATTGGGTCTCTTCTAGGGCTATAAACCTAAACCATTGCCAATGGTAAGGGTGAATTCCTTGGAATTTTTCTTGTTTAAAGACTTTGACTTTAGTAGGCCTAGAGACCTGTCAATGGTACCCTCCCTCTTTTGGTGTCGGCGGAGTTGGGAAGCTTACATCATTGATATTTTTATAGGTTAGAATTGTTATTTTCGGGTTATTTTGGGATTTATTTGCTTTATCTTAGCCATTTTCTAGCAAAAAATATAGAAAAAAATCCATAATCCAGATGGAAACACAACAGAAGAGATGCCTGATCATAGCAAGGTAAAGAAGCCACAGAAAAAATATGGAGTGCAAAGGTGATAGGGCAAAAATGGCCACCGTCATGACGGGACCTCCAAAAGGAGAAATCTGCAAAAATTATAGAACTGGGGCAAACGAGGTCCAAATCAAAAAAAAATTGAGCCTAAACCGCATCTCGCAAAAAGCTATGGCCACAGGTAAAAGATGGGAAAATTCCATGTCGGAGCCTTGATCACATATAGGGAGGCTAGGCAAGAAATCTCTCACTTGAGTCATTTTCCATTGTGAAAGAGAGAGAGAGCTCCCTACAGCATCTGAGACTTCCAGGAGCTCATCCATCGTGCACGGTCACCAGATCAACATCAGATATGATAGGTATGCTTGTCAACACTGACTCTAAGTGTTGTTTACTTCAGTTAGTCGCAAAACCTCGCGAGCACCACCATCACAACCTGTGCACACATACTGTAGACCGGTTGTTAGGAAGACCTAGAGACCACCAAATGGAACCAAAATTGAAAGGCACAATGCCTATAGCTTAGGGATCAAGCCTATGACCTCGGAAAGCGCGAAGAAAGCCTCCTAGAAAACCCTAATTTCAGAGGGCCTGCAGAAGGGCAACTCACCCAAAGTGATCAGAAATGAGCCAAAACTAATAGGCAGCAAGCCAATAACCTTGAAAAACCAACTGAATGGTTAGACCATGAAAAATTCAGTCAAAACTGAGCCTAAAGTCCCTATCTGACGAAAACTACGCAAAGTGTCACGAAACTCTAACGGGCCGCCAACCAGGTGACCAAATGACACCAAATTTGACAGGGTATATCCAAAAGAGGTCAACGACGAGTTGGAATATTGCCACTCAAGAAGAAGCACTTCCACGAGGACAAACGCCCGCAACAGGCCAGAAAGACGTCCAAATGGTCGTTCTTGGTGATGTAAGCCCCAAAAGAACAACAACTGCTTCGACTGAAGGTCAAAAGGAAAGGAAAGTCAGCCTGAGTCATACAATGACCAGAAAGTAAGGTGACCATCACCTAAGTAGTCTACTCCGACTCTAGAAACAACCAAATGCTACCAACAAGGAGTACACTTTTCCAAATTGGTTAAAACTTAATGTGTGTGTCTAGGAGAGCCTACTAACACCATTGTGGTTAACTAACATCAAAAAAAAAAAAACTTGTAAAAATGACTAGATGCTGAGTCTATCGTGATAGGCTTTCTCATACATGTAGACATGTTAAATTTTGATTGTGACTTCATAAAGGGTACTAACAAGGCATAATGACCCCAGATATCAAATCAAAGTGCAGATTTTCTCTATCTTGACCAAGAAACTGAGTCTATTGCGATAGACCAACTACTAGGGGGGGGGGGGGGGGGGGGGGTTCAAAAATTATCACAAGGATAGACTTGGGGAAGCATATGGAGGCAGTACACCAATTTGGAGACAAGATGGACTCATATGACAAGAAGAGATAGACTTGATAGAAACTTAGAGTCAGAACAGGACACCTCAAGGACAGACCGTTAAAATTCACATGTGAGGGGTCAAGGGACCTTACATCAAGTAGGAGAAGGCAGACAGATGACTACAGAGCAAAAATATAACAAAATGACACTAAGTCTGAGTCTATCGCCATCGACTAAGCAGAATGACACAGGGCCATTTGACCAAAAATGGGAATCAACAGCTAGCGTTGTTGAGAAACAAGCAAACTGAAACACCTCTATAGCGATGTCACCCAAGAGCATTGAAAGAGAACTAAAAGACACCAAAAGCTTTGCAAAATCCTTTTGAAACACCACAAGTCCAATAGGAGTATACCCTTGGGAATTTACTAGTCGTCGCCCATCCAAGAGACTATGTCACATAAGAGCAAAACCCTGTCAAAGCACGGATTTACAGCACACGCCAACCAATGCAGATGAATAAAAGAGCCTCTCCTTTCACAATCAAACATCACAAACCCATAAATTCAACATCAATTCCACAATTCATACATACATGCCCTCCAATTCTGTCAGCACACAATTTGCCACTAGGCTGCCATAGCCATAACCCTGCAGAGAACTAGTCGTAACCTGATGAGCACAACTCCAATTGGGGCACTTTAAAGCTTGAGAGAAAGCTTGAAAAATGACTGGCTATAAAGCTGAAGATGACCAAAATTGATTCCATATGCCTCCATGAGCAAAATTGACGCAAACAGAGAGCTGTCCCAGCACGACTACACGCAGAGAAGGCTAGTCGAGGCAAAAAACTGCATCCAAAAGCATCAAGAAGCCACAACGACCCAAAACCTGCCAATTTTTGATGTTTGGCTGCACTTCTTTAAGTTTGTACATGATTTTTAGTTATATACAAGGCTCACTTCAAAAAACTCACTCACGGGCACTTACAACAACTTGACAGTTGTCACTAGACTAGTGACTTGAAGTGCATGTACATGTGATTGCTAAAGCAAGCTAAAAACCCCACAAAAAGAAATCCCTCACACACTTTTGACATCGAGCTTCATGTCCGTATGTACAAATTTACCAAAAACGGGGTTCTCAAAATGCGCGCAACATAGTTTGCCAACCCCCCAGTCTGCTAGAGCATTCATGCTCAGCAGTAGCATAAGCATATTGTCCACCGGATCAAAGGGCCATACAACATAAGCAAAGAATGCATGAAGAAATACCAACCATATCAATTGTGTCACTCCCAATATCAAATCATAAACCATATGTAGAATCCAAATCCTGTTTAGGCATAAAGTACTCTCAACAAATAAAACATAGAAACACCCTTTCATCATTATACCATGCAAGGAAGCCTTTAATATCTCATCCAAAAATTCTTCAACTTTTAACTCAATCATTTTTATATCCTCATGCATATCCATTTCATTCTCCCCACTCTTCATTAACCATTCATCCAATTCAACTATACCATGCTTGATAGGTAAGACATCTTCTACACATAGCTTCCTATCCTCAGCATAAGGATCAAGCAAAGAAGCATCAACCATCTCATCATTAGGCATCCATATTAAATTTTTATGGCTTTCCACATGCTCAAAAACCTCCAAATTCTCCTTCTTGATCAAGGCATGGCTACATACATCATCATAGATGCAAACACCAGAGTCCTCATGGAAAATATCCTCATTAGCAAGGTCCACAACATGCTCAATAGCATCATAATTTAGTGGAAAAGACTCAACAATATTATGCATTTGAGAGATCTCTTCATTCACATCATTTACTTCTATATAAGTATCCTCATTGACTTGAAAATCATTCTCAACTACTTCACATAAAGGAGAGGGATACTCAACATCCACTTTTGCATCACACACATGCTCATATTTCACATTAGACACATCAACAATGTCATCTACAAATTGATTGTCATCATGATCATTCTTCAAGACTTCACTAATTGCATCCTTTTCCTTCTCATTAACTTTCACATTGGTAGAAACATGACCTTTGGCATGTAAAGCACCTCTAAGTGGCATAAACAACCAAGATGGCATGGTGGGTACATTCATCTTAGCATCTTTCTCCTGATTATATGATTTCTCCTCTTTACCAAGAGAACCATCATGATACAATGTTACATTAGAGGAACTCTTTTTACCTACATCAATGCATAGAGAAACCTTCGGCTCCATATCACCGTGCAATCCAAGCTCTTGCATTCTCTCTAATTTCCATTCCTTATGCTTTGCAATCCGTACTGCATCCTCAAATGTAAGTGGCCTCTTAAGCTCAACCTTTACCTTCAAATCAGCCCTCAAACTTTGCATAAACATACACTTTTTAATCATAAGAGGAGGAGCATCACTTCCCAAAGAAACACACCATCTTCTCCACAAAGCATTGAACTCCTTGACAAAGGCATCTACACTTTGACCATCATATTGCACAAGTCCTTCAATGGAGTGCCATACATCTGTTGGGTCCTCTACCTTCTTGAACTTCTCAAGAAAAAACTTCTTTAATGCATCATAATTCATCACCAATGGAGGTTGAGATGATTTCAACCATAACTCATACTCATCATACCATGCCCTTGCATAGTCTTTCAAGCAAAAGAACAAAATCTTAAGCATAATCATTGGATGTTCCTTGTTTGCCATCAAACAAGCAAACTCTATCTTCTCAATGAATGCATCAGCATCCTCACCTACATGACCATATAAACTTGGAAACTCTGTCATCATAGCCATCAAATCTATCAATTGAAGGTCACTTGAAGAAGATCCTCGATGGCGGGCACCAAAACACTGTTGAGAAACAAGCAAACTGAATCACCTCTATAGCGATGTCACCCAAGAGCGTTGAAAGAGAACTACAAGACACCAAAAGCTTTGCAAAATCCTTTTGAAACACCACAAGTCCAATAGGAGTGGACCCTTCGGAATTTACTAGTCGTCGCCCACCCAAGAGACTATGTCACATAGGAGCAAAACCCTGTCAAAGCACGGATTTACAGCACACGCCGACCAATGCAGATGAAGACAAGGGCCTCTCCTTTCACAATCAAACATCACAAACCCATAAATTCAACATCAATTCCACAATTCATACATACATGCCCTCCAATTCTGTCAGCACACAATTTGCCACTAGGCTGCCATAGCCATAACCCTGCAGAGAACTAGTCGTAACCTGATGAGAACAACTCCAATTGGGGCACTTTAAAGCTTGAGAGAAATCTTGAAAAATGACCGGCGATAAAGCTGAAGATGAACAAAATTGATTCCATACGCCGCCATGAGCAAAATTGACGCAAACAGAAAGCTGTCCCAGCACGACTACACGCAGAGAAGGCTAGTCGAGGCAAAAAACTGCATCCAAAAGCATCAAGAAGCCACAACGACCCAAAACCTGAAAATTTATGGAGTTTGGCTGAACTTCTTTAAGTTTGTACATGATGTTTAGTTATATACAAGGCTCACTTCAAAAAACTCACTCACGGGCACTTACAACAGCTTGACAATTGTCACTAGACTAGTGACTTGCAGTGCATGTACATGTGATTGCTAAAGATAGCTAAAAACCCCACAAAAATAAATCCCTCACACACTTTTGACATCGAGCTTCATGTCCGTATGTAAAAATTTACCAAAAACGGGGTCCTCAAAATGCGCGCAACAGCGTCAACATGATGCAAGAGGGCTACCCACTAAGTTTGAGACCAAAACAACACAAAATGAGGGAGATAGACCAACATCTCCTCGGAGGGAATGTGGAAAAAGGAAAGTTTATCCAGAAGAAGGTCACTTGACATCCATTTGAGATGGAAATGGGATCACTTCATATAGAGGCCATGGGGAATCTGAGTGTGAAGTCACATGTGAAAAATAACTCCCCTCTGAGAAGATACTGAGTCTATTGAGATAGACTCAGCAGGGTGTGAACTTGGCCTGATTATGAAAGTGTGACCATATGGAGAGTTTAGAAACCATATGCACAGGTACCACACAAAGTTTCAAAGCATTTGGACACATTCTCCTTCATTGACAGCATTAATTTGAAGCCGTCAGAGTCAGACACTAAAAGAACTTGTCTATTTGCTAACATTTTTCATTACCTCATCTTGGGACTAAGAGGGCTCATCTAGATGCATGCTTAAGTGATAATCAATTTAGAAAATAAGTACTATGTTTGTACATTAACCATTACTTGTAAATACAGGATCCATGGACGCTTCTCCGGGAAAAAGAAAAGGCAAGAACCTGGCAACGGAGGGTGTAAAACCCTATACACTTCTACAAAATTCATTAAAGCCAGTAGCCACATGGATACCTGCAGACATGCAACAGGCAGCAGCTTTCCAAATCTACCAAGGTTCCTATGTGGATGACAAAGGAAATTTAGTGGATACAGTAATGATCCCCAAGGAGGCAGAAAACTACCTGAAAAGATCACCGCAAAGATCATGGTTGAAGAAAGTTGGCTTATGGAACTTTGTTTCACTACCACAAGTGGGGATAGATTTCAAGAGGGTACAACAACTAATTGAGACTATCCAAGAAGACGGAACTTGCAGGGTTGCAGGCATGGATAATGAGATGATGGAGATTCAGATCACCAAGGAAATCATCAAAGAAGCATTAAAATTGTCGGATGAGGGAGACAACATGAGAGAAAGAAGGAAGAATCTCATAGTCTATCTGCAGAGATCCAAACTACCGTCTTTTGAACTTGTAGCAAACCCAGAAGTGAGGGAACTGACACAGGTATACAATCAATATTTGTTGAGCTACACAGACCACCTAGATACACTACACCACATGGGGTCATCTCAACAACAATGACCTGGGCTATGGGAACGACACATGATTTCTATATAGATCATGTATCATATCTATTTGAGGAAATCACAAAGCTACAGCAGGACAAGCCAAATTACATTGCAGGAGGAGAAGTACTCACCAGAATGATATACCGTGCCATAGGAGCGGCAGATCAACTACCACCTGCTCCTCAACACAACGATTGGCTGGCACTACGAGAGAATATTTAAGGCGAGTACCTCCCTCTACTAACACCATTGGAGGACGCAGGCTGGAAAGAGTCACCAAAAGTACACGGAAAAGATGGAAGAAGAAAGAAAAGCTAAAGAAGAGAACTTGAGATTAAAGAAACGGAAAGCGGAAATTGAGAACAACACTAGATTGTACAAGGTAGCAAAGATGGAAAGAATGCTAGAAGTCTTTGTGCTAGAAAGATCTCTACGAGGCGATGTAGGCGCCACTTGGAGACCCTCTAGTAGCACTTACACATTAAGAACAAAGAATAAACACAATCCAGCTTTTGAGTTGGACTGGTTTGAGAGATACATCCAAGAGAGGAATGCTACGGATGAGCCAGAACTACCACTTGAAGAAGAGGATCTCTAAACCTTAAGAGATCAATTGAGGCCAACTACACGAGATGAGGAAACATCACCATCTCCAAGGCCAGAGACAAAGGCCAGAGACAAGTGAAAGGCAATCAACTCCACCTGTTGACTCTCCTCTGCATTCAGAGAGCTCACATCGTGATGAGAGAGTTCCTACCCCACCCAATGGAGCCCGGGGCAGTCACTTATCAAAAGACCCCTATATCACGTGTGTTCAAGAGGTAATTAATAATACCCCAATATACATACTATACTTACACTGTGAGCCTATTTAAAAAACCCCCACCCCCCTCTGTATGTATACATTTTTATACATTTTGGTCTTTTAATAATCCTGTCCGGTTAACTCACGTGATATCATACACATTCTAAAAAGTGACCGCCCCGGGCAATGGAGAAGAAGAAGAAAGGACAGATGGACATCTAAACACTGGAACAGAATCACACCTCAATAAAGGCAAGCACATAGAGGTAGATCTGACAAGAGAAAAAGCTTCCTCCTCTCAAGAAATTGAGTTGGAAGCTACTATAAACCTGGATTTAGAGTCAATGGAGACTCTACTAAACCAAACAAGACTGCATAGTCGGTTGTTAGCCGACCAGAACAAGGAAAACAAAAAGAAATTGGAAACAACCCATCAAGAGTTTCTGAAGTTGCAGGAGCAAAGAGATGACAACCTTAAACTAATCAGGATTAAAGATGCTGAGATCTTGGGTCTCAAAAGCAGAGTAAACCTCCTCAAAGAAAATTTACAAGAGTCAGAATGTTTCAATGCCATTTGTGAAGATACAATCAATGTGTTTCTTGAAGATGTCAATGACAGAGATGAACAAATCCAGAGGTTGATGGCAGAAAAGCAAGATGCCCTGGAGACAGTAAAAAATTTACAAGTCATAATTAATGACTTACAAATTGAAGTGAAGGATTTGAGAGCAGTAACGGACATACAGACAAGGGAGATAGAAAGAGCAAAGAAACAAAAAACGATGCTACCAGAAACATCGGTGGTCCAACCGCAAGAAGATGTGGAGGCACTGAAGAGAGAGCTGGAATTGGAAAGAAAATAGAGGTTAATGATAGCCGAAAGTGCACTTAGAGCTGAGGATCAGTTGTTGCAAAGGCAAATCTCGAATTTACAAAGTGAACAACAACAAGGACCAACTCATGACAGTGAAATAGAAAGCCTCGTTTCCAAGTCCATCAAGGAATAAAATGAGAATCTGCACAACAGAGTAAAAGAGTTAGAAGAGGCTGTAGCCCAAAAGGAGATGGAATTTCAAACACTCCAAATCAATAATCGAACAATGGCTGCACAAATTGCAAGTCTCCAAACTTCAAAGCAACCCCAAGGGCAGGTGCGGGTGAACATGGTGCAAGCGGCCACGAATTTGGCTAGCCTGGCAGAACTATATGGAGGTGATGATGACTATGAGGAAGGATGACTATGAGGGTGATGATGACTATGAGGAAGGATCAGAGGACCATGGGGCCCTAGATACATAGAATGATCAAGCTGGATCCAACAACCAAGAAGAAGACGAAGATTCAGTCACAAAACTTGAAGAGCAGAAGCTGGCGGAAGAAATGGAAAAGCAATCAGAGATGATGTGGTACAAAGCCATGAAACTAGAGAAGGAGATGCTACAAGGACTCTCCAGATCAAGCAAGACAGCAATAGAGCTACGGGAAGAGTGGAGTGCCCTGATGTTACCCTATGCTCTACTAAAATATGAAACACCTACACATCAATGACAACTAGCAAAGGAAGAACAAGTGCCACTATTTGAAGGAGAATTACATGTTTGGGAACAACAAATCAGAATCGTAGATAGCCAGCCAAATTGGAGGTGTCACTGGCTTTTGGATCATCCTAACAACCTGATCCACTTAGTCAATGCACCACCTGAGCTCAGAGATGATAGAACTTTTTGCCCAACACCCAGAACTTATACTTACAGCCAACATAAAGCCTTACAAAGCAGAAATCCCACATGGCTGAACTATCCAGTTTTGCCAGGACCGGCCGAAGGAGAGAGAATATCCGGTTCTTACATGGTGAAAATCCTTGAGGGCTCCATTGCGGAATTCGGAGGCTCTCCCGACCTGTCCTGCAAAATGCTTTGTAAAATAGCTCGGACGTTTTTGGCCTGTCTCACAGTGTTTTCAGAGAGATGGAGTTCAGAGTTCATGAATACGGAAAGAAACATATCAGAGCTATCATATGATTTAAGTGGGCCACCTATAGAGCCAGTTTTGTATGCATACTTCAGACGGCTCATGTTTTTTCCCAGCTACCATCTCCAGACATTCGAAGAAGCATTTTACACCGGCTTCTTCATGTACAAGTCAACAATTTTTGGCCCATTAATGGCGAGAAAATCTATGAGATACGATGTGTTTCTACATCAAATAAACCAGGAAGAAAGATAAAGACATTGAAGACAAAGACAGTCATGTTGTGGTAGACATGAACTAGGAGGGGGGGAGTGTTGGAGCCCAACTTGTCCAACTTTTGTAATGAGCCCACCTTGTAAAGCCTATCAAATTCCCATTTTTATGTCAAAGACGTCTTATCATTTTGATCCACTTGTCTGGATTATGTAAAGATTAATTAGTCGGCCAGGACCCAGATGCGTTTCCACTTTGTAATTATGATGAGTATAACGCAATTAAAACCCCATGTACATTTTGAGCTAAGGTGACTAAAGTATAAAGGTCACCTTAGAACCATTTTTTGAGATAACATTTAATGATTAATCCTGTGTCGTACGAGTCTGAGAGAGAGAGAGAGAGAGAGAGAGAGAGAGAGAGAGAGAGAGAGAGAGAGATCTTATCCTCTTCGCTACGTGCATCTCCCTCATCGGATTTACGAAGCGACCACACCATCGCGGTAGCCTCCCCGAGAGCTACGCGCCCACGCCACGCATTTGCATCTTTGAACTATTCGCGAGCGACCCTTCCATGAGCTTGTTTTGCTTGTAAGTAGCACAAACAGTGTCTGATTTCAACAATCGAGTACTTTATGGAACAGGGGCGAGACTAGCGGCACATAGATGTTCATAGACATAGGTTTCACACACTTTTAGGTTATGACCCGTGAGTCTATCGTGACTGTATTCGAGGTAGTTAGGGTTATAATCGGGTGAGACTGGACTTATAGATAAGTGTATCCTAGTAAGGGGATAGCGCCTAGCAAGTTTGAAGCGATTTTGAGTTCATTTGATGTGCAAACGGTGTTATGGGTGTTTAGGGATAGAGTGGGTTGAAGTTAACAAGGATTAGTGATTGATGCATCATAGAAGTGCGTATGTGTACGTTGGTCTCAGCCTAACAAGCTAGCAAGATTGCCTCTGTGCACCTACGGGTTAGTCGTGTCACCGGATGATAAGTATGTTGTATGTGTTGTGCTTGTGAGCATGAATAGGGGAGTAGTTAACCCTAAAACAAATGAGTAAATAGAATCCAGGTGGAGGCTCTCTTTCTCTTTCTCACTAAAATCCACGTGGAGGCTCTCTTTCTCACTAAAATAAAATCTCGTCTTTGCACAAGCGATGCTTTTCAGAGCAAAAGAAGAAACATCAGATACTCAAAGCCTACACAACCCTATATGCAAGAGGACCATGGAGCAGTGGATCCAGTGAATCGATTGCACCTTGGTCACAAGATAAGAGCACAAGGACGACGTTGGCACAAGAGGCAAAAAATTGTAGCTCTCTCCCTCGCTCTCTATTGCAACATTAGACCAAACTACGTAGTAGCCATTTGTTTGCAAAGTGTGTTGCAATTCTAGAGTAACATGGGACGAATTGACAGTCTGAGATAGTCTCTCAACATGGGCAATAGGGAAAAGAAGCTCTAGCTTGTTTTTTTTGTGTTTCTCTCTCCACTTCACATGAGCTTACATCTTGAAGGCATTGGTGTTATGAAAGATGTTGATACATGAAAACAGATTTATGATGAGAATGTTAGTCAGGAGCTGTTGAACAAAAAATGGAGCTGTTCGCAATAATGCGGTCCACATGTACATATTAGTTTTTGTGTATTTCTAAAAACACAACTAAGTTTCTTGTACACGATGGGTTCCCTTGGAATGCATTTATTGCAGAATGACAAAATGTGTGAACACCCTAGGATCTTGGAACCTAGAGAAAACTTCCAATATGAGAGAGAATCAATGCTATGTATAATCACATGCGCTAACACTAACCACACATACATTGTGGATAGAGAAAGCAAGAGTAGGAAGACATATCCCTCACACATTGTGGCCAATGATGTAGTCAGGAGAGATTAGTTAAATTGTGATTAGAGATCTAGAATGTAATCAACTTGACTTGTATAGAATCAATACAAAGTAAAACTAATAAGAAAAAAAGATAGTTTTTTTCATGAGAATCAAGAGTTACAGAGGCCTTGAGAACCTAAGAATGTCATGGCCACCATATCTACATAGAACATTTCTCATTGTTAGCGCGTTGCCGTGAGACGGACGTCTGCAACATAGCTCTTTTATACTAACATAATGTCAATATGCAAGGAAGCGACTCGGGATGGGGCACGGAGACTTAATGAGAGTGTCAATATCACCAAAGTGAACTCAGGAGGCTACTCATTCTACAACAAAAGCAAATCAACCACTTCCTAGTCAAACAATCAGTATGTGTCCAATCTCACCACTCTAGGTCATCACGCCTTTTCGGCATCCAAACAAATGCGGAATGCAATGAAACTTAATGAGAGGTATCACAAGTTGAAACAACACTTAAGGGCTCACTCCTACCAAGTTCTGTCACCATCTGAGAAGGTACATAAATCACGATCCATCACAAAAAATGTGCATAAATCTGAAACAGAAGTACTCAAAAAGGTCCTCCTTAAGCATAGAAACACTTATCCATGGTCAAAACATTAAAAAGAAAACCATTTTAACCTCCAAATCAATGCATTTAACTCACAAACAATGCATCGTGAACCACGTCAGAATTGAAAATGATCACACTTAGATTACAGAGCAAGAGACAAGGAACGCAATGTGCTATTCGGAAACGAATTCTGATTACCAGTTCAAGAGAAAAGAAGATTACAATTTGTAGCAGTAAGAGACATCCACAGTGCATGTTTTTTATTCTTTAAGCTAATGATAATTCTCCTCTCAAAACTAAGGGTTTTTACTTTAAAAGTTAAGGGGGCTTTCCCAGAGCCATCCGGCCTCTTACAAGGGTGTAGACTTAGGGAAGTAGAGAGGGTATTGTCTAATTACATCAGGGTTACAACTCATTCTATGCTGAATTACATGGATTTATTCAAAAAATAGAGTGTTTAGAGGGTTTGGTGTGCATACGCCTATATATGTCTATATCCACCAAACACTCCCCCCTTCCTATTCATTGCATGTCCTCGTGCGGGTGCTATTATTGAACGAGCGATGAAAAGGGAGCGAGAGGAAAAAAGCGAGCAAAAGAAAAGCAAGAATTGAATACATTGACCATACTTAATTTTTTTTTTGAATTTTCCCTCTTCCTTGCACATTTTCTTAATGTGAAAATTCTATTTAGGTGACATGGATCCCAAGTAAAAATTCATGGGAAATTTTTCCTTATGGTACACTATGTTTACAATGTTATCATATGTCACATGAGTTTGAAAATTTCTTCCTTACACACTACAATGAATGGTTTAAAACTCATCCATGCACAAAAGATTATTTTTCTCTAGAAACACCACTATTCTTTAGCCTGGAATATATGTCTATTCACTCAATACCACTATTCCTAGCCTAGAATATGTGAGGGACCACACCTCTCTTGGGATTGTACCCATGACATTAAAATCTCTCTTCTCTTCTTCATCTTCTCGCTATCCATTGGTGTTCATTGTTGTCTGCAAGGGACTATACAACTATGGGCTCGACAATTTGGTAGGGTCTCATGGGATCGAATCCATCTCAAATTATCTCTTGTTACACGACGTCACTAACACTATGGCAAAGATGGTAGCACAAGTCCCTTTTTCTCTTGTGAGGTTGTTGTAGGCACCGGGTTTAGTTGTTCCTTGCAAGCACTAGGTTGAGGACATAATTTTTTATCTAATTAGGTGACACTCTAGAAAGCCACTAAGGTGTGACAAGAGGACAAGGGCACAAGTGCGGTCGTAAATTGCCTATTGGGAATGCGTTTCGAAATTGGGAACTTGCAAGTCCACGAGTGGGTCCGTACTTTCATATTGCTCGGCAATTGGTTGTTGGGGATAGATCGTTACAAGGATTGCACTCACCAGGCCTTTTCAAAATGCGTTTCGAAACGCAAGCTAGAAGGGATTGGTGAAGAAATGTCTAGCTCTGCAAGTGAAAAGCGGGTCGGTACTATCATGCAGCAAAAATCTGCACTCTCGACGCTCAGTAGCAACTACACACAGCAAATGGGACAACCTTGTGTTGCTGCAGAACGGGGCTGCAGAGGACAATTGAATTAGTTGAGCAGCATTTGTATCATGGGTGGTGAGCGATCTAATGCCCATTAATTGCGAGCAGTTGGAGAGACGATAGGGGAGTGCTGATGTTGCAAGGGCAAACTGTCGATGGGGACACAAGGACATCAATCATGATAGATTAGCACTAGGTGCTGCAGGTAGGAAGTTTAAATCGGCACAAGGCAAAACGAGTAAAGATCTCTGGGTTTCATGAGGGGAATAGTTGGAGCACAAAAGGCCGGCACAATTGGAGGAATGGGCGTCAGCTGAGGGGGCAAAAATGCACAGGCAGGATGAGCTACAGTGGCCTCTATAAGTCACACGTGACGTGCTGGGCTGCACCGACAGAGGGCCCGTGAAGGCGTGTGTTGTAGGAGGTGGGGTATGGGGCTACCCGGTGCGTCAGAGAGAGGTAGAGGATCATTGGTGCAGCATGTAGATACGAGGGTTATAATGAACTTAGCGATGGGCATTGGGCACACAGGCATTCACCGGGCCATTTCAGATTGCGTTTCCAAACGCAACCCAAACGCGGCTGGTGAAGAAAAGGCCAAAATTATGTTGTCTTATTTCCGATATAATTTCTCTACAGTCAGAGCACGCATGTTCTCTCCAGGGTTGATTTAAACTAACTACCTACCACCACTAACAAACTTTTACTCACTATTGATGCGATGTCTTTGAATGCATTGATTGCAAAACAAAACAGAGGTCTTTCATATGGAATTATAGAGTTGGAGCAGCAAGGAGGTTGAAAGATCATTCGTGTAGGTGAAGGAAGAGTGCCAACATGCTTTGTTCCTTTTAACTATACTAGCCAAGTAAGAATACGGGGCCATTGTGTTGTAGTTTACCAAAGGAATTTGAACTTTATAGGGTCGCGCTTCATCATCGTAACTTATGTTCACAGATGTGGATAACGGCACATAAGGAATTAGATTTGGGAATTGTACAAGTTTTACACATCAATAATGTACGACATTTAGAAGTCAAAAATGAGCAACAATGACAATTTCCAATCTGCTCTTAATCTTTGGAAGTTTGGAAGACCATGGTAGTATGATGCGTGTACAATATTCGATAACAAGGACATCATCATTTGTCTATAGTAGGAATAAAGTTTTACAGTGGACAGATAAGTGAGAAGTCAGAGATGGCAGGCAGCTTCAAGGTCTTTTATACAAATCAGATGCAATACTATTGGTAGCAACACTTGGCTTACATAATGAAGCGGAAAATCATAGTCTATAGCACTATATAATTGCCAAGCACAATGTAGATCATAGATGGGAGCATATGGCGAGATGTCTCATCTATTGGGGTGACCAGTGTGAGTTACCACACAAATAAAGTATATTTAATGCAAACAAAAAATCCTAGAACCTAAAGGGGGGCTTGCAAGTAATAAAGATGTTAGTGGTTGAAAAGAAAAAGGGAATGAACAAAGGCTTTCATTTTGAGATGAGGATGTGAAACGAACAAATGGACATATTTGTTTATCAAATGTTGATAGATGCCTTTGACCAGTGAGGTGGAAAAGGGAAAGGCGGGATATATTTTGTTGGCCTCTCTCTCTCTCTCTCCCCCCATGGGACAATGCTCAGTGTCTCTGTTTGCTACATGTGGGTCTCATCCTTTTGTCTTTCTGGGTCAAGAGTATATCACGAGATGTGTCTTTTTGTGTGTTTTGGGTTGGGTTGTCACGTGGTAAGTGTGAAGGAGAGTGTTGTTGCTCGCATTTGTGTATCAGGTCTCCCAAATGTTACGAAGGGACAGAGGCAACCGCTTCGCTAATGAGAGTGGAGGATTGGAATGCCTTGCAAGGGAGGCAGCATTGTGTGTGTGTGTGTGTGTGTGTGTGTGTGTGTTTTGATTGCGGTAAGACGTAGGATTGTCCTGGTAAAAAAGAGCAAGATTGCATAGCTTGTTATATCTTTGCAGGTAGTGGGGACTTAGTGCGTAGCAGCTATGTCCATGCATGCATTCTGTAGTTTCTCTAGTGGGGACTTAGTGCGTAGCAGCTATGTCCATGCATGTATGTAGCAGGCCTCTTTTAAGTCTCATGTTCTTGTCTCTTGCAGGCAAGATTGAGAAGGTAGCTATGTAGGTAGTGCTGATGTGTCGAGCAAAGGGGAAGGCAACAATGCACAAGCCATGGTAGGCTCCAATCTTGTGTTTTGCTCTGGGAAACGGGAGCAAGGGGTGAATATTCGACTTTAATTAATGAAAGCACAAAGGAGAGAAAGTATAACACTTGGGTACTAATACCTAGAAATTTTTCCTAGGTTTTGATTTTAATTCATGGCATTTCTTATTGATATTTTTTTCCTTGTATATAGCACTAAGCCCTACCTTCAGGTTAGTCCTATTTTGTCAACATTATGAAAGCATAAATGAGAACTTTCTACTATATTGGTTTGTCATTTTGTGTATGCCTTTCAATGAGTGGTTCCTTTTTTTTTATATGTCCATTTTATGCTTATAATAGCTATTAAAATTTGATATTCAAGTTGAGTTCATTCCTCGCTCATTTTCAACCGTTCATTCCTCGCTCGTTAAACGATGGCCCTCTCCTCGTGCAAGCTGTCTCTGAGCGAGTCTACTCCCTTCTTTCAAGCGTTGCAATGAGATTTTTGAATTTTTTAGCTCTTGCTTCAATCTCGACTTTGGTGTCCATCTCTCTGACGGGATTATTACTGAGGGTACTTTGGTAGGCGATGTGGCGGGCTGGCAGATCTTTTGTCATTGGGTTGAATATGGAAGAGTCCACTTCGAAGAAGCCTGTCATGAAAGCCTCTTCGAAGGTCTGCATGTAATGAGAGGGCAGAAGCATGACTCTTGCGTATAATACCATGATGACATTCTTGCTTGGGATTTTTGTCTCCATATTCCATCAAACGCCCTGCGTACCTTCGATAAAAACTTGCCGGGATGCTTTGTTGCTTCCATATAACTGAAAGCTGTAATGCATGTGATTAGCATTTTGGCAATCTTTACAAGCATCTAACAGGCGAGATCTGAGATCTCCTTCATCATGTTGATTACTCCTTTTAGAGTTTCAACCATGTACTGCTCGGATGGTGGGTTGTTATTGAGAGGTTTAGTGATTACTAGGTAGTTTAGCACTGCCTGTCTTTTGCTTTTCCAAATATAAAAACTGTCCCAGGATCGCCATCTGTTGATGGACAGTAAGTGGGCTCAATCCTGACATGATGGGGAGCGTTCCTGTAATAGGTTTCATCGGTTGGTCGCTGATCAAACCATTTTTTCCGCCAGAGGGGTTGATTGTCTATGATTGTCTGAATCTGAAGGGCCGTAACAAGAAACTCCCTGTCGTCCCCTTTGTTGTTTGGTGAAAGTTCGGGGAGCATCTTTTGCTGCCAGAATTTAACTTCTTGCCGCATCAATGGCACTGCGATCATCTCGTGCCCGTGATTCTTTACTACCTCATCTATAGTGATCATTAGGAGGGCAACCGATTCTAGCACCTTCAATTCATATTGCATATAAGCTTTGTGTGAAGGGTCCTTTACTTATGAGATCCAGCGTTGAGTTTCATCCCTTGTCGACTTTGAAGTGGATGTCGTGATTGGATTTGCAGATTCCTACATTCCTTTTTTTGTACTGGTAGTGGCATCTCTGTTTGATGAGCTTCAAATGTGGGTTGCTTGAATCCTTCTCCTTGCTCAAATACCCTTGGGGCCTGCTGATATTTTGTCTGATCTACTCTCAGAGTTGCTAAATCCCCTCTTGCCTCATCCAATTTCCTTTTTAATTCTTTGGTTTCCCCATCCTTGGCCTGTTGTAGGGCTCTATGACGTGTCTTCATGATCTGTCTGTCATATTTCTCTTGATTCAGGGCTTCTTTCAACTCTTTGATTTCTTGACTCAAGGAGGTAGATCTTGCAGTCGTCGTTGAGGAGGAGGGTGTCTCTTCTATGGATAGGAGCTGAGTCAGAGATCTTCTAACCACCGCATATGAGCCTTGTAGCTTCTCATTTTTTTCTCTTTCTCTGGTTAGCTCCTCCTGGAGACGTTGCTGCTCGACCTACAATGCGGAGTTCGCCTTGTTAAATTGCTGCTCTTCCTTGTAATAGTAGGCTGCATTCTCCTGTTCTCTTTGCAACTCCGATTGTGCCTGGAGTTGTGCCTTCTCTAGTGCTTCTATTTGTTGCTTTAGTTGCAAGGACTCTACTAGCGTTTTAGATGATTCTTTCTTGGTATCTTCTAACTCCAGCTCTCGAAGATTGTAAAGAGCCCTTTAACATTGAAACTGTAGCTTGATCTACTCTAAGTGAGCGTCAATGTCAAAGGATTTAATTATCTCAGCTCCTTCCTCCATGGCCGCTTGTGAGCGTGGCTATCTTTGCCTATGCTGGCCTTTTTGGCCCTGATCCGATTGTTCAGTCGCCTCAGCTTGCTTTTCTCTTTGTTTTGAATCTTCTAGAGCAACAGAGGTTGTGGCAAGTTTTTTTTGTGCGGACTCCGTTTCTTGATTCGTTTTGTGTTCCGTGTGCTTTTCCTCCGCTCCTTGTTTTGGCAAGCCTGAAATTTTTCCTTTCTCTTTTTCTGAAGTCTCTGGAAGTGCCTCAGCATCCTTGGGGAGCCAAGGTCTTGACCTTGCTGGTCATGTGTATCGTGTCGTTCCTCTCCTTGCGAGTGACTTTTCTCTTTGTTGCTTCGATTAGATTCGTCAGATGATTCGAGATTATCGACGCGTGGCTTCTTTGATTCTTCTTTTTGCCTTTGCTCCATCTTTTGCTTGAGTTCATTGTTAATGCGCTACCGCATGGAGCTGGCAATCTCCCATTTTTCTTCAGCTTCCTGCCTCTTATGTTGCTTGATCCTTTCTAAAGCCGTTGTTTGCCTGCGTAGCAGCGAAATATTTTCGGCTTCATCCTCTTATTTCTCATCATCTGCTTCTATTCCTTGGGTTTGTTTCTGATCTTGCTTTTGTTGGCGGAGCCTTTCCCTCAATGCCTGAGCTTCTTCCATTGTTCTCCTGGCATGTGTAATGGGAATAGCCTTTGCCACATGCACAACTTTCTTTTTCAAGTGTGTATATCCAAGTGTGTATGGGCTTTCGTGCTTCTCCTTCGAAGATTAGTACTCCAAAGGAGTGTCTCTTGGATGGGACCCTTCTTCCTGGCTACTCCGAGCATCCGACTTGGTCTTTTCACTGTCAAAATCCTTTAACGGTGCGCTTTGCCTCGTTTGTTTGACTTCTCGTTTTGGCCTTGTAGAAGGTCCTGCCACCGGTCTTACAACTCTTTTATATATGTGGATCAGATCTATCTGCGCTTCTGCAAGTGGTAGATCCTCGATCATCTCCAGTGCTGTCTGATACGCTATACGTGTGAGCATTGGTTCCCCGTTCATGTAAGCTTTACTCTTTGACTCCCTTTCAGGTTTGCTTCCACAATAGTGTCAAGCTAGAAGATAGTTTCCAAAGTTGCAACTGACCACCCTGTCTTCAACCAAGCCCATTGCCATTACCAAGGCCATGTACAACAAAGGTTCGGTATATCTAGGCGGCTTCTGCACCTTGAAATGTTGTGATATAAGGCGCAATGGTAGTTAAATTTTTGAGTATATCAGGTCTTGATACGTCAGCTTGTGGCCTCGTTGTTTCAAAAAGGATTTATCATTGTCTATTGCCTTTTTCTTTTGCAAGAGATTGTGCGTCCCTTGAGGCCGTTGGAGGGATTTATTGATAATTTTTGATGTGATCTTTACCTTGACAACTACCCCATCCTTGTCCGTCAGAGTTGCTTCCCTATCGTACTGAATTGAACTTATGAGGTCATGAGCCGTACTGTTGAGAGAGAAAGAGAGAGCACAGAAATAGAACCCCAAAGTGTATAGAATACACACATGAGATGATGTATATATAGAGGGAACCTGGGTGCCATCTATAGAGAAGCCATATATTGAGTAGATTCACATATAAGCTCAACACCCCCGCTCAAATAAGGGTCCCTAACTGTGGATGAAAAAACCCTTGGGGGATCAAGGGAAAAACCCACAGCTCTATATACACCCACCGTTATATTATAAAAATCATTGAATATACAAATGTTCATGAGGAGCTACATCACTCCTTTTTCAATGAATATTTTATGAGGAGCTACATCACTTCTTTTACAATGAATGTTTTATGAGGAGTTACATTACTCCTATCCTATCAAATACAATAATGAATACAAAGGTTCAATAAAGAGGTGTAAAGGCTATCGATTAGCTCGTAATCAGAAGTGTCTCCATGAATCTGCTATGTATCTTGTCATCACTATCGTATCACCAAACATATCTTCATGTTGTCATCAATATGACATCACCAAACATATCTTCATAAATCTTTTATTGTCACCAAGTTCGTCTTCATAAAATCAATTCTTTGATGAATCCTACATAGATCATAGACTCAAAAAAAACACAGTCATGAAAATTATTAGCATCGTTAGTGAAATAATTTACGTTCACAATGCCATAAGAGATGGTTCACGACGCCACTCTTTTGACGACATATATACGCACGAAAACATATGGTACATAGAGTATGAACGTAAAAGTACAAGATGCGTGTTTACGTGATGCAAATGATATGTGTATATGCTACATAAAACAACATTTATCAACGTAGTGATCAATGAATATCATCAAATTATTAACAAAACATCATCATTGTATCAATAAAAATGAATAAATCATCATGGTATCAACGAAAAGCGTCATGATATCACCGAAAATAATCATTGTATCAACGAAACAACATCATGGCATCACCGAGAATAACCATGGTATCAACGAAACAACATCATGGTATCACCGAGAATAACCATGGTATCAATGAAACAACATCATGGTATCACCGAGAATAATCATGGTATCAATGAAACAACATCATGGTATCACCGAGAATAACCATGGTATCAACGAAACAGCATCATGGTATCAACAAAAATCACCATGGAATTAACGAAATATCATCATGGAATCACCGAGAATAATCATGGTATCAACGAAACATCATCATGGCATCATCGAGAATAACCATGGTATCAATGAAATATCATCATGGTATCAACAAAAATCACCATGACCAAAGTACTAACAAGACATCATCATGGTACCATCAAAATCACTATGGTATCAACGAGAAATTATCAATAAAACGACGAAACTATATCTCTAAAAGAATAATTATACGAGAATCAATGAACGAGTATATCATATAACAAAAGATCATGTACCAACAGTAGCTCGATAGAATTTGGACGATCATCAACTGCTCGACTGAATCGGAACGATATGTAATTGGCTTCTGCAGCAAAGCTACATCAGTAACAAATATATGATTGATGAAGAAAAAATATAATTGAGAAGTTTTCAATTATGAGAAAAATCAAAAGCAAAAAGTAAAATTTTGCTTTTCAAACATATTCGCAGTCCAAGACGATAACTCAAAATCGGTGCAGAATTTGGAGAAACTTTCTTCTGCAAAGTTATAGACCACATCGATTACGATGGCTTAAGCAAATAGTTTCTCATCGATTCCGATGCCTGTAGCGGCTAGTTCCTTCTGCAAAGTTGTAGACCACATCGATTCCGGTCCCTTTCACGGGTAGTTTCTGCAAAATTGTTTTCAATTATAGCAGAAAAATCAAAAACATAACACGAAACTTGCTTTTCGAACATGTACGCAATCCGCGAACGATAACTCAAAATTGGTGCAGAATTTGAAAAAACTTCCTTCTGCAAAGTTGTAGACCACGTTGATTCCGATCCCTCACCAATGTAGTTTTTGCAAAATCGTTTTGAATCAGGAGAAAACTCAAAAACAAAGTGGAAGTTGCTTTTCGAGTATGTACGCAATCCGCGAACGATAACTCAAAATCGATGCAGAATTTGAAAAAACTTCTTTCTGCAAAGTTGTAGACCACATCGATTCCGATTGATTTGGAGAGTAGTTTCTGCAAAATCGTTTTGAATTAGCAGAAAAAAAAAGCGAAAGTTGCTTTTTAGGCATGTACGCAGTCCGCGAACGATAACTCAAAATTGGTGAAGAATTTGAAAAAATTTCCTTCTGCAAAGTTTTGGATCAGGAGAAAAATCGAAAACAAAAACGTACTGCTCTGATACCATGTTGCGAGAGAAAGAGAGAGCACAGAAATAGAACCCCAAAGTGTATAGAATACACACATGAGATGATGTATATATAGAGGGGACCTGGGTGCCATATATAGAGAAGCCATATATTGAGTAGCTTCACATATAAGCTCAACACGTACCCCAAGGAGGCAATCGTAAGAATTTGTCTAGCTGTAGGAACCTGCCCCCTACTTGCACTTCTGGCTTTTGGTGCAAAGTCCACATTTCCTGTGGAAAGATTGTGGCCTTGACTATTTCTCCGTCTGCTACCTAAAACCTTCCGATGAAGATGCATGTTAGCCGAAATGGATTCAAGTATCTGTTCAATGAGGTGAGATTTCTCATTCGACGAGATATAGGTTATCTCATAGGGTGCCGCGTTCCACTCCCTTTGTGCTTTCCTTCGAGGCATCCTATTGTCAATTCTAGCATTAAAAATAGGTTTTAGCAGATGATGAGAACTGTCGAAAAGTGTAAACTCGACCATAGAATGAAAAATAAGCATAACTTTGTCAAGACTACTCCAAATTTGACCCAATTTCACCAGTGCATCTAGGATTACTATAGGCACAAGATTGTAATGTAACAGATGAATTTTAGCAAAAAGGAACATGGATCGCGATCCATGTTGGGATGCATTTTGAAATTCTAACTTTGGGAAGTTATTCCTGGGCATATGGGGATGCTACTGAGCAATTTTCTCTGGGTTTATGGTTGAAGGTACATGGATCGCGGTCCATGTTGGGCAACATTTTGGAAATCTAATGATATTATCTAATAGGGTTCATCTAGATTATGCCTTGGTCCAAAATTTTTGGGATTTGGATCATTGGTTTGACACTTGGGCTAAATTTTGGAAACCTTTTGCAGAATTAGAGGTTGTTGGCATTTTGAAGTGGATTTTGGGATTCAAATGGCTTGAAACTCCATAGCTTGGCTTTCTTGAACATACTGAATCAAATGGCATGGTTTTTACTTATATTGGGCAGAAAGGTACACGGATCGCGATCCATGTTGGACAGAATTTTGATACAGTTCTTGTGCACATTTGTTCCTATAGGTTTTCCTAGTAGACTGGTGAAATATTTTGAGCTTTGGACATGATTTTCTTTAGTTAGTCCCCCTTTTCCAGTTTATGGCCATGTTTTTTCCGTTTTGACCATATTTGTTTTTGGCAACCATTTTTGGACTCATGTTTTGTGTGAGATCTATCATTGTTTTGATTTTTGATGATTTCGGTATGTAGTTCATAGCTTTGCCTAGATGCTTGGCAAATTCTACCAGACATTGAATCCTTTTGAGAAGACAAATTGAATCCTGCAACTTTCACCATTTTGCAAGTAAACCTTAGCTTATTTTTAAGATGATTCTTGGGATGTCCATGATTTTTATGGCATCTTGTGCAAGGTGGAAAAGAAGTCTATTGTGTGTGTAAGTGCATGATAGCCTCTCAGAACATCATATCTTCCTTTCATTTTACATAAGTTATGATCAAGTGCATGGCCAATGGATAGTTGTGAACCGGGATTTATCTAATGACATGAATAATGTGTTGAAGATGCTCGGTGTGGTGCAAACCTAACCTGGTAATACTTCTTAGCATTTGAGGTAATTTCACACTATGACAAGTAAAGTGCATGAGAATCATTGGAGTTTACTTGGAGAATGAGGTTGACATCAACCTGCCTCTCAAATTTCTCAGCATTCAAGGTAATGTCACACTATGATAAGTGCAAGAGGATCAGGAGAATGAGGTTGACCTCAACCTCCCTCTAAAATTTCTTTTCTAGTGAAACATGTGAAAGGTAATATGTTTTGCAAGTACACATTTCTATTTAATCTATTCCTTCCCCATACATCATTGCCACAATATTTTGGTCTAATCTATATGCTGGATTAACTTTGTTGTATATATTCCTCAAAGAAAGGAGAAGAAGATATATGTGCTATCAAAATTGCAAACCTGAATAATGGATATTTACTTCCAAACAATCCCATAGATCTCGTGTACTCATTTGCAAGATAAAAAAGCTTGCGCTTAATGTCCAATCCAATAACTTTGGCTCCAATGAGAACTCTTTGCACCAAAGATTGAATTTAGTTTCTATTCATAGTAGACACAATATTTGCCAACAAATGACCAAAAAGAGAACATTTACTTTTCATTGTAAGCTAGAAGTAAATCCGTGGCCGTGCCCATGTTGATGGAGTGAAACCAATCAATGACATCAATCAAGGAGGTAGACTCCTCGGTTAGAACCGTTGAGAGCTATTCATGTAGTATAGAAACTTTGAATTGATGATTCCATGAGAGGTTAGAGACCAGCATGCTGCGAGTAGAGAAAAAATGATGAGGTGACTAAACGTTTTGAATAAAAAAACACTCTTTGCAAACAAATTTCACATACCATAGATTAAAATTTATAATTTGGTCTATCAACTCCATGGCACCATCCTGTAGTATGGTAATCTCTTGAGGACCAAAGGAAAAGTACAAAATGTGTCCCCATACAAAAAGGGCAATGTCAAAATGGAAGCCAAGGAAGAGTGTGTGTTCATTACTTACAATGAGTAATACATCTTCCATTAGTGATAACCGCAAGTTTCACTTGAACATTAATCTAAGCCAACCAACTCTTACTTGGAACTGTTCCGGGTTCAACTCTCGGCAGGGCCCTTTTCATACCTTTTTGGCCAACTCCCAATTATAGCGGGGCAAAGTTCCTTCCTTGTCATTTATTTTGTTTTGCGTGTGTAAATTGAAGTTTTACTACTTGATGAGTAAATAGAATCCACGTGGAGGCTCCCTTTCTCACTAAAATAAAATCTCTTCTTTGCACAAGCGATGTTTTTCAGAGCAAAAGAAAAAACATCAGATACTCAAAGCCTACACAATACGCAAGAGCACCGTGGAGCAGTGTATCCAGTGAATTGATTGCACCTTGGTCAGAAGATAAGAGCACGAGGAGGAGGTTGGCCCAAGAGACAAAAATTTGTAGCTCTATCCCTCGCTCTCGATTGCAACATTAGACCAAACTACGTAGTAGCCATTTGTTGTAAAGTGTGTTGCAATTCTAGAGTAACATGGGACGAATTGACAGTCTGAGATAGTCTCTCAACATGGGAAATAGGGAAAAGAAGCTCTATCTTGTTTTCTATGTGTTTCTCTCTCCACTTCACATGTGCTTGCATCTTGAAGGCATTGGTGTTATGAAAGATGTTAATATAAGAAAACAGATTATGATGAGAATGTTAGTCAGGAGCTGTTGAACAAAAAATGCAGTTGTTCACAATAATTCGGTCCACATGTATATATTAATTTTTGTGTATTTATAAAAACACAACTAAGTTTCTTGTACACGATGGGTTCCCTTGGAATGCATTTATTTGCAAGACGTGTTACAAAGAGGAAGGCAGAGATGCTCTAGCTTGCATTAACTAGATGCAAAGAGAAGGTCTTGTCCAAATGCATTCATCTATGCTTGCACCTTCACATGGGTGGGAAGAGTCACTTGAGATTGCTAATCATTGGTTGTTCGAGATAGATGCGATGCTTTGAATGATTTGTATGCCCAATATTGTGCCCTCATAAAAAGATAGAAAATCAAATTAAGTCATACTAGGCCAAGCAGTATGTGAAATCGCCATCCTTGAGCACATAAATTAATTATCCATTCTTAGAATACTCTAAGAGCCATTGTCATCAATTATCCATTCTTAGAATACTCTAAGAGCCATTGTCCATGGAGGGGATTCAAGATGCGTCTGGTGGTGTTGCGCACAAACATTACAAGACATGAACTCAAATTTAAGCCTCTTAGTTTTTGGAAAAATGAGCATTGGTTGCTCCTCACGCCCCCTGCTACTACGACGGTTGACCTCCACATGGATGGATTCAAGATGACTCTGGTGGTGGTGCGCACAAACATTACAAGACATGAACTCAAATTGAAGCCTCTTAGTTTTGGGAAAATGAGCATTGTTTGCTCCTCACGCCCCCTGCTACAACGGTTGACCTCCACAACAATGTGATAGATATTCCAGAAATGACATAGCACCACCTCAAGTAGTAGTATATTCTTGGGCTTATTAGCCTTGTTTGAATTCTTAGCCTCTCAAACATCGACGAGGAGGCTCTCTTTCTCACTAAAATAAAATCTCTTCTTTGCACAAGCGATGCTTTTCAGAGCAAGAGAAAAAACATCAAATACTCAAAGCCTACACAACCCTATACGCAAGAGCACCGTGGAGCACTGGATCCATTGAATCGATTGCACCTTGGTCACAAGATAAGAGCACGAGGAGTAGGTTGGCACAAGAGGCATGAACTTACAAGACATGAACCTAGATTCAAGCCTCTTAGTTCTAGGGAGAGAATGTCATGCTAAAAAGGAGGAGAATGTAACTATAACAAGTGTTCATAATTTTGCGAATTTCTCTTATTATTTATAATTTTTAAAAATACCTCCAAATATTTTCACAATTTATTGTAGAATGCAAAATGTGTGAACACCCTAGGATCTTGGAACCTAGAGAAAACTTGCAATATGAGAGAGAATCAATGCTAACATATAATCACATGCGCTAACACTAACCACACCTACATTGTGGACAGAGAAAGAAAGGGTAGGAAGACATAGCCTTCACACATTGTGGCGAATGATGTAGTCAGGAGAGATTAATTAAATTGTGATTAGAGATCTAGAATGTAATCAACTTCACTTGTATAGAATGAATACAAAGTAAAACTAATAAGAGAAAAAGTGAGTTTTATTAATGAGAATCAAGAGTTACCGAGTCATTGAGAACCTAAGAATGTCATGGCCACCATATCTACACAGATCATTTCTCACCAAAAATGCTTTTCTCTTCGCTTAAGGATTTTCTATAGGCATGGACTCCAAGCTACTATACACTACAATTGAATTAAGTCCCTAGCCTATGGTCTAATACAAATTGGAACTTCAAATGATCCCACAATCCTATACAATATACATTAGAAAAAAATTGGACTCAAATTTGGTCTTGTTAGCTCTAGAGGGAGAATGATGCACGACCAATGGATGGTGGGCTACCATAACAATAGCATTCAAAAACTTTGATTTTCACAATGGTCGATGGCTTTCCACCTCCATTACCGTTGTAAGCTAGGTTCTCTTAGACAATGAAGAAAAAGCACAAGGGATATGAGTTTGTGAAAAGTTACAAAGGTAGGGTAAAAGACTTTCCCTTATCACAAACGGGCAATAGTCAAGCAAATGCTCATTGAACACACATATATGTACTCTGAGCTATGTCTACAAGCAACACCAATAGGGTTTCCAGCTAATCAACCAAATTGTGCGTTTGTTAATTCCCACAAGAGTTTTTTATGTTCACTCTTGTATTGTGTGATTAATTTGACTATTGAAAACATCTATCTCTTGGACAATGACAACTGGTAGCCGGTGGAATGCATAATGGGAATCTTTGATGCATTCCATTCAGTGGTGGGTGCGCTTCTCTACAGAACTAGCACTAGAAAGGGTTGACTAAAAGACAGACATTTTTATATGACCACTTTTACAATGCTCCTCATTCTGCAATTAGCTTTGATGCATAATGGACATCTTTGATGCATTCCATTCATTGGTGGGGGGGCTTCTCTACAGCACTAGCACTAGAAAGGGTTGATTGAAAGGGGGGTATTTTTCTACAACTAGTTTTATAGTGCTCCTCATTCGGTAGTTGGTTTTGGCACACTTTGATGTCCCCACTTCCTCCAACGGAAAGTCTTGAGCGACCAGTCCCTACCTCTTCAAACTAAAGCTCCATCAAGAAATGCACAAGTGAAGTTAAGACTTAAAGCTCGGTTAGAACCGTTGAGAGCTATTGACCTGATAGTGTGAAATTACCTCAAATTCTAAGAAGTATTACCAGGTTAGGTATGCACAATACCAAGGGTGCTATTTCTTGATGGAGCTTTAGTTTGAAGAGGTAGGTTAGAACCGTTGAGAGCTATTCATGTAGCATAGAAACTTCGAATTGATGATTCCATGAGAGGTTAGAGACCAACATGCTGCGAGTAGAGGAAAAATGATGAGGTGACTAAACGTGTTTGAATAAAAAAACACTCTTTGAAAACGAATTTCACATACCATAGATTGAAATTTATAATTTGGTCTATCAACTCCATGGAACCATCTTGCAGTATGATAATCTCTTGAGGCCCAAAGGAAAAGTACAAAATGTGTCCCCATACAAAAAGGGCAACGTCAAAACGAAAGACAAAACCATCTCACCCTCATTCAGCTTAGTGTAGGGCTCTTCATCTTTTGGTTCTTCGACCCATTCCACATTCAATTCATGCCATAACATTAGGGCCAAAAATGACTCAAAAAGGGTTGTGTAAGGAATTAGTTAACTTACTAATTAGCAAAGCAGTTTACGGTCAAAATGGCTCTAAATTTGGCCGTTTTGGTCATTTAAAGCATATCTATGCAATCTAAATCGTATCTAGGTACATATCTCTAAATATTCAAAAAGATATCATTTTATTCACATTCCTTTGCGGATCACCTCGAAATTTGTTCTCATTTACTTCACTTGGCGGCCAATAGTTGTTTCCACTTTTGAATCACTGAATCTCTCTTTTTTCTCTCTGACCTTTCACGACCTTTCTCTTCTTTTTTGATGCACCTTGTTCTGCTACTATGTTATCTCCATTATACTTTTTGTGCATTCATTAATTACAATGAGTAATACATCTTCCATTAGTGATAACCGCAAGTTTCACTTGAACATTAAGCTAAGCCAAGAATATGCTACTACACGGAGTGTCTATCAAAGACTAGTTACAACTAAAAATGAAGCACCACAACTTTGCAACGAGGGAAAGAAACACATTGATCTATGGACAGAATATGGGAGCTTGTATCCACCGAATCCTAGCACTGGAAGGTATCCATCTTTTCACACACCTCATGATTTGATGAGATTTGTTGGAGATGGGGTTGATGGCTTACTAGGATATAGTTCTAGGCTATCATATTTACACATTGATCAAACACATTACATTCAATATCTCAAAACTGCTTTTTTTTTTTAATGCAACAAAAATTTCAGAACTTGAAAATCAAATAGCATCTCTAAAACAAGAAAATCATCAGCTTCAGACTTTAAAAGAAACTCCAATAGGATTAAGAGCACAAGTAAAACGAATGAGAGATGTAGTAAAATTACGAGAAGGTTATGGACAAAGAAAAAAAAGGTTAAAAATTACTAGAGAACATGTGACAAGCAGCCTTTTAGGATTTGATATGTCGAATACTCAAGAAAGGGTGAAAATTTTGAATGAGGTAATGAACAAAAGTTTGTTTATTGGTCCAGCCTTCTCAAATGCAAGAATTTTGTGATATAGTAGGGGTGATTAGAAGGGGTTACGGGGCCATCTCCTAAACCTGGAAAATAGTACCCAAAAATTTTGGAGAGTACTATCATATAGAAGGAACAATGCCATACTAAAATAGAAAAAAAAATCTTTTGAGAATAATGTTTTTAATAACATTTAGATGATTATAAAAAGAGTTCAATCTGTTATGGTGAGATACTATAACATGCGAGAAGTAGATTATGAAGGAAAACTTATATTTGTTATGAAATTGGATGAAGCTCAAATTTAAAAAATATCAAAAAATGGAAAGAGTATCCATGTCCCTAATGAATAGAGCATTGGATTATAGCCACGATAAGCTTGATTCCCCATACCACAAAACTCAATAAAATACCATTCAAAAATCAAGATACATTGCAATGGCTCTTTTTGCAAACCGATATCCCTTTTGTTATACAGGACCAAAATGCAGGTGAAAAACTCCGTGTAGATGGCATGGGTGACTTTATTGTAGAATGGCACTTGAGTGCCGACCTAAAAGCACTGAAGTGTATGTCTGGTATATGTGGAGGTCCAAATACTAAGTATCCATGTTTGTATCGCACGGCAAGCACTAGAGCAAAAGGATGGCTTGTAGAACACGAGGTTAGAAAACCACCATCAAGAAATAGTGTGAACGTCATCGACTACCAATTGTCTTCTATGATTTGGGATCCAATTCTAACAATAGATTTTAAAAATATACATACATGTACAATGCATGCAGAGATTAGAATCTTGGATAAACTGCGACTCCATCTTGATTATGCATATTCTATTAAGCCACGTAAACTTGAAGACGAGTGCATAGAAAAATGCAAGGCTTTGCTCTCCTGAATGGGTTTTCATTGTGTTCAAGTGCATCTAAAAAATGATCCTACTCTTTCAAAAGGAACGGGTGATGTTTTGCGAGATATTTCAATGGGTGGAGCAAAAGCCAGAAGATTTTTGAGAAACCATGACAAAAAACAAGTTGACGCTATGTGGAACTACTGGAAGGATATTTGTGTAATAACCACCAATGTCAAAAGTAGACCTGATGTAGCCAACAGACGCATGGAAGTGTGAAAGAATCTTGAAATTTTTTTGATAGTTTTGAGACAACAAGTTATCTCTACTACTTATGTAGATGACTTTAAGAAGACAATAAATCTTATAATAACTGCTATCACAGATTCTTGGGGAGAAAAAGACATCATATATTACTTGGTGAGTATTCAATTACTTTTTAAAGTGTGGATCATAGTATTTTACATTGCATCCTATGAGTTCAACTAGACTTTTTTAAAATGTTTTTAGCATATTCTGTACCTGCATGGACCATATTTTTCAAAACAAGGACCCCTTGCAACATGGAATACTCAGGGATGGAAAAATCTCAATATCAAGCGCGGACTTCATTTTTCACATGTACAAGCAACCGAGGGGGACAAAGAAGGAGCAATGCACTAAAGGAATTATTCAATTGGTTCTATAGGAGGCAATTACAATGGATGAGGTCAAACAACCATGCTGCTCAACCACAAATGGAGATTAATGCTTCACTTTGAAACTTTGTACCGAGTCTTTCTAAAGAGATCCAAATTCAAAAAATATATTTTTACGCAAAATATTATCAATTTTACATCAGTTTTTGAATAATTTTTTTATCACTAGGCATGTGACCCCTATATCTCAAAACATTTCTTCTTTTATAGCCCCCAAGAAGGTTGACATTTGTCTCCTCAGCTGGCTGCTACATAGCTAGAGTAGCAAAGAAACTATCTTGCTCTTGAGGCATTAAATCTTGCAGCATACCCAGATATTCTAAGTGTTGCAGCTCTCTCAAGTAGCATGATCTTGTTTGCATTGATTTGAAGGGGAATGTACCCCAAAAACAGTGACAATATCTTCAAGGAAAATATTGGCAACTTGGGATCTTCAAAATACTTCATGTGAAAAGCACAGAAGGTGGCACTATCCAATCTAGGCATGTAGTGCATGAGAGAGGAGGCATCCCTTCTTGAAATGCCCTGTATTGCTTTCTCTCTCGAGCCTTTAGCTCTCCGGGCCAAGAAAATTGTCTTTTTCAAGGAGTTCAATCTGCATAACAAGAAATAATGAGTAATTAAAACAAACTTGAAAAAAAAGGAAGGTTTTAGGAAGGGAGATTAAGGTGAAATTGAATCTACCTTTTGCAACTCATCCTCGGCAATGAATTTTTCTTGAAGGAGATTGGGTGATCCAATCATCTCTCTAATGTCAATGCCCTTTTCTACTTCCTTTAGATTAAAGTCTCTCCCAAAATATTGGATGCCAAGCTCAACAAGTCTCTTCTCAAAATCCTCATCTTTGATCAACAAGTGTCAAGAACTCCTCTGTTGACTCTTCTTCTGTGTCAATGAACTCATTGGAGACCTCAGGAGCTTCAAAAATGGTTGCAATATAGTAGTCTTCCATGATATTAAGCAGACATTCAATATGATGGAGATGGATATAGTCTTTTCCTTTGATATAGAAGTAGGGAAGGTTTGGAATAGTAAGCGAGGCCTCAAACACCTCTATCTCCTCTATGACAATACTAGCTCTAAATTGAGCCACATCAAAATTTGAACTCTCCTGAGACTCTCCTGCTCCTCAGCTGCAGCATCATTTTCCTCTTTCTCTAGAATTTCACTTTTCTCAAGCTGCAAGACTGTGGAAACATTTGTATTTGTTCCCTCTTTGTATGTATCTTTCACTTCATCACCTTTGCCTTGCATATCAACTTTAAGGAACAAAAAGAAAAGAAAGGCAACTTCTTTTGGAACAAAGTTTCAAGGCTTTGAATATACATGATAAGAAATGGTCGGTGGACAAATAAATAAAGTCTTCTTAGAAAATCTTCCTAATCTCCTTGTTACTTTGCCTTTCTCAATTGAGTTGGTTGTAAATTCATCTAGATGACAATAAGTCTTGCCATCCAACACCAAGCACTTACCCTCAATTTCCTCTTCAAACTCTTTGAATTCCTCTGACAAAAAGTCCTTCAATTTATCTAGCATAACTGCAAGATCAAACATGTGTTGATGTATACTTCCATGTCACCACCATCCATGATAGCAACCAAGAGCTTCTTAGTTGGGCTCTCCTCTAAGATCTCTTCATGACCTTCACTCATGATTTGGTTGCAAAAAAGTTAAGGGCAAGGAAGCAAGACCCGAATGGAGCGATAGGGGTAAGAGCAAGATCTTGCTAAACCCTCCTTTTGCGTTGCGTGCAAAGGGTTTAGGATGTGTCAACCAAATCCGAACGGAGCGATAGAGGCACGAGGCAGACTCTGTTAGCTATGGCAGGTGTCTGCCTCATGCCTCTATCGCACACCCGTACAATGAGATATTGAAGAGTTAGAAGCTTTGAGAACACCCCCTTTCACGTGCTTTGTGTTATCTCATCTTATTTGCTCGAGGGACGAGATAGCGATTAGTTTCAACCTTTGGAAATACCTACTTTCACGTCTTGTGGGATTTTCTCTCTAATTGACTACTTTATTCTCAGCTACCCGCACGACACGATGATGAGAAGTACTAGACTTTCGGAGCACCTCTTATCGCGTCTTGTGGTATTTTTTTCACCTTCCCGCATGGCACAATAGCGAGTTGTTCCAGACTTTAGTAATACCTCTTATCGTGTTGTTTGGATATTGTTGAAACATGTGATCTTTTCATTACGAGACGATAGCGTGCTTTTTGGAGAGTCTCTTGTGCCTCCTATAGCACTTTTTGACTATCAAACGACAAGGACAAAGAAAATTGCAGGAAAAGTATACCAAGCTCCGAAAGATTCAGAGAAAGATGATGATGACAACCAAGAAGAATTAGTCAATCTAGAGGTTGGAAAGAAAGAAGGGAAACCACTTACAAAACCTCGCCAGAGACATAATGCTAGGAAGAGAATGGATTATCATATCAAATCTCTAAGGGAGATAAGGAAAGCACAGAAGTCTACTTGTCTTCTTATTCCAAGGCTACCCTTCATGAGAGTTTTCAAAGATATATCAGATAGAATTGTGAGCATGATGAAAATCAAAACTTTTGTTTTAGTAAGGTGGAAATCTCAAGACTTGATGTGCCTTCAAGAGGCTACTGAGGATTTTCTAATAGACTTTACGAATGATAGCTACATTGCAGCTGCATTTTCTCATAGGGTCACACTGATGAGCAAAGATTTTTTTCTTGTGTCAAGGTTGAGGTACAAGTTTGATCAAACTCTTGAGCCTATTCCTAGTGAGGATCTTAGGGCCTTTCAAATTTTAAATATCCCCCCTTCTAGGCAGCAAAAGAACTCAGGGGTTGTCATTGAATATGTTACACATCAATATGAGACAAGAAAGGCCCAGGATATCAAAGTAGGCAAGGACGTTGAGAAGAAGCAAGACATGATGTCAAAATTTGCTATCCTTACAAAGCAAGCAGAAATTTTAAGAGCATCCAACTCTCTCCTTTATGAAAAAGTTATAGGCCAAATGGTAGTGGATGTCTCCATGTGTGGAGATGATGAAGTGAACTGTGACATATTCCCTCAAGACACAAGTATTCTTGTAAAGCCCAACATCGAGCTTCGTGAGACTGTGCTCTTTATGTATCTCAGGTATGTGTTGCCACTTTGCTAATTATTAGTGCATGTGCGCCTACAAGGGCCTCATTGGGGGATGTGTTTCTTTGACTTCAGGTGTCTTATGAGGGATCTTCTAGAGGCTATAGCTATGAAAATTTCCATACTTTATCCTCTAGTGACACAGTGCCTATTTAACAAGCAAGGAAGTCTTTCAAGTTTTTTTGAATATTTTGACATGCTCACCTGCATTTACATAATATACCCCTATGTTGAAGGGTAAGTCTTAACTCCTAACAATTTATAATATTCTCTTGTATTCCTATCTAATTGTTATTTTTCTGTAGAGGGCATTGGAGTCTTATTATCTTCAATCTTGTGGAGAAGATATTATATTCATGAATTCGTTGTCAAGTATCCATGGGAGAAGTAAAATGTAATTATGAAGTATGATCTATGCTTGATGGCCCATTGTTTTCTACTAGTAGCGTTTTGATTGATGTCTTCTTGCAGTGCTGCCAAACTTATCGTTGGTCACGTGAGTACCACAAATAAGTATTACAATATAGAAGGTTTTAAGTACTACAATCAAAAAGTGCCTCCTATAGCACTTTTTGACTATCAAACAGCAAGGATAAAGAAAACTGCAAGAAAAGTATACCAAGCTCCGAAGGATTCAGAGAAAGATGATGACGACAACCAAGAAGAATTAGTCAATCCAGAGGTTGGAAAGAAAGAAGGGAAACCACCTACAAAACCTCGCCAGAGACCTACTTCTAGGAAGAGAATGAATTATCAAGTCAAATCTCTAAGGGAGATAAGGAAAGCACAAAAGTCTACTTGTCTTCTTATTCCAAGGCTACCCTTCATGAGAGTTTTCAAAGAGATATCAGATAGAACTGTGAGCATGATGAAAATGAAAACTTTTGTTTTAGTAAGGAGGCAATCTCAAGCCTTGATGTGCCTTCAGGAGGCTACTGAGGATTTCCTAATAGACTTTATGAATGATAGCTACATTGCAGCTGCATTTGCTCACAGGGTCACACTGATGAGCAAAGATTTTGTACTTGTGTCAAGGCTGAGGTACAAGTTTGATCAAACTCTTGAGCCTATTCCTAGTGAGGATCTTAGGGCCTTTCAAATTTTAAACACCCCTCCTTCCATGCAGCAGAAAGACTCAGGGGTTGTCATTGAAGATGTTACGCATCAATATGAAACAAGAATGGCCCAGGATATCAAAGCAGGCAAGAAGGTTGAGAGGGAGCAAGACATGATGTCAGAATTTGCTATCCTTACAGAGAAAGAAAAATTTTTAAGAGCATCCAACTCTCTCCTTTATGAAAAAGTTACAGGCCAACAAGGGCCTCATTGGGATATGTGTTTCTTTTACTTCATGTGTCTTATGAGGTATCTTCAAGAGGCTATAGCTATGAAAATTTCCATACTTGATCCTCTAGTGACACAATTCCTATTTAACAAGCAAGGAACTCTTTCAAGTTTTTTTGAAGATTTTGACATGCTGACCTGCAATTACATAATATACCCCTATGTTGAACGGTAAGTCTTAACTCCTAACAATTTATAATATTATGTGGTATTCCTAGCTAATTGTTATTTTTTTGTAGAGGGCATTGAAGTCTTATTATCTTCAATCTTTTGGAGAAAGATATTATATTTATGAATTCATTGTCAAGTATTAATGGGAGAAGTAAACTGTAAGTGTGAAGTATGATCTATGCTTGATGGCCCATTGTTTTCTACTAGTAGCGTTTTGATTGATGTCTTCTTGCAGTGCTGTCAAACTTATTGTTGGTCACCTGAGTACCACAAATAAGTATTACAATATAGAAGGTTTTAAGCACTACAATCAAAAATTGCCTTTACAAACATACTCAATATCTTGTGGATGGAGAGTGCTTGCCAATGCATGGAGATATCTTGAGTCAAGGTGCAGGATGACTACACTCACTGTAAGTGTGCATCTCATGTTCCATTGATTTGTTTTGACTTCTTAACTTATATATGTACTCATGTTTTTTATTTTCTTTTTCAATTTGCTGCAGTTGCATGAATATCCAGAGTCTTGGGTCACGTGGCTAACAGAGAAGGTTGTTTCTTTGGTTTTGGAAAGATTAAAAAACCCAAAAGATCCAGACTCTCCTATGGCACCAACTACAGATGAAATAGAGTGTCCTTTGCCACCAAAGAAAGATAGATCCACCAAGGGTTTGGATGCAAATAAAAGGGATCACAAGAAGAAGAGCCTTGCAAAGAAGATCCCTTCAAAGAAGAGGCCTACAAAGAAGAAGAGCCCTACCAAAGAAAAGCAGATACAAAGGGCCATCCATTCCACTCACAATTGAAATTCAAGGTTCAAAAGCATTGTTTAGCTAAGAAAAGTAAAGCACCTAGATCACCTTTCAAACTATCATTTATGTAGCCAAAGAAGGTTGCCAAGTCACCCAAGACAACCACTCCTCAGGAGCACAAAGCACCAACCCCTACCAACTCCCCCGTGCCAAGCCCTGAGGAGCCCAAGTCACCACCACCCCCTCCTGAACTAACTTCACCCCCTCCTAAAGACAAAAGAAAAAGGGTCTCTAAGGATGCAGAATCCTCTCAATCAAAAAGAAAAGTGGATTTTCATGATTGATTACTCCACAAAAGTTATGTACACTTTTGTTCACTTTGTCCATATGAACATATACCCTTTGGTGGTTCATAATTTTGTACTCCAAATACTTAATACCAACTATTTGATTCTTAAATGTGTATCATGGTGTCATGCTAGTTTAAAACAACATAAATAGTGATCACAACAAGGTAGAAAGACAAATATATTAGCAAAGTGCAATGATTACAACATTGAACTTGTTTTTCCAAGTCCTTGCAACAAGTGGCTCAAATACAAATCTTTTCGGAGGAAGGCATGTGATGGAAGAGGTTGAATTCTCCATCCTTGTGCTCACCTAAATTCCATCCACTTTGAATCTATACTCGGGATATGTTCATCAAGAAACTCAAGATATTCTCTAACATCCTGCAGTCTCCAATTTGTTGTTACTATAAGGCTTCTATGCTCACTGTGTGGATGGACTATGACCTTTATTTCATACTGTGGACAATTTTCCTCAGATTCAAGAGGAACCCAACTACATAATTTGCTTCTCCATCTCCTATAGTCATAGCCCAGAACTAATGATTGATGATATAGTTGATATGAGATAGACATAGAATTTGGGCTTACTCTACAACTAATATTATCACCAATATGGAAAGTTTCTTTGATGTTCCATCCGTCTCCAAGTACATTATCCAATTCAATCATAGAAAGTCTTCTATTAAGCCACATCGTCTTTGTCCTCTGCAAGTCCATTGTTTTGAAACATGCCACAAAGACATGTATAGGCAAGAACCATTGAACTTTAATCCTTCTTGATATCCTGCTCGGAGACATAGCTTTAAGGATGTCTTCTCTGATCTTGGATTTGAAGCTTGATATAATACATGCATCAAGAGCTTCCCAATCAAGTGAACTTATGGTGGGAACGGGTAACAGATGTAGTTCTCCATATGCACCTTCTCATGATGGAACCTTGTGTTCTACAAAATAGACAAACAAATCCATTGTTTTGTGAAAAGAAGGTGGCTTGTCAGCATACATAGAATCTACAATCCCTTTATGCATTGCTTTGAACGTCCCACTTAGACTCTCCACAAGCTGCCATTCCACAGCTGTTGAAGGAAATATATCTGGAATGGAATCAAAAAATGAGAAAAAACAATGGGAGAATGAAAAATTCATTGTATCAAATAGAATTAGTATATTTTTACTTACAGTAAGAATGTAGTGTGGGATGTCCGTCCAAGTCTAACACCATATCCTTGGCCATGTACACATGCTAAACCTTAGCTAGCCAGCCATTGTCGGTTACTTTGAAAGCAAGAACACGACCTTTACAATGGTTTTTTATTTATCATGTTTGGTTCTCTTCACTATGTATACACCTTTGCGTGCAGGAAGCATTGTTACCAGTCATTCACACGAAAAAACATGGGTTTCCAAAGACCATCGTCTCTAACGTTATGAAATCCACAAGAAGATATGTTATGTGAAGGGCGATGTACAGAAGACGCCATGGAAACTCAGAGACTAGAGAAGAAGAAAGAAAATACAGAGACAAAATGACCTAAACCTCTCACAAAATAGAGGGAAGGGAAAAAGGTTTAGAGTTTACAGAGCTCAAGTAGAATGTCGTGGTTCTGCTCATAACTTTCACTCTACCTAGAGGCACATAAATTTGCGTGCAACACGTGAAGAAGATGGCTACCCAGGTTGCAAGTACACTTTCCTCATTGTCTGCTTCACACAAGCCATGAAAAGCCCAAATTTCATCGAGAAAATCAAAAGGAGACAATTGAGCAGTATGAGGGAAAAAGTGAAAAAGGTGGTTATGAGAGGGAAGGACAAAGGTCTCATCAACAATGGCTTCTACATAAAAAGAGATGTTATATATGCACGTAGACCATCATCATTACAAACTGGGGGATATTCAAAAGTCGACGATTGCATTTACTAGTCTCATTGAATATGGGAGATGATTTGCCTTGGGAATTAAGTGTGCACCACCCACATGAAAGATACATAGCATCATCGTGCACGTTAAGTTGGTTGGGGGTGCTTGGCAATGTTGTTTTCAATAAGTATGCCAATTGTGGTGCCCTTATAAAATCATAAAAATTCTTGATGAGCTTGCTTTCCAAAATGTTATCTCTTGGAACACGTTCGTTATAAGATATGCCCAACATGGCTGTGGCGATCTCTATCCTATTTTCATTTCATGTGAAGGGAAGTCCTCTTTCTAGATGAAATCATTTATGCATGCACCTTGAGGGCCCGCAGCCTTATGCCAGATGCTGACATGGGTGAGATAATCCATGATGAGATTCTAGTCATGGACTATTGGAGATGTCCAATGCTTTGGTTGATATGTCCTTTATCCAAATGCAAGCACCTATGCTTGCACCTTGAAAGCATGTGACCTTATGCACAACACCTTCAAAGGATAAGATAATTCACGTTGAGGTTGCTAATTAAGGAATGTTGGAGAAATATTGTGTGCTTTGCAATGATTTGGTCAATATTTGTGCCAAATATGGTGCCAATACAAAAGTAAAAAAAGTTAATCATGAACTTTCTATGAAAAATGCCTTCACTTGGAGAACATTGATTGCAATATGTGGTAAGAAAGCTTTGGGTTGTTCTAATTAGATGTGAAGTGAGGGGTTTTACTTTCCATAAGAAGTCTCTTGGAATATTCTTAAAACAAGATATAGTTCATATGCTATCAAAATAGTTCTTGATGATGCTCAAAGATCCAATATAAGTGAATCCACAGAGCCACCAATGGTTTACGCTTGAACCATTGTGTACAAAGAGGTTTTACGTTTGGTACAAAAAAAAAAAACATATAATTTTTTCCTATTGTTTCAATTCTAACCCAATATATCTGATTGTCTGTGGTTTTTCTAAATAGAGGCTATCAACAAAATGAAAAATCGATCTATAGTTCAATATCTATTGTTGGGACAAGCACCACACTTTGTTCGAGGTAATGCTTCATAGTTGATAATAATAAGATGATGCTAATGATAGAATGATGATGACTCCTACTTTCATTACTAGATCAATGATTGTGGAGAGGACCTGTAACGTTATTCGTTCTTGTGCCAAAGAAATCTTTTCCATAAAGCATGTCCATGGTATGAACAAAGATAGATCACGCAAAAGGTGGTTTTATAAAGAATGTCTACTTTCTTAAAAGTCCTTGATAAATCTAGATGCAACTATAGACAAAGACAACGAAGAGAAGAACATGGGAAGTCAAGCATCGATTTTTTCAAGTCTAAGAAAAGGCACACACATGTGGAAGATTTTGGAGAAACTTGAGGCCTAAGCAAGCAAGTTGAGAGTTTTGGTAAATGGAGTTTTGTGGATATGTACATACATTGTAGGAAACTATATGAGCAATCAAATGCTAGAAAGATGCCATTTTATAGTTCACTCCCATGTATGAGCTCTTTTCTTTACTATTGAGGATGTGTGCGACGGGCTGGAAAAGTTGGCCACTTGCATTGAAGTGGGAGATCTTTAAGGTATCAAGCCAAAAATGATTACATGGATGGGATATTTTATACATGAGTGGATGTGTGATATGTTCAACCTTGCACTTTAACATGGTATGCCTTGTGATTGGAGCACTAATTGGGTCAGTCTTTTGCACAAAGGAGGGGATGTAAAGAATGTAAATAACTACCGGACTATAATGATTGGGTCTCTTATGGAAAAGTTGTTTGGGTACCCGTGATGATTTAGCATCATCAATCCCTCTAACTTCATATCCGTCACAAGTCTCTAAAAAATCTCTACCTATAGTATTGGAGACATATATACTTGGGATTCCAGCTTGATCATAGAAAACAACTTTAGCCTATCAATCCTCATCCATATCACTACTTTGGAAGCTCTCACGCTCATTTTTCCCATCATACAATTTGAAACTAGCATAGCTAGTTTCAACTATGCCCATGCCTTCAATATCCCATAATTTGTTGTCCCTCAAATCACTCAAATCAAGAATTCTATCTGGGTCCATAACGCCATACAAGCACTCGGTTTTTCGCTTGAATCATCTTCACATTTTCTTTTTTGTTGGATGTAAGCTGTTTGATCTCAAGATCTAGTACCACATTTCAACACGTGCATGGATCAAAGGGTTTGCAAATTCACTCCATTGCTGGAAAGAACACTCTGTTATCTCTTGATACACTTCTTTGAAATTTGAAGCCACAAGTTGTCTAAAAGCCAAAATCATTTGGTCATCAGGTACACATCGGCTTGTCATCTCTGCTTTGTAGCATGCAATGTGACATTCTGGATCATACCCTGAAAAAGCATTCGGTTCTTCATACACATCATCTTCACATTCTCTTTTTTGTTGGATGTAAGCTGTTCAATCTCAAGATCTAGTACCAAAAAGCATTTAGCATGCATGGATCAAAGCGTTTGCAAATTCACACTACTAGAAGGAACACTATGTTATCTCTTGATACACTTCTTTGAAATTTGAAGCCACAAGTTGTCTAAAAGCCAAAATCATTTGGTCATCAGGTAGACATCGGCTTTTCATCTCTGCGTAGCATGCAATGTAACCTTCTGGATCATACCCTGAAAAAGCATTTGGTTCTTCATACACATCATCTTCGTATTCTCTTTTTTGTTGGATGTAAGCTGTTCGATCTCAAGATCTAGTACCGCAAAGAATTTAAGCATGCATGGATCAAAGTGTTTGCAAATTCACACTACTCGAAAGAACACTCTATTATCTCTTGATACACTTCTTTGAAATTTGATTCCACAAGTTGTCTAAAAGTCAAAATCATGTGGTCATCAGGTACACCTTGGCTTGTCATCTCAGTTTTGTAGCATGCAATATAACCTTTGGGATCATACCCTGAGAAAACATTCAGTTCTTCATACACAACATCTAGTGCTGTGTCAGCAACTTCCTCTATGCTCTTTTGGAGTGTTTTCTTAGTTTCCATATCCTGTAGATACCCTTGTACCAGCTCTACCATCTTTTCATAGTATGGAGTCACAATCATCCAATCTTTCTGATTTTCCATCTTTATTACTGTCACCTGGTTCCAGTTCTTCTCATCTCTCCATCTCTCACCCCGGATCGTTTCATGCTGAGTTCACTAAGTTGTAGGGAGATATGGGTTTGAAAGGTGAGTTGGTAAGGCACACAACCTCTAGCTATGAGAGGTGTGTGTGAGAGAGAACAACATACAAAATTGACAACCTCTTTGTTAATGTACACGAAGCTTAAAAACTTGAACCTGGGAGTATAATCTCGATTGCCAAGGCGGTGCCGTTGATGGCACCGTTACTAGAATCAAGTGTTAATTAGGGAGTTTGATCTCCTTAGAATATATTAACCCAACTTAACACAACTGTGAAAAGAGAAAAAGCTTCGTGAATCCACAAAGAAGAAGGTAGGAAGCATTTGATGGTGTGGAGACCTTCATTGGAGCCTCCATTCTTCTGTAAAACTCCCCTTCCTCTCTTTCAAAGTCGTAGTCTTCTGCAAAAAGAATCTTCTATGTCCCTCTTCGCTACCTTAATTGCCAAGAGCTCTCTCTTCCTCCCTCTCGCTCTTGGAAAAAAAACTCTGATCTTTGCCAAAATTTGTGCCCTTAAGGGCATGTGTAGCTACCACTTTTTTCGGTCCAGCCTTCTATTTTTAACTTGAGTTTGTAAGTGTCTAGTAGCTTGTCACTATTCTTGGCTTAAGTTGCACTTCAAGGCTTGAAAGAGCCTCCCCCCCCCCCCCCCCCCCCCCACAACTATCACGGCGTCATGACAAGGGGTGAGACACCCCCTCTCCTCAATAAAAAGAGTGCACCCTTGTTGGGCCGCAAGAACAACCACCATGTTAGCACCTTATAAAGCTGTTGTAGCCCCTACATACTTGCAACGATATTAGAGCCGCCAAGTAGACCATTGACCACCTCTTGCGCAACCGCACGCATGGCCCGACACCAAATGCCATGGAGAAGAGATGACAAGAGATCCTCATGTCCCACTTGATGCTTTTGTAATGGGTTTTGCTCAATATATCTCTGATGCCATGGACATGCATTTTCCATGTGGGATATTTTGATGCCACATGGCACCCAGTGGCACCGAGTGTCTCATGCCCCCCCCCCAAACCTCACAAATTACCCCAAGAACCTCAAATAAGAAAATTATTTTCTTCCACGACTTCAGTCTCCTATAGTTTAATGCCCATGGACCCGATGACCGAGCCGTCAAGATGTGATGAAACTTAATCTTCTTGACCTTAAGCTGCCTAGCCATTTTCACTTTTCGACCATACGAGACCCTCCAACCGAAGCAACCAAAATCGAGAAAATCCACGTGGCATCATGTGACTAGTAACCGCCACTGACTTTCATCTTCAATATTTTGCTGACATGGACTCTGATTGATGAGCTGTAAACTCCTATGGCCTTCACACATCATATTGTTTCCATGCAAACCTTGGTGAGGCTGCAAAAACCTCAGATGGCACACTGATTGAGGTGACCAACCTAGCACATAATTGGCCCTTGGTGAAACTTCAACTAGAAATATCTTGGTAACCAGAACTTTGATTGTGCTAATCTGAAAAGACCGAGGCTCTCCACAAGATGAGCACTTTAAGTCCATGCATTTGCTTCATCTACGATCCTTCATCTGCAATTGTTCAACTCGGTATAGATCTGCAACCATTCAAACTTCAATATGTCATAACTTCCTCTGACAAGCTGTAAAGGCAGGCCTATGGAGCTCTTTGAGCACTACAACTCTAGTCCATTTGGGCTCACTTCAAACATAGCCACTTTTAGCATCAAGAACCTAGTTTTTGACCCAGCCACATCTAAAACATAGCCACTTTTAGCATCAAGAACTTAGTTTCTGACCCAGCCACATCTAGCATGTATTTAGTATTAAACTTGCTTCCTACAAAGCCTTGGTCACTACTCAATAAGCATAAAGCCTTCAAATAGGCTTAACTCACCTCCCTTTCTCTTTTTTCCCATCATGGAAGCGGAGATTGATGAGACCATAATCATGTGCACTTTGCAAACCTGAAAGATATAACTGAGACCATAATCCTCTCCCAATGCGTCTTTGCCTCTCTTTGTCTTTAGATATTTCCCTGCAAACTTTGCATACACAGATGCCACCTTTATGTTTCAAGAGATTCAGAGACTTTTGGAAAGAAAGAGAAGAAAGCCTTTAGTTGCTATGGGGATTGGAGTGGAGTAGATTGCTCAATGCTGGAGACACAAATGGATTCAGAGATTTAGAGACTTTTGGTAAGAAAGAGAAGAAATCCTTCGGCTGCTATGAGGAGTAGAGCGGAGCAGATTGCACGATGCTAGAGATGCAGATGTATTCAGCGGCGTGCACAATTCTATTTTGGAGGAGAAGAAAGGGAAGGATGGCAAGGAAGAGCTTCCTCGTAGCCTCACAACCGCCCAGCTTGAGCCCAGCCAACCCAGAGAGAGAGAGAGAGAGAGAGAGAGAGAGAGAGAGAGAGAGAGAGAGAGAGAGAGAGAGAGAGAGAGAGAGAGAGAGAGAGAGAGAGAGAGAGAGAGAGAGAGATACCAATGGTAGAGATTCAGAGAATACTACCCACCAACCAAGTAAACTTGCAGATGAGTGCATAGAAAAATGCGAGGCTTTGCTCTCTTGAATGGGTTTTCATGGTGGTCAAGTTCAAGATATATCAATCGGTGAAGCAAAAGCCAGAAGATGTTTGAGCAACCATGACAACAAGCAAGTTGACCCTATGCGAAACTGCGGGAAGGATCTTTGTGTAATAACAACCAATGTTAAAAGTAGACCAGATGTAGCCAAAACACGCATGTGGAAGAAGCTTGACAAGTTTTAAAATTTTTTGAGAAAACAAGCTAGCTCTACTACTTATGTGGATGACTTTAAGAAGACAATAAAGCTTTTAATAACTGCTATCACAGATGCTTGGGGAGCAAAAGACATCACATATTACTTGGTGAATATTCAACTATTTTTTAGAGTGTGGATAGTATTTCACATTGCATCCTATGAGTTCAACTAGCCTTTTTTTAAAAAAATTTAGCATATTCTGTACCTGCATGGACCATATTTTGCAAAACAAGGACCCCTTGCAACATGGAATACTCAGGGAATGGAAAAATCTCAATATCAAAAGGGAGGACTTCATTTTTGAGATGTACGAGAAAGGGAGGGGGACAAAGAAGGAGCAATGCACTAAAGGGATTATTCAATTGGTTCTATCAGAGGCAATTACAACGGATGAGATCAAACAACCATGCGTCTCAACCACATATGGAGATTAATGCTTCACTTTGAAACTTTGTACCGAGTCTTTCTAAAGAGATCCAAATTCAAAATAGATATTTTTATGCAAAATATTATCAATTTTACATCAGTTTTTGATTTTTTTTGTATCACTAGGCATGCGACCCCTATATCTCAAAAAATTTCTTCTTTTATAGCCCCCAAGAAGGTTGACATTTGTCTCCTCAGCTGCTGCTGCATAGCTAGAGTAACAAAGAAACTATCCTACTCTTGAGGCATTGAATCTTGCAGCATACCCAAAGATTTTAAGTGTTGCAGCTCTCTCAAGTAGCATGATCTTGTTTGCATTGATTTGAAGGGGAGTGTACCCCAAAAACCGTGACAATAACTTTAAGGAAAATACTGGCAACTTGGGATCTTCAAAATACTGCATGTGAAAAGCACAGAAGGTGGTACTATCCGATCTAGGCATGTAGTGCATGAGAGAGGAGGCATCCCTTCTTGAAATGCCCTCTGTTGCTTTCCCTCAAGAGCCTTTATCTCTCCCAAGAACATTGTCTTTGTCAAGGAGTTCAATCTGCAAAACAAGAAATTGAATCTACCTTTTGCAACTCATCCAAGGCAATGAATTTTTCTTGAAGGAGATTGCGTGATCCAGTCATCTCTCTAATGTCAACGTCATTTTTGACTTCCTTTAGATTAAAACCTCTGCCAAAAGATTGAATGCTAAGCTCAACAAGTCTCTTCTCAAAATCCTCATCTTTGAGAGTAGGTTTCTCCTCTTCCACTCTTTTCATGCATAGAGCAAGTACATCAGAAGCAGAAAGAAATAATTTATCAGATGTCTGAAGATCAAGTGCCAAAAACTCCTCTTTGACTCTTTTTTTGTGTCAATGAAATCTTTGGCCACCTCAAAAGCTTCAAAACTAGTTGCAATATAGTAGTCCTCCCTGATATTAAGCAGGCATTGAATATGATGTAGAGGAATATAATATTTTCCATTGATATAGAAGTAGGGAAGGTTTGGAACAGCAAACGAGTCCTCAGACACCTCTAACTCCTCTAAGGGTTCATCAATGACAGTACTATCTCTAAATTGAGCCACATCAAAATTTCAAATCTCCTCTCACCATCCTCTCTAACATTATAAAAGTCACAAGAAGTTATGTAATGCGAAGGACGACGTGCAGAAGACGCCATGGAAACTCAAAGATTAGAGAAGAAGAAAGAAAACACAGAGACGGAAAGACTTAAACCTCTCACAAAATAGAGGGAAAGTGAAAAAGGTATACGTTTGAAAAAAGTAGGTGATTTGTCATTAATAGCCTTGTTTTTAGAGCCTTGTCACATAGATTTCGTATCTTTTGACAACGATTTTGTGGGCCGCTCTCCATCAAAATAGGACCACCAAAACCCAAGATATAGTAGCCAAGAGTCTCATACTTTGTTATACGTGTCAAATGACTATTGGACTATTCCTTAATCCTTAAATTAACAAACAACCCTTTTCTAGCCGGTTTTGGCCCTAATGAGTGTGTTGGGTGGTACTCACTTTCATTATCTTCACTTTATTAATCTATAGGATTGTTAAAATTCTGTTCATTTTCCTATGAAAAATTGTCACTTGTGTAAGGGTCTTGTTTATACGTTAACTGCAAGACCCTTAGGGAATTGATATCCTACAGCATCAGTGTCACTCTGTAGGCATGGATTAAGCACATAGCTATGTTAGAAAAGCTCAATTAGATACTTTTTCGTTGCTTTGTGAAAGCAACCCATTGCACTTCTGACCCGATTGAAATTCAAGTTGGCTTGTTCGTAGTACTCACAAAAAACTCTCTCAACAGGTAGATTAAGGATAGTGGGTGAGAAGAGTCACTTGAGATTGCTAATCATGGGTTGTTGGAGAAAGATGCGATGCTTTGAACGATATGTATGCCCAATATGGTGCCCTCATAAAAACATAGCAAACCAAATAAAGTCATACTAGGCCAAGCGGTATGTGAAATCACCATCCTTGAACATTGGATGAAATTTACACCTGGGCTAGGTTTTTCATCAATTATCCATTCTTAGAATACTCTAAGAGCCATTGTCCATGGAGGGGATTCAAGATGCGTTTGATGGTGCTGCGCACAAACATTACAAGACATGAACTCAGATTTAAGCCTCTTAGTTCTAGGGAGAGAATGACATGCTAAAAAGGAGGAGAATGTAACTATAACAAGTGTTCATAATTTTGCAAAATTCTCTTATTATTTAGAATTTTCAAAAATACCTCCAAATATTTGCACAATTTATTGCAGAATGCCAAAATGTGTGAGCACCCTAGGATCTTGGAACCTAGAGAAAACTTACAATATGAGAGAGAATCAATGCTAACATATAATCACATGCGCTAACACTAACCACATATACATTGTGGACAGAGAAAGCAAGAGTAGGAAGAGATAGCCCTCACACATTGTGGCCAATGATGTAGTCAGGAGAGATTAATTAAATTGTGATTAGAGATCTAGAATCAACTTCACTTCTATAGAATCAATACAAAGTAAACTAATAAGAAAGAAAGAGAGTTTTATTAATGAGAATCGAGAGTTACAGAGGCCTTGAGAACCTAAGAATGTCATGGCCACCATATCTACATAGATCATTTTTCACTGTTAGCGGGTCGCCGTGATGGACGTCTGCAACATAGATCTTTTGTACTAACATAATGTCAATATGCAAGGAAGCGACTCCGGATGGGGCACGGAGACTTAATGAGAGTGTCAATATCACCAAAGTGAACTCAGGAGGCTACTCGTTCTACAACAAAAGCAAATCAACCACTTCCTAGTCAAACAACTAGTATGTGTCCAATCTCACCACTCTAGGTCATCACGCCTTTTCGGCATCCAAATGAATTCGGAATGCAATGAAACTTAATGAGAGGTATCACACCACTTAAGGGCTCACTCCTACCAAGTTATATCACCATCTAGGAAGGTACATAAATTACAATCCATCACAATAAGTGTGCAGAAAACGGAAACAGAAGTACTCGAAAAGTTCCTCCTTAAGCATAGAAACACTTATCCATGGTCAAAACATCAAAACACAACCATTTTAACCTCCAAATCAATGCATTTAACTCACAAACAATGCATTGCGAACCACATCAGAATTGAAAATGATCACACTTAGATTGTAGAGCAAGAGACAAGGAACGCAATGTGCTATTCGGAAACGAATTCTGATTACCAGTTCAAGAGAAAAGAAGATTACAATTTGTAGCAGTAAGAGGCCTCCACAGTGCACGTTTTTTATTCTTCAAGCTAATGATAATTCTCCTCTCAAAACTAAGGGTTTTGACTTTAAAAGTTAAGGGGGCTTTCCCACGGCCATCCGGCCTCTTACAAGGGTGTAGACTTAGAGAAGTAGAGAGGGTATTGTCTAATTATATCACGGTTACAACTCATCCTACGCTGAATTACATGGCTTTTGACTTTAAAAGTTAAGGGGGCTTTCCCACGGCCATTCGGCCTCTTACAAGGGTGTAGACTTAGAGAAGTAGAGAGGGTATTTTCTAATTATATCACGGTTACAACTCATCCTACGCTGAATTACATGGATTTCTTTGAAAAATAGAGTGTTTAGAGGGTTTGGTTTGCATACGCCTGTATATGTCTGTATCCAGCAAACATTCCCCCCTTCCTATTCATTGCACATCCGCGTGCAAGCTATCTCTGAGCGAGTCTACTCCCTTCTTTCAAGTGTTGCAGTGAGATTTTTGAATTTTTGAGCTCTTGCTTCAATTTCGTCTTTGGTGTCCAGCTCTCTGAAGGGATTATTACTGAGGGTACTTTGGTAGGCGCGATGTGGCGAGCTGGCAGATCTTTTGTCATTGGGTTGAATATGGAAGAGTCCACTTCAAAGAAGCCTATCATGAAAGCCTCTTCAAAGGCCTGCATGTAATGAGAGGTCAGAAACATGACTCTTGCATATAATCCCATGATGACATTCCTGCTTGGGATTTCTGTCTCCATATTCCAATAAATGCCCCGCGTACCTTTGACAAAAACTTGCCAGGGATGCTCTGTTGCTTCAATATCACTGAAACCTGTAATGCATGTGATGAGCATTTTAGCAATCTTTACAAGCCTCTGACATGCAAGATCTGGGATCTCCTTCATCATGTTGATTACTCCTTTTAGAGTTTGAACCATGTATTGCTCGGATGGTGGGTTGTTATTGAGAGGTTTTGTGATTACCAGGTAGTTTAGCACTACCGGTCTTTTGCTTTTCCAAATATAAAAACTATCCCAGGATCACCTTCTGTTGATGGACAGTAAGTGGGGTCGATCCTGACATGCTGGGGAGAGTTTCTGTAATAGGTTTCATCAGTTAGTCGCTGATCAAACCATTTTTTCCGCCAGAGGGATTGATTGTCTATGATTTTTTGAATCTGAAGGGTCGTAACAAGAACCTACCTGTAGTCCCCTCTGCTATTTGGTACAAGTTCGGGGAGAATCTTTTTGTTCCCAGAATTTAACTTCTTGTCGCATAAATGGCACTAAGATCATCTCATTCCCGTGATTCTTTACTACCTCATCTGGAGTGTTCATGAGGAGGGCGGCCGATTCTAGCACCTTCAATTCATATTGCATATAAGCTTTGTGTGAAGGGTCCTTTACTTATGAGATCTAGCATTGAGTTTCATCCCTTGTCGACTTCGAAGTGGATGTCGTGATTGGATTTGCAGATTCCTACTTTCCTTTTTCCGTGCTGGTAGTGGCCATCTCTGTTTGATGAGCTTCAAACGTGGATTGCTCGAATCCTCTTCCTTACTGAAATTCCCCTGGGACCTACTGATATTTTGTCTGATCTGCTCTTAGAGTTGCTAAATCCCCTCTTGCCTTAGTCAATTGCCTTTTTTATTTTTTGGTTTCCTCATCCTTGGCCTGTTGGAGGGCCTGATGACCTGTCGTCTGTTACCATATACATGTGGTAGTGATGTGTGTGAACACAGTAGAACCGCCGGGGCATTTTTTCCCTCTTTAGGAGGTTTTGTCCCCCGTGCATTGTATATACGCCCATCACTCTAGGGCTATCTATCTTTCCATTGCACACTAATTTATACACTCTCTGTTGTGTGCCTTGAGCTTCCTTCATCTTCTCCAAACCATTAAAAAATTTCGGAGGTCATTTGGAGGTCCTTGTAAGAAATTGTATTTATCTCTCTAGAAACTTTTTTAAAAATGTACTTGCACCTTGTGAGTACGTCCAAAAGGACAACCAGACACTTTCAAAAGTAGATTTATATTCCCAATCGTCCTTGAAAACGGTCACTTTTTTATTTAATGCGAACGTCTTTTTCAAGAGGCAGGTGCGGCGCATTCAATGTAGCTTACGTCATCACTGAAAGTTAAAAAGTCACAAACTATCAAATAGTGATAGATTTTGAAGCTTTTGACACCATCAATGCGTCCGGAAAGCCAAAATACCCTAAAAACCAATGTCTACTTGTCTCATTCCAACATCCGGAGAGGCAAAAAATGTCAAAAAACCCCAAAAAATGGGCTTTTTACTTAAGGCGCGCGAGGAGGCATTCTAAAATTCTAGAATGCCCCTCTACGTGCCGTTAGTACAAAGCTCCTTTTAGTGATTTTTGGACAATTATCTTTCAAGAAAGTCCCTTTTTAGAGGTTTTTTGACATTTTCCTCTCAAAAAGCTCCCTAAAAGAGGAAAAAAGGGGCTTTTTACTAACAGCGAACGAGGAGGCATTCCAAAATTTTGGAATGCCCCCTTGCGCGCCATTAGTAAAATATTCTTTTAGGGGTTTTTGACATTCTTTGCCTCTTTGGATGTTGGAGCGAGGCAATTAGACAATCATTTCTAGGATATTTGGGCGTTCCGAATGCGTTGACAGTATCAAAAGTTTCAAAATCTTCCACCACTTGATAGTTTTGTAACTTTTTGAGTTCTAGTGATGACGTAAGCCGTATCAAATGCACCGCATCTACCTTCTGAAAAAGGTGCTCGCATTAAATGAAAGAGAGTGATCGTCTTCAATGACCACTAGATTATTAAATGAGGAGAGGGACACCTTTTATATTTTTGTTAATATCAGTCTATTTTTCTACGTAACGTAGGCTCTTCTCTCACTGGAGGAGCTTATTTTCCTCTCTCTTCCAAAAGGCCCTCCAAAAGACCTCCGAAATCTCCTAATGTATGTGTGTTTCTCTGCAACCCTAATTCGAACAATTGGTATCAGGGAAGGTTGCGTTCTCCCGGGCTTAGTCGCCAGCTGCTCCAGTACACGCCTGCTCACTTTCTTCGATTTCAGTGAGCTTTGGCCTCCGTTTCCACTGCAGGCAGTACTGCACAAACTATTTCGTCATTTTGTGCAAAATTTATCACTGCCATTTTCTGCATAACAGGTGCCTTACAGCCTTCTACGGTTTGTGCTATATAGCACGTGGTGTTCTCGCTCCGTTTCTTCCATTTTTCGGCAGTTTTCACATTAGGTGCATCATTTACCATGGCTGACAAGAACAACAAAGATGTGTTCAAGATGTTTGCTGCTGAGGACAGGTTGGATTGGGACAACTACCCTATGTGGGCTTATATGATGAAACATGTTATTGTGTCAAAAGGTGTCTCGAACATTGTGCAGGGCATTGATGTACGTCCTGGTTCTGAGGATGTAGGCGATGTTCAGGATGTTGCAGGTCTTGCTCCAAGGATTTTTGTTGTTAGAGGTGTTTTACCTACGGCAGAACAAGCTCGTTGGGATGTAAAGGATGCGCAGGCTCATGCATTGATTGTGTTGTCTGTGAAGCGTACCATTGTTCCTCACATCCGTTTAGCAAAATCTGCAAAACAGGCTTGGGATATTCCAGCATGTCTTTATGCAAGCCGCAATGAGGCTAAAATTTCTTTGTTGCGTAAAGAGCTGGAGTCGAAGATTATGCACGAGGAAGATGATATGGACACTTTCCTTGCTAGTGTCAAGGATATCAATGAGCAACTTATTTCTGCAGGTGAAGTCATTTCAGATAGTTCTCTTATGCAGACTGTTCTTGATGCCTTACCAGATTTCTACCAGACTTTTGCTAGTACTTGGAGACTTATGACCCAAGGAAATCTAGAAGTTGTCAAGTTTGACGCATTATGCACATTGTTGTTGCAAGAGTCACTTTCTAGAAAAAACAGGACTAGGCAGCGTGTAGTTGAACATGCTTTTATTGCTTCTCAAAGAAAGGGTGGTAACAGCAATGCAACCAGTTCTTATGGTTCTGCTGCGAGTGGCAAAACTTATGTTCCCAATGCTTCTGCTGGCAGCACTTCGTCTGGCAATTCTGGTGATAAGGGCAAAAAGAAGATGCGTTGCCATTATTGTAAAGCTAATTATCACTTAATCAAGCAGTGTCCTAAGTTGAAGGAAAAAGAGGCTAAGAAGAAAGAGGGTGGTTCCACTGCAAATGCTGGTACCACTACAAATGCAACCATTGTTGAGTCTTCTGTAAAAGGAGACTGTAATGCTGATGTTGATGCAGAATGGGATTTTAGCGCAGAGTGCACTTACAATCTTGTTGTTCATGATGCATGCTTGTCAGTTGCTACAGATTCACATGTGTGGTATTTCGACAGTGGTGCTACAAAGCACATTCCCTCACATCGTGAATTGTTCACCTCTCTCGAGTCTCTCCCTCATGGGAATTCAGTCACTTATGCCAACAATGCCTCTTATCCGGTTTAGGGAGTTGGAAAGATTGTGCTTACTACTGCTAATGGCAGTTCTTTCACACTTGTTGATGCACTTTATGTACCTGGGATCAAGAAGAATCTCTTGTCTGTATCCGCACTTGCTAGACATGGACTTGTAGTCAAATTTGTGGATGACTGGTGTACAGTACATGATCTCAGTTTTGGTGATAAAATTGTTTCATCTGGCCTTTTGTGCCGTGGGCTGTATAAGTTCACTTTGTATGACAAGTGTGGACAAAATTTTGCAAATGCTGTTGTATATTCAAGGGCTATTTCAGATGCAAAACTTTGGCATGCACATTTTGGTCATTTGAATTTTGCCAGTTTGCTGCGTTTGCAGAAATCTGATATGGTTGCTTCTTTGCCGCCTCTTGAAGCACCTGTCAAACATGTTTGTGAAGGCTGTATTTTGGGTAAGATGCAGCGTTCTAAGTTTCCAAAGGATGGTTCAGTTCGGGCCACATGGAGGTTACAGCTTGTGCATAGTGATGTTTGTGGGCCCATGCAAACTCCGTCCTTGGGCAATTACCTGTACTTCATGACTTTCATTGATGATTACTCCAGGCATGCATGGGTATTTCCGCTTAAAGCGAAGTTTGAAGTTTTTATGTGCTTCAAACAATTTCTAGCTATGGCTGAAAATGTCTCGAAATGTACTATGTGCACCCTCCGTTCCGATCGAGGGGGGGAGTATATGTCTCATGAATTTAATGCATTTCTGGCTAGTCCTGGGATAAAACACCAATGTACAGTTCCTTATACACCTCAGCAAAATGGTGTTGTTGAGAGGAAAAACAGGTCACTTACGGAAATGGCACGATGTATGGTCAAAAGTCAAGCTTTGCCGCATTCTTTTTGGCTTGAGGCCATCATGTGTGCCACTTATGTACTTAACAGGTGTCCTAAGAAATCTTTGCAGTCTATTACTTTATATGAAGCATGGCATGATAGAAAGTCTTCTATTGAGCACATGTGTGTTTTTGGTTGTTTGGCATATGCTTTGGTGCCACAAGTGCAGCGCAGAAAATTGGATGATAAGGCTGTCAAATGTATTTTTGTTGGTTATAGTGCTGAAAGCAAAGGTTACAGGTTGTATCATCCACAAACAAAACGTATTCTGGTTTCTCGAGATGTAGTGTTTGTGGAAGATTCTATTCAGCCGTTGTTGTCATGTACTAGAGACAGTAATGTAAGTTCACAGGACATTTATGACACTTTGTTGCCTCTTTTCAGTGGTGGAAATACGAATGTAAGTTCCAATGAGGAAAATGTACAGCCTATGGGGGTTTTGGAAAATGTTCTAGATCAGCCTATTTCTGATGTAGATGTACATGATGTACTTGATGAGGAAAGGGCTGAAAATGAGCAGGCTAGAGGTATGCCAAAATGGCTGGTGCACACTTTGTGTGACAGTAAATTGGATGCACCTTTGTCTAGTCGTACTCGTTCAGACTCTCACCATGCATCTTATGCATCAGATTGTTATGCTTTGGCTGTGTCTAGCTTACATGATGTTGAGGAGCCTCTATCTTTTGATGAAGCACAGAATTCAGAAAATTGGATGGCTGCCATGCAATCAGAATATGATGCACTTATAGAAAATGACACATGGACTTTATGTGATTTGCCTCCTGGCAAAAAGGCCATTGGTAAAAAGTGGGTTTACAAGTTGAAACGCAAGCCGAATGGTGAGATTGATCGCCATAAGGCTTGACTTGTTGCAAAGGGTTATGCACAGCAAAAATGCATAGATTATGAAGAGACTTTTGCTCCCACTTGCCATATGACTACTGTGCATTTTCTATGTGCATTGGCAGCTCATTTTGGTTGGGATGTGCATCAATCATACGTTGTTACTGCTTTCCTGAATGGTGACATATTTGAGGAAGTTTATGTAATGCAGCCTCGCGGTTTTGTCATAAAAGGACGAGAGGACAAAGTGTGCAGATGTAAGAAGGATTTGTATGGGGTGAAGCAATCTCCTCGTGCTTGGTATGAGAAAGCTGACACTCATTTGGTCAAACGAGGCTTTCGTAACAGTCCAACAGAAAGCACATTGTATGTAAAGTGTGAGGATGATGTACTTCTCATTGTGGTTCTTTATGTTGATGATTTGCTGATCATTGGACCAAATAAGAGACATATTGCTGAATTTAAGGCTGATTTGAATGCTACTTTCAAGATGAAAGATTTGGGGCTGTTGCATCATTACTTGGGTATACAGTTTAAGCAGTGTGATGGTGGTATTGCCTTGTGTCAGAAAAGTTACATAGAGACATTGCTATGTAAGTTTGGACTTGAGGATTGCAAACTTATTGCCACTCCCATGGAAACAGGTTTGAAGTTGAGTCTACATGATGCTGGCGATCCTGATGATGTCACTCTTTATCAAACAGTTGTTGGATGCCTCATTTATGTATGCAACACGAGGCAGTAGATTTATTCATAGCCCAGGGTCTAAGCATTGGCATGCTGTCTCACACATCAGCAGATTTATGCATAGCCCAGGGTCTAAGCATTGGCATGCTGTCAAGAGGATTTCCTGCTACCTTAGGGGCACTTTACATCTTGGCTTGTTTTGCCGCCAGACTTACATGCTTTTTCGGACTTAGATTGGGCTAGTTTTTTTGACACGCGAGTGTCCACAAGTGGTTTTTGTTTCATGCTTGGAAGTTCATGTATATCATGGTTGAGCAAGAAGCAACCTACTGTGGCCACTTTGAGTTGTGAGGCTGAGTACAGGGTAGTATTCAAAGCTACGGTTGAGTGTGTATGGCTCAGACGCCTTATGGCTGATTTGGGTGTTGGACAGGACACTGCCAACACTATCTACACTGATAGTTAGAGTGCATTGGCAGTTGCGAGGAACCCAGTTTTTCATGCTCGCACAAAGCTCATTGAGGTGCATTACCACTATGTCAGGGAGAGGCTCTCAGCAGGAGAGATCAACTTGGCTTATGTGCCAACACAGGACAACCTTGCAGATCTTTTCACAAAGGCATTGTCTCGTGAGAAGCTTGAAGCTTTCCGCAAAGCTTTGGGCTTACTCCCCTTTGTGGACTGATCATGTCCTTAGGGCATGGCACTTCCCTTTACTCATATGCCAGCTCTCGTTCACCGCATCACTCCAGGGGGGATTTGTTACCATATACATGTGGTAGTGATGTGTGTGAACACACTAGGACCACCGGGGCATTTTTTCCCTCTTTAGGAGGTTTTTTCCCCCGTGCATTGTATATACGCCCATCACTCTAGGGATATCTATCTTTACACTAAGTTATACACTCTCTGTTGTGTGCCTTGAGATTCCTTCATCTTCTCCAAGCTGTGTGTGTTTCTCTGCAACCCTAATTCCAACATTGTCATGATCTGTTGTCTGTCATATTTCTCTTGATTTAGGGCTTCTTTCAACTCTTTGATTTCTTGACTCAAGGAGGTAGATCTTGCGGTCATCGTTGAGGAGGACGGGGTCTCTTGTATGGCCAGGAGCCGAGTCAGAAATCTGCTAACCACCACATACGAGCCTTGTAGATTCTCATTTTGTTCTCTTTCTCTGGTTAGCTCCTCCTCGAGACATTTCTGCTCGACCTGCAATGCGGAGTTCACCTTGTTAAATTGTTGCTCTTCCTTGTAATAGTAGGCTGCATTCTCCTATTCTCTTTGCAACTTCGATTGTGCCTAGAGTTGTGCCTTCTCTAGTGCTTCTATTTGTTGCTTTAGCTACAAGGACTCTACTACCATTTTAGATGCTTCTTTCTTGGTATCTTCTAACTCTAGCTCTCAAAGATTGTAAAGAGCCCTTTGACATTGAAACTGTAGCTTGATCTACTCTAAGTGAGTGTCAATGTCAAAGGATTTAATTATCTCATCTCCTTCCTCCATGGCCGCTTGTGAGCATGGCGATCTTGGCCTATGCTGGCCTTTTTGGCCCTAATCCGATTGTTCAATCGCCTCAGCTTGCTTTTCTCTTTGTTTTGAATCTTCTAGAGCAGCAGAGGTTGTGGCGGGTTTTGTTTGTGCGGACTCTGTTTCTTGATTTGTTTTGTGTTCCGACTGCTTTTCCTCCGCTCCTTGTTCTGGCAAGCCTGCAATTTTTCCTTTCTCTTTTTCCAAAGTCTATGGAAGTGCCTCAGCATCCTGGGGAACCAAGGTCTTGACCTTGCTGGTCATGTGTATCGTGCTGTTCCTCTCCTTGCGAGTGACTTTTCTCTTTTTACTTCGATTAGATTCCTAAGATGATTCGAGATCATTGATGCATGGCTTCTTTGATTCTTCTTTTTGCCTTTGCTCCATCTTTTGCTTGAGTTCATTGTGAATGCGTTGTCGCATGGCGCTGGCAATCTCCTCTTTTTCTTCATCTTTCTGCCTCTTATGTTGCTTGATACTTTCTAAAACCGTTGTTTGCTTGCGTAGCAGCGAAATATTTTCGGCTTCATCCTCTTCTTTCTCATCATATGCTTTTGTTCCTTGGGTTTGTTTCTGATCTTGATTTTGTTGGTGGAGCCTTTCTTGTAAAGAATGAGGATGCAAGAGATCTACACAAGACAAGCACAAAGCACATAGAGATGGAAAGCTTCTTCTTCTTCACACAGAAAAGAGAGTACAAAATGACTTAGTGCTAAAACTGAAAATTAGCACATATGTACATGCGGTCACTAAGTGTGAACTCGCTAGAAGCGTACTAGGCTGGCACTATAAGTGTAGTCCAGTTGTAGAATCACTGGCAGAGATCCTCCGTGTCCGTCACCTAATGCGCCAGTGAGTAAATGCCGTAAGCGGCCAAGACCCATAGTGGATGCCAGCTCAAGATGTAGAGCTCGACATCTCAACACTCCCCCTCGAGCTCTGCATGTCACAGAGTCCAAGCATAGTCCGAAAACATCGAAGCTTCTCAGCTTCGAGGGCCTTGGTAAAGATATCCGCTATCTGCTCTTCTGTGCTGACGTAGACCAAGTTGATGTCGCTCGCCAACACTCGCTCTCGAACGTAGTGGTAATGGAACTCTATGTGCTTGGTCCTGGCATGGAACACTGGGTTCCTAGCCAGTTGCATGCTGCTGAGGTTGTCACAATGGATGACAATCTGCTGGTCCACCTGCACTCCCAAGTCCTCAAGTAATGTGCGTAGCCAAGCTACCTCGCACGCCGCAACTGCTGCACCTCTGTACTCGGCTTTTGTAGGCTACTTTTTGCTACTCCAAGTAACAACAACACTCCCAAAAGAGAACATGAAGCCACTCGTAGATCTCCTATCAACAATGCTACCTGCCCAATCTACATCTGTATACCCATACAATGCTAATGGCACATCTGCTACATAGAACAATCCGTAGTCAAGAGTCCCTTGCCCATACCGAAGTGTGCGTCGTACTCCATCCAAATGTGTCTTCCTCGTAAGCTGCATGAACTGACTCTCCAAGCCTACCGTGTAGCTCATGTCTGGCCTCGTGATAGTCAAGTAGATTAGACTACCCACAATCTTCTTGTACATCTTGACATCCTCAACAACATCACCCTTCTCTGCACTCAGCTTTGCATTCACATCCAACGGAATAGAAATTGGCTTACAATCAGCCATACCATACTTTGACAACATGTCCAAAGCATACTGTCTCTATGACAGCCATACACCCTCTGGAGTCTTGATCACCTCAATGCCAAGAAAGTAGCGCAACTCGCCCAAATCTTTCATTTCAAACTCCTGTTTGAGAAGACCCTTCACATGGTCAATCTCCATAGCATTGTCACCCACAATAATAAGGTCATCTACATATATGGTAATGACCACAATCCCCACATCACTCTCACGTACATAGAGTGAATGATCAGCATGAGCTCTCCTAAACCCAATACTGACAAGATACTTGGCAATCCTGTCATACCATGCTCTAGAGCCCTGCTTCAAACCATACAAAGCTTTGAGAAGTTTGCATACATAATCTGGGTAACCTGGATCGACATAACCAGGTGGATGATCCATATACACTTCCTCTTGCAACTCACCATTCAAGAAGGCATTCTTGACATCCATTTGATGCATAATCCATCCTCTAGATGCAGCCACTGCTCTGACAGCTCTCACAGTCGTCATCTTTGCCACTGGAGCAAAGGTCTCCTCATAGTCTATGCCATACGTCTGTGCATAACCCTTTGCGACCAGCCTTTCCTTGTGACGCTCAATGTTACCATCAGCCTTATGATTGGTTTTATACACCCATTTACAGCCAATAGCTTTCTTGCCACTTGGCAATGGCACCAACTCCCATGTGTTGTTTGCTTCCAATGCAGCCATCTCTTCATTCATTGCATCATCCCAATGCACATTTCCAACTGCATTTCCAACTGCATCCTCAAAACATGTGGGCTCCACATCCTCTATCACCTTGGCCATGTAGGCTTGGTGATGTGCTAGATACCCATCATAAGTCAATTTTTGAACTGGATTTCTGACTCTGTTAGATCTTCTTGTACTTTCCTTACACCAGGTGTCCAGACCGCCGGAATTCCAAATTCCTCATCAATACTTTGTTCAAAACCATCTGAATCCATGTCTACATGTGAAAAACCTGATAATACACCAGCCATAAAGGGAGGTTCATCAACCTTTTCCTTTCCTTTTCGTGATACGTTCCCTGTACCTATTGGTGGAGTAACCTGCGTACGTAGTCTACCATTCCATGTCTTCTCAACAGAGCCACGAGAAGAGGACTCTTGTGGTCCACTCAAAACCTGTGACTGTGGCCTCACATTTTGTACAACCACATCATCTTTTACATCAGCCCCAATAGTGCCATGTGCATTACTGTACCAGCTACTCATCTCATCAAAGACTACATCTCTGCTCACTCGTAATTCTCGTGTAGTAGGATTGTAGCACCTGTACCCGTTTTGTTCAAGGGAATATCCCACAAGAATACATTTCTCTGCTTTAGGATCCAATTTCCTACGCAACTAATCTGGTACATGCACGTAAGCTATGTAGCCAAACACTTTCAAGTGTGCCAAATCAGGCTTTGTACCTGTAAACTTTTCCTAAGGTGTTACATCATGCACCGCAGCTGTAGGTGTCCTACTCATAATGTATATAGCTGTATTTATAGCTTCAGCCTAGAAATGATGAGGCATGTTCTTCTCATTCATCAATGCACGTGCAACCTCTGCAATGTGCCTGTTTTTCCTTTCTGCGACCCCATTCTGCTGTGGAGTATATCTGCATGTAAACTGCCTGCGTATACCATACATTCGCAAAAAATCTGAAAAATCGTTAGAGAAGTAATCTCCCCCTCCATCTGACCTCAATGTCTTGATTTGCATATCTGTCTCCTTCTCAATCATGACTTTGAAGTCTTGAAAGTGACCAAACACTTCACTTTTGTTACGCATGAAGTAGACCCATACTTTCCTTGTATGGTCATCAATGAAAGAGACATAATACCTACAACCATGTATGCTTGCAGTATCGGTAGGACCCTAAACATCTGTGTGCACCACCTCAAGTGGATTTTTACATACATTGGGCTCATGTGGAAATGATCCCTTTGACTATTTTCCAAACTGGCATGCTGCACACACTTTATGCATACCATCCAGCTTGAATTTGGGCAAACCTTTTACAATCTGACTTTATGCATACCATCCACCTTGAATTTGGGCAAACCTTTTACAATCTGTTTTGATTGCATGCTGCACAATCTCTGCTCATTGACATGGCCAATGCGTTTGTGCCAAATGTCAACATCAGCCACAACACCTGTGCCTTGTGAAAATAATGCAGCTTTTATCTCAGGCATGTCTACATTCAGCATAAACATTCTGCCCACACATTTGCCCTCTGTGATCAGCTTACAGCCATTCTGGAAATCTTCTACATAACAGCCATTCGGATTGAAACGAACCTGCAAACCCTGATCAACCATTTGTCCAACAGAAACAAGATTCTTTGTAATGTTTGGGACATGAAGTACATCTGCTAAGTACTTTGATTTCCCACTCTTCGTATTTAGAGGTATGTCCCCTACATGAGCAATGGGGTGAGCTGTGTCATCTCTTGTCTGCACATAGCCTGACACATCTGGTTTGCGCATATCTCTAAACCACTCTCCACGAGCCGTCATGTGACTAGAGGCACCTGAATCCACATACCAAACATCATCTTGGTGGGAATTCTATGCAGTCATTGTATTCATTACATGCTGCATAACAAACATGCACTCGTTTTTGTTGTCATTTGCATCTCTACTAGTAGATGCATAGTTTCCCTGTTCTCTCTTTCCACTTGCTTTTCCCTTTGGACAGTCACGTGACATGTGACCTCTTTCACCACAAGTCCAACTTTCTCTGCTATCTGCAGTATGTTGCTGCCTGCTTGATCCTACACCACGACCTCTTTGACTCCCCCTGCCTTGAGACAGGTTTTCCCTGCCACCTGTATTGTTTTGATTTGATTGACCTTCTTGAAATTGGCCCCTGCAACCACTTGGGCCTCGACCACGACCTCTACCTCTACCTCTGTTGGAGTTAGAATAGAAGGCCTGTTCAGACCTACTTCTGCCACGAGAATTATATGTGTCAAGACCAAGGTTCTTCTCCTCAAGAATAAGCATAGAAATCAAATCTTGGAACACGGGGATGTGGTCTCTTGTATTCATGGAATACCTGAAATGTACATACTCATCTCCTAGACCATCCAAGCATGAACGGACAATGTCATCATCTTCCACTGAGACTTTAATAGATCCAAGAGCCTCAATGATACTCTTGATCTTCAAGGCATAATCATTGATGGAGAGGTTGTTCCTCTTAACCTGATTTAGCTCCGACTTTAGTTGAAGCTTCCTGGCCTTGGTGTTCACCTCGAACACTCTACCTAAGTTTTTCCATGCAATGGCGGGGGTTTTGGCATCCTGTAGATAGCCGATCATGCCATCTGTGATGCTCATAGAAAGCCAATACATCACTTTGCTCTGGACTTGTTGCTAGTCCTTCAAAGATTTTCTTTGTTCTGCTGTAGCATTTGCCTTGGGAATCTCTGGTTCCTTTTCATTGTCTCCTTCTACAAAGTCCCAATAACCTTTTCCTTTTAAGAAATTACTTATTCTAAACTTCCATGCAGGGTAGTTATTTTTCTCAAGCTTCTCAGTAACAATCTGACTGAAACCGTCAGACATCTTGAAGAACTAAGACAAAATAGCTGCAATCTGCAAAAACCTGCAAATCTGCTGAACCTGCTGTTATGGTACCTGTAATTCTTTCTACACTCAACGAGTGTCCACAATCAAGCGTACATACAACCATTGTACTTGTACAATAAATCTTTGTGTACTGCACTTTGGAGACCTGTTCAGAAACTTGGCATCTGGTCGTGGATTGTGAACGAAGGGATTGTGATGCTCTTGCTCTCTTAGCCTCTCTTGCCTGCACCAGGCTCTGATACCATGTAAAGAATGAGGATGCAAGAGATCTACACAAGAGAAGCACAAAGCACACAGAGATGGAAAGATTCTTCTTCTTCACACAGAAAAGAGAGTACAAAATGACTTAGTGATAAAACTGAAAAGTAGCACATATGTACATGCGGTCACTAAGTGTGAACTCGCTAGAAGCGTACTAGGCTGGCACTATAAGTGTAGTCCAGCTATAGAATCACTGGCAGAGATCCTCCGTGTCAGTCACCTAATGCGCCAGTGAGTAAATGCCGTAAGCATCCAAGACCCGTAGTGGATGCCAGCTCAAGATGTAGAGCTCGACATCTCAACATTTCCCTCAATGCGTGAGTTTCTTCCGTTGTTCTCCTGGCATGTGTAATGGGAATAGCCTTTGCCACATGCACAACTTTCTTTTGCAAGCATGTATATCCAAGTGTGTATGGGTTGTCCTGCTTCTCCTTTGAAGGCTAGTACTTGAAGGAGTGTCTCTTGGGTGGGACACTTCTTCCTGGCTACTCCGAGCATATGACTTGGTCTTCTCACTGTCAGAATCCTTTAACGGTGCACTTTGCCTCGTCTCTTTGACTTCTGGTTTTGGCCTTGTAGAAGGTCCTGCCACTGGTCTTACAACTCTTTTATATTTGTGGATCAGATCTATCTGCACTTCTACAGGTGGTAGATCCTCGATCATACCTAGTTCCTGATAGGCTATATGTGTGAGCATTGGTCCCCCGTTCATGTAAGCTTTACTTCTTTGACTCCCTTTCAGGTTTGCTTCCACAATAGTGTCAAGAAGATAGTTTCCAAAGTTGTAACTAACCACCCTGCCTTCAATCAAGCCCATTGCCATTACCACGGCCATGTTCAATAAAGGTTCGGTATATCTAGGCTTTTTTTGCACCTTGAAATGTTGTGATATAAGGTGCGATGGCAGTTCAATTTCTGAGTATATCAGGTCTTGATACGTCATCTTGTGGCCTTGTTGCTTCAAAAAGACTTTATCATTGTCTATTGCCTTTGTCTTCTGCAAGAGATTGTTTGTCCCTTGTGGCAGGTGGAGGGCTTTATAGATAATTTCCGTCGTGATCTTTACCTTGACAACTGTCCCATCCTTGTATGTCAGAGTTGCTTCCCCATCGTACTGAATTGAACTTATGAGCTCGTGAGCTCGTCTGAAGTCCGTACCCCAAGGAGGTAGTCGTAAGAAGTTGTCTAGCTATAGGCCCCTGCCCTCTGCTTGCACTTCTGGATTTTGGTGCAAAGTCCACATTTCTTGTGGAAAGATTGTGGCCTTGACTATTTCTCCGTCTGCTATCTGAAACCTTCTGATGAAGATGTTAGTCGGAATGGCTTCAAGTATCTGTTCAATGAGGTGAGTTTTCTTATTCGAGGAGATATTTGTTATCTCATAGGGTGCTGCGTTCCACTCCCTTTGTGCTTTCCTTCGAGGCATCCTGTTGTCAATTCTAGAATTGAAAATATGTTTTAGCCAATGATGAGAACTGTCGGAAAGTGTAAACTCGACCATAGAATGAAAAATGAGCATAACTTTGTCAAAACTACTCCAAATTTGACCAAATTTCACCAGTGCATCTAGGATTACTATAGGCACAAGATTGTAATGTAACAGATGAATTTTGGCAAAAAGGAACATGGATCGCGATCCATGTTGGGATGCATTTTGAAATTCTGACTTTCTGAAGTTATTCCTGGGAATATGGGGATGCTACTGAGCAATTTTCTTTGGATTTAGGGTTGAAGGTACATGGATTGCGATCCATGTTGGGAAACATTTTGGAAATGTGATGATACTATCTGATCGGGTTCATCTACATTATGAGTTGGTCCAAAAATTTTGGGATTTGGATCATTGGTTTGACACTTGGGCTAAATTTTGGAAACCTTTTGCAGACTTAGAGGTTTTTGGCATTTTGAAGTGGATTTTGGGATTCAAATGGCTTGAAACTCCATGGCTTGGATTTATTGAACATACTGAATCAAATGGCATGGTTTTTACTTATATTGGGTAGAAAGGTATATGGATCATGATCCATGTTGGACATAATTTTGATACAGTTCTTGTGCACATTTGTTCCTATAGGTTTTCCTAGTAGATTGGTGAAATATTTTGAGCTTTGGACATGGTTTTCCTTAGTTAGACCCCTTTTCCAGTTTATGGCCATGTTTTTTCCTTTTTGATCATATTTTTTTTTGGCAACCATTTTTGGACTCATGTTTTGCCTGAGATCTATCATTGTTTTGATTTTTGATGATTTCGGTTTGTAGTTCATAGCTTTTCCTGGCTGCTTGGCAAATTCTACCAGACATTGAATCCTTTTGAGAAGACAAATTGAATCCTGCAATTTTCACCATTTTGCAAGTAAACCTTAGCTTAGTTTTGATTCAACCACCATCCTTAGGTTACATTTGCTTGTTGATAGACTCCGAGGAGAGTGTGAAGTCTCCTGAATGACTTTAGCAATAATTTGAAAACTTGTCAAGACTTTGTCTTTAGCCTTTCTTTATGGGTCTTGCTGGCATCCCAACATTTGACCTCTCATGAGTGTTTCTTTGGGATCCCACCTTTTTTTTTCTCTGAAAATGACCAAAAGACCATTTCTAGATTGAAAGTAGCAATCCTAGAGGATTTGATGATCTTAAGAGCATTTCTTGTGATCATTTTGCAACACCAGTACTATTTGTACATTGTCCAACTAGTAAGTCACTTTTACCTTGATTTTGGCAAAAAGGAACATGGATCGCGATCCATGTTGGGATGAATTTTGAAAAACCAATCATAGGATTTTGTTCCTTCCCAACTGTGGGTTCTCTTGAACAATTTTCTTAGATTTTAGGGTGTGGGGAACATGGATCGCGATCCATGTTCCACCACTTTTCTTTGTTGTTTCTACCCTGCCTGATTCTATCAGCTAATTGGGGTCTACTAGTGAAATATTTTTGGTTTTTGATGGGTTTTGGACTTCCTCAATGGCCTTGTTAGTTTGCCAATTTTGGGACTTTGTATAGCTTTGATATGTTGTTTTGGCATTGTTGATGTAGTATGTGATATACACACATCCTCTTGCAAGGTTAATGATCATACCTGTCAAATCTGGTATAGTAAGATCCACCGAGGTGGTCGCAGCGGGCAGAAACAACTCCGGAAACTCTATGCTCCTCTCTCTCTCTCTCTCTCTCTCTCTCTCTCTCTCTCTCTCTCTCTCTCTCTCTCTCTCTCTCTCTCTCTCTCTCTCTCTCTCTCTCTCTCTCTGAATGCAAATGAGCTTATATTGCCCCATTTGACTATATGTTCCTAGTCTACCCAGAATGCGCTATTTATACTTACCTCCATTGATCATATCTTGTTGTTCATATCACCTGCGGTTCGAACCGTTCGTCATTCTGACACTCGGTTTACAAATGGTGTTCGATTTGCAGTTTTGATCCAGTTGGCTCAAAATTCATCTTGTGTCAAATATTTCCATATTTGCCATGTTCGAAGTCCTTGCTTTGAAGTTTTAGTGTTTGCTTTCAAAAGTCAATTCTGACTTTCCTGGCCCGACTTATCAATTTTTTGTTGATTATTTGTCTTTTTGCTTTTTTGTAAAAGAAAATTATTTACAATGATTATTAGTCCGCCAAAAATTAGCCAAAAATTAGCCAAAATTAGTGTCGCCTCCCTTATATACATACTCTTACTCTGGTATTAGATGGTGACGGTATGGCTCATGATTATTCTAACTAAGAGTTTGTCAGGCTCTCAAAAACTTGTTTTCTAAAGAAAAAGAAAGGAAAGGAAAAGAAAAGAACTAAGATGATAATAATAATATATACAAATGATAATCTTTCCGCATTTTCCCTCCTTCTTAGAGTGAGTCGTCGCCGAAGAACATGTGTCAGAGTGCTTGGGAACAAAGTGTGTGTATATGCATAGCCGTATAGTGTGGCTCTATGATGCTGATGGAGGATATGCATGGGGAAACAAAATGATGTGCAAGAGAGAGGTGCTGAACAATATGTTCAGTGGCTGTTGGTGGCGAGGTTGCCTTGAAGCTGCGTGGTCCGAACAATAGTAATTGGAGATGATGCGCTCTGTGTTTGACTGTGACTTGCAAAAGTTTTGATGCTGATGGTTGGGTTGCTTTTTGGCTTTGTTTTGGTCGCCATTGAAATTGATTGGGTTTGGATTCGGTAGAATAGGCATCATGCTGTCCAGTTTTCTTTTTTTGCCATACCCACTGGATAGTGTTTGGTTGTCAAAGATAGTGGTCCATTCACAACAGCGGTGGGCAATTTGTGGAGGTTTGATTTCTATGTAGGAAATGTACTAGGATGACGTGTATTGGTTTGTCGTTTTGGTATCCACAGTTGCCTAGGGTTGGTTTCCATGATTGATTTTTTAAACAATATTTTCTTGACCATGGTTGTGGAATATCGCTGACTGGTGCATGTGGAGATGGGAGAAGTTCCCATACATGGTCCGTTTATACGAATGGTGTGGTGAAAGATTGGCCCTCGTGTTTGAGGAGTAAGGTATTGTCCTGCCAGTTTGGTGTGGTTTGATAAGTGCGCATCCACGACACTCTTAGAATAACTGATTTGTTAGGATGTTGACATTCGACCACATGAAATTGATGTGGATAAACTGTTCCAACAATGGTGATTGGTAAATTTATGTGGCTGAGACTGTCCATAGTGCCTTTGTTTGCTACTTTGAACCCCATAGTATTTGGCATTAGAGGTTCCCACGTGATTTTTCTGAAAGTGGAGTAGTTAACCACATTAGCTCTGGCCCTTGTTTCCACTAAGGCTCTCTCGGTGGTGCCGTCGGCAAGTTGCAAATGAATGCATAGATCCATTCCTCCTAACCATGTAGCTGCCATTTGTATGGATGCTATCGGAGTAGTCTCAATAGCAACGTTCTGTTGTGATTTTCTCTGGAAGTTTCTTGCTCTTTGCGCTTTAATATTGAGTTTGGCTTCCTATTGTGCTTGTTCCCAAACGTCCTGTGCTTGATGTTGGTGCTGAGCTAGTGCATGTAGTGTTGCAAGTTATTCTGGTGTTAGTGGAAAAAGATATTTCTTTAATCTGCAGCCACTCGTCCAGTTAGGCATCTCCTCTCTTGCTAATGTTGCAAGCTTGATGGCGCCACTTTGTGATATATCATGTATTACAAAAGGCCCCATTCCTCGCTTTTTGAGTTTTTTGGAGTGTTGTTTGAGGGTATACATGAGAACGTAATCCCCTTTTTGGAACTCCTTTACAATCACATATTGATCATGGAAAGCTTTCATTTGTTTTTTTGAGTATATATCCCAGCTATCGCTCTAAGTCTGGTTTCATCTAATTGTTCCAGGGTTTCTAATCTCTTTGATAGCTCATGACCCATCCATCCTAATTGCGTTGCCACTCTTAGGGTTTTGATTAGGAATTCCAGTGGTAGGATTCCATTATCCCGAATACCAGGTTAAAAGGAGTCGTTCCAATGAAAGTTTTGAAAGCTACTCTGTAACCCCATAAGGCTATGTGTAGCTTTTGTCCCAATCATTCCTTGAGTCGCTGACTATTTTGGTGAGTACAGTGCATAAGATTTTGTTTGTACTCTCTGCCTACCCATTAGCTTGCGGATGGTAGGGTGCCGATTTGTGATGGACCACCATGAATTTGTCAAGGAGGCTTTCAATAACATCGTTTAAAAAGTGTGTTCCCCTATCGCTCGCTTTTTCAATTGGTAGTCCATATCTTGTAAAGATGTTTTCGAAAAGGAACTGAGCTGTAGTTCTTGCATCGTTTTTTGGGGTTGCTTTTGCTTCCGCCCATTTTATCATGTAGTTTGTTGCTACGATTGTGTGTTGTGCATGAGTCCTGTATCCTGGAGGTATGATGGGACGAATGAAGTCAATGCCCCATTTGGAAAAAGCACGTATGCCCATCATGGACCTCAGTGGCATTTCATCTCTCCTTTGGGGTGGTTTTGTGCGTTGACATTCATCACAACATTTGACATAAGTCTCTGCATCCATAAACAGGGTTGGCCACTATATGCCTGAGTGTAGCACGAGCCTTGCTATTTTATCACAGCCGAGAAATGTCCCCCTCGCTCTCCTGAGTATGCTTGATCTAGGATAACATAATATTCACTTTCTTTAGCACACACCCGTAGTTGTTTGTCCTTTCCCCGCTTATATAGTTGGTTGGCAGTGAGCAGATATTTTTTGGACTCTTCTGCTATAGCTCTCATTCTTTCTTTGCCCCATTCCTCTAGAAAGGTCTGGTTTTTTAAGTACTCAACTATGTGAGCACTCCATTTAGGTGCTTGTACTACTCGAAACAGGGTGGCATTCTCCACTGGTGGTTGTTTTGTACAACTACTGTAGGATTTTACATATGTATGGACACTGTGTTCCATGCTTGGCCAGTAGATGCCTAGTCTCCATAGCCGTTGGCCTGTCTGTGTTTCACAATTGTGAAATCCCATATTTTGTATATGAGCTTGTTTGAGGTAGTATGTGCTATCTTTGGGCTGTACACATAGTCTCAGTAAAAAAAAGAAAAAAAACTTATTTTTCCTCTGCTGGAGCCTTGGCGACACTGTTGGAAGGCTCGGCACCTCTTGGTCAATCCTCACAACACCTCTATGGGCATGGCACCCCCCCCCCCCCCCTCCCCCCTTTTCAATTGACCGGCCTCTTATCACCCTTAGGCCCCCGCTTGCCTATACCCAGGCTAGCTGGCCGGCGCATTTTCAGATACCCTTTCTCTCTTCCCCCGTAGTTTATTTCCCCTCCCGGATGGGCATTGGATGAAATAACGCCCCCTCTCTCTCTCTCTCTTTCCTTTTTTCTACATACCTCTCTCTAATATCCGCTCTCCCCCTCTCCCAAACCTCCCCCCCCCCCCTACTGGTCACAAAGGCCCACCTCGAGATTTTCATTTTTTAATAACCTCCCAAAACAAAGCAAGGGTCAACCACATCGGACCCACCACTTTCTTCGTCTCCTCGATTAAGCTTACCCTAATCACACTGGGATTACCATAATCCAAGCAGCCAACACCTATAAATTGGCACTGAGAGGTCACTATCGGCCGGGGGGGGGGGGGGGGGGGGCAGTCCATGGGAAGTCAGCACTTGGTAGAGTGTAGTGGGAAGAGTTGACACTATCACCATCACGGGGAAGGGGCTTGTGTGTTGGGTTTGCCTTGGGAACTGCATCATGCGAAGGGAACCACGTCCATATCTCGACTCCAATGGTCAATGCACACACGTATACACGCTCTTGGTAACAAGCTTCACAATCATTGAGTCATCCTAGAGAACACAGCAATAAGTAGTTTGCACCACCTGCTCTCCCTACCTCTCTACCACCATGGCGTGCCATTTGTAAATACTGCAAAAATAATTATCCCTCACACCCCCGAGGGCTTTCGTCATTTGTGAATCTCTCTCTCTCTCTCTCTCTCTCTCTCTCTTTCTTTCTCTCCGTGTGTAAGTTCACGATGTTCATATCGTTGTGGTTAGCATCCTAGCCGCTTTAAGCTAGGTGGTGCCCCCTGTTCGCTTTATCATGTGACAGGCTCGAGGCGCACCATTCGGCCCCCGGCGTTTTAGAAGCCGTCGGGGTTCGGGGTCTGCTTTGCGTCCGTCATTTGGTGCCCCCACTGAGGAGGGCTTTCTAAGACCCTTTAGTTTACAATGCTGGAAGTGACGCCCACTATCAATCATGGACAAATGGCTGAAGGAATTTTTTGACTAGAGGAAGGAAGAAGAGGAGACGAAGGAGGCACTAGCCGCCTTCATTGAGGTGCTACTGCCAGGCTGCAATGTCTTCATCATTCAAGAGGTAAATTCTCCATCTCGTGTTGCTCGTTCTAACCATAAGTTGAGAGCATCAGGTGGGAGGCCGGTGAAGTGCCACCATTGTTGTCAACCAAGGCACACTGTCAATGAGTGCCAACAAACGAAGGCAGCGAAAGGGCTGAAGTCATCTACATCGACATTCATCGCGAAGAAGTCATTCACATCAAGGAAGGGAAGAAAACGGTGAGATCTCTTTTCCCTAAAGAAACTGTAGTCAAAGTTATAACTCCAAAGTGGCCTAAAGGGCCTGCTCGAGCCAAAGGCAAGGAGAAGATAAGCCAGTCTGAAAACACATGACCCCAAAGGGAGAAGCATCTGGCCAAGCAAGTGCTTCAAGCTCAGAAAGCCGGGTTGTACCCAATTTACCAAAGAGGAAGTCATCCTAAGCTAAGCGGCGGAAGGTCGCCTACCGATTTGCACGACGCATGCGAGTGCTACCAATCCACTTCGACAACCCTGAAGAAGAAGTGGTAAGAAGTTTCCCATGTTCTAGAGAAGAGTGCTCTTGCTGTTTTGGAAAGCCAGTGAAGGATCTTCCTCCTCTCCCTATACAACTTATCCTGAAGAAGCTCTCTACCACGGGAGAAACCCAGTGGGCTGGTGACGAGTTGCAACTGAATGGAGTAGAATTCATGCAACACGCCAACTAAAGAAATTACCTGCAATTGCTCTTAGCCAAGAGGCTGGGAGTGGTCATACACATCACCATCACCCTGTACGTACTGAGCAATGAAGGGAAGGTAGAGCCCATGAAAGGTGACTACCTCTTGTGGATGTGCCGACTCATCAACACTGGCACAGTAAGAGTATAAGTAAGTATTCCACCCTCTGTGCATAATGGAAAACGGGCCGACAACATTCCCATTCAGATTCCTGTAGTAAATGCATGTTAATATCTATGTAGATAGGAAATTCTTCTACCAACAAAAGATCATACACCTATTCGGTGCGGGGGTACTAGGAGAAATCCTCAATTCCCCAAACCCTATGATTCTCCCCATATTAGATTACCATCATTACTTTAATTTTTCTATCTTTATCTTGTTTTAACCTATCCACCCACCCCTGTAAAAGCCGCTATGAGCCGCTACTGTTGATGTAATGTAAAAAAAAAAGAGATTTGAAATTTTCTGCGTCACTACCATGGCAAGTGTTTCTTTCCCCACATTTAGTGGAAAGAAGGGAGAGGATCTCACCACCGATATTGCTTGTGTCGTCTCCAACAAAGATGATGACGCTTCACGACTTAAAATTTTTCCTCTACTGATGAAAATAGAGGCCAAGTCCTGGTATAATGCATTGCCCTAGGCCACCAAGAATGCATGGGATGTGTTAAGTGTTTCTTTTGTAAAGAGGTTTGGTGGAGGCACAACCTCGGAAAAGCTATGACAGAATTAAAGCAGGGAGGTATCCTGGAGTATGCCACCTATGAGTCCAAATTTGTGGACTTATGGGAGAGATGGGTTGCCTCACTGGAGGAAGGCGAAGGAGCGCTAAAGAAAGACCGTTTCATTTACTGGTCTATGGTCGCCGCTTAGAGAGAAGGTGAAGGGAAGGTTTCCTGCAACATATGAGTTGGCAGTCGAAGTAGCCCGCCTTAAAGACAAGAATCTGCGCATGCAAGCAAGAGTAAACAAATCAGAGGAAACAAGCTCGGCCCGACCAACCTCAGTGACTGCAACAGCCAATCATAGAGTCCAACCCGCAGGAGGCATCAGAAGAGCAGCAAGACCTTCTGAGTCGCATTTGGTGCAGCAAGGGCATGCACTTGGCAAGAATCCAGAACAAGGAAGAGGAGAACAAAGGTAGAACCAAGAGTACCACTGTTACAACTGCTGGGAAGACGACCATGGAATGTACTACTGCCCACACGCGAGGAGGCATAATTTCAATAGAGGGGGGAGACAGAATCAGATCTCTCCGCCAAGAGCAAGACCACCACCACCTAGGCAACCAGGACCAATGCCACCGGTCCAAATCCTTCGACCACCTGTACAACAGCAACCACCACCCCAACCTCTCATTCCGCCACTACCCCCACCACCTGCTGTGAACGAAGCGGTGAGTGTTATTAGCTTGGAGGCTAAAGGGAAGGCAAAGGCAGAAGAATCAATTTGAGAGAAGCACAAAGGGAAAGCGAAGGTAGAATAATTGGATGCTATGGGAGTGAAGCGTGCGAGGCACAAGGAAGCATCTCAAAGAGAAGAGAAGATGAAAGGGAAGGCTGAGTCTAGCAAGCAAGCAGCTAAACCGCGGCGGAAGATAGACATCATGGACTTCTCACTAGGTGAGTATGCAAAACCTTATGACTTAGTTCAGGATGCGTTAATGCAGGGCCTAGGATAGCTGGGGCTATCTCTGGCTATCTCTAGAAGAGATCTCAATGACATCCTACCAACCATGGAAGCTCACATCAAGGGGCAACAAATTTCAAACGTCTACATAGATGGTGGCACACAAATATGCGTCACGAGTGAAAAGATGATGCACCATCTAGGTCTAGAGGTAAGTAGGCCAGCACCCTGCCGAGCCAATATGGCAAACAATGTAAGAGTGAAATGCATGAGCATTGTAAATTCGGTCAAAGTAAAATCATTCAATACAGAAGTGGAGGTAGACATCTTCGTCATGCCACTCAAAGGGGAGAGCTACCCCATCATTCTTGGGAGGCTTTGGCTTATGGCCATGGAAGCTAAACAAGACTGGAGCACCGGGATGACTCAGATGAAGGACACTAAAGGGAAGTCCATATCCTACAACATGAGGACTGGGAAGCAGCACAACATGATCTTGGAGGCTTCAGAAGATGAGTCCACCAACGACTACTCGTCTATCTCAGGAGAAGAGACGACCACCACCGAGGGAAGTGACAATAGCATTGAAGTGATGGGGGTCATTCTTAAAGACCCAAACAGATTAACACAATCTGAAATACCCCCGACAAACCAAGAGGGATCATCAGCTATGTAGTCCTCGGAGGATGCAGGTAAGTTACAAAATATGCTCTCAAATGAGTTAACCAATGAAGAAAGGAAGGAGTACGTCTCCATGCTAGGTAACTTCACTACTTTGTTCATTGATGGCTATGATAAGATCACACGAATTACAATAGTACAACACCGCATAAATCTCAAGGAAGGCAGTAAACCCGTATACAAAAGCTCAGAAGACTTGGATTAATCCAACAAGAGGCATTGCTTAAAGAAGTGAGAAGTTTGCTACAAGCAGGTTTCATCTACCCTGTCGAAGAATTAGAATGGGTCTCCCCAGTAGTAGTCACACCAAAAAAAAATGGTAAGTGGAGAGTCTGTGTGGATTATAAACCTCTCAATGCAGCCACGAAGAGAGACCACTTTCCCCTCCCATTCCAGGATGAAATACTCAATGAAGTGGGAGGTCACGAGCGATACATAGTGTGTGATGTCTACTCAGGATACTTCCAGATTAGCATTGCGGAGGAAGATCAGAAGAAGACAACCTTCATCACACCTTGGGGATGTTTTGCCTACAGAGTGATGACGTTTGGCCTCACTAACGCCCCGGCCACATTTCAACGCTATGTGACTTTTGTTTTTCAACCCTACTTTGGAACATCAATTCGGGTTTTCATAGATGATTTTTGCATCTATAGCTCACGAGCCCTTCATTTAAGAAAAGTCTATGATGGCTTAACGAGGCTGCAAACCTTGGGTGGCCAACTCAACGTGGATAAGTGTCACATTGGTGAAAGCAAAGTCACTCTCCTTGGTCATGTAATTTCAGCAAAAGGGATCGAGGCTGACCCTAGCAAGATTCAGGCCCTGGTGTCTTTATTGTCACCCACCACCGCCAAGTAGTTGGTTTCTTTCCTTCAAAAGGTAAGATACTTAAGCAGGTTCATTCACCTGCTATCTCAAGTGGTCCTTCCCCTACAACAACTCACCCAAAGGGATGTCTTCTCATGGAGTGAAGAGAATGAGCAGCAATTTACTAAGGTAAAGCAAATCCTAGCTAAGCTTTCCACTATTTCACCTCCTAAGTGGGACGAGCCATTTTATGTGAACCCTAGTGTGGGAAGTGATACACTAGGAGTAGCGCTAATGCAAAAGGACCCCAAAACTTCTTTCATGCGTCCTATTTACTTCTCTAGTCATGTCATGACCCCGTCAAAAAAAGGATTAATGTTTGGTCTGGCACTAATGTTTGCTACCACAAAGTTCCGCTCCTATCTCCTGCCTAGACCCTTTGTAATCCTGACAATGGAAGAGGTTTTCCCCATATGTAATGCGACACATGGATGTCTCATCTAGGATCTCAAAGTGGTTTTGCGCACACACACCCATATACATATATATACACATCCGCCTACATGCACATACGTACACACACACATGTGTATACGCACTACAAATACAAAAAAAAAACGAAGGACTCCACGACTACGACGACCACAAAAAGAAGAAGGATCCGAAGCACCCGCCGCCAACAACAAAAAGAGGAAATGCGCCGAAGGAATTCCCTGGCCAACCCCGAAAAGAAGTACGCTCAACACCGACGCACCAACAACACACCATTCACCGGCAACACACAACCACGATGCCATTCGAGTAGTTATAGGTTATTTTCATCATTTCTTTAGTTTTCACCCGAGCCATTGTAAAATTCCCATTTTTTTGTAAATATCCTCTCTCTAGGTGATGGTCACAAAGGCCCACCTAGAGATTCTCATCTTTTAATAACCTCCCAAAACAAAGCAAGGGTCAACCACACCCGACCCACCACTTGCTTTGTCTCCCCGATTAAGCTTACTCTAATCACACTGGGATTACCATAATCCAAGCAGTCAACACCTATAAATTGGCACTACGAGGTCACTATCGGGGGGGGGGGGCAGTCCATGGGAAGTTAGCACTTGGTAGAGTGTAGTGGGAAAAGTTGACACTATCACCATCATGGGGAGGGGGCTTGTGTGTTGGGTTGTCCATGGGAATTGCATCATGCGAAGGGAACCACGTCCATCTCTCGACTCCAATGGTCGATGCACACACGTATACACACTCTTGGCAGCAAGCTTCACAATCATTGAGTCGTCCTAGAGAACTCACCAAGTAGTTTGCACCACCTCCTCTCCCTACCTCTCAAGCACCATGGCATGCCATTTATAAATACTACAGAAATAATTATCCCTCACACCCCAGAGGGATTTCGTCATTTGCAAATCTCTCTCTCTCTCTCTCTCTCTCTCTCTCTCTCTCTCTCTCTCTCTCTCTCTCTCTCTCTCGCTCTCTCTCTTTCTCTCGCTTTCTCTCTGTGTGTAAGTTCACTGTGTTCATATCATCGTAGTTAGCGTCCTAGAAGATTTAAGCTAGGTGGTGCCCCCTATTCGCTTTACCGTGGATAGGCTCGAGGCGCGCCATTCGGCCCCTAGTGTTTTAGAGGCCGTCGGGGTTCGGGGTCCGCTTTGCATACGTCACCGTCCTACTATAAGCTAGAGATTTGTGTTTGATGGATAATTGATGGTTGTCTTTTTATCTGCAATGAGTCAATTGTGAGTAGAGGAATGACCTCTTCGCTCCATCTCGACACTATTTGGATGTTAAATATCTATGATCAGGAAGGTCATCATCGACACCCTCTGGTGCTTCCCCATGAAATAGTCGTGAAAGATTATTTTCTCTTTGGTGTTGGTCCCCTTTTTTATGACTACCGTGAAGTCAAACTCAAGCTAGAGTATAAACCATCAAAAAATTCTTCCAATGTTGCAAGGTTTGTTTACTAGATATAGCAGAGCTTGATGATCCACGAAGAAAACAAACTTGTTTGCTAAAAGGTAGTGTCTAAATTTCTTGTCAGCATAGATCATTCCCAGACCTTCTCTTTCCGTAGTGGTATAATTTCTCTCTGCATTGTTTAGTTGTCGACTATAGTAGCAAATGGGAAAATCCATTTTCTTCCCTCTTGGTTGGGCTAATATGCACCCGATGGCATAGGCTGATGCATCCACATGGACATGGAAGATTTTGCTCTAGTGAGGGGCTTGCAAAATTGGAGCTGAAATTAATTTTTGCTTCAATTTTTGGAAAGCTTACTCACATTCCTCCGTCCATTAGAATTTAGCAATGAGGGCGTACAATGGCTTCGCTATTACCACATACATATATATGAAACGCTTGTAGTACCCGCAAGGCCCCATAAATGATTGCACTTCTTTCATCTTGTTGGTCTCGGAAATGCAGCAATTATTTGTACCTTTTCTTGATCAGTTGAAATCTCGTTTTTGGACACAATGTGGCCCAAAATTTTACCTTGTCTTACAATGAAGACACATTTTTTCGTGTTTAAGCAAATACGATACCTTCTGCATTTTTCAAAGACTTTTCCCATACGAGTGATGTGGTCACTTCATCAATGAGAATGAACACAAAGATCATCCATGTAGATCTCCAGAAATTGTCTGAGATGTTCTTTGAATGTGTGGCTCATTAGTGGATGGGGCATTGTTCACACCAAAAGGCATTATCCTGTAGGAAAATATACCCCACTCCTTTGTGAAAGCTATCTTATGTTTATCTTCCTCTTTAATCGTGCTGGTTGTAGCCTAAGAATCCATCCATGAGACTATAGGACTCTTTCCCTGCTACCCTCTCAATAACATGATCTGTTATTGGCAGTGGATAGTTATTCCTGATGGTGACTGCATTTATCCGTTTGAGGTTTACACAAACATGCAATTGTCCATTGTTTTTGGGTACCACCACAATCGGGGACACCCAAGCGGTGTGTTCAATCTCGTGGATAAACTTTGCGTCCTTCAATTTGTCTATCTCCTCCTTAGTTTTCTTGGCAAAAGTTTCATTATACGTGTAAGGACATTGTCTACGTGGTCTGGCATCACCCTTAAGGGGAATTGTGTGCTGGAAGATCTCAGGATCTATCCCCTTTAGATCTTTGTCTGACCATGCAAAGACATCTTTGTATCGTCTGAGCGTATTGACTAGAAGTTGCTCTTCCTCGTCAGTAGGGTCCGTGGCAATGTATGCCGGTTTAGGCTCCTCGCATGGTTCTGCTAAGTTGATGCATTTTATGTTTTCAGGCCCATCATATGAAATTCTTGGTTCCTTGGGATCTCGTTTCGGTTTTTGCACCACAATTTTTCTATCCTAATTGGTATACTTCTTATAGTGGTAAGGTGCATCAAATTTATCATCATTTGATTCCTCATCAGTTTCCATTTCTGTTGTTCAAACTTCCTTCAAGGCTCGCTTCACTTCATTGTATTTGATTTTGTGCTCCATTTTGGACAACTTAATAGATTTTTTGGTATTGCTCCCCTTTTCTGGTTTTTGTGTGTTTGTCTTCTTCATTTTGTTTTGGTTGAGTCAGGTTTCATGTACTTCTTTGATATCCTGCCCTTGAGGCAGTCAGTCGCTTCTACTAATCTTAAGTACTACGTTTTGTCAGTTAATAGAGGTACTGAGTCCTCGTTGTGCTTGTCTCAGTTGTTTTTGCGTTTATCTCAATATGTGCGTTGTCTTTGAGGATTTTGGTTTGGGAAATCATAGTAGATCATCGTCGATCCTTCCATTTGGTGATCTGACTTGAGCTACTAGATAGCTCATCGTCAGCGTTATCCTCTAGCATCTTATCAGTCAAGTCTTGGAAATCTTCTTCCTCCTTTTGGTCAAGATCTCTTACAAAAATTTCATCCACTATGCGTCGGCACTCGGTAACCCCGTCCTTGTGAAGGACTTCCCCCTCTGACTTAGGAGTTAGGCTCACACCCATTATATGGAATAGAATGATATCATACCCTTCCTCATCACACAGAATTTAGTGAGGGTCACCTCGTTTACACAAACATCAAGAGTGACTAGTACTTGTTGCCATCCAAAAGAGTTTTTTGAACATCTCTTTAAGGAAAGACTCTGGTATATATACCTCATCTTGAGCAGTCCTATCAAGAGTGCAATTTTCCTTTTTTAGACTTCCACCTTCTAAAACTTCTTTTGCCCACTGGTGAGCTCTGTTTTGTAGCCAAGCGGGTATTCCTGCTTCTTGGTCAGATGTGAAGTGCAAGTCTTCTCTTGGGGTTCTTTCTATGTCTCTATAGCTATGATCCGTGACACTAATTTTTGTAGTGACATCCTTATTCCTTAGATAGATGTAGTCGTAACCCCAATCTTGCACCATTTTGAGTGATGCATGAATGGTCCACCCAATATGATGTTGAAATTGTTGCTCTCATCGAAATTTATAATAGCAAAAGTGTGTTCATATGCAATTCCGCAAGAGGTTACCACAATCTACTCCAAGATGCCAATGGGTTTTTCTAGATGCCCATCTGAAACAATTGAAGTTTCATTCTCATCTTTTGGAGAGCAGGTTTTCCCCAATTTTTCCACATTGCTTTGGTAGATATGGCTATTCCAACACCACTATCCAATATTGCTATTGACTTGAACTCTTTGTACTCCACCAGCAGGGTAGTATTTCCTTCTTCACCTTCACAATAATCCCATACTTTGTTTATTGGTACTGGCTCATGTTTAGTTTGTTTTGAGGGTTGTGTCTTTTGTGTGTTTGGAGAAGCCTCGGGTGAAGGAATTACCAGCCCCATTTTTTCCAAAAATTTTCCGACCTGATCCCAAAGATGTGGTCTGATATACAGTAACTCTGATAGAGTCAGTGTACAATGGATAGGGGATGACATCAGCTCGTGAAGAGCTTTAGTATCCATCATCTTAGGATTAAGACTATATTAGGTAAAGTGGGAAAATTCCAATTCCCAGGTTGGACAAATTTCAATATATCATGTACAAAATATAGAGATTTGTAAAAAAATTGAGTTTTCTTAAGGTCTCATTCCACTTTATGCACATACAATACACAATGAAAACAACTAAAATACCATGGTTTCAATCAATTGGATTATTAGGAGACGAGTATATTGCATCCATTATCGTTGTCTATGTTCTATTGTCCTACCTACAACTTATCTCAACATGGAGAGCTTGGTTTCTAGGTCCACCACTTGTCCAAGTTAATGTAAAAGTGACTCAAGGTTCAAAACTTGTGAAAGCAAGGATCCATTGAGGAATACAATACACTTGGCTATTTTTCCTTAATTTATTGCATGTGACATTCAAGCAAGGTCCACTTCTAATCTATAACTTCTTAATTTGAGGCATGGGGCATACATAAAATATGTAGCATATGCTCTATTGCCTCATAGGAAGGTTGGTTTCAAGGTGCACTTATCCATGCTAGCCTATCTTGGAGAAATGATGGAGCTTGCTTCTCTCCTTGTTTCAATTGAGACTAGCTTGGACAAGTGGTGGACCTTTGATTCTCTCTATGTTTCAATAGAGTTAGCTTGAACAAGTGGTGATCTTGGAACAAAACCCCCATGTAAAACATATCATGGGTATTCCAAGTGATTAGAAAGATTACCATTTAAGATATAACCTTATAGGTTGGACAAATGGAGCTTGGCTTGGAGAAATGGTGGACCTTTGATTCTCTCCATGTTTCAATGGAGCCTATCTTGGAGAAATGGTGGAGCTTTCTTCTGTCCATGTTTCAATAGAGCCTAGCTTGAACAGTTGGTGGACCTTTGCTTCTCTCTATGTTTCAATAGAGTTAGCTTAGACATGTGGTGGATCTTCAAACTAAGCCAACTACTATCAATGTTTCCTAGCTTGGACAAGTGGTGGAGTGTTTCTCTACTCCATGTTTCAATGGATCTTAGCTTGGACAAGTGTTGGACCTTAAAACAAAAACCCCATGTACAACATAGAATGGATTTTCTAGATTTCAATGGACTCTAGATTTAACAAATGGTGGAGCTTGTCTTCATCCATGTTTCAATGAAACTAGCTTGGACAAGTGGTGGACCTTGTAACAAACCCCCCCATGTACAACATATCATTGGTTTTCGAAGTGATGGGAAGGAATACCATTCAAGATATAAACTTATAGCTTGGATAAGTAGTTGACTTTAAAACCAAATTCATCATAATACAATGAAATACCGTTTAGCCAATTCCTAAATCTTGAGACCAAACCTCCCATGCTATTAGAGATAATATATTGGATAAGTGGTGGACCTTCTATTATTGTCCCATGCCTAGTTTAGACTACCGCTACACTTTGCAGCTATAAAGGTTGGACGAGTTGTGGAGCCTTGTTTCTATCCATGTTTTAATGGATCCTACCTTGGACAAGTGGTGGACCTTGGAAAAAAGCTTCCATGTACAACATATATGAGGTTTTCCATGTTTTAATGGAACCTATCTTGGACAAATGGTGAAGCTTGCTTCTCTCCATGTTGATTTTGGAACTACCTTAGACAAGTGGTGGAGCTTTGCTTTTCTACTCTTCATAATACAATGAAGTATAGGTTGGTTACATGGTGAATCAAGGCCAAACCTCCCATTTTACTAGAGCTGATAGGTTGGACAAGTGGATCAACCTTCTATCATTTCTCCATGACTATATTGGACAATTAGTAGACCTAACATCTCTCTATGTTGTCTAGAGATAAGCTTGGACAAGTGATGGACCCTGCTTCTCTCTTCCCTTGGTTTACTAGTTTGAAGACTCAGTATATATACTTTCTTAGATCTAGCTTGAACAAGTGGTGGACCTTGTATCCAGAATCTTAATTCATTACAAAAAAGTATAAGAAAAAATAACATAGGAATCTTGGTTTGAAGGTCAAGCAATCAGGTTCTAAATACACATAATAATATATTTTCCACCCATAATAAAAAAAAGTTAAATATGTTATTACCAAATTGACAAAGGTAAAGTCCAAGAATTCTAGCTTTGCATCTTGTCAGATCTAAATCTTCATCAAGGCGACATGCATGTATACATCAACTTTCAAGCCATTCAAGAATACATGCACTTAGATTCCATAGTTTTGTTTTCAAAGTCTTTTAGGTTCTAAAACTCTTTCACATAAAGTATGTAATGACAAAATTCTTAAAGCAAACATTTGTGCCCAAGAAAAAGATCCCTCTCACATATTTAAAGTCCATGAATTCTCTGATCCATACAAGTTTTATTTTGACATCAAACATCAATTCTCTCATAGTTACAAATAAATGCAACCTCGATATGAATTGACAAAGAATGAATTTCTTTTACTATATGACCCAACATAGGTCCCAATCAAATAAAAAATGAGTCCCCAAAAATTTGGGTGCACTCTAGCAATACATCAGAGTCCCCTTACAATAGGATGCACTCCAATAATACATTGAAGTCCCCTTAGAGTAGGGTGCACTCCATTCAAGTGTTCATAAAATTGACACACCTTTGTTTTTTTATAAAAAAGACTATATCAAATTATAAAAATGTTAAAAGATACACACTAGAATAAAAAAAGCATCTTATGGCCATATTTATTCAATGCTTTCGTGTTGACAAGTACACACCAAGGACATAATTTGTCTCAGAATCACTATACTGATTTACAATTGTGTTGTATGTATCGACTCTCTTATCTCTTGCATACAACCATCCTACCAACCATGGAATTATGGTTCTCTGCAAGAAGTTTTGAAGTTGCTCGGAAGTTTGCCTCCACATCTTTGGAAATATAAGATATGTCCTTGGCATGTTCCACATCACCCTATATGGAGTGTCATAAAAAATTAAGGTATTGTTTGCATCCAAATCCTCAAATATCTTCCATATATCACTCAAATTTTTATGATAAACCCTTGTAAATCCTAACATGATATTTGGATTTTGGCAATTTTTGTTACTCATAAACACCTTGAACTTGGTATACTGCTCAAGAAAACATTTTTGTGTGATGCGTTGCACCCTTGTTAGGTTATAGCAACTCCATATCCATAGCTCAAAGTATTCAGCACAAAAATCCAAAAAACTTTGTGCATCTGGTCGCACCACATGATAAACTTCATCTTTATCCTCCACAAGTCGCATGTGTTGAGCCCAAGATGGCATAGAATCTCCATGTTTCATTTCAATTGTCTTGAGAAGTAACCCCTCTAGATCCAAGATAAGTACTCTTTTGATGTCCTTGAAAGCAAGTGGTAGGTGATAAGGAGGTGATTCATTCCTTGGACAAGCTCTTGGAGGAGGTTGTATGGGTAATTCAATAGTTTTCTTCAATTTATGCCAGCATATAGACAATCCATTTTTTTGTAATGGTTCTGAAACTAAAGAACAAGAACACTTAATGCAAACAGAACAATAGACATGAGTTTTACATTGTCTACCCTAAGGTTTTATTAGATACCAAAATCCATCTATGATCTACTCATTAATAGAAAGAAATTCAAATTAAAATCCTGACTCTTTTTTATGCTACACTCTCTCTTAGTCTCAATACCATGGAGTTCAACTAGACTTAAGTCAACTAATAACTACTACTTGTTGTTAAAGGTATGCTTGAAGTGCATAAGGCTTAACCAATGCTCTAGTGTAGAATGGGTATTTAGGTCTCAAGGTCTGCCACTTATCCAAGCAAAGATCCATTTAGATATGGAAACCCAATTTTTCTTAATATAATGATATAGAGTGGACAAGTGGTGAATCCTGAGACCAAACCACTCATGCTACTAGGGATAATAGGTTGGACAAGTGGTGGACCTTGAATGTAAACCCCCCATGTACAAAGTATTAGGGGTTTTGGGTATTTCAATCAGCTCTAGCATCTTCGAGACATGGTCGAGCTTACTTCTCTCCATGTTTCAATGGAGTCTATCTTGGATAAATGGTGGAGAATCATTCTGTCCATGTTTCAATGGAGCCTAGCTTGGACAAGTGGTGGACGTTTGTTTCTCTCTATGTTTGAACAGATTTAGCTTGGACAAGTGGTGAACCTTGGAGCAAAATCCCCATGTAAAACATATCATGGACATTACAAGTGGTGAGAAAAAATACCATTCAATATATAACCTTATAGGTTGGACAAGTGGTGGACCTTAATCTTGGGCACTTTAGAAACCATAGAATCTATGGATTCTATAGTTGTTGACTGAACCATAGGAGCATTATCCATCCTAGTTTATGAATCTAAGAAAACACACACACAAATGGTATCTCAAAACCACTAGAATTTTATTCACCATATTTATATGTAGAACTCCTAGTAAGAAATTTATTTAAGGTAAAGTTTTTGTTAGAATCCTTGCAACCATTTTCAGCATTCGTACACCAAACACCACTTGTGTAAAATACAATCTACTAACTCAACATTTTCCATCCTACACTTTATTAAAGATGAGTACTTAAAGTGAAAACTAAAAGCCACCCTTGTTGATAAAACATGGATACAAGGTCCACCAAATGTCCAACCTAGACTACAAGCAAACAATTAGAGATTTGGCTTAGATTTGGATTCAAAGGCCACCACTTATTCAAGTAAGATAACTCCACTTGTTTAAGATAGTAATGTTTGAAGCCCCACCACTTGTCCAACCTAGACATTGATTAAATTTTGGTAAGATTTATCACAAATCTAGAGTAGAATCAAGATTCTATGGCCAAGGTAGTCAAATAAGTTAGACAACACACAAAGCATAAGAGCACTCTAGATTCTCGTTGAGCATAAACTAAACAATAATCAAATGTTATATTCACTTGAGATTTCATCCATGAAAAATGAAAATGATGCATGTACTTGAGATTTCCATCCATGTACAATACTTTACAATGTCAAGTAAAGTTATAGTCAGCAAACAACTCTTTTCCTGCTTCAACTTGACAAATAGTCTCAATGCATGCATGGCCATATTCTTCTCACTTGATGTGTGAAGAGGTGCATTTATGCCAAGGTGGCAATTTTGGATCAAATGTATAGCGTACGTTGGGACAGACATTTGTACTCTGAGAACTATTTATATAGCCCGACATGTTTCCTTCTTCTACACAACCAATAATGTATGATTGATCTTCCTCTTCTTCTATGTTTGGATCCTCTAGAAGAGAATATTTATAAGCTCTTGGAAAAATTTTGCATATCTTTTTTCAGTCTTGAAATCTATACTTATGCCCTCCATAGTTTAGAATAGTCAAACCACTTTCCAGGGTAGTATGCACAAATAGCCCATAACCAGCTCCTTCAATACATGAAAGTCGCACTTCAAAATCCACACCGTTAACATGGAAAATTACATCTTTGGGAATAGGAAAAGTTGGTGTCCCAAAAGGATCTTCATGCCAATCATAGTGTGAAATACATCTAGTTTTTATATCACTTAACTCCTTTGTGTCTGCAAAAAGAAGAAAATATTATGCATAAAATAGTGACAATATCAAAGAAAGATATCATTATTTTATAGTCCAATAGATCCATTGTATGGAAGACTTAGAGTACCTCTTACATGATGCCTCCAAGGTTTCCAAAAAATAAAATCATTGGAAAAAAATGGCCACTGTGTCTCTAATCTATTGCCCATTTAAAGCATAGAGAGAACCAAGGTCCACCACTTGTCCAAGCTAGACATGGAGCATTGACACAAGCTCCAACACTTATCCAAGAACCCTATAGTATATGTGGTAACATGGGATGCATTGATGCAACAAAAGTAGTCTAGCATCCTCATCCATCTCTTTTTTCTTGTAGCCTAGAGGGATTAGTTTCAAGGTCTATCACTAGTCAAAAACTACACATAGAACATTGATACAAGGTTCCACCACATGTGAAACCTATCATGTCTAGTAGCATGGATGGTTTGATATCAAGGTTCACTGCGTGTCCTACCTATACTCTATTGTAGCATAGAGATTCTGGTTTGGTGGTACTACACTTGTCCAAACTTGGCTTGTTGTTGATATCTGGAGGTAATCAAGGGTCTTCCACTTTTCCAAGTTAGGCATATAAAACAATTGCAAGGTCCACCATGTGTACAACATATGATTGATTATAGCATGCATGGTCTTATTTCATGGGCAACCATCTTCTCTCCAACATGTGTCCAACCTCGGCTCCATTGAAGCATGGAGAGAAGCAAGGTCCACCACTTATCAAAGCTATTATTTTCTCCGAGTGCTTTCAAAACCCATAATACGTTGTACATGGGGGGGGGGGGGGGGGGGGGATTCTTGTTTCAAGGTCCACCACTTGGCTAAGATTGGATCCATTGAAACATAAAGAGAAGCAATCTCTACCATTTGTCCAAGCTAGGTGCCATTGAAACATGAAAACCCCATCATATGTTGTATACGGGGGGTTTTTTCATGGTCTACCACTTTTCTAAGCTATGGTCCATTGGAACATGGAGAGAATCAAAGCTCCACCACTTTTCTAAGCTAGGATCCATTGAAACATGGAGAGAAGAAAGCTCCATTGTTTGTCTAAGCTAGGATCCATTGGAACATGGAGAAAACAAGCTCCACCACTTGCCTATTATTGCATAGAGATTCTGGTTTGAAGGTCCACCACTCGTCCAACATTGCCTTCATGTATGGAGATAATAAAGAGTGCAATGCTTCTCTAAGATAGGGACATAAAAGAGTTTCAAGGTCCACTACATATACGATCTATGATGGGTTGTAGCATGGGAGGTTTCATTTTAAGGTTGACCACTTCTCCAGCTCCGCTTGTCGAACCTCAGATCCATTGAAGAATGGAGAATAAAGGTGTACCAACTCTCCAAAATAGGCAAGAAAATCTCTATAAAACCCATGAATTGTTAATATATGCTATGCTGTGGAGTTTTGTTTGAAGGTCCACTCCTTATCCAAGCTACAATCCATTGAAGCATGGAAATAAGTAAGATATATCTATAGTCCAAGATAGGATCCATTGAAACATAGAGAGAATCAAGGTCCACCACTTGTCCAAGCTATGCATGGTTAATTGATATAAGGACCACTACATTTTCACCTATACTATGCTCTATCATGGATGGTTTCATATACCACCAATTTTCCAACCTATTTAGTAGGTTGTATTATGGGGGTTTGGTTTCAAGGTACTTCACTTGTCTAAGGTGGGTTCCATTGAACCATGGAGAGAAACAATGTCTACCACTTGTCCGAAATATGCTCCTTTAAAACATAAAATCAAAGTCCACCACTTGTCCAAGCTAATGTTTCTCTCCATTGAAGCATGGAGAGAAACAAGGTCTACCACCTCTCCAAAATATGCTCCATTGAAACATAAAAGCAAGGTCCACCACTTGTCCAAGCTAATATAACAAATGGGTGTTGGTTACAAGGTGTACCACACTTGTCTAAACTAGTCTCCATGCAAGGTCCACCACATGTCCAAGCTATATGATCTTGGTTTGAAGGTCTACCACACCTCTTGAAATTAGGATCCATGTAAGGTCCACCTTTTGTCAAGCTATGCCTTTAGTGAGTACTAAAACTAAGTAAATTGCACTACTTAAATACCTTTCCAAGCTCATTAATATTTTGGTCTCTAAGGCCACCACCACATGTCTAATCTATGCTCTAATTGATTACTTATGCTAGTTCTCAAAGTCCAAACATAAGCTCCCTTCTAGCAAGGTTAGTTTAAATTTAGTCTCCATCACCTGTCTAAGCTAGGTTCAATTTATGAAGCATCACCATTTAACAATGCTACGATCTAATGTATCATATCAAGGGGGTATTGATAAAAGGTCCAAAACTTATTGAGTTCATGCTCTTAAGTAATTAAGTCTTTGTGAGTATTAAATGTTATAGCTTTAGTCTAAAGATCCACCATTCAAAAGCTCAAGTAATTTATTATTTACATTCAAACCTTGAATGCTTGAGATAAAAAATACAAACTCAATCAATACTATATAAAGCAAAATCTAACATGAAGAGTATCAAATCAGTAAAAAGAAACACTAACATGCACAAGAAACTCAAAACATACGTGTCTCCATTTCCAAAAAGTCCTCCATTGACAGAGGATGGTGTTGTTGTTCTTCTTCTTCTCTTTGTGGAGAGCACTCCTCTGTAACAGGCACAATGTCGCCTGATTGCGAAGTGGATTGTTGAAGTCTAGCCCATTTTTCTATATCTTCATGAGACTTAACAAAGTCTAGCAGCATGGTCTCCACGCTTTTTGCCTCCTCCACACTATCAATTAAGCAGATAACTTCTTTTTTCTGTTGTATTCCTTCTTGTGCAACCAAGGAGCCATCACCAAAAACATCAACAAGCTTGCGGTCTTCAAAACAATATGTACGAATGTAGTGCTTGACCAAAGATCTTTTTTTGGCCTCCAAATATTGCAAATCTGACATATCGTTATCTGCTACTTGAAGAAGAGAACAATCAATTGGCATGGGATGTTCCTCTGATCTTCTTCTCAGGTCTTCAAATGCATTGCCTTGTCCCAAGAAGGCAATAATTGTTAGGAATTGAATTTCTCCTTTGCAAGGAGCTGATGGAAAGTGATGCAATGCACCACAACAATGGTAGCTCAGATTATCTCCCATGGCGTGAAAGGCACATTGCAATTTTGTGAAGTTAGTGAAATCCACAAATGCAAGAAAGACAAATCCAGGATCTGTTGACCCTCCAGCAATAGCCAAGATCCCATCCAAAGCATTTTTAAATGTCTCCTCACTCCACTTCAAATTGTCTCCAACGTTTTTTGTCATATCTAAAACACATAAGCCAATAGGCACTTTATTATTGAAGTGGCGCATCAAGTAGAGATTGCCTTCCATTTGTAGGCTCACCACATAGATTGACCATGGCAAATCTCTAGGCTCAGTTTTCTCCTTTTGAAGGTGAATTGCCCATTGCATGTATTTTATTGCTTCATTTGGAAAAGCCATTTTCTTTGTTCCACGTGTCAAACTAGATTTGATCCATTCCTCACATAGCATTAAAATTGTTTTATAAACAACATCATTGATGTTATACATTTTGACCACCTCCTCCCAGTCTTTACATGGTGAAGACTCATTCAAATTGTTGAAGCCTTCAAGAAGTGCATCTTGAATCAATTTGTCTTGCTTCAACTGCTTGATTCGATCATACATGTTAGTTGCATCACCATCCTTTGCACTCTTTGACAGTAAAATCTTCTCATCTCTAATCTCTTCTTGAATAGTCTTTGCTTATTTGAGTAACGGCAATTTTGTTTTTTAATATTATGTACCTCTGATTACTCAAGACCACAAAGGTATCTAAATACAGTTGTTGGGGGTTTCTTATTCTCCTCTTCTAGCTTTTCAATGATTTCTATCCAGCAATCATAAACTAAATCAGAGTACGTGACCATGTGTGCCTGTTTAGCAATCCAACTTGCTGCTGCACTCATTCTTGCCAATCGAAGAAAATCCTAAAAAGAAATAGAGAAATAATTAAACTATTGAGCAAGATTTGTTAATTAAACACTATCAAAAAGACAAAGAAAATAACTTACATCCCATCCGGCACGCGATGCATGTCCCTCTGCAATTCCACTTGCTGCCTTTGGTGGTCATCCTGAGAAGATCCATTGACTCCGTAAATGTCTCAATATTTGGCTGTAAGGTTGCTTGACATACAATGCCTGAGCCTCCTCATTTGCAATGGCAGATATAGCAGTTGCAACAAATGGAGGAGCATTCACAACAATGCGAGCCTTTCTAAATTTATACACGCTAATCAGTCTCTCAAATATCTCTTTGTTGTTTTGTTCATTGTGAAGCAAAACTTTTGCAGCATAGATTGAATGCTGCCCATCAAGAATCCAATAATGATAATCTTTAATTTTTTTCTCCTCTACCTCTTCTACTGCCAAAGGAGTCCCCTTCTTTGATTTTGCATTTCGAACAGGCATCAAATATGCACATGCTGCAGGATTGGTCGTACTCCGTGAAAATCCAAATAACACACTTTCAGCGTGTTTTTTATCCATAATACGTGCATTATAGTGATCAGCAGCAAGCCAACAATTTTGAATAGGGATATCAAATTCCCTATATTGGAAAGGAAAATAATTTATGTACTTATTCATTCCACCTGTATCTTTTTCTTGTCCTTTCATGGCCTCAGCTTCTAAAACATCTGGATCCACAATTCTCATCTTTGACATTGAACCCTCTGTTGATGAGGATGCCAAAGATGCCTTGTCTACATCCAAAATGGAACTAGTTCGCTTAGCTGCTACTTTTTGCACTTTTGCTTGCTTCTTTGTGGATGGTGTTCGTGAAGCTTTCACCTTTTTTCGTTGTAGTGTGGCAATGATGGAGCTTTGAAGTTGATCTGCTGTGATGTTTGGATTTGATTCTGCAAACTTCCATCCTCGAGAAAACATTGTCTCTTCTTTGTTTCTAGACATGCGCTCCAATGCATATGGTCCTGGAGATAGTTGAAATTCTAGATTCATTGGAACTAGAATGTCAATGCATTCCACCTCCGGATGACTATCAACTACAGAGACAGATGCTTCCACAACTTGTCCAACATCTTCAAACAAGCTGTCATTCTTCTTTTTGGCAATAAATAGATGCACCTTATGAAATTGTGCACCCTCTATACCATGTATGTCCAAATACCATTTCCTAAGATCATTGCAAGTATAGTCAACTAAGACAGCAACCCTTACAACCTGTTTTTTTGGAGCCATCTTTCCTGAAACAAAAAAAACCAAATGTTATTTTAGCATATAATTTTTTGTTATGAATTAAGTTTGTGTGAATACAAGGTCCACCACTTGTTCAAGTTAGATCTAAGCAAGTATACATAGTAATCTTTTAAGCTAGTAAACTAAGGGAAGGGAGAAGTAAGGTCCACCACTTGTCCAAGCTCAGCTCTAGACAACATGGAGAGATTCGAGGTCTACTAATTGTCTAATATAGGCTAACTATATTGAAACATAGAGGGAAGCAAAGGTCCACCACTTGTCCAATCTAGGGTCATTTGAAACATGGAGAGAAGGATGCTCCACTATTTGTCCAAAATAGGCTCCATTGAAACATGAAGAGAAGCAATATGCACCATGTCTTCGAGATGCTAGGCTCCTTTGAAATACCTTAAACCCACGATATTTTGTATATGTGGGGTTTAAATTCAAGGTCCACCACTTTTCCAACCTATTCTCCCTAGTAGCATGAGTGGTTTGGTCTCAAGATTAACCACTTTTCCACTCTATGTCATTATATTAAGAAGATCTGGGTGTTAAGGTCCACCACTTGTCCAACCTATAAGGCTATATCTAAAATGGTATTATTTACCACCACTTCGAATGCACATGATAGGTTTTACATAGGGGTATGGTTCCAAGGTCCACCACTTGTCCAAGATAACTCTATTGAAACATAGAGAGAATCAAAGGTCCACCACTTGTCCAAGCTAAGCTCCATTGAAACATGGAGAGAAAGATGCTCCACCATTTGTCCAAGCTAGGTTTGATTGAAACATGAAGAGAAGCAAGCTACACCATGTCTTCAAAATGCTAGGCTCCATTGAAATATCTTAAACCCATGATATTTCGTACATGGGGGGTTTACATTCAAGGTCCAGCACTTGTCCAACCTATTATCACTAGTAGCATGAGTGGTTTGGTCTCAAGATTCACCACTTTTCCACTCTATGTCATTATATTAAAAAGATCTGGGTGTTAAGGTCCATCACTTGTCCAACCTATAAGGCTTTATCTTAAAGGGTATTCTTTCTGACCACTTGGAATGACCATGATAGGTTTTGGTTCCAAGGTCCACCAGTTGTCCAAGATAACTCTATTGAAACATAGAGAGAAGCAAAGGTCCACCACTTGTCCAAGCTAGGGTCCATTGAAACATGGAGAGAAGGATGCTCCACCATTTGTCCAAGATAGGCTCCATTGAAACATGAAGAGAAGCAAGCTGCACCATGTCTCCAAGATGCTAACATCCATTGAAATACCTTAAACCAACGATATTTTGTACATGGGGAGTTTACATTCAAGGTCCACCACTTGTCCAACCTATTATCTCTAGTAGCATGAGTGGTTTGGTCTCAAGATTCACCACTTTTCCACTCTATGTGATTACTTTAAGAAGATCTGGGTGTTAAGGTCGACCACTTGTCCAACCTAGAAGGGTATATCTTAAAGGGTATTATTTCTCACCACTTGAAATGCCCATGATATGTTTTACATGGGGGTTTGGTTCCAAGGTCCACCACTTGTCCAAGCTAACTCTATTGAAACATAGAGAGAAACAAAGGTCTACCACTTGTCCAAGCTAGGCTCCATTGAAACATGGAGAGAAGGATGCTCTACCATTTGTCCAAGCTAACTCTATTGAAACATGGGGGGTTCACATTCAAGGTCCAGCACTTGTCCAACCTATTAACGCTAGTAGCATGAGTGGTTTGGTCTCAAGATTCACCACTTTTTCACTCTATGTCATTATATTAAGAATATCTGGGTGTTAAGGTCCACCACTTGTCCAACCTATAAGGCTATATCTTAAGGGTTATTCTTTCTCACCACTTGGAGTGACCATGATCGGTTTTACATGGGGTTTTGATTCCAAGGTCCACCACTTGTCCAAGATAACTCTATTGAAACATAGAGAGAAGCAAAGGTCCACCACTTGTCCAAGCTAGGGTCCATTGAAACATGGAGAGAAGGATGCTCCACCATTTGTCTAAGATACGCTCCATTGAAACATGAAGAGAAGCAATCTACACCATGTCTCCAAGATGCTAAGCTCCATTGAAATACCTTAAACCCATGATATTTTGTACATGGGGGGTTTACATTCAAGGTCCACCACTTGTCCAACCTATTATCTCTAGTAGCATGAGTGGTTTGGTCTGAAGATTAACCACCTTTCCACTCTATGTCATTATTTTAAGAATATTTGGGTGTTAAGGTCCACCACTCGTCCAACCTATAAGTCTATATCTTAAACTTTATTCTTTCTTACCACTTGGAGTGACCATGATACGTTTTATATGGGGGTTTGGTTCCAAGCTCCACCACTTGTCCAAGCTAACTCTATTGAAAAAGAGAGAGAAGCAAAGGTCCACCACTTGTCCAAGCTAGGCTCCATTGAAATATGGAGAGAAGGATGCTCCACCATTTGTCCAAGATAGGCTCCATTGAAACATGACGAGAAGCAAGCTGCACCACGTCTCCAAGATGCTAGGCTCCATCAAAAAACAATAAACCCATGATATGTCGTAGATGAGGGGTTTACATTCAAGGTCCAACACTTGTCCAAGCTATTATTGGTAGTAGCCTAAGTGGTTTGGTCTTAAGATTCACCACTTTTCTACTCTATGTCATTATATTAAGAATATGTGGGTGTTAAGGTCCACCACTTGTACAACCTAAAAGGCTACATCTTAAAGGTTATTCTTTCTTACCACTTAGAGTGACCATGATGGGTTTTACATGGGGGTTTGGTTCCAAGGTCCAAGGCTTGTCCAAGCTAACTCTATTGAAGCATAGAGAGAAGCAAAGTTCCACCACTTGTCCAAGCTAGGCTCCATTGAAACATGGAGAGAAGGATGCTCCACCATTTGTCGAAGCTAACTCTATTGAAACATGGGGGGTTTACGTTCAAGGTCCACCAAATGTCCAAGCTATTACCGCTAGTAGCATGAGTGGTTTTGTTTCAAGATTCACCACTTTATCACTCTATGTCATTATATGAAGGATATCTGGGTGTTAAGGTCCACTACTTGTCCAACCTATCAGGCTATATCTTAAAGGTTATTCTTTCTCTCGACTTGGAGTGACCATGATAGGTTTTACATTGGGGTTTGGTTCCAAGGTCCACCACTTGTCCAAGATAGGGTCCATTGAAACATGGAGAGAAGGATGCTCCACTATTTGTCCAAGATAGACTACATTGAAACATGAAGAGAAGCAAGCTGCACCATGTCTCCAAGATGCTAGAGTTCGTCGAAATACCTTAAACCCATGATATTTCGTACGTGGGAGGTTTACATTCAAGGTCCACCACTTGTCCAACCTATTATCGCTAGTAGCATGAGTGGTTTGCTCTCAAGATTCACCACTTTTCCACTCTATTCCATTATATTAAGAATATCTGGGTGTTAAGGTCCACCAATTGTCCAACCTATATGGATATATCATTAAGGTTATTCTTTCTCACCACTTGGAGTGACCATGATAGGTTTTACATGGGGGTTTGGTTTCAAGGTCCACCACTTGTCCAAGCTAACTCTATTGAAACATAGAGAGAAACAAAGGTCCACCACTTGTCCAAGCTAGGCTCCATTGAAACATGGAGAAAACGATGCTCCACCGTTTGTCGAAGCTAAGTCTATTGAAAAATGAGGGATTAACCTTCAAGCTCCACCACTTGTCCAACCTATTATCGCTAGTAGCATGAGTGGTTTTGTCTCAAGATTCACCACTTTTTCACTCTATGTCATTATATTATGAATATTTGGGTATTAAGGTCCACCACTTGTCCAACCTGTAAGGCTATATCTTAAAGGTTATTCTTTCTCACAATCTGGAGTGACCATGATAGGTTTTACATGGGGGTTTGGTTCCAAGGTCCACCACTTGTCCAAGCTAACTCTATTGAATTATAGAGAGAAGCAAAGGTCCACCACGTGTCCAAGCTAGGGTCTATTGAAACATGGAGAGAAGGATGCTCCACCATTTGACCAAGATAGGCTCCATCGAAAAATGAAGAGAAGCAAGTTGCACCATGTCTTCAAGATACTAGGATTCATCAAAATACCTTAAACCCAGGATATTTTGTACATGGGGGGTTTACATTCAAGGGCCACCACTTGTCCAAGCTATTATCGCTAGTAGCATGAGTGTTTTTATCTCAAGATTCACCACTTTTCCACTGTATGTCATTATATTAAGAATATGTGGGTGTTAAGGTCCACCACTTGTCCAACCTATAAGTCTATATCTTAAAGGTTATTCTTTCTTACCACCTGAAGTGATCATGATAGGTTTTACATGGGGGTTTGGTTCCAAGCTCCACCACTTGTCCAAGCTAACTCTATTGAAACAGAGAGAGAAGCAAAGGTCCACCACTTGTCCAAGCTAGGCTCCATTCAAACATGGACAGAAGGATGCTCCACCATTTTTCCAAGATAGGCTCCATTGAAACATGACGAGAAGCAAGCTGAACCATGTCTCCAAGATGCTAGGCTCCATCGAAAAACATTGAACCCACGATATGTCGTAGATGAGGGGTATACATTCAAGGTCCAACACTTGTCCAACCTATTATTGGTAGTAGCCTGAGTGGTTTGGTCTCAAGATTCACCACTTTTTCACTCTATGTCATTATATTAAAAATATGTGGGTGTTAAGGTCCACCACTTGTCCAACCTATAAGGCTACATCTTAAAGGTTATTCTTTCATACCACTTAGAGTGACCATGATGAGGTTTACATGGGGGTTTGGTTCCAAGGTCCAGCGCTTGTCCAAGCTAACTCTATTGAATCATAGAGAGAAGCAAAGGTCCACCACTTGTCCAAGCTAGGCTCCATTGAAACATGGAGAGAAGGATGCTCCACCATTTGTCGAAGCTAACTCTATTGAAACATGGGGGGTTTACATTCAAGGTCCACCACTTTTCCAAGCTATTACCGCTAGTAGCATGAGTGGTTTTGTCTCAAGATTCACCAGTTTTTCACTTCATGTCATTATGTTAGGAATATTTGGGTGTTAAGGTCCACCACTTGTCCAACCTATAAGACTATATCTTAAAGGTTATTCTTTCTCACGACTTGGAGTGCCCATGATAGGTTTTACATTGGGGTTTGGTTCCAAGGTCCACCACTTATCCAAGCTAACTCTATTGAAACATAGAGAGAAGCAAAGGTCCACCACTTGTCCAAGCTAGGGTCCATTGAAACATGGAGAGAAGGATGCACCACCATTTGTCTAAGATAGGCTTCATTGAAACATGAAGAGAAGCAAGGTGCACCATGTCTCCAAGATGCTAAGCTCCATCTAAATACCTTAAACCCACGATATTTCGTAGATGGGGGGTTTACATTCAAGGTCCACCACTTGTCCAACCTATTATCGCTATTAGCATGAGTGGTTTGATCTCAAGATTCACCACTTTTCCACTCTATTTCATTATATTATGAATATTTGGGTGTTAAGGTCCACCACTTGTCCAACCTATAAGGATATATCATTAAGGTTATTCTTTCTCACCACTTGGAGTGACCATGATAGGTTTTACATGGGGATTTGGTTCCAAGCTCCACCACTTGTCCAAGCTAACTCTATTGAAACATAGAGAGAAACAAAGGTCCACCACTTGTCCAAGCTAGGCTCCATTGAAACATGGAGAGAACGATGCTCCACTGTTTGTCGAAGCTAAGTCTATTGAAACATGGGGGGTTACGTTCAAGGTCCACCACTTGTCCAAGCTATTATCGCTAGTAGCATGAGTGGTTTTGTCTCAAGATTCACCACTTTTTCACTCTATGTAATTATATTATGAATATTTGGGTGTGAAGGTCCACCACTTGTCCAACCTATAAGGCTATATCTTAAAGGTTATTCTTTCTCACCACTTGGAATGCCCATGATAGGTTTTACATGGGGGTTTGGTTCCAAGTCCCACCACTTGTCCAAGAAAACTCTATTGAATCATAAAGAGAAGCAAAGGTCCACCACTTGTCCAAGCTTGGTTCCATTGAAACATGGTGAGAAGGATTCTCCACCAGTTGTCCAAGATAGGCTCCATCAAAAAATGAAGAGAAGCAAGCTGCACCATGTCTCCAAGATGCTAGGCTTCATCGAAATACCTTAAACCCACGATATTTTGTATATGTCGGGTTTAAATTCAAGGTCCACCACTTGTCCAACCTATTCTCCCTAGTAGCATGAGTGGTTTGGTCTCAAGATTAACCACTTTTCCACTCTATGTCATTATATTAAGAAGATGTGGGTCTTAAGGTCCACCACTTGTCCAACCTATAAGTCTATATCTTAAAGGTTATTCTTTCTTACCACTTGAAGTGACGATGATAGGTTTTACATGGGGGTTTGGTTCCAAGGTCCACCACTTGTCCAAGCTAACTCTATTGAAACAGAGAGACAAGCAAAGGTCCACCACTTGTCCAAGCTAGGCTCCATTGAAACATGGAGAGAAGGATGCTCCACCATTTGTCCAAGATAGGCTCCATTCAAACATGATGAGAAGCAAGTTGGACCATGTCTCCAATATGCTTGGCTCCATCGAAAAACATTAAACTCAGGATATGTCATAGATGAGGGGTTTACATTCAAGGTCCAACACTTGTCCATGCTATTATTGGTAGTAGCCTGAGTGGTTTGGTCTCAAGATTCACCACTTTTTCACTCTATGTCATTATATTAAGAATATGCGGGTGTTAAGGGCCACCACTTGTCCAACCTATAAGGCTACATCTTAAAGGTTATTCTTTCTTACCACTTGGAGTGACCATGATAGGTTTTACATGGGGGTTTGGTTCCAAGTTCCTTAACTTGTCCAAGCTAACTCTATTGAGACATAGAAAAAAACAAAGGTCCACAACTTGTCCAAGGTAGGGTCCATTGAAACATGGAGAGAAGGATGCTCCACCATTTGTTTAAGATAGGCTCCATTGAAACATGACGAGAAGTAAGCTGCACCATGTCTCCAAGATGGTAGGCTCCATCGAAATACATTAAATCCCCGATATTTTGTAGATGAGGGGTTTACATTCAAGGTCCACCACTTGTCTAAGCCATTATTGCTAGTATCCTCAGTGGTTTGGTCTCAAGGTTCACCACTTTTATTAAGAGTATGTGGGTGTTAAACTCCACCACTTGTCCAACCTATAAGGATACATCTTAAAGGTTATTTTTTCTTCCCACTTGGAGTGACCATGATAGGTTTTACATGGGGGTTTGGTTCCAAGGTCCACCACTTGTCCAAGATAACTCTATTGAAACATAGAGAGAAACAAAGGTCCACCACTTCTCCAAGCTAGGCTCCATTGAAACATGGAGAGAACTATGCTCCACCATTTGTCGATGCTAAGTCTATTGAAACATGGGGGGTTTACGCTCAAGGTCCACCACTTGTCCAAGCTGTTATCGCTAGTAGCATGAGTGGTTTTATCTCAAGATTCACCACTTTTTCACTCTATGTCATTATATTAAGAATATTTGGGTGTTAAGGTCCACCGCTTGTCCAACCTATAAGGCTATATCTTAAAGGTTATTCTTTCTCACCACTTGGAGTCACCATGATAGGTTTTACATGGGGGTTTGGTTCCAAGGTACACCACTTGTCGAGGCTAACTCTATTGAATCATAGAGATCAGCAAAGGTCCACCACTTGTCCAAGCTAGGGTCCATTGAAACATGGAGATAAGGATGCTCCACTATTTGTCCAAGATAGACTCCATTGAAACATGAAGAGAAGCAAGTTGCACCATGTCTCCAAGATGCTAGACTCCATCGAAATACGTTAAACCCACAATATTTTGTACATGGGGGGTTTACATTCAAGGGCCACCACTTGTCCAAGCTATTATCGCTAGTAGCATCAGTGGTTTTGTCTCAAGAATCATCACTTTTCCACTCTATGTCATTATATTAAGAATATGTGGGTGTTAAGGTCCACCACTTGTTCAACCTATAAGTCTATATCTTAAAGGTTATTCTTTCTTACCACTTGGAGTGACCATGATAGGTTTTACAAGGAGATTTGGTTCCAAGGTCCACCACTTGTCCAAGCTAACTCTATTGAAACAGAGAGAGAAGCAAAGGTCCACCACTTGCCCAAGCTAGGCTCCATTGAAACATGGAGAGAAGGATGTTCCACCATTTTTCCAAGATAGGCTCCATTGAAACATGACGAGAAGCAAGCTGCACCATGTCTCCAAGATGCTAGGCTCCATCGAAAAACATTAAACCCACGATATGTCGTAGATGAGGGGTATACTTTCAAGGTCTAACACTTGTCCAACCTATTATTGGTAGTAGCCTGAGTGGTTTGGTCTCAAGATTCACCACTTTTTCACTCTATGTCATTATATTAAGAATATGCGGGTGTTAAGGGCCACCACTTGTCCAACCTATAAGGCTACATCTTAAAGGTTATTCTTTCTTACCACTTGGAGTGACCATGATAGGTTTTACATGGGGGTTTGTTTCTAAGGTCCACCACTTGTCCAAGCTAACTCTATTGAAACATAGAGAGAAACAAAGGTCCACCACTTGTCCAAGCTAGGCTCCATTGAAACATGGAGAAAACGATGCTCCACTGTTTGTCGAAGCTAAGTCTATTGAAACATGGGGGGCACGTTCAAGGTCCACCACTTGTCCAACCTATTATCGCTAGTAGCATGAGTGGTTTTGTCTCAAGATTCACCACTTTTTCACTCTATGTCATTATATTAAGAATATTTGGGTGTTAAGGTCCACCACTTGTCCAACCTATAAGGCTATATCTTAAAGGTTATTCTTTCTCACCACTTGGAATGACCATGATAGGTTTTACATGGGTGTTTGGTTCCAAGGCCCACCACTTGTCCAAGAAAACTCTATTGAAACATAGAGAGAAACAAAGGTCCACCACTTGTCCAAGCTAGGCTCCATTGAAACATGGAGAGAACGATGCTCCACCGTTTGTCAAAGCTAAGTCTATTGAAACATGGGGGGTTACGTTCAAGGTCCACCACGCTATTATCGCTAGTAGCATGAGTGGTTTTGTCTCAAGATTCACCACTTTTTCACTCTATGTAATTATATTATGAATATTTGGGTGTTAAGGTCCACCACTTGTCCAACCTATAAGGCTATATGTTAAAGGTTATTCTTTCTCACCACTTGGAATGACCATGATAGGTTTTACATGGATGTTTGGTGCCAAGGCCCACCACTTGTCCAAGAAAACTCTATTGAATCATAGAGAGAAGCAAAGGTCCACCACTTGTCCAAGCTTGGCTCCATTGAAACATGGTGAGAAGGATCCTCCACCATTTGTCCAAGATAGGCTCCATCAAATAATGAAGAGAATCAAGCTGCACCATGTCTCCAAGATGCTAGGCTTCATCGAAATACCTTAAACCCACAATATTTTGTATTTGTGGGGCTTAAATTCAAGATCCACCACTTGTCCAACCTATTCTCCCTAGTAGCATGAGTGGTTTCGTCTCAAGATTAACCACCTTTCCACTCTATGTCATTATATTAAGAAGATGTGGGTCTTAAGGTCCACCACTTGTCCAACCTATAAGTCTATATCTTTAAGGTTATTGTTTCTTACCACTTGGAGTGACCATGATAGGTTTTACATGGGCGTTTTGTTCCAAGCTCCACCACTTGTCCAAGCTAACTCTATTGAAACAGAGAGAGAAGCAAAGGTCCACCACTTGTCCAAGCTAGGCTCCATTGAAATATGCAGAGAAGGATGCTCCACCATTTGTCCAAGATAGGCTCCATTTAAACATGATGAGAAGCAAGTTGGACCATGTCTCCAATATGCTTGGCTCCATTGAAAAACATTAAACTCACGATATGTCGTAGATGAGGGGTTTACATTCAAGGTCCAACACTTGTCCAAGCTATTATTGGTAGTAGCCTGAGTGGTTTGGTCTCAAGATTCACCACTTTTTCACTCTATGTCATTATATTAAGAATATGTGGGTGTTAAGGTCCACCACTTGTCCAACCTATAAGGCTACATCTTAAAGGTTATTCTTTCATACCACTTGGAGTGACCATGATAGGTTTTACATGGGGGTTAGGTTCCAAGTTCCTTCACTTGTCCAAGCTAACTCTATTGAAACATAGAGAGAAACAAAGGTCCACCACTTGTCCAAGGTAGGGTCCATTGAAACATGGAGAGAAGGATGCTCCACCATTTGTTTAAGTTAGGCTCCATTGAAACATGACGAGAAGTAAGCTGCACCATGTCTCCAATATGCTAGGCTCCATCGAAATACATTAAATCCATGATATTTCGTAGATGAGCGGTTTACATTCAAGGTGCACCACTTGTCTAAGCTATTATTGCTAGCATCCTGAGTGGTTTGGTCTCAAGATTTACCACTTTTATTAAGAATATGTGGGGGTTAAGATCCACCACTTGTCCAACCTATAAGGATACATCTTAAAGGTTATTTTTTCTTCCCACTTGGAGTGACCATGATAGGTTTACATGGGGGTTTGGTTCCAAGGTCCACCACTTGTCCAAGGTAACTCTATTAAAACAAAGAGAGAAACAAAGGTCCACCACCTCTCCAAGCTAGGCTCTATTGAAACATGGAGAGAACGATGCTCCACCATTTGTCGAAGCTAAGTCTTTTGAAACATGGGGGGTTTACGTTCAAGGTCCACCACTTGTCCAAGCTGTTATCGCTAGTAGCATGAGTGGTTTTATCTCAAGATTCACCACTTTTTCACTCTATGTCATTATATTAAGAATATTTGGGTGTTAAGGTCCACCACTTGTCCAACCTATAAGGCTACATCTTAAAGGTTATTCTTTCATACCACTTAGAGTGACCATAATGGGTTTTACATGGGGGTTTGGTTCCAAGGTCCAGCGCTTGTCCAAGCTAACTCTATTGAATCATAGAGATCAGCAAAGGTCCACCACTTGTCCAACCTAGGCTCCATTGAACCATGGAGAGAAGGATGCTCCACCATTTGTCGAAGCTAACTCTATTGAAACATGGGGGGTTTACATTCAAGGTCCACCACATTTTCAAGCTATTACCGCTAGTAGCATGAGTGGTTTTGTCTCAAGACCCACCAGTTTTTCACTTTATGTCATTATGTTAGGAATATTTGGGTGTTAAGGTACACCACTTGTCCAACCTATAAGACTATATCTTAAAGGTTATTATTTCTCACGACTTGGAGTGACCATGATAGGTTTTACATTGGGGTTTGGTTCCAAGGTCCACCACTTGTCCAAGCTAGGGTCCATTGAAACATGGAGAGAAGGATGCTCCACCATTTGTCTAAGATAGGCTTCATTGAAACATGAAGAGAAGCAAGGTGCACCATGTCTCCAAGATGCTAGGCTCCATCTAAATACCTTAAACCCACGATATTTCGTAGATGGGGGGTTTACATTCAAGGTCCACCACTTGTCCAACCTATTATCGCTATTAGCATGAGTGGTTTGATCTCAAGATTCACCACTTTTCCACTCTATTCCATTATATTAAGAATATCTGGGTGTTAAGGTCCACCACTTGTCCAACCTATAAGGATATATCATTAAGGTTATTCTTTCTCACCACTTGGAGTGACCATGATAGGTTTTACATGGGGGTTTGGTTCCAAGGTCCACCACTTGTCCAAGCTAACTCTATTGAAACATAGAGAGAAACAAAGGTCCACCACTTGTCCAAGCTAGGCTCCATTGAAACATGGAGAGAACGATGCTCCATTGTTTGTTGAAGCTAAGTCTATTGAAACATGGGGGGTTACGTTCAAGGTCCACCACTTGTCCAACCTATTATCGCTAGTAGCATGAGTGGTTTTGTCTCAAGATTCACCACTTTTTCACTCTATGTAATTATATTATGAATATTTGGGTGTTAAGGTCCACCACTTGTCCAACCTATAAGGCTATATCTTAAAGGTTATTCTTTCTCACCACTTGGAATGACCATGATAGGTTTTACATGGGGGTTTGGTTCCAAGGCCCACCACTTGCACTACAAGAGGCTCTTCACATTAGCGACGCTCACACAGCGACGCTCAAAAAAAAAAATCCCGGCGTCGCTATGAGCGTCGCTATAAGCGTCGCTATGAGCGTCGCAAATTTCTTTGTAAATTTGCGACGCTCATAGCGACGCCAGCTGGGGTAAAAAAAATAACCGAGCGCGCCCAAAAACTCAAATCTCAGATCTGAGTTTTTCGGCGCCCTCAAGCAAAGAGCAGGTAACGCTCTCTCTCTCTCTCTCTCTCTCTCTCTCTTTTTCTTTTACACACACACACACACACACACACACACACACGAGGAGAGGAAGGAGAGCCAGGTATGCTCCTTCCCTCTCCTCATTCTCATGTTCCCTTCCCCTCTTTCTCTCTCCCTCGCTCTCTCTCTCACACACACACACATACACACACACATAGTGTTTTTGAGAGAGAGAGAGAGAGAGAGAGCGAGAGAGAGTGCAAAAACGCACACACATACATAAACAAAGAATGCACACACACATTGAGAGAGAAAAAGAGAGAGAGAGCATGCATAAACAAAAAACGCACGCATTGAGAGAGGAAAAGAGAGAGAGAACATGCATAAACAAAAAACGCACACATTGAGAGAGGAAAAGAGAAAGAAAACATGCATACGATCCAAAAAAACGCACACACATTGAGAGAGAAAGAAAGAGAAACTAATTTAGCGTCGTAGGAAACTAATTAAAATTAAAAGACCTAAAGATCTAGCCGACGAGGAGTTGAACTGAAGACCTATTATTCAAGAGGAAATGGCATAATCAATCTATCATACTTGGCATGGGTGATAGAAAGGTTATACCATTTATCTCTTTTTATTGGCACACACATCCACACACGCGCACACACACAGGAAGAAGAGAGTTATAACGTCGTAGGAAACTATCTTAAAAGACGTTAAAGATTAGGTTATATGTAGACTTACATTAAATTAGATTTAGGTTTATTTTTAACTAGATTTACGTTTATTTAAGCTAGATTTAGATTTACGTTATATTAGATTAGATGCGGGTCTCCATAGACTGCGATGCCTGCATGAAGCGGGTGAAGAAAGCCCTCAATGGAATATAGGGTATTGCTGCCTTCACTCATGGTGGGCTCCGTCGATCCAAAAGTACTGGTGAAATGTCTTCAGAAGATAGGGAAGAAGGTGGATCTTCAGGGCGGCAAGAGTCACTACATCCCCGACACAATGACCATCTAGACAACCTCTAGTCATTAGACTTACGTTAAATTAGATTTAGCTTTATTTTTAGTTAGATTTACGTTTATTTAGATTTACGCTTATTTACGTTAGATCGAGTCCACGCAAGAATTACTTACGGTTTAGGGTTTAGAGTTAGACGAACAGTGAAAAGATCTACTGTGAAAAGATGTTAAGATGAAGTGAAGTGCTACAGCTAGAGAAGAGGCAAAGGGATTTTGTCCACTACATGCAGTATCATGTAGACGTGGGTGTCTAGATTTCTTGTACCCACAAATATAGGTATTGACCAATAAAGACGAGATTATAACCCGGTGGTTCTGATCTCCGTGCACCTCTAGACCGAGGTGTGCGGGGATTGGACATGACTAGAGAATGTGAGGTAAGAGAGAGAGAGAGAGAGAGAGAGAGAGAGAGAGAGAGAGAGAGAGAGAGAGAGAGAGAGAGAGAGAGAGAGAGAGATAAGACGAAGAATGCCAATAGAATATTAAATTTGTTGTCCAGGTTATAAGTTTTTTATCCTCATTATGAGTAGCGACGAGGATGTGGGACCGTCCAACCGAAACACCTATCTCTCAACGAGGGTCTTATGTCCTTGTAATCAATGCAAGCATGCTGTGCGACGGACAAGACGTGTTTCTTTGCAGCACGTTCGCGAATTTGGCGAGTTCGATCCATCTATTATAGATCGAGTTGTTGCCAATTATAACTCGTCGGACTCTGACGCTGGCCAACAAGCAGCAATCTTGCAACCCAATAGACGTGTTCGCAGGCGCTTTGGTCAAGCAGCATATGTGAGGCCACAAGATGTAGCCTCTGACAGCTCGGGGGATGATCATGCAGAGCACATTCCCAACGAGGCAATGTTTGAGCCCGAGATTGATGAAATGATCGAGACGATCATGGATTCAGAAAGGCTTATCTATGATGATATGAAAAGTGAAGCCGATACATCATTGTATAATGGAGCACGTATGTCTAGATTGAAAGCACTCCTGGTTCTTCTCAACATGCAGGCAAAGTTTGGATGGAGTGACACTAGCGTCACAGCGCTTTTCAGGTGATCTATTACAATTAGTTTACTTTAATAGAACTCATGTATAATGATCTGATAGATTTTTACACGACTGTATCATATTTTTATGTTGTGTAGATTGCTGAAAGAGCACATACTACCAGCTGACAATGTGATGCCAGATTCCCGAGATGAAGCAAGAAAGATTTTGCGAAACTTGGGGATGGATTACAATTCTATCCACGCTTGTCCTAATGACTGCATTCTTTTCAGAGGGGAATACACAGACATGGAGAAGTGTCCGAAATGTGATTCCGAAAGATATCGAGTAGATCTCCACGGGACAAAAATTCCACAAAAGGTTTTGCGACATTTTCCTTTGCTTCCTCGCATCAAGCATTTCTTCGAATGTAAGTCCATGGCCGCCCTAGCATCATGGCATGAGGAGAATAAATCTTCGGATGGTGTGCTACGAATTCCTGCAGATTGCGCAGCCTGGAAACATATAGATGGAACATGGTCGGATTTTGCCAGGGAAGCTCGAAATTTGCGCTTAGGCCTGGCTATGGATGGCGTAAATCCATTTGGTCAAAGATCAACATCTTACAGTGTATGGCCCGTTGTCATCGTCAACTACAACATTCCCCCGTGGTTGACTACGAAGAAGGGGCACCTATGGCTAAGCTTGATTGTGCCAGGGCGATATAAAGTGGGGAATATGGATGTGTATCTTCGTCCACTATTGGAAGAGCTACAACAATTGTGGATTGGCATAGAGGTGGTGGATATGAGCCGACACACAGGACGACGGAATGCTTTGATCAGAGGTATTCTAATGTGGACCATGCATGACTATCCCGGGCTAACAGAATGCTCAGGTGATCTATTGACACTCCTCACTCAGACACTGTAAATCTTGTTTTTTCCCATAGTTGATCTATTATCATGTGTATACATGCAGGGCTTCAAACAAGCGGATACAGAGCATGTGTCACATGTGGACCTAGACTGAATGCACGTAGGGCACCCTCACTGAAGAAGCAAATCTACGAAGGTCATCAAGCGTATCTTCCAGAGAATCATGTGTTACGCGACGGCTTTTTGGGAAGAGAGCCACCAAGGATGTCTGCACAAGCATGGTTAGAGCAGAAGGAGATGTGCGATGACGGATTGCCTCCAGGGATGAAGAGACTATCTCTATGGTACGAGTTACCATACTGGCCCGACTCGTGATCAATCACTTGCTCGATCCAATGCACATATTCAAGAATGTGGGTAATCTACTATGGGACCATTTGACCGGCAAGAAAGATACTTTGGGAGCCAGAGTTGACCTTAGAAATGTGGATCGTATGGAGCAATATTGGCCGCAAACAGCGTCTGATGGATCGATAAAACTCCTAAAGCACCATGGATTTTCACAGGAGCCCAAGAACGCAAAGTAAAAGAGGCCATTCGATCTTTGCGGACCCCCACTGGCGTAATGCACTCGCTCCGAACGTGTTTTACTAAAGAAGGAAAGCTTACCGGTTTGAAGTCACACGATTGGCATAAAATGTGTCAGGTACGTTCATAGTGGACTTTAATATCATTGCATAAAATGTGGACTTTAATATCATTGCTGCACATACTTTACAGTTTATTTTACCGGTTGCCATTGAGGGATGTTTGTCTCTCGACATCCGTAACACAATCTACAAACTTGCAAAGCTGGTGCAATGGATCTCACAAAAGGAGATCAACGTAGACTCCATACCATTCGCCAAACTAAATGCTGCGGAGCTTGTGTGCATGTTTGAGAAACATTTTCCTACTACAATGCTAACCATTCAGGTGCATCTTCTTATTCACATAGTTGATGAGGTGGAAATAGCTGGCACAGTTCATTCCAGATGGATGTTCTTCTTAGAGCGTTTCATGAAAACGCTTAAGGGATATGTGCGTCAAAAGGCACGTCCGGAGGGTAGCATGGCAGAAGGTTGGTTGGTATCAGAGTCCCTAGTGTACATTGGAGAGTGGCTAGACGGATTTGATAAATCCCGGGACACGCTATGGCGAACCATAGATGATGAGCGCATATCTGGGATTGTCATGTGCAATCTCGGTGTTGAGAAGAAGATGACGGAAGATCTAGAGGCTAAAATCAACCGATTTTGCATGCTTCACAATCCAGTGATGCAAAAGTGGATTTCACAATATGAGGATGCAAAGCAAGAGCGACAAAGGGCACGAATCGAGTGGAGACGGGGAAGACGACCACCGATGCACTATCCAGCGGTTCTGGAGAGCCTACCAACCTTCATGAGCTTAAGATGGTTGCACAACCAATTGAAAAGCGCACAACAATGCGGTGACGAAGTGACTGAAGAAGAGTGGGAGTACTCTCGGGGTTGCGCGACCAAGGTAAGTTTGCAATGTACGATTAGCAAGTGACTTTATTTATAAACGTTTGAACGGCCACTCATAATCTTTGTTCGTTGTAGTATAAGTCATACACAGCAGCGTTTTACTCAAGATTGTGGAATCATGGCAAAATTTGAACAGTCTAGTCGACAACGTTCCTCTGATGCAGATCCCGTGGTGGCGGAACTCACTTACTTCGGCACGCTGCAAGAGATTTTGAGGATCGATTACAGAGGATTTTTTGTCGACTTGTTCGACGTGCAATGGTTCAAGATAATCATGGAGGGTCGAAACGCTACTGTGCGTAGAGGAGAGTCTGGTTTTCTTGAGGTGGATTCTACTAAGAAATGGACTGACCTAAGAGACACTTTCGTACTACCCGAGCATTGTGAACAAGTAAGTATATAAATAGTTAACATCCCCCTTTTACAAGTTATGTGCTTGAAAGCTCTCATGTAAGTTATGTGGCTCTGGCAGGTAGTATTTCATCCTACAAAGTCTACATCAAACTGGTGGTACGTCATAGAGGTAGCCCCTCGTAGTGCAAGGACGTATGAAGGCTACCATGTGCCAATCACAACGACATCAATGGAGGAGATCAGAGAAGATGCTCAATCAGAAGCCGCTGCGGTGGTGCCAGACGAGCATCAAGATGCTACTACTCTATATGGGGTGCATGCAGAGGAGCTACAAAATGAAACAGAGGATATGTGTTTAAACGGAGAGCTCTATATAGATATAGGAAGTTATGCTGAGTTATGCGAGGATGAGAGAGAGATCTCTTAAAGCCACAAATATTGTATTTGAACAATTTTGCTCCGTGTTGTAAAAGCTCTGGCTCTCTAAGTACCTTCCATGGTGTATAACGCTCTTTTCTACTCGCGCTCACATCTTTTGATTGAAAATTCTGAGTTTTCGACTTGCCTCTTCTATCACTCGATTCATTGCGTCATTGTATTTATATGCGTCATTACGTCATTGTATTTAATGGTCTTTGCGTCATTGTCTACTCTATTCATTCAATATTAAGTTTAAATATTCGTGTGTTTAATGCAGGTATGGATGATGAGGAGTTTCTTTCTTCTTTGTCACCGCAGCAGAGACAGTGGTACGTGGAGCGTCATCGCTCTGGCGCATCATCGCGCGTTCCTACACCATCCGCATCTCCCTCTCTTTCGGAGCATTCGGCGCGCTCCGAAGCTTCGGCGTCGACGAGACGAGCTTCACACTCGTCTAGACACCGGCGCTCTAGTGGTGGCGGTGGCGGTTGTTGTGGGGATTCCGCCACCGATGCCTCCACACCGCCTCGTGTTCGACGAGGCTCTTTACCCTCCCCTTCTTTGCCCGCCCCCACACCAGCCACAGCATCGCCATCTACGCCAGGTTTTGCACGGCTGACTGTTCCTAGAAGCTACACACCTCTACCTACTCCGCCAGGAGCCACCCCACTCGACACTCCTCGCTTCGGGGCCCAGACGCCGGTGGAGACACCTGACGTCCGTACCCCCATCGACACGCCGCTAGAGACCCCTGCCGGGACACCCAGGTTCACGCGTCACCGGCCAGAGGGCTTGCCTTACTCCGTCGACATCAGCGGCGGCATCATCATGGATGATGACGGCAAGAAGGTGATCTCGCGCATGCGTGGTCTTTGCTCTCAGCTGTTTAGACACTATATACTAAACAAATGGAGTGAAGTACCAAGTGATTTAAAAAACAGAGTCATCAGCATACTTCATGATGAGTTTCCCGTTCCAACACGGGATCAGCGCTTCAATGAAGACCTGATGAAGATTCGAATGCGCGAATACTGCAAACACAAGCGTTCCGAAGTGCAAAAAGCAATCAAGAATGGGTGGAATAGGCCAGATTGGCTGGCCAAAGAAGATTGGAAGAATGCGAAGAAAGCAGCGCGCGAGAATCCCGACAAGTGGAAGCAACAAAAGGATGCAGCCAGAGCGCGAGTAGAGGCAGGGAGCTCGCACCACTTGGGGAGCGGTGGATGGGCATCATTTGAGGCCGATTTTGTAAGTCTTTTCACATTGCTCTTTATGCATGTTCGATAGTTTAGGGTTTATGAGTTTTTTAGTTCTAACATAATGAAATCTTTGTATGTTTTGACAGTGGTCGATGACAGGACGTGATCCCACACCGTACGAGCGCGAGTACGCAGGCAGGAAGGGCTTAAACGCCCTGATGGACATTCTCAGTTCTCGCGGCGGCATGGTTAGTATTAGGGTTTACTCTTTTTTATTTTTTGTATTGTTTTATAAATGTCGTTATATGTTTATACTTACTGAAAGCTGTCTTATTGTCTTTTTTTGCAGAATCCGACAGATACGCCGCTTGGACGCGATGAGACGTCTGACTAGACGACGTCAGTTTAGCCGTAGCTAGATAGCATTAGTTTAGGGTTTCTCATAGCTTATGTATCATGAGACGGATTTTATACGTCTTTTTGAACCATGTATATTATTACATTTGTCACCGCAATTCCTTTTGCCAATCAATTCTTTATGCCTATGATGTTGTACAATTGTCATTATTACATTTGCCAATCAATTCAGTTTGTCTATGATGTGTACAATTGTCAATTTTGCAAACAATGCGTCTTGTGGGTGACTATTTTGGGTCTATTATTTACCTTTGCACTTTTTTTAAAAAGTGAATCAAGTACAATATGGTTGATGGGTGGCAGGGCATTCAATGCCCTGCCACCAAAAAAATATTCTCTCAGGTGTCGCTATAAGCGTCGCTATTTATGGCTGTGTAGCGTCGCTATATGCGTCGCTATCTGCGTCGCTATATAGTGACGCCTATAGCGACGCCTATAGCGACTCAGATAGCGACGCTCTCGTAGCGACGCTTTTAGCGACGGTTATAGCGATGCCGGGGGTTATAAAAACCCAATGTATTTCCGTCGCTAAGAGCGTCACAAGAACACACAACCTCTTGTAGTGTTGTCCAAGAAAACTCTATTGAAACATAGAGAGAAACAAAGGTCCACCACTTGTCCAAGCTAGGCTCCATTGAAACATGGAGAGAACGATGCTCCACCGTTTGTCGAAGCTAAGTCTATTGAAACTTGGGGGGTTATGTTCAAGGTCCACCACTTGTCCAAGCTATTATCGCTAGTAGCATGAGTGGTTTTGTCTCAAGATTCACCACTTTTTCACTCTATGTAATTATATTATGAATATTTGGGTGTTAAGGTCCACCACTTGTCCAACCTATAAGGCTATATGTTAAAGGTTATTCTTTCTAACCACTTGGAATGACCATGATAGGTTTTACATGGGGGTTTGGTTCCAAGGCCCACCACTTGTCCAAGAAAACTCTATTGAATCATAGAGAGAAGCAAAGGTCCACCACTTGTCCAAGCTTGGGTCCATTGAAACATGGTGAGAAGGATCCTCCACCATTTGTCCAAGATAGGCTCCATCAAAAAATGAAGAGAAGCAAGCTGCACCATGTCTCCAAGATGCTAGGCTTCATCGAAATACCTTAAACCCACGATATTTTGTATATGTGGGGTTTAAATTCAAGGTCCACCACTTGTCCAACCTATTCTTCCTAGTAGCATGAGTGGTTTTATCTCAAGATTCACCACTTTTCCACTCTATGTCATTATATTAAGAAGATGTGGGTCTTAAGGTCCACCACTTGTCCAACCTATAAGTCTATATCTTAAAGGTTATTCTTTATTACCACCTGAAGTAATCATGATAGGTTTTACATGGGGGTTTGGTTCCAAGCTCCACCACTTGTCCAAGCTAACTCTATTGAAACAGAGAGAGAAGCAAAGGTCCACCACTTGTCCAAGCTAGGCTCCATTCAAACATGGACAGAAGGATGCTCCACCATTTGTCCAAGATAGGCTCCATTCAAACATGATGAGAAGCAAGTTGGACCATGTCTCCAATATGCTTGGCTCCATTGAAAAACATTAAACTCACGATATGTCGTAGATGAGGGGTTTACATTCAAGGTCCAACACTTGTCCAAGCTATTATTGGTAGTAGCCTGAGTGGTTTGGTCTCAAGATTCACCACTTTTTCACTCTATGTCATTATATTAAGAATATGTGGGTGTTAAGGTCCACCACTTGTCCAACCTATAAGGCTACATCTTAAAGGTTATTCTTTCTTACCACTTGGAGTGACCATGATAGGTTTTACATGGGGGTTAGGTTCCAAGTTCCTTCACTTGTCCAAGCTAACTCTATTGAAACATAGAGAGAAACAAAGGTCCACCACGTGTCCAAGGTAGGGTCCATTGAAACATGGAGAGAAGGATGCTCCACCATTTGTTTAAGATAGGCTCCATTGAAACATGACGAGAAGTAAGCTGCACCATGTCTCCAATATGCTAGGCTCCATCGAAATACATTAAATCCATGATATTTCGTAGATGAGCGGTTTACATTCAAGGTGCACCACTTGTATAAGCTATTATTGCTAGCATCCTGAGTGGTTTGGTCTCAAGATTTACCACTTTTATTAAGAATATGTGGGGGTTAAGATCCACCACTTGTCCAACCTATAAGGATACATCTTAAAGGTTATTTTTTCTTCCCACTTGGAGTGACCATGATAGGTTTACATGGGGGTTTGGTTCCAAGGTCCACCACTTGTCCAAGGTAACTCTATTGAAACATAGAGAGAAACAAAGGTCCACCATCTCTCCAAGCTAGGCTCTATTGAAACATGGAGAGAACGATGCTCCACCATTTGTCGAAGCTAAGTCTTTTGAAACATGGGGGGTTTACGTTCAAGGTCCACCACTTGTCCAAGCTGTTATCGCTAGTAGCATGAGTGGTTTTATCTCAAGATTCACCACTTTTTCACTCTATGTCATTATATTAAGAATATTTGGGTGTTAAGGTCCACCACTTGTCCAACCTATAAGGCTACATCTTAAAGGTTATTCTTTCATACCACTTAGAGTGACCATGATGGGTTTTACATGGGGGTTTGGTTCCAAGGTCCAGCGCTTGTCCAAGCTAACTCTATTGAATCATAGAGAGAAGCAAAGGTCCACCACTTGTCCAACCTAGGCTCCATTGAAACATGGAGAGAAGGATGCTCAACCATTTGTCGAAGCTAACTCTATTGAAACATGGGGGGTTTACATTCAAGGTCCACCACATTTTCAAGCTATTACCGCTAGTAGCATGAGTGGTTTTGTCTCAAGACCCACCAGTTTTTCACTTTATGTCATTATGTTAGGAATATTTGGGTGTTAAGGTACACCACTTGTCCAACCTATAAGACTATATCTTAAAGGTTATTATTGCTCACGACTTGGAGTGACCATGATAGGTTTTACATTGGGGTTTGGTTCCAAGGTCCACCACTTGTCCAAGCTAGGGTCCATTGAAACATGGAGAGAAGGATGCTCCACCATTTGTCTAAGATAGGCTTCATTGAAACATGAAGAGAAGCAAGGTGCACCATGTCTCCAAGATGCTAGGCTCCATCTAAATACCTTAAACCCACGATATTTCGTAGATGGGGGGTTTACATTCAAGGTCCACCACTTGTCCAACCTATTATCGCTATTAGCATGAGTGGTTTGATCTCAAGATTCACCACTTTTCCACTCTATTCCATTATATTAAGAATATCTGGGTGTTAAGGTCCACCACTTGTCCAACCTATAAGGATATATCATTAAGGTTATTCTTTCTCACCACTTGGAGTGACCATGATAGGTTTTACATGGGGGTTTGGTTCCAAGGTCCACCACTTGTCCAAGCTAACTCTATTGAAACATAGAGAGAAACAAAGGTCCACCACTTGTCCAAGCTAGGCTCCATTGAAACATGGAGAGAACGATGCTCCATTTTTTGTTGAAGCTAAGTCTATTGAAACATGGGGGATTACGTTCAAGGTCCACCACTTGTCCAACCTATTATCGCTAGTAGCATGAGTGGTTTTGTCTCAAGATTCACCACTTTTTTACTTTATGTAATTATATTATGAATATTTGGGTGTTAAGGTCCACCACTTGTCCAACCTATAAGGCTATATCTTAAAGGTTATTCTTTCTCACCACTTGGAATGACCATGATAGGTTTTACATGGGGGTTTGGTTCCAAGGCCCACCACTTGTCCAAGAAAACTCTATTGAAACATAGAGAGAAACAAAGGTCCACCACTTGTCCAAGCTAGGCTCCATTGAAACATGGAGAGAACGATGCTCCACCGTTTGTCGAAGCTAAGTCTATTGAAACTTGGGGGGTTACGTTCAAGGTCCACCACTTGTCCAAGCTATTATCGCTAGTAGCATGAGTGGTTTTGTCTCAAGATTCACCACTTTTTCACTCTATCTAATTATATTATGAATATTTGTGTGTTAAGGTCCACCACTTGTCCAACCTATAAGGCTATATCTTAAAGGTTATTCTTTCTAACCACTTGGAATGACCATGATAGGTTTTACATGGGGGTTTGGTTCCAAGGCCCACCACTTGTCCAAGAAAACTCTATTGAATCATAGAGAGAAGCAAAGGTCCACCACTTGTCCAAGCTTGGGTCCATTGAAACATGGTGAGAAGGATCCTCCACCATTTGTCCAAGATAGGCTCCATCAAAAAATGAAGAGAAGCAAGGTGCACCATGTCTCCAAGATGCTAGGCTTCATCGAAATACCTTAAACCCACGATATTTTGTATATGTGGGGTTTAAATTCAAGGTCCACCACTTGTCCAACCTATTCTTCCTAGTAGCATGAGTGGTTTGGTCTCAAGATTAACCACTTTTCCACTCTATGTCATTATATTAAGAAGATGTGGGTGTTAAGGTCCACCACTTGTCCAACCTATAAGTCTATATCTTAAAGGTTATTCTTTCTTACCACTTGGAGTGACCATGATAGGTTTTACATGGGGGTTTGGTTCCAAGATCCACCACTTGTCCAAGCTAACTCTATTGAAACAGAGAGAGAAGCAAAGGTCCACCACTTGTCCAAGCTAGGCTCCATTGAAACATGGAGAGAAGGATGCTCCACCATTTGTCCAAGATAGGCTCCATTCAAACATGATGAGAAGCAAGTTGGACCATGTCTCCAATATGCTTGGCTCCATCGAAAAACATTAAACTCATGATATGTCGTAGATGAGGGGTTTACATTCAAGGTCCAACACTTGTCCAAGCTATTATTGGTAGTAGCCTGAGTGGTTTGGTCTCAAGATTCACCACTTTTTCACTCTATGTCATTATATTAAGAATATGTGGGTGTTAAAGTCCACCACTTTTCCAACCTATAAGGCTACATCTTAAAGGATATTCTTTCTTACCACTTGGAGTGACCATGATAGGTTTTACATGGGGGTTTGGTTCCAAGTTCCTTCACTTGTCCAAGCTAACTCTATTGAAACATAGAGAGAAACAAAGGTCCACCACTTGTCCAAGGTAGGGTCCATTGAAACATGGAGAGAAGGATGCTCCACCATTTGTTTAAGATAGGCTCCATTGAAACATGACGAGAATTAAGCTTCACCATGTCTCCAAGATGCTAGGCTCCATCGAAATACATTAAATCCACGATATTTCGTAGATGAGGGGTTTACATTCAAGGTCCACCACTTGTCTAAGCTATTATTGCTAGTATCCTGAGTGGTTTGGTCTCAAGATTCACCACTTTTATTAGTAATATGTGGGTGTTAAGGTCCACCACTTGTGCAACCTATAAGGATACATCTTAAAGGTTATTTTTTCTTCCCACTTGGAGTGACCATGATAGGTTTTACATGGGGGTTTGGTTCCAAGGTCCACCACTTGTCCAAGATAACTCTATTGAAACATAGAGAGAAACAAAGGTCCACCACTTCTCCAAGCTAGGCTCCATTGAAACATGGAGAGAACGATGCTCCACCATTTGTCGAAGCTAAGTCTATTGAAACATGGGGGGTTTACGTTCAAGGTCCACCACTTGTCCAAGCTGTTATCGCTAGTAGCATGAGTGGTTTTATCTCAAGATTCACCACTTTTTCACTCTATGTCATTATATTAAGAATATTTGGGTGTTAAGGTCCACCACTTGTCCAACCTATAAGGTTATTCTTTCTCACCACTTGGAGTCACCATGATAGGATTTACATGGGGGTTTGGTTCCAAGGTACACCACTTGTCCAAGCTAACTCTATTGAATCATAGAGATCAGCAAAGGTCCACCACTTGTCCAAGCTAGGGTCCATTGAAACATGGAGATAAGGATGCTTCACTATTTGTCCAAGATAGACTCCATTGAAACATGAAGAGAAGCAAGCTGCACCATGTCTCCAAGATGCTAGACTTCATCGAAATACATTAAACCCACAATATTTTTTACATGGGGGGTTTACATTCAAGGGCCACCACTTGTCCAAGCTATTATCGCTAGTAGCATCAGTGGTTTTGTCTCAAGATTCATCACTTTTCCACTCTATGTCATTATATTAAGAATATGTGGGTGTTAAGGTCCACCACTTGTTCAACCTATAAGTCTATATCTTAAAGGTTATTCTTTCTTACTACTTGGAGTGACCATGATAGGTTTTACAAGGGGATTTGGTTCCAAGGTCCACCATTTGTCCAAGCTAACTCTATTGAAAGAGAGAGAGAAGCAAAGGTCTACCACTTGTCCAAGCTAGGCTCCATTGAAACATGGAGAGAAGGATACTCCACCATTTGTCCAAGATAGGCTCCATTGAGACATGACGAGAAGCAAGCTGCACCATGTCTCCAAGATGCTAGGCTCCATCGAAAAACATTAAACCCACGATATGTCGTAGACGAGGGGTTTACATTCAAGGTCCAACACTTGTCCAAGCTATTATTGGTATTAGCCTGAGTGGTTTGGTCTTAAGATTCACCACTTTTCCACTCTATGCCATTATATTAAGAATATCTGGGTGTTAAGGTCCACCACTTGTCCAACCTATAAGGATATATCATTAAGGTTATTCTTTCTCACCACTTGGAGTGACCATGATAGGTTTTACATGGGGGTTTGGTTCCAAGGTCCACCACTTGTCCAACCTAACTCTATTGAAACATAGAGAGAAACAAAGGTCCACCACTTGTCCAAGCTAGGCTCCATTGAAACATGGAGAGAACGATTCTCCACCATTTGTCGAAGCTAAGTCTATTGAAACATGGAGAGAAGGATGCTCCACCATTTGTCCATGATAGGCTCCATTGAAACATGAAGAGAAGCAAGCTGCACCATGTCTCCAAGATGGTAGGCTCCATCAAAATACCCTAAACCCATGATATTTCGTAGATGGGGGGATTACTTTCAAGGGCCACCACTTGTCCAAGCTATTATCGCTAGTAGCATGGTTTTGTCTCAAGATTCACCAGTTTTCCACTATATGTCATTACATTAAGAATATCTTGGTGTTATGGTCCACCACTTGTCCAACCTATAAGGCTATATCTTAAATGATATTTTTCCTCACCACTTGGAATGTGCATGATATGTTTTACATGGGGTTTTTTTCCAAGGTCCACCACTTGTCCAAGCTAGATCTATTACATATATATTATACATACAATATTCAACTAGATTCCCTACCTATCATGTCCAGTAGCATGGATGCTCTAGCTTTAAGGTCTACCACTTGTCCAACCTATACTCTCTTATGTAAGGGAGATCACGCTATAAATTCAAAACCTTCCCGCCTAAATTTCAAATTCAAAATCTGGTCGCCTAAATTTAAAATATCCCTCCCAAATTTTAAATATCGTGCCTAAATTTTAAAATATCGCGCCCAAATTTTAAAATTCAAACTTTTTTATAAAAATTTAAAATTTACCACTTAAATTTAAAATATTCCACGCGAAATTGATTTTAAATTCAAGTTTACCACAAAAAGATATCATTATACCACCTAAATTCAAATATGCAAACCTCAAATCATTATATTGTACATAAATTCAAACAAATTCAAATTAACAAGCCTAGACTGATATTAGTTTGCATAGATATGAATTTATCACACTTAAATTATGTCACCATGTTAGAGAGAGTGGTTAGAGAATTTGAACAAGGTCCACGACTTGTCCAACCTAGATACCAAGAAGGATTGAGTGTACAAGGTATTGTTTGGAGGTCCTTATAGTCCACTGGTCTCAAGGTCCACCACTTGTGGTAAGGGTCACCAAAAAGTGTATATATTCATCCAAAGAAATACACGTATTTTTGGTCTACATGTCCTACTTTCAACCATTTATGTGCATTAGGTGTATCACTAAACAACACTACTATTTTTTAGAAACAGAAATTACAATCATATCTACAAATGGATTAGAGGAAAATCAGCTCAGCATACATCCAGAACTCGCTACAAGAATCGACTTTAACAGATCACGCAAGTAAGTCTTCCATTCAAGTTTACTAGTATTACAATGTGTTAGTTATTTGTGATATTTATGTATGTATATATACTATGTGTGCATATCGTAATTAAGTGTAATTGTGTATCTGCATTATGTATGAGTATTACAATGAAATAACACAAATATACATACATACACATAGATAACACAGACGCACACATACATGAGCATGTATTTTCAAGAGAGAGAGAGAGAGAGAAATACCTATTTTCTAGAGAGAGGAGAGAGAGAAAGATAACAGATTTCACTGTGGTTATGTATGTGGAAGTGAGAAAGACGATGTGTGGGAATATGTGCATGTATTTTCAAGAGAGAGACAACAAGATAACAGATTTCAATGTGGTTATGTATGTGGAAGAGAGGAAGACGATGTGTGGGAATATGTGTATGTGTGCGGGGATATTTTTAAACTACGTATCTCTGTCTTTTGACGAGAGAGTGTGTGTGCAAGAAGAGTTACAGAGAACCATCTTCTCTATATGGAGAAAGACAGAGAGTGAGAGAGAGAGAGAAATACCTATTTTTTCTCTATTCGTGAGGTGTGCAATGTCTTCTGAGAAGAAGCTATGCCCGATCGTGCCCTTCTGGAAAGCGTTGCGTACGCTGCTGTTTCTTTATCTTGTGCGCGAACTTTCAATCCTGTGCGCTCCACCTGTGTGTTGTGTACGATGTCGGGCTTGCTCCTCTACGTGCGCGTATACTCCAACTGTGTGCGATCCGTGTGCGCTTTCTGTGTGTTTGCTGCTCGCCTGCTTTCTCTGTGTGCGTTTCTCGTGCGCTCTCTCTGTGCCTAATCTTGATAGGGTTTATTAGAATGCCACGTATGCTACAAGTCCATGTTTTATCATAGGATTAAAAAAAACAAAAGCAATATAAAACATTAACCAATTCACACGGCCAAAATTAAAGAAATCATGGTTGAAAATATGCAAAACATGCATAACTCTGTACTATGAATTCACTTTAAAAAAAAAAAAATCTTTGGGCACTGCCCCTAGCCCCGCGGGGGCGCTGCCTTGACCCCGCCCGGAATAATATCCCAAAATCAGCCTCCCAAGCCCCGCCATCGAGACGGCTATATTCCACATCCCCATCAAGAGCGCTAGCCCCAAACCTCACATGGAAGCACTGCCTTGTCACCCCATTGTGGCATTGCCCTAAGACCCCGCATCTGGAGTGCGAAATGGGAACATTCTTCATTAGTGAAATTTTGAACATAAATTATATTTAGCATATACTTAAATATAATACAAATATTAACATATTAACTATACTACTAGTTTACTATAGCAGTTTTAGATTATGTCCCATACTATATTTAAGGTGCCAAAGGTTTGGCCTTATGGTCCTAGATTTAGCCAAGTGGTCAACACATATAGGACCAAGTGCACACTGTGCCACAAAACTTGGCCACCACTTCACTTGCCAAAGTTTAGTCCACATGGTCAATCCTAAGTTTCCAATGTTCTTATTATGTCACCTTTTGCCTCGTGGAAAACCTAAGCTTGTTTTCACATACTCAGGCACTTCAAGCCATAATAAATTTTCATTACTCTTCGGCAACCCTTTTGTTCAAGTCTTTGAAAAAACGTTGTTTAAGGCCACCCTAAACCATTTTCATTTAGGGGTGTCTAAAACTAGCTTTTTGGCAATTCGAGAAGAAAATGTTCAAAGTTTTATACTTAGTTTTAACCACTTGACCAATTCAAATATTGGAAAGCAATGTCTTGTAATAATTTTCTTTGGACATCACACATTAAAACTAGGTCCCTCACTTGTCCAAGCTATGCTCTAATACAATAAAGGGCTTTTGGTTTCAAGATGCACCACTTTCCCAACCTTGATTCCATTAAAGAAGCTAGCTCTACTTAGACATTTAATAGCAAGGTCCTGTAGCAGTTCACATTGAACATTTTCCATGGCAGCTAGGTCCACCACTTATCTAAGCTATGCTCTAATACAGTAAGGGGGTTTTGGTTTCAAGATCCACCACTTGTCCAAACTTGATTTTGGAAGCAAGGTCCTATAATAGTTTTCTTTGGACATTCACCATTACAACTAAGTCCACCACTTCTCCAAGCTATGTTCTAATACACTAAGGAGGTTTTGGTTTGAAGGAGAACCACTTGTACGACTTTGTTTTAGGAAGTAAGGTCTTTACATAGTTCACCTTGGACCTTGGACCTTGGATACTACAACTAAGCCCACCACTTGTCCAAGATATCCTCTATATATAGCCAAAGGGTTTGGGTTTCAAGATTCACCACTTTTCCAACCTTTCTTCCATTAAAGAAAGGAGGGGCATTATAACTAGGTCCACCAATTGTCCAAGATATGCTCTGATATAGAAAGGGTATTTTGGTTTCAATAATCCACCACGTGTTCAACCTTGCAAGACTCAAGGGATACTTGGACATTGGAAAGCATAGTCCTATAGTAGTTGATAGGTAGCAATGGGTATAACAACTAGGTCCACACTATGCTCTCATATAGCAAAGAGTCTTTGGTTTCAAGGTCCACCACTTGTCCAACCTTGCTTCCATTAAAGAAATGAGAGGCTACGTAAACATTGGCAAGCAAGGTAGAAAGGTCCTAAGGTATTTCACCTTGGATATTGGGCATTATAACTAGGTCCACCACTTGTCCAAGCTATGCTCTGATATAGAAAGGGGATTTTCGTTTCAAGGTCCACCACGTGTTCAACCTTGCAAGACTCAAGGGATACTTGAACATTGGAAAGCATAGTCCTATAGTAGTTGATAGGTGGCAGTGGGTATTACAACTAGGTCCAATCTATGCTCTCATATAGCAAAGAGGCTTTGGTTTCAAGGTCCACCACTTGTCCAACCTTGCTTCCATAAAAGAAATGAGGGGCTACGTAAACATTGGCAAGCAAGGCAGCAAGGTCCTAAGGTGTTTCACCTTGGATATTGGGCATTATAACTAGGTCCACCACTTGTCCAAGCTATGCTCTGATATAGAAAGGGGATTTTCGTTTCAAGGTCCACCACGTGTTCAACCTTGAAAGACTCAAGGGATACTTGGACATTGGAAAGCATAGTCCTATAGTAGTTGATAGGTGACAGTGGGTACAACTAGGTCCAACCTATGCTCTCATATAGCAAAGAGGCTTTGGTTTCAAGGTCCACCACTTGTCCAACCTTACTTCCATTAAATAAATGAGGGGCTACGTAAACATTGGCAAGCAAGGTAGCAAGGTCCTAAGGTATTTCACCTTGGATATTGGGCATTATAACTAGGTCCACCATTTGTCCAAGCTATGCTCTGATATAGAAAGGGGATTTTCGTTTCAAGGTCCACCACGTGTTCAACCTTGAAAGCCTCAAGGGATACTTGGACATTGGAAAGCATAGTCCTATAGTAGTTGATAGGTGGCAGTGGGTATTACAACTAGGTCCACCACTTGTCCAACCTATGCTCTAATATAGCAAGGATGCTTTGGTTTCAAGATCCACCATAATTTCCAACCTTGCTTCCATTAATATAGCAAGGAGGATTTGGTCTCAAGGTTCACCACTTGTCCAACCTATGCAAACCTTTTCCATGTTGTAGCATGATTTTTTGTTTGAAGAGTATTTTTCTATAACTATGGATTTAACAATGTAATCTTTTTCACTTACAGGATGGACTTTGAATCTGGGGAGAAAGTACATATGATACTTGACAATGAAATTGTTGGTATTGGCTGTGTGTGTAGAACAGATCCAGATTCCACTTGTAGTGGTACAAAGATAGGGCAAGGAAATGTCTCCATACTAGTGGAGGAATGCTTGAAGGATGTGGTCCTACCTTTTCCTACAATGGATACTTCATCTCTCCAAGTCTCATTATGGAGTGTTGTTCGATGGTCAAAGCTTCTTTTGCAATCTTTTGTATTAAATGGGAACTTAATTGATCCACAGGAAAGCTACAATGGTGATGAAGAACATGATCATTCTGATCCTCCAGTTACAGATTCAATACCTATGACAAGCCCAGAATTTGAAGCAATGATTCGAGAGTCTTGGAGAAATCAGAGGGTCCTTTTAAAAGATGACACAATGATGCAAACCATGAATGAAGGGACCATCTTATATGTATTTCCACATGATTATGTCAACTTTCAGGAACTTGGTCCTGATTGTGTGGGTGTGGCTATTGAAAGAGAAAATGCAAGCATTGATAATGTGGTTGAAGTGGGTAGCATCACTTTGCTAAAGTGACCCATCAAGCAGACAACAATGTTGAATGGGAGCCCATTACAACGATTTGTTCCTGTTGATGGCATGCATGCTACATATGAGGATGTATCCAACGATGACAATGTTGGAAAAAAACTTGATGGGAGTAATGTTGTCCAGTTGTCAAGGAAGAGACGATACACTTTCATGAACAGGACTCAAAAATCAAAAGCAGCACCAGCTTCGACTTTTTACCTTTCAAACAAATCAATTCAAAGGGTATCATGCATTGATTGTTGTGCACAAAAATTTTGCCAGTTTGCAGATCGTGATATGGTGACAAGGTGACAATAACAGTTTTGGGGAGAGTCTCAAAAATCACGCACTAATTATGTTTATGATGTTTTTTCTATATGTTGTCAGAAAGATGAGAAGTCACGATACCAATTCAGGCTAAATGGCTCTATTGTTTGTTGTAGAGCATGGTATGAGCTACATGGAATACCAAAGACATCATTTTATCGATACAAGGAGAACTTTGAAAATGGTGTGCGCCAATATGTACATGGGAACACATGTACATTAAAAGACCATATTAGGTAAAGTGGGAAAATCCCAATTCCCAGGTTGGACAACTTTCAATATATCATGTATAAAATATAGAGATTTTGTCAAAAATTTGAGTTTTCTTAAGGTCTCATTCTAATTTATGCACATACAATACACAATGAAAACAACTAAAATATCATGGTTTCAATCAATTGGATTATTAGGAGAGGAGTATATTGCATCCATTATCGTTGTCTATGTTCTACTGTCCTACCTACAACTTATCTCAACATGGAGAGCTTGGTTTCTAGGTCCACCACTTGTCCAAGTTAATGTAAAAGTGACTCAAGGTTCACAACTTGTGAAAGCAAGGATCCATTGAGGAATACAATCCACTTGGCTATTTTTCCTTAATTTATTGCATGCGACATTTAAGCAAGGTCCACTTCTAATCTATAACTTCTTAATTTGAGGCATGGGGCATACATAAAATATGTAGCATATGCTCTATTGCCTCATAGGAAGGTTGGTTTCAAGGTGCACTTATCCATGCTAGCCTATCTTGGAGAAATGATGGAGCTTGCTTCTCTCCTTGTTTCAATGGAGACTAGCTTGGACAAGTGGTGGACCTTTGCTTCTCTCTATGTTTCAATAGAGTTAGCTTGGACAAGTGGTGATCTTGGAACAAAACCCCCATGTAAAACATATCATGGGTATTCCAAGTGATTGGAAAGATTACCATTTAAGATATAACCTTATAGGTTGGACAACTAGATCTTGGCTTGGAGAAATGGTGGACCTTTGATTCTCTCCATGTTTCAATGGAGTCTATCTTGGAGAAATGGTGGAGCTTGCTTCTGTCCATGTTTCAATGGAGCCTAGCTTGAATAGTTGGTGGACCTTTGCTTCTCTCTATGTTTCAATAGATTTAGCTTAGACACGTGGTGGATCTTCAAAATAAACCAACTACTATCAATGTTGCCTAGCTTGGACAAGTGGTCGAGTGTTTCTCTACTCCATGTTTCAATGGATCTTAGCTTGGACAAGTGTTGGACCTTAAAACAAAAACCCCATGTACAACATAGAATGGATTTTCTAGATTTCAATGGAGTCTAGATTTAACAAATGGTGGAGCTTGTCTTCATCCATGTTTCAATGAAACTAGCTTGGACAAGTGGTGGACCTTGTAACAAACCCTCCCATGTACAACATATCATTGGTTTTCTAAGTGATGGGAAGGAATACCATTCAAGATATAAACTTATAGCTTGGATAAGTAGTTGACTTTAAAACCAAATTCATCATAATACAATGAAATACAGGTCAGCCAATTCCTAAATCTTGAGACCAAACCTCCCATGCTATTAGAGATAATATATTGGATAAGTGGTGGACCTTCTATTATTTTCCCATGCCTAGTTTAGACAACCGGTACACTTCGCAGCTATAAAGGTTGGACGAGTTGTGGAGCCTTGTTTCTATCCATGTTTTAATGGATCCTAGCTTGGACAAGTGGTGGACCTTGGAAAAAAGCTTCCATGTACAACATATATGAGTTTTTCCATGTTTTAATGGAACCTATCTTGGACAAATGGTGAAGCTTTCTTCTCTCCATGTTGATTTTGGAACTACCTTAGACAAGTGGTGGAGCTTTTCTTTTCTACTCTTCATAATACAATGAAGTATAGGTTGGTTACATGGTGAATCTTAAGGCCAAACCTCCCATTTTACTAGAGATGATAGGTTGGACAAGTGGATCAACCTTCTATCATTTCTCCATGACTATATTGGACAATTAGTAGACATAACATCTCTCTATGTTGTCTAGAGATGAGCTTGGACAAGTGATGGACCCTGCTTCTCTCTTCCCTTGGTTTACTAGTTTGAAGACTCAGTATATATACTTTCTTAGATCTAGCTTGAACAAGTGGTGGACCTTGCATCCACAATCTTAATTCAGTACAAAAAATTATATGAAAAAATAACATAGGAATCTTGGTTTGAAGGTCAAGCAATTAGGTTCCAAATGCACATAATAATATATTTTCCACCCATATTAAAAGAAAGTTAAATATGTTATTACCAAATTGACAAAGGTAACGTCCAAGAATTATATCTTTCCATCTTGTCAGATCTAAATCTTCATCAAGGCGACATGCATGTATACATCAACTTTCAAGCCATTCAAGAATACATGCACTTAGATTCCATAGTTTTGTTTTCAAAGTCTTTTAGGTTCTAAAACTCTTTCACATAAAGTATGTAATGACAAAATTCTTGAAGCAAACATTTGTGCCCAAGGAAAAGATCCCTCTCACATATTTAAAGTCCATGAATTCTCTGATCCACACTTACAAGTTTTATTTTGACATCAAACATCAATTCTTTCATAGTTCCAAATAAATGCAACCTCGATAAGAATTGACAAAAAATGAATTTCTTTTACTATATGACCCAACATAGGCCCCAATCAAATAAAAAATGAGTCCCCAAAAATTTGGGTGCACTCTAGCAATACATCAGAGTCCCCTTACAATAGGATGCACTCCAATAGTACATTGAAGTCCTCTTAGAGTAGGGTGCACTCCATTCAAGTGTTCATAAAATTGACACACCTTTAAAAAAAAAAAAAGACTATATCAAATTATACAAATGTTGAAAGATACACACTAGAATAAAAAAATCATCTTATAGCCATATTTATTCAATGCTTTCGTGTTGACAAGTACACACCAAGGACATAATTTGTCTCAGAATCACTATACTGATTTACAATTGTGTTGTATGTATAGACTCTCTTATCTCTTGCATACAACCATCCTACCAACCATGGAATTATGGTTCTCTGCAAGAAGTTTTGAAGTTGCTCGGAAGTTTGCCTCCACATCTTTGGAAATATAAGATATGTCCCTGGCATGTTCCACATCACCCTATATGGAGTGTCATCAAAAATTAAGGTATTGTTTGCATCCAAATCCTCAAATATCTTCGAAATATCACTCAGATTTTTGTGATAAACCCTTGTAAATCCTAACATGATATTTGGATTTTGGCAATTTTTGTTACTCATAAACACCTTGAACTTGGTATACTGCTCAGGAAAACACTTTTGTGTGATGCGTTGCACCCTTGTTAAGTTATAGCAACTCCATATCCATAGCTCAAAGTATTCAGCACAAAAATCCAAAAAACTTTGTGCGCCTGGTCGCACCACATGATAAACTTCATCTTTGTCCTCCACAAGTCGCATGTGTTGAGCCCAAGATGGCATAGAATCTCCATGTTTCATTTCAACTGTCTTGAGAAGTAACCCCTCTAGATCCAAGATAAGTACTCTTTTGATGTCCTTGAAGGCAAGTGGTAGGTGATAAGGAGGTGATTCATTCCTTGGACAAGGTCTTGGACGAGGTTGGATGGGTAATTCAATAGTTTTCTTCAATTTATGCCAGCATATAGCCAATCCATTTTTCTGTAATGGTTCTGAAATTAAAGAACAAGAACACTTAATGCAAACACAACAATAGACATGAGTTTTACATTGTCTACCCTAAGGTTTTATTAGATACCAAAATCCATCTATGATCTACTCATTCATAGAAAGAAAGTCAAATTAAAATCCTGACTCTTTTTTATGCTACACTCTCTCTTAGTCTTAATACCATGGAGTTCAACTAGACTTAAGTCAACTAATAACTACTACTTGTTGTTAAAGGTATTCTTGAAGTGTATAAGGCTTAACCAATGCTCTAGTGTAGAATGGGTATTTAGGTCTCAAGGTCTACCACTTATCCAAGCAAAGATCCATTTAGATATGGAAACCCAATTTTTCTTAATATAATGATATAGAGTGTACAAGTGGTGAATCCTGAGACCAAGCCACTCATGCTACTAGGGATAATAGGTTGGACAAGTGGTGGACCTTGAATGTAAACCCCCCATGTACAAAGTATCAGGGGTTTTGGGTATTTCAATGGACTCTAGCATCTTGGAAACATGGTGGAGCTTACTTCTCTCCATGTTTCAATGGAGTCTATCTTGGATAAATGGTGGAGCATCATTCTCTCCATGTTTCAATGGAGCCTACCTTGGACAAGTGGTGCACGTTTGTTTCTCTCTATGTTTGAACAGATTTAGCTTGGACAAGTGGTGGACCTTGGAACAAAATCCCCATGTAAAACATATCATGGACATTACAAGTGGTGAGAAAAAATACCATTCAATATATAACCTTATAGGTTGGAAAAGTGGTGGACCTTAACACCCAATTATTATTAATATAATGACATAGAGTGGACAAGTGGTGAATCTTGCGACCAAACCTACTAGGAAAAGTACGTTGGACAACTGGTGGACCTTGAATGCAAACCCCCCATGTACAAAATATTACTCATGCTACTACGAATAATTTGGTATTAAGGTCCATGTTTCAATGGAGCCTAGCTTGGAAAAGTGGTGGACCTTTGTTTCTCTCTATGTTTCAATAGAATTTGCTTGGACAAGTGGTGAACCTTGGAACAAAACCCCCATGTAAAGCATGTCATGGGCATTACAAGTGGTGAGAAAAAATACCATTCAAGGTATAACCTTATAGGCTGGACAAGTGGTGGACCTTAGCACCCAATTCCTCTTATTATAATGACATATAGTGGAAAAGTGGTGAATTGTGAGACAAAACCTACTAGGGATAATAGGTTGGAGAAATGGTTGACCTTGAATGTAAATCACCCATGTACAAAATATCATGGGTTTTGCGTATTTCAATGGAGCCTAGCATCTTGGAGACATGGTGGAACTTACTTCTCTCCATGTTTTAATGGAGCCTATCTAGGAGAAATGGTGGAGGTTCCTTCTCTCCATGTTTCAATGGAGCCTAGCTTGGACAAGTCGTGGACCTTTGTTTCTCTCTATGTTTGAATATGGTTAGCTTGGACAAGTGGTGGATCTTGGAATGAAACTCCCATGTAAAACATATCATGGGCATTTCAAGTGGCGAGAAAGGATACCATTTAAGATATAACCTTATAGGTTGGACAAGTGGTGGACCTTAACACAATAGAATGACATAGAGTGTACAAGTGGTGAATCTTGAAACCAAACCACTCATGCTACTAGGGATAATAGGTTAAACAAGTGGTGGGCCTTGAAATAAAACCCCCTAGAGTGTTTCAATGGAGCCTAGCTTGGAAACATGGTAAAGCTTTCTTCTCTCCATGTTTCAATGCAGCCTATCTTGGATAAATGGTGCAGCATCATTCTCTCCATGTTTCAATGGAGCCTAGCTTGGACAAGTGGTGGACCTTTGTTTCTCTCTATGTTTGAATAGAGTTATCTTGGAAAAGTGGTGGACCTTGGAACAAAAACCCCATGTAAAACATATCATGGGCATTACAAGTGGTGAGAAAAAATACCATTCAATATATAACCTTATAGGTTGGACAAGTGGTGGACCTTAACACCCAATTATTCTTAATATAATGACATAGAGTGGATAAGTGGTGAAATTGGGACCAAACCTACTAGGGAAATAGGTTGGACAAGTGGTGGACCTTGAATTTAAACGCCCCATGTACAAAATATCACTCATGCTACTAGAAATAATTTGGTATTAAGGTCCATGTTTCAATGCAGCCTAGCTTGAAAAAGTGGTGGACCTTTGTTTCTCTCTATGTTTCAATAGATTTATCTTGGACAAGTGGTGTACCTTGGAACAAAACCCCCATGTAAATCATGTCATGGGCATTACAAGTGGTGAGAAAAAATACCATTCAAGCTATAACATTATAGGTTGGACAAGTGGTGGACCTTAACACCTAATTCCTCTTAATATAATGACATAGAGTGGACAAGTGGTGAATCATGAGACCAAACCTACTAGGGATAATAGGTTGGACAAGTGGTGAACCTTGAATGTAAACCCCCCATGTACAAAAAATTATGGGTATTGGGTATTTCAATGGAGCAGCAATCATATCACAGGGAGTCTTGTATGAAATTTTTTGGCCAAAAACTCAAGAATATTCTCACCTACAAAGCACTACAATGAATTTGCAACAAGGAGCAGAAAGATTCCTAGGCCTTGAAGAGTTGAACGATCATTTTTGTGGGCCTCAACGAGATAGGCCAAGGGAAAAGTTTGACCCTATGTCTGATGTGCACCAAGGTGACTTTCTTATGCTTGTTCCGAGTGACACAGAAATCTATCCAGTGTGGCTTGCAATGGCTTTATCTTACATTGATAATGAGCCTACATCACCAAACTACAGAAAACTCTTGATTCAATATTGGGCACCTTGCGCGAGAAAAAGTGGGATGACAGATACTCAAGCTTACAGTAATTGTTGGAAGGGTTATTGGGTTGTCAACTATAAGGACCCACAAGTGTGGGAAACTATAGATGCAATTGTTTGGTCCTGGAGACCCAACAAAGAAGGACCATTTTCTAGAATAAAGATTCCAGAAAGACATGCTCTAAAAGCCAAAGAAGGCCTCACTCGTGCACATCATCCACACTTGGATCAAAGTTCAGATATGGTATCAAATGTGGAGTAGAATTATGTGGAGCTTCTATTGTGACTATACTAGTCAATTTGTAAACAAAATCTTTTTTGTATCTTCCTTTGTTTTATGTAATTTATAGTTATTATTCAAATCCATGTGTTGTACATCCTCTTGACTTTTGGTGTTTATCAACACCACAATCCTATGAGATTTTCACTTTATTTACTAGCCACACACCTCAATTTTTCCCACTTTAAGTGGAAAATTCCCAAATTACATGAATTCGGTCGATTTGGAGATTCCCATAATGTGAGATTTTTACCAAAATATCTAATATGGTCTTTTAAGAAGGGGACTTCAACATACTAGTTTAGCAAGAGCACTACTAAATGAGTTTGTGGAAAACAACTCTCAGAAGATGCAACATAGAAGTAGAACACTGCTAGATGGCTCAAGAGAGACTCAATTGGTGATTCCATCAACATACAAACAAGTGGATATTTGATGTGAAATCAACACGACACTTGACCAAATGGGCTATGAGAAGAAGCTATCCCAATGTTCTTTTGGTAGAATTTGGAACAAAGAGTACCCACATGTCACTTTAACAAAGACGAGTGAGTTCTCTAAGTGCAATATTTGTAGCTCAATCAAGGCAAGGTTAGAAGCTAAACCTTCTCTTGAAGAGAGAGCTCTTCTCTTGAGGGAGAGAGAAGTTCACATGGCACAACAAAAGAGTTGCAGAAGCCTATATCATGCATGGCGCACGTATTCATAAACTCAACCACAAAAATATGTATGCATAATCCATGATAAGATGGATCAAAAGAAGACTGCCATTCCTATATTACACATTGTTCCCAAGGGTGTGGATTCAGGATATAATCTGCAGGTGGCATTGATTGGCATGATCACTCATGGACATGGAGAAGGTCATTACGGACACTTTGTCTTGAATGGTTTGTGGCCAACTGATCCAAATCTTACAATTGGCTCAATTGCTAATTGTTTACATAACCTCGAGAGGATAGATAAGCATCCTCTTGGTGATCTAGTAACAAATGGACTTCCAAGGAGCAATATTTCACTACTACATGCTTTGAACTCAAGGGATGCTTTGGACTACCATAACTTGAGTGATGGAAAAGAGCCCATTGTGCAGTCGTCAGAAATTGCAGAAGAGGAATTGGGGTCAACATTTCGCAGATTGCCAGAGAACTTGTTGCTACAATTGGATAATTGTGCAGGGGAAAACAAAAATCGATACTTATTTGCCTATTTGTCAATGCTTATTGCAAGGGGTGTTTTCAAAACCATGCAGCTGGGATTTTTAATGGTTGGGCATACACATGAGGACATAGACGCCATGTTTAGTAGGTTTTCAGAGAAGCTGAGAGTTACACAAACCTATACTTTGCCACATTCGATGGATACATTACGAAACAGCTCATCTTCATCTCCAGCTCCATTTTTTCTCACAAAGATTCCCGATTTCAAGCAATATTGTGATGGCTATCTTTGTGATGGACAAGACATACTTGTTGGACATTCCAAACCGCTTCAGTTCAGGTTCTTTATGCAGGATGAGACACCAATGATGCAATATAAGGCACATGTAGGTGTATCAAGTTGGAGTGGAAGTATTCGCCTTTGGAAAACAGACACAGAAGGCAAGCCAATGTTACCACATGGAGATCCACCTCTAGTACAAATGGCGGAGTATGTCAAGGCCCATGAAGAAGTCATTTCGGGGCTAAAGAACTATATAAAATTTTGGAAACATTTAGGGAATGGTTCAAGTATTCCGCGATATTATAGACCCGTGATAGATTATTGGAGTAAGGTAATTGAAGAGATTGGAAAAGCAATCATATCAGAGGGAGCCTTGTATGAAATGTTTTGGCCAAAAACTCAAGAATATTCTCACCTACAAAGCACTACAATGAATTTGCAACAAGGAGCAGAAAGATTCCTAGGCCTTGAAGAGTTGAACGATCATTTTTGTGGGCCTCAACGAGATAGGCCAAGGGAAGAGTTTGACCCTATGTCTGATGTGCACCAAGGTGACTTTCTTATGCTTGTTCCGAGTGACACAGAAATCTATCCAGTGTGGCTTGCAATTGCTTTATCTAACATTGATAATGAGCCTACATCACCAAACTACAGAAAAATCTTGATTCAATATTGGGCACCTTGCGAGAGAGAAAGTGGGATGACAGATACTCAAGCTTACAATAATTGTTGGAAGGGTTATTGGGCTGTCAACTATAAGGACCCACAAGTGTGGGAAACTATAGATGCAATTGTTTGGTCCTGGAGACACAACAAAGAAGGACCATTTTCTAGAATAAAGATTCCAGAAAGGCATGCTCTAAAAGCCAAAGAAGGCCTCACTCGTGCACATCAACCACACTTGGATCAAAGTTCAGATATGGTATCAAATGTGGAGTAGAATTATGTGGAGCTTCTATTGTGACTATACTAGTCAATTTGTAAACAAAATCTTTTTTGTATCTTCCTTTGTTTTATGTGATTTATAGTTATTATTCAAATCCATGTGTTGTACATCCTCTTGACTTTTGGTGTTTATCAACACCACAATCCTATGAGATTTTCACTTTATTTACTAACCACACACCTCAATTTTTCCCACTTTAAGTGGAAAATTCCCAAATTACATAAATTTAGTCGATTTGGAGATTCCCATAATGTGAGATTTTTACCAAAATACCTAATATGGTCTTGATTGGATTTCCATTGAGAGGGTACTTTCCTTACCTCCGACCGAGTTTCATGGTTACCAATAAATGAAGGTAAAGTCTTCAACGACTGTGGCTTACTCTCTTTTGATATCGCTATACCTGCATCGCCATATAGTGATCTAATGTCGTTTGGATAGAGCTCATGTTCCAGGTGGATTTCTGGGATAGGAGCTGACACAAGTGTGGCACTTCCATCTTTTCTATTCCTCATTTGTTCCAATAGCTCTTGAGGCCATTGTTCTTCTACCTCCAAAATTTGCAGTGGTACTTGAGAATACGTTACATCTATCGTATTGGTTTTTTGTCTACAGGATCTGGTAGGTTATTCTTTTCAATTCCCCGCCCCTCTAACTCCTGAGTCTTTTCTCGGATTAGTACCTCAGTTTTTGGAGCCGTATGAACTGATGGTTCCATAAGCGCTTGAGCGGCTTGGATGAGCTCCTTGCACCTCTTTAGCCTCTCTTTCTCATAGCCTCAATGAGGGTACGTTAACCACCTATCCTCTTGGGTTTGGTTAGGATTTAGCCTTGCCTCGTAAGCTTTTATAATTGCGTCCAAAGGTTTGAACACCTTGTCTACCAAGACCAACCCTCCTGATGGAGATCCGATGTTTTTTTTATCTCGTTTTTGCCCTTAAGGTCTCTTTCCTTTTGAATTTGTTCCTCTGTTTTCAGTAATTTGGTTTCCAATGCCGTTTTTCCTTTTCTCTTTTGGCTTTCATCTTGTCTCGTTTCACCTTCCAAGATTTCCTAGGGGTTCGGACAGACAAGTTTTCTATCTCGGTTTGGCTGGCTGGGACATTCCTTGCTACCTCATGTGCTTGAGCTCTAGTGACCGCGTTTATTGGAATGTTCAATTCTGTTTCTGATCCACTTGAGCTTGGCACAATCCCCATTTTGGTCATGGTTGCTTTTCCTTTGTTTGTAGGGTTTTTTAGATAGTGTAGAATGAGATGGTCGGTTGTACATCCGCCATCACAGAATCCAAAACTTTATCCTTTGTTTTGACAAACTCTAGCCCAATGATCACCGCAACATTCATAGCATGGTCCTACAAGTGGTGGAGAAACCTGTGGAGCCCCCATTGATTGTCTTATTCTAGGAGGGTAGCCTCTAGGTTTGTAGCCCTGATTTGCCATGAACATGAGCATATTCTCATCGACCAAGTAATGGTTCTTAGTTGGCTGGGCTATGTATGAGGGCTCGGACATATCTTCAGGAATTATCTATAGATTATGTCCCTCTGGAGCATATACATTCCCATCAAATCCGCTCTCATAAGTATTGTTTGAATCTTCCCAATATGAGACTACTTGGACCATACTCTGATCAGAAGGCGATTCTATGGGTTGAGAAATCCTTACCATAGCCCTATTTTTATGGGGTAAGGGAGGTTGATGTCCCAACATAGGTTGAGCTTTTTACTACGCCAAGATTGCGTTATTTGGCCCTACTTGCTACCTTGGAGGGGGTGGAAGTTGTTATCCTCTATGTGGTCCGTATTGTCTATCTCTAACATAGTTCCAACTATAGAAACATTCCTGAGTTTCATGGTTTGTCCATTTTTGTTTTGTAGCACACCATTTAAATATTCGTTGTGAGTTTACTCCTGGCCTTTGTTGAAGGTTTCACCACTAGGTTGGATGATCTCCTCCACGAGTATCACATTTTTGGGTGGGTTGTTGTCGTGTTTTTGGGTTCGTCCCGTTTCCTTGGTTTATCCTCCTGATCACTTCCTCAATCATTTGATCAACGTTCGGCACAGTTGGGTTTTTCCCTCCCAATTTTGACATGGACTCACTAGTGGTTCAAGAGGTGCTACTCATCCCCTGATCTATGTCTTCAGTCACCTCCCTATATGCCTTGCAGTTATCTACAAGATACAATGCGTCTTTTGTGACTTTCTCAAAAGTTACACATGCCTTCAAAGTGCAAGTCCTTTTTGAGCGTGTCATTTTGCAATCCTTTTATGAAAAGGACTGATAGTCTTTGATCCCAGTTCTCGAGCATGGCATCTGTCTATGTACTGCTTGAAACGAAGCGATGCTTCCTTCACTTTCTCTTTTTCCTTTTGCCTAAATACATAGATCTGGGAGATAGTGTTATGCTTGATCCCCCTTTTTGAGGATTACTCAGCAAATTCTCAGAGAAGTTTCTCAATAGTTGGGAATTCCAAGCTGTGTAATGGTTGGAACCAAGTCAAGGTAGTACCTTCTAATGTGAACCCAAAACCTTTATATTGAGTGTGAAAATCAATTACATGTTCTGCTCTCAACACTTGTTTTTGGGTACACATTTTGCCACCTGAGATGATCGCATACGTCTGGTTTCTGCAACCATTCTAACAACTCCTGGTCCACTTGATGTGACTTCTCTAGGTTCATAATCTCCTCTTGGTACTAACAGTGGTATCCTATCCGCTATACGTTCATCAAGTCGATCTCGTGTAATAGTCAGAGGGATTCCGATGGTGTAAGTGATGTCAGGAACAGTACTGCCCCTATGTGTGTTCATGGAAGCCCTAGACACCGTCGATCCTAAAGGTTCTGTTTTTGGGACTCATTCATGTCCATAAGAATCCTCCATCGTGGTTCTCAAAGGGCTCACGGGCACAATCTCAGGTCTGGTGTGAGTAGTCATGGTTTTTACCTCTTCCGGATTTAAATAGTATTGGTGGAGTGGTCCTCCAAAATATGTATATGTCTCTAATTCCTTACGATCCATTCGAGAGTACTTTCGGCCATACTTGTCCATTATGACCACTTGAATACTTTTTCCCTACGTGTACGTGTAAACATACAATTTTTTCTGGTCCGTCAATTCTTTGATATGGGGCCCGTCACATCTATAATAGAGTGTTTGTTCTCCATTATTGAACTCATAAAGCCGCACATATGTGTTGTCTGTGTTAAGGCGCTTTGTCTCATTGTTGCATCTAAGTACTGCATTTTGTTTCTCCATTTTGGGTGATTCATCGGCCAGCTCATTATCTACCTTGTCCTTGGTGCCGGTCATTCCCCATTTTAACATGATTAAGAGGTCTTATGGTACCAAAAGTTTTAGAAATGAACCTCTGGATTAGAGGCTAAGTTATTTTGTCACTTTGCCTAAGCTTCTGTCAGTTGTGAGCTATTGGGATGGTTTCTTGCACCCAAATTCAACTCTGGAAGAACCACTAGACTCTCTATGATGCCCTCTAGCTATGGTGCCAGCTTGGTGTCAAATTGTGTCAAAGGAACATGGATCGCGATCCATGTTTCTTTGTGTCAAAATACACTGAAATTTGTCGCACAGCTAGTCCTTGGCCTAGTGATGCTGGCTATATGATTTCTGAATGTTTTAAAGCTTTTTAGGATAGATAAAATTCAATTTTAGGGTTTATTTCAGTGGTTTCCCCCTTGATCTGATTTTTGCCCCCTTTTGCCCTCTTTTTGAAATTTTTTGATAAGGGTCCTTTGGGAGAAAGTGTTTCAATTGTTATCACTTCCCTGCTTGCCTATTATCAGCTCAAAATTCCAAAAAGGTACATGGATCGCGATCCATGTTTGGTAAGATTTTGGACTGACACTTTGTGAGATGATCACACAAGGTATGGTGATGCTATTCCCTAAGTCTTTTTGGATTTGATCAGTTTTTTTCAAGTGAAAAGCAAGATTTTGTGTTTGTTTTGGGATTTTTTGCAAACAACTCCTTTTCCAGTATTTTAGCCACATTTTTTCACGTTTTGTCTATGGCTCCTTTTGGAAAAGTTGTTCAACTAGTAATCAAGAGTACACTGATCAAATCTTACTATCAGATGTCTACCTGGAACATGGATTGCAATCCATGTTGGGAAGCATCTGGACATGAAATTTGGTTCTGTTGATTCCCTGCTTCTAGTTGATCCCAATTCTCATCCCTTTTTGAATTTGAACAAGTAAAAGTTCAGTTTTTTCTTGTTTTTCTCTTTTTTCAAGGTTTTGCTCTACTCACCCCACTCTTTTGATTTTTATGATCTTCTAGCACTCTATTTGTGACCAAACTTAAGGTTCTGATGCCTGAGAGCCTGTTCTAAGCAAAGGAAATAGTTTTAGCACATTTTGCCAAAAAGGTATATGGATCGTGATCCATGTTGGACAGGCAATTTGAATTTTTTTTGCACAGTCTTTTTCAGCAAGTGTTTTTATTCCCTTCTTGAAGGTTTTGCTCGGTTTGGTGCAGTTCTGAAGCTCTGACCATCAATTCTTCAACTTTTTAGAGTTATGGTCTTCAACACCAAAATAAGGTTTTTGACAGTTTTCTCTCGATCCTTTTGGCCCCAAATGATGAATAATTTGTTTCCTAACCTACTCTTATAGACTGAAATGAATCTGCAAACATAAATGAACTTAACAGTACAAAAATAACAACAAAGTGTGTGGTGGAACAACCATTTCCAAGCATGTGAAAATCAAAGAACGAAAAACTATCTTGTACTTCACTCAAAGCTTTCTTTGCTCTTAAGGAATAGCACTGGCTAGTCTCGGGCTCCAGTCTCTACCAAGCACTAAACCTACGTCTAGCTGCGTCACTGTCTATATGTAAGCGAGACAGGTATCAAAAGCTTGAAGGGAGATTTTTTTTTTCGTACACTGAGTCACTCACTACCTAAGGATCCATTTCCCCGACAGCGGCGCCAATGTTAGCGGGTCGCCGTGATGGAGGTTCTGCAGCATAGCTCTTTTGTACTAACATAGTGTCAATATGCAGAGAAGCGACTCCGCGTGGGGCACGGAGACTTAATGAGAGTGTCAATCTCACCAAAGTGAACTCAGGGGGCTACTCGTTCTACGACAAAAGAAAATCAACCACTTCATAGTTAGACAATCAATATGTCTCCAATCTCACCACTCTAGGTCATCACGCCTTTTCGGCATCCAAACAAATCCGGAATGCAACGAAACTTAAGGAGAGGTATCACAACACTTAAGGGCTCACTCCTCCCAAGTTTTGGCACCATCTGGTAGGGTACATAAATCACGATCCATCACATAAAATGTGCAGAAAACTGAAAGAGAATCAATCAAAAAGGTCCTCCTTAAGCATAGAAACACTTATCCATGGTCAAAACATCAAAAAACAACCATATTAACCTCCAAATCAATGCATTTAGCTAACAAATAATGTGTTGCAAACCACAGTAGAATTGAAAATGATCACACTTAGATTGTAGAGCAAGAGACAAGGAACGCAATGTGCTATTCAGGAACAAATTCTGATTACCAGTTCAGGAGAAAAGAAGATACAATTTGTAGCAATAAGAGGCCTCCACAGTGCACGTTTTTTATTCTTCAAGCTAATGATAATTCTCCTCTCAAAACTAAGGGTTTTGACTTTTAAAAGTTAAGGGGGCTTTCCCATGGCCATCCGGCCTCTTACAAGGATGTAGACTTAGAGAAGTAGAGAGGGTATTGTCTAATCACATCACGGTCACAACTCATCCTAGGCTGAATTACATGGCTTTCTTTGAAAAATAGAGTGTTTAGAGGGTTTGGTGTGCATACACCTGTATCCACCAAACACTCACCAAAAAGGATTTTCTCTTCGCTTAAGGCTTCTTTATAGCCATGGACTCCAAGCTACTATACACTACAATTGAATTAAGTCCCTAGACTATGGTCTAATACAAATTGGAACTTCAAATCATCCCACGATCCTATATAATATAGATTAGAAAAAGTTTGGACTCAAATTTGGTCTTGCTAGCTCTAGAGGGAGAATGTTGCACGACCAATGGATGGTGGGCTACCATAACAATAGCATTAAAAAACTTTAATTTTCACAATGATGGATGGATTTCCCCCTCCATTACCATTTTAAGCTAGGTTCTCTTAGACAAGGAGGAAAAAGCAAAGGGGAAACGAGTTTGTGAAAAGTTACAAAGGTAGGGTAAAAGACTTCCCCTTATCACAAACGGGCAAAAGTCAAGGAGGTGCTTATTGAACACACATATATGTACTCTAAGCTACGTCTACAAGAAACACCAATAGGGTTTATAGCTAATCAACCAAACTCTGCATTTTCTAATCTCCACAAGTGTTTTTTATGTTCACTCTTGTATTATGTGATTAATTTGACTAATGAAAATATGTATCCCTTGGACAATGACAATTGGGTAGCCAGTGGAATGCATAATGGACATATTTGATGCATTCCATTCATTGGTGGGTGATCTTCTCTACAGAACTAGCACTAGAAAGGGTTGACTAAAAGAGGAACATTTTTCTACAACCACTTTTACAATGCTCCTCATTCTGCGATTGGCTTTGATGCATAATGGGCATCTTTGATGCATTACATTCATTGGTGGGCGAGCTTCTCTACAGCACTAGCACTAGAAAGGGTTGGCTGAAAGGGGGGTATTTTTCTACAACCAGTTTTATAATGCTCCTCATTTGGAAATTTGTTTTGGCACACTTTGATGTCCCCCACTTCCTCCAACAGAAAGTCTCAAGTGACCAGTCCCTACCTCTTCATACTAAAGCTCCATCAAGAAATGCACAAGTGAAGTTAAGACCAAATATTGCTAGTCGTGTGGTAGGTGTTTCCATATTCATACCCATGCACATGTTTATTGGCTTCTTCCATGATGATAAGATCAAGAATACTAGTACAATGCTTATTTGAAAATAAGAGAAATGCCTTGATTTTTAAGACGATTCTTGGGATGTCCATGATTTTGATGGCATCTGGTGCAAGGTGGAAAAGACTCTATTGTGTGAGTCCATGATAGCCTCTTAGAACATCATATCTTCCTTTGACTTTACATAAGTTATGATCAATGCATGGTCAATTGGTAGTTGTAAACCCGGATTCATCTGATGACATGAAAAAAGTGTTGAAGATGCTCGGTGTGGTGCATACCTAACCTGGTTATACTTCTTAGCATTTGAGGTAATTTCACACTATGACAACTGCACGAGGATTTGGAGTTTACTTAAAGAATGAGGTTGAAATCAACCTGCCTCTAAAATTTCTCAGCATTCAAGGTAATGTCACACTATGATAAGTGCAAGAGGACCTGGAGAATGAGGTGAACCTCAACCTCCCTCTAAAATTTATTTTCCAGTGCAACATGTGAAAGGTAGTATGTTTTGCAAATATACATTGCCACAATATTTTGGTCTAATCTATATGCTGTATTAACTTTGTTTTATATATTCCTCAAAGAAAGGAGAAGCAGATATATGTGCTATCAAAATTGCAAAACTAAATAATGGATATATTTACTTCCAGAAAATCCCGTAGATCTCATGTGCTGAATTTGCAGGATAAAAACGCTTGCGCTCAATGTCCAATCGAATAACTTTGGCTCAAATGAGAACTCTTTGCACCAAAGATTGAATTTAGTTGCTATTCATCGTAGACACAATAGTTGCCAACAAATGACCAAAAAAGAGAACATTTACTTTTCATTGTAAGCTAGAAGTAAAGCCGTTGCTATGGCCATGTTGATGGAGTGAAACCAATCAATGAAATCAATCAAGGAGGTAGACTCCTGGGCTAGAACCATTGAGAGCTATTCATGTAGTATAGAAACTTTGAATTGATGATTCCATGAGAGGCTAGAGACCATCATGCTACGAGTAGAGAAAAAATGATGAGGTGATTGAACGTGTTTGAATCAAAAAACACTCTTTGCAAACAAATTGCACATACCATGTATTTAAATTTATAATTTGGTCTATCAACTCCATGGCACCATCTTGCAATATGGTAATCATCTTGAGGCCCAAAGGAAAAGTACAAAATGTGTCCCCATACAGAAAGAGCAACGTCAAAATGGAAGACAAGGAAGAGTAGTGCTTCCTTGTTGGCTTCATCAATAGCCAAACCATCTCACCCTCATTCGACTCAGTGTAGGACTCTTCATCTTTTGGTTCTTGGACCCATTCCACATTCAATTCATGCCATAAGATTAGGGCCAAAAACGTCTCAAAAAGGGTTGTGTAAGGAATTGGTTAACTTACTAATTAGTAGAGCCGTTTACGGCCAAAATGGCTCTAAATTTGTCCGTTTTTCTCATTTAAAGCATATCTACGCAATCTAAAGCGTATCTAGGTACATGTCTCCAAATATTCAAAAAGATATCGTTTTCTTCACATTCTTCGTGGCTCACCTCAAAATTTGTTCTCATTTACTTCACTTGGCGGAAAATGGTTGTTTCCACTTTTGAATCACTAAATCTCTCTTTTTTCTCTCTGACCTTTCACGAGCTTTCTCTCTTCTTTTTTGATGCATCTTGTTCTGCTACTACGTTATCTCCATTATACTTTTAGTGTGTTCATTTCTTACAATGAATAATACATCTTCCATTAGTGATAACCGCAAGTTTCACTTGAACATTAAGCTAAGCAAATAATTTGCTACTACGTAGAGTGTCTATCAAAGACCAGTTACAACTGCAAATGAAGCATAAAAAGTTCGCAATGAGGAAAAGAAACACATTGATCTATGGACAGATGGGAGCTTGTATCCACCGGATCCTAGCACTGGAAGGTATTCATATTTTCACACACTTCATGATTTGATGAGATTTGTTGGAGATGGGGTTGATGTATTAGTAGGATATAGTTATAGGCCATCACATCTACACATTGATCATATGCATTACATTCAATATCTCAAAACTTCTTTGTCTTTGAATGCAACAAGAATTTTAGAACTTGAAAACCAAATAGCATCTTTAAAACTAGAAAAACATCAGCTTCAAACTTAAAAAGAAACCCCAATAGGATTGAGAGCACAAGTAAAACGAATGAGAGATGTAGTAAAATTAACAAAAGGTTCTGGATAAAGAAAAAAAAGGTAAAAATTACTGGAGAACATGTGACTAGCCTTTTAGGATTTGATATGTCCAATGCTCAAGAAAGGGTGACGTTTTTGAATGAGGTAATGAACAAAAGTTTGTTTATTGGTCCAACCTTCTCAAATGCAAGAAGCTTGTAACACAGAGGGGGTGAGTAGAAGGGGTTACGGGGCCATCTCCTAAACCTAGTTTCAGGTCCTAAACTATTACAAGATTAAAGCTTTTGGGTTTCCTGGGCCTCACAATGTTGGGAAAGTAAGGACTCTGTTAAAACGAATAAATACCCGAACATTTTGGAGAGTACTATCATATAGAAGGAACGATGCCATACAAAAAATATTTTTAAAAAAATCTTTTGAGTATAATTGTTTTAATAACATTTGGATGAGTATATAAAGAGTTCAATCTGCTATGGTGAGATACTATAACATGCAAGAAGTAGATTGTAAAGGAAAGCTTATATTTGTTATGAAATTGGATGAAGCTCAAGTTCAAAAATGTCAAAAAATGGAAAGAGTATCCATATCCCTAATGAATAGAGAATTGGATTATAGCCAGGGTAAGCTTGATTCCTCATACCACAAAACTCAGTAAAAAATGGAGGTTTGGTGGAAAAAATGGAGGTTTGGCTCAAATACCAGTTAAAAATCACGATACATTGAAATGGCTCTTTTTGCAGACCGATATCCCTTCTGTTATACAGGACCAAAATGCAGGTGAAAAACTCCGTGTAAATAGCATGGGTGACTTTATTGTAGAATGGCACTTGAGTGCCGACCTAAAAGCATAGAAGTGCATGTCTGGTGTATGTGGAGGTGCACTCGAACAAAAGGATGGCTTGCAGAACACGAGGTTGGAAAACCACCATCGAGAAATAGTGTGAACGTCATCGACTACCCATCATCTTCCATGATTTGGGCTACAATTCTAATAATCAATTTAAAAAATGTACATATATGTACAATGCATGCATAGATTAGAATCTTGGACAAATTGCTTCGACTCCATCTTGATTATGCATATTCTATTAAGCCAAGTAAACTTGAAAACGAGTGCATATAAAAATGAGAGGCTTTGCTCTCTTGAATGGGTTTTTATGGTGGTCAAGTGCATCTAAAAAAAGATCCTACTCTTTCAAAAGGAACGGGTGATGTTTTGCAAGATATTTCAATGGGTGGAGCAAAAGCCACAAGATTTTTGAGCAACCATGACAACAAATAAGTTGACTCTATAAGGATCTGTCAAAAGGATCTTTGTGTAATAACAACCAATGTCAAAAGTAGACCAGATGTAGCCAACAAACGCATGGAACTGTGGAAGAAGCTTGACAAATTTTTGAAAGTTTTGAGACAACAAGTTATCTCTACTACTTATGCAAATGACTTTAAGAAGACAATAAAGCTTTAGATAGCTACTATCACATATGCTTGGGGAGCAAAAGACGTCAGATATTACTTGGGGAGTATTTAATTAATTTTTAAAGTGTGGATAGTCTTTTACATTGCATCCTATGAGTTCAACTAACCTTTTCTTAAAATTTTTAGCATATTCAGTACTTGCATGGACCATATTTTTCAAAACAAGGACCCCTTGCAACATGGAATACTCAGAGAATTGAAAAATCTCACTATCAAGCGAGGGATTTATTTTTTAAATGTACGAGAAAGGGAGGGGGGCAAAGAAGGATCAATGCACTAAAGGAATTATTCAATTGGTGTATCGGAGGCAATTACAACGGATCAAACAACCATGCTGCTCAACCACAAATGGAGATTAATGCTTCACTTTAAACTTTGTACAAAGTCTTTTTAAAGAGATCCAAATTCAAAAACATTTTTTTAGGCAAAATATTGTCAATTTTACATTAGTTTTTGATTTTTTTGGTATCACTAGGCATGTCACCCCTATATCTTTAAAAAAATCTTATTTTATAGCCCCTAAGAAGGTTGACATTTGTCTCCTCCCCTGCTGCTACATAGCTAGACTAGCACTGCTCTTTGAGGCATTGAATATTCTAAGTATTGCAGCTCTCTTAAGTATCATGATCTTGTTTTCATTGATTCGAAGGGGATTGTACCCCAAAAACCGTGACAATATCTTCAAGCCATTTATTGACAACTTAGGATATTCATAATACTACATGTGAAAAGCACAGAAGGTGGCACTATCCAATGTAGGCATGTAGTGCATGAGAGAGGAGGCATCCCTTCTTGAAATGCCCTCTATTTCTTTCCCTCTCGAGCCTTTAGCTCGCCCAAGAAAATTGTCTTTGTCAAGGAGTTCAATCTGCAAAACAAGAAATAATGAGTAATTAAAACAAACTTGAAACCAAAGGAAGATTTTAGGAAGGGAAATGAAGGTGAAATTGAATCTACCTTTTGCAACTCATCCTCGGCAATGACTTTTTCTTCAAGGAGATTGCATGATCCAGTCCTCTCTCTAATGTCAAGGTCTTTTCGACTTCCTTTAGATTAAAGTCTCTCCCAAAATATTGGATGCCAAGCTCAACAAGTGCCAAAAACTCCTCTTTTGACTCTTCTTGTGTGTCAATGAAATCTTTGGCCACCTCAGAAGCTTCATAAACGGTTGCAATACAGTAGTCCTCTTTGATATTAAGCAGAAATTGAATATGATGGAGATGGATATAAAATTTTCCATTGATATATAAGTAGGGAAGGTTTGGAAAAATAAGTGAGGCCTCAAACACCTCTACCTCCTCTATGGGCTCAATGACAATACTAGCTCTAAATTGAGCCACATCAAAATTTGAACTCTGCTGAGACTCTCCTGCTATTCAGCTGCAACATCATTTTCCTCCTGCTCTAGAGTTTCACTTTTCTCAAGATACAAGACTGTGGAAACATTTGTATGTTTTCCCTCTTTGTCTATATCTTTCACTTCATCACCTTTGCCTTGCATATCAACTTTAAGGAACAAAAAGAAAAGAAAGGCAACTTCTTTTGGAACAAGGTTGAATATACACGACAGGAAATAGGAAATGGTCGGTGGACAAATAAATGAAGTCTTCTTAGAAAATCTTCCTAATCTCCTTATTACTTTGCCTTTCTCAATTGAGTTGGTTGTAAATTCAGTTAGATGACAAATAAGTCTTTCCATCCAACACCAAACACTTACCCTCAATTACCTCTTGAAACTCTTTGAATTCCTCTGACAAAAAGTCCTTCAATTTATCTAGCATAACTGCAAGATCAAACAAAGGATTGAATATTTCATATGCTTTGATATACACTTCCATGTCACCACCATCCATGACAGCAACCAAGAGCTTCTCACTTGGGCTCTCCTCTAGAATCTCTTCACGACCTTTACTCATGATTTGGTTGCAAAAAAGTTTAGGGAAAGGAAGCAAGACCCGAACGGAGCAATAGGGGCACAAGCAAGATCCTGCTAAACCATCCTTTTGCATCACATGCAAAGGGTTTAGGGCGTGTCAGCAAAACCCGAATGGAGCGATAGAGGCACGAGGTAGACTCTATTAGCTACAGCTATCGTGTCGCACAGGTGGTTAAGGGCGTGGCAATAAAACCCGAACAGAGCGATACTAGTATGATGAAAACTTTGCAAGCACCCGGTATCGCATGGTGCAAGACCAGCATGAATGGTCCATGGATAAAGAGGGAGGGCAGTGAAATGGAGTTGAGGTGAGGGAGTTACAATGCTTTGAAAAGGTTAGAGGATAGTGTATAAAGGTAACATTAGGGCATGGATAAAGGAGAGTGCTTTTAAGAGGTTAAGCCTAATGTTTTTTTCCTTATGCGTGAAGGAGTACGAGCGGAAGTGCGACGCGAGAGAGAGTGTGAGAAGAAGAGCACGACAATATGGTGAACTCTCTCCACTGTAATGTGTAGAGCATAGTGAGTTCTTATTAGGTTTTTACAAAAGAATATGTGTACATAGCTGGCGGCCCGCCCACTTACCTAGGCGATCACATTGGGCTTTATACCCCAACAACCTCCCACTTAAAGTCCAATGTGGTACTTTAAGTGTGAGAGAAGCTACTATACAAGCTAATATACAAGAGATGTAGAGAAGTGATGTACTACCCTACACCTAACTGCTTGCGAAAATGCGCAAAGCTCTCTTAGGGAAGTCCTTTCGTAAGTAGATCAGCAGGATTTTCTGTGGTGTGAACTTTGACAAGCTGAAATTGCTTATCCTCGAGCATTTCCCTGATGAAATGACACTTCACATCCACATGCTTTGTCTTTGAGTGATAAACTGGATTGCGAGCCAATTGTATAGCACTTTGACTATCACAATATAACACAGGCATCTCTTCTTTGATTCCCAAATCTGTTACTAGTCGATTAAGCCAAATTGATTCTTTGCATCCCTCTGATGCTGCAACATATTCAGCCTCTGTAGTAGACTGAGTAACACAATCTTGTAATCTAGAATGCCATGATACTACTCCACCAGCCAATGTAAAGACGTACCCTGACGTAGACCTTCGGTTCTCTAAGTCACCTGCATAATTCGAGTCTGTAAAACCCTTTACACTTAGCTCCTGACTCCCATAGCATATACGCATACTCTTTGTAGCTTTCAGGTATCTCAATATTCCTTTCACTGCCTCCCAATGTTTCTTGCCTAGGTTTGACATGTATCGACTTACTACTCCCACTGCAAATGCAATGTCTGGGCGAGTAGCAATCATTGCATACATCAAACCACCCATTGTAGACGCATATGAAATCTTATCCATTTCAGCCTGTTCTTCCTCAGACACAGGACAATCTTGTTTGCTAAGTTTCACATATGGTGGCAATGGAACACTCAGTGCCTTTCCCTTCTCCATATTGAAACGTTGCAAAACCTTGTCAATATACTTTGTTTGAGATAACCAAATCAACTTCTTTGATCTGTCTCTCTCAATGCGCATACCAAGTATATGACTTGCCTCACCCATGTCTTTCATGTCAAACGATTTTGCCATCTTTGACTTCAAAGCTGAAATTTCTTCCACGTGCTTGCCAGCAATCAACATGTCATCCACATACAAAATAAGGATCAGCCAACTACCATCCTTAGCCTTCTTTGTATATAGACAGTGATCGAACTCACTACGTTTGTAGCCTTGAGAAAGCATAAACTTGTGGAATTTATGGTACCATGCCCTCGGTGATTTTTTTAAGCCATAAAGACTCTTTAACAACTGGCATACCCAATCTTCCTTACCTTTCTCAACAAACCCTTCTGGCTGCTGCATGTAAATTTCCACATCTAAATCACCATGCAAGAACGCTGTCTTGACATCCATTTGGTGCAACACCAAATCTAATATGGCAACCAATGCAAGAAAGCATCTCAATGTAGTCATCTTGACCACCAGAGAGAAGACTTCATCAAAGTCAATGCCTTGTTTTTTCTTAAATCCCTTGGCAAAAAGCCTTGCTTTGTACTTTGGCTGACTATCATGAGCGGTGATCTTATACCTGTAAACCCATTTACAAGGTAGAGCCTTTTTTCCCTGTGGTAATTTAACTAGCTTCCATGTCTTGTTTTTATGCAGAGCTCTCATCTCTGACTGCATGGCCAATTGCCAATTCCTGGAGTCCTTCATTTGCAGTGCTTCCTTGTAACATGAAGGCTCATTGCAATCAGTCAACATGACATAGTTCATAGATGGAACAAACCTATCAGGAGGTCGCATGGCACGTCCAAATCTACGCGCAATAGGTGGCTCAGGCTCAGCCACAACCTGTGGTTCCACTCTATCGTGTCCTTGCTCCTCTTGAGCCCTGACATTTTGTCTTGCACGTGTACGTCCATCTTCTTGGAAGACAACTCTTCTAATCTCCTCAACCCTCTCTGGTTTAGAATGATATTTGGATTCATTAAAGTGAACATCATTGCTGCGGACAACCTTTCTGGATTCGGGATCCCAAAGTCTGTACCCCATCTCACCAGAATTACCATAGCCTAGAAAGATGCACTTTCTACTCTTTGGCTCGAGTTTGTTCCTAAATTCCTTTGGAACGTGAGTATATGCCTCACAGCCAAAGACTCTGAGATGCTTGTATGAGGGCATTTTGCCTGACCATACCATCTCTGGCACTGAATCCTTCTGCAAAACCTTGCTAGGAGATCTATTTACAAGATGAACAGCTGTTGATACAGCTTCAGCCCAAAACCCATTTGGCAGCTGTGCATTAGACAACATACTTCTGACCTTCTCTTGTATGGTCCTATTCATCCTCTCAGCAACACCATTTTGAGGAGGATTGTAAGGAGCAGTAAGTTCATGTTTTATACCTTTTGACTCACAAAATTCCTAAAGGCCTTTGAAACATACTCTCCACCATTGTCAGTGCGTAAGCATTTAAGCTTCTTGCCACTCTGATTCTCCACAAGTGTCACAAACGTTTTGAAAACACTAAACGCTTCATCCTTGTGCTTGAGAAAGTAAACCCATACTTTCCTCGAGTAATCATCTATAAATGTCATAAAGTAAGAAGCTCCCCCTAGAGATAGGTTAGGCATAGGTCCACACAAATCACTATGAACAAGTGCCAACTGTGTATCTCTTCTACTGCTTCTATGCTTATGTGGCTACTGTGTTTGCTTACCATACAGACAATGTTCACAGAATTCAAAATCATTAAATGAAAATCCAGGCAAATAACCAGAATGAGACAAGATTTCCATTCCCTTCTTGGACATATGTCCTAACCGGCTATGCCACAAAGAAACGTTCGGCTACTCGGTTACATTGATTACATTTTTAGAGACATTTGATACATAAATCATGTAAAGTCCTCAAGACTTTACTCCATGTGCTACTGTCATAGAACCCTTGGATATCTTCCACATGTTCTGTCCAAAAGTGGTGACGTAGTTAGCATCATCAAGTAAACCTGTGTTGATCAAGCTCTTTGTAATTGGGGGAACATGTCTCGCATTCTTCAGCGTGAAAGAAGAGCCATTCTGAAACTTCAATTGAACATCTCCAACACCTAAGATCTCACATGTCTGCCCATTGCCTAGCCGAACATGATCTTTAGTGGGCACATAAGAGGTAAACCACTCCTTGTTTGGAGACACATGAAGTGATGCCCCTGAGTCTATAATCCAGTCACTCAGTGCATTTCCATCAGATGCTGTAAGAAGAGCTGAGTCCATTGTATTCTTCAAGAAGTAGATGTCTCCTGACACTAGACTGTCATCCACTGCAACAGTGTTTGTCACATTTATTTCTTGAATCTTCACTGAGGACTTGTTCTTCTCACCATGGTCTTCAGCTTTCTCTTTGCCTTTTTCTGCTTTCCATTCTCTGCAGTCTCTTTTCATGTGACCCTTCTTGCCACAATGGGCATTCTATGTCACTCTTGCCTTTAGCACTGCGGGACTTGCTACGAGACTGATTCCTCTTTCCACCTTTGTACTTTTCTTTGGTCCTTCCCCTGACAACAAAGGCTGTTCCTTTGCCTTTGTCCATTGTCTTTCTATTGGTTTCTTTAGTAAGCAGACTTCCTTCTACACCTGCTATGTTCAAACCATCTGGAGGTGCAGAATTACTCAAAGCTGTGCGAAACGTGTCCCAACTTTTCGGCAATGTGATCAACAGGAACATAGCTCTAACAGGTTCATCAAACTTCACACCTTGAGCTAACAACTGACTGTAGATTGTGTTGAATTCATTCAGATGATTGGACATAGGTGTCCCTTCTTTCATCTTCAAGTCAACAAGCTTCTTAAGCCAGTATACCTGTGAAGCTGCACTCTGCTTCTCATAAAGATCACTCAGCTTTAACGATGCTTGATAAGCCAACATCTCGTCTCCTACATTGAAGTAAACGCTTTCTGCCAAATTCAGCATAATGGTAGAAAGTGCCAATTCATCCATTTCGCTCCATTCATCTTCGTCCATATCTTCTGGTTTTATCCCCTTGAGCTTTATGAGTTTTATCTGCTTCTTTTGTACCAACACGTGCCAAATATGCTTATTCCACAATGGGAAATTGGTTCCATCCAGCTTCTTGATATTGTAAAGAGCAGTGTCCTGTGATCCAGCCATAGCTACGCTTCACAGTGGTTTACTTTCCTGGGAAAAATTCAGCAGAGTTTACCCTGTAAACTGACCTCTGAACCAATATCAACCTGTCAAATGAACCAAGAAAGCTTCAGATTCTGCATAAATTTCGGCAGAGTCTCCTTTGTAAAATGGCTCTGGTGTACTCAAAAAACACTGTCTCTCTGACACTGTAAGCTATGGGTAAACCTGTCCTGCACCTGTACTGTCTCTGACTGTCCTGTCACTGTCCTGTAAGAATAGACTATGACAATGCCTCAACGGAAGTAAAGCAAAGATGCAATCCCAACTGTCTAACTCACAGTCAATACATCCTAGCTGCCTATCTAAGGGTGCTCGAGGGATCGCTCCAAGACCTGTATCACCGAAAGGATCTCAACATTCGAGAATCCCCCAGCTCAATAAAACCTCACTCGACCCTCAACAAAGGCTGTATTAAATCTGACAGTACATAGACTTCCCACATAGTCATACATCCACAAATTTCCCACTATATGCTGTAACCGCTGGGGCGGTTGTTTGCTGCGTGACTCACAGCCAGCAAACCCTCAACAGACATACATCATCTCTGACAATACATCCCATGTGGAAGTACCTGCAATGTCAGGATGAAATCTGGAATATCAAGCAGCAAACACAAGCTACCTGATGAACTAGTGGATGTCGCCTACAGTCTGTGTGTAGATGCGCCCTTGTCGTATGTGACACGCCTCCAAGAATTGTGAGCCATCCTTCGATGTGTAGACAGCCACAAATCAACACTCTGGGAGTGTCGATATCCTGAGCACCTGCAGTCGTAGGCCGAAAACCCCAAATTTGCAGAGTCGGATCTGCACCCGCTGAGACCACGTAGTCGAAAATGACCTGCGTAGAACTTTGTCGAAGCCGAACGGTCACCGAGATGACCTCAAAATGAAATTCTGAGCACACCAAGCCCTACGGGCTTACCACAAGATTTGGGGCCGTGTCTTTGCCTGTCGAATTTCACTCCAATCCGAGCTGGTGACTCTAGCCTCCTGCAGTGCTACCCCGAGCCTCGATCTGCGCTATGATACCAGTTGAAGGAGTACGAGCCAAAGTGCGACGCGATAGAGTGTTCGAGAAGAAGAGCACGACAATATGGTGAACTCGCTCTACTGTAATGTGTAGATCATAGTGAGTTCTTATTAGGTTTTTACAAAAGAATATGTGTACATACCTGGCGGCCCGCCCACTTACCTGGGCGACCACATTGGGCTTTATACCCCAACAATGCGGCCCAAACGAGTAATAAAGCAACAAAAAAGCAAGGTCAAACTTATATAAGGGGTCCAAAATGACCATTATTGACACGTGTCACTCATGCACACATGCCATGTGGCATAATTCTAAAAGGCCCATGTCACGTGTTCATTTTTCACCTCTCCCAAACATTGAGTTCGTGTAGTTTCATCCCTCCATCATCCTCCGCCATCGCTTCTTTCATCTTCCTCCTATTACATTTTTCTCATCTACCCATACGACACGATATTCAAGAGTTAGAAGCTTTGAGAACACCCCCTTTCGTGTTCTTTGCGTTATCTCGTCTCATTTGCCCGAGCGACATGATAGCGAGTAGTTTCAACCTTTGGAAATACCTACTATCGTTCTGTGGGATTTTCTCTTGAATTGACTACTTTATTCTCAGCTAGCTGCACAAGACAATGATGAGTAGTTCTAGACTTTAGGAGCACCTCTTATCGCATCCTGTGGTATTTTTTTCACCTTCCGCATGGCACAATAGCGAGTTGTTCCAAACTTTGGTAATACCTCTTATCGCGTTGTTTGGGATATTTTTGAAGCATGTGATCTTTTCATTACTAGGAGATAGCATGTTTTTTGGAGAGTCTCTTGTGACTCCTATAGCACTTTTCGACTATCAAAAGGACAAAGCAAACCGCAAGAAAAGTATACCATTCTCCAAAGGATTCAGAGAAAGATGATGATGACAACCAAGAAGAATTAGTCAATCCAGAGGTTGGAAAGAAAGAAGGGAAACCAGCTACAAAACCTCTCCAGAGACCTATTGCTAGGAAGAAAATGAATTATCAAGTCAAATATCTAAGGGAGATAAGGAAAGCACTGAATTCTACTTGTCTTCTTATTCCAAGGCTACCCTTCATGAGAGTTTTTAAAGAGATATAAGATAGAATTGTGAGCATGATGAAAATAAAAAAAATTATTTTAGTAAGGTGGTAATCTCAAGCCTTGATGTGCCTTCAGGAGGCTACTGAGGATTTCCTAATAGACTTTATGAAGGATAGCTACATTGCAGCTGCATTTGCTCACAGGGTCACACTGATGAGCAAAGATTTTGTGCTTGTGTCAAGGCTGAGATACAAGTTTGATAAAACTCTTGAGCCTATTCTTAGTGAGGATCTTAGGGCCTTTCAAATTTTAAATATCCCCCCTTCCAGGCAGCAGAAGAACTCAGGGGTTGTCATTGAAGATATTACACATCAATATGAGACAAGAAAGGCCCAGGATATCAAAGCATGCAAGAAGGTTGAGAGGGAGCAAGACATGATGTTAGAATTTGCTATCCTTATAGAGTAAGCAGAAATTTTAAGGGCCTGTACCAGTATCATCAATCACCTCTATGACAGAATCTGTACCAGAAACATTTTTCTCTGATTCTGAGTCAGTAGCAAACGTATCAGTTGTAACCGAATCTTCCTGCATGTCTACCTGAATATGACTGCACTCAATCATCTACACAATTTCTTCCTCAGCTTTAGACACTTCACTCTTTTGATCCCCTGATTTCTTTTCTTCATGTACTGTATGCATAGGTTCTTTGCAAAATTCATTCTGTGTATCCCAAACTGCATGTGTAGATTCTTTGAAAAAATCACCTTGCGTATCCTAAAGTTGTAAAGCGTCACCCTCAAAGACTTCTACTTCATGCAGGGCATCTGCAAACCCCAACTTTTCATACACAGCTTTGACTATGTCTTCATCATTAGCCTGTAAGAAGGTAGCATCCTGCACAATAAACTCATCAATCACAGCTTCTAACTTTGATCGTACTTGTCCCCGAATATCTGCGTAGTCCGGTAGACTTAAACTCTGTTCTTGATAGATTTCATATTGCTCATAACATGCTTGCACAATAGCCTCTTTGAAATATCCCAGTCATCGATGCAAGCTTTGGTAACTTCTTGAATCTACTCCTTCACATCTGAACTCACTAACTGCTCAAAAGATTTGATCATCAAATCTTCTGGTGTCCCTCTTACCTTGGTCTCCAGCTCATAGCTCTCTAGGTAGCCCTCTGGATCGTATCCATCAAAGAGTCTTCTCTCGTTGTATACTACATCTAAAGCTGCATTCAAATCTTCATCCATTTGATTTTTCTTCTTTACTATCTCTATTTCAAGTAGAGATCCTTCAACCAATTGAAGCATCTTTGAAAAATCTGGAACTGAACTGACTTAACATCAAAACCGTTCTCACTTAGCTCTGCAATCATCTTCATCATCTGCTCTAAATTCTCCATCTTTACCTCCCACCCCAGCTCGTTTCACGTCGGGCTCACCAAAAATGTCGGGGGATATGTGTTTGCTACGTGAGCCGGGCAGGCGTCGGGCCTCTAGCTGTGGGAGGTGAGAAAGAGAGAGAACAAGAACAATTGATAACTTTGGCAATCACCGCAATCATCAATCAATTGAATATTACTTTGAGGACAACTTAGTCCTTAGCCAAGGCGGGCTGTTAACAGCGCCGTCACTTGGATCGGTTGCTAACTAGGAGTTTAATCTCCTGTTTACAGCATTAATCGGGCCGTTAACGACACCGGACTTAACAGAATATTCAATCAATCTCTAGTCGATGACGGTGATGGTAATCATCTCTTGTTGCTTTAGCTGCTTCAAGTTCCATTAGATTTTGCAAGCTTCAAGTCAGCTTTCCTTGCCGAGCTCCAACTCTCTTCTTGCCTTTTGCCCTTCGGAATTCATTCTTCCATTCAAGTCCCTGGATCCCCTTCTTTTCTTGCTCACCTTATGTTGCCGAGCTCCTCCTTAATGCTTCATGCCCTCTCCAACTTCTCAACTTGCTTGCTTTAACCAAGCTCGCCTTCTCAAGCTTGCTTGCTTCGACCGCGACAAGATTCTTCTCGACCTACTTGCTTGCTTTAAGCTTACTCCCTTGCTTTGCTTGCTTGCCTCGACAAGATCTTCTCAAGCTTGCTTGATTGCCTTGACGCTCTCCTTCTCAAGCTTAATTCCTTGCCTCAACAAGCGAAAGAAGCTTGTAATCCTCGCCTTCCATTAGCCGAGGACGAGAGAGAGGAGAGAGAGAGCCTGTCCTTGCCTGTGTTGGAGATCGAGAGAAAGAGACCTTGCCTTGGCTCCCTTCACCTCCTCGCCTTCTGTTCTCCGTTTGCTTCCAAAATCCCCTCTTGCCCTCGTTGGCTTCCTCCTTAATTGCCTCGAATACCCTATCATGCAAAAAAAACTCCTATTTATAATTCCCTCCCTCCCTTAGCAACGACGGCGCCGTCGTTGCTAGGGAGGCCATAAAAATCATCCCCTACTGCTGACGTGGCCAGGCGGATTTCGAGCAGCACCAAAAATGTCGCAACCACTGCCGAATTCTGCGCGAGGCGATCATATGCAGGTTTCGTTTCATCGGTGAGGGCATCCGAGGCCCCTATTGACTAGCGCGAGCTTTGTTCTCCTTTCCTGCGCCCTCTGCCCGCTATCATACACATCGTCATCGTTTTCTTCTTGTTTTCAAATGCAATTTTTCCATTGCTTGGGTGCCCGCGCCCCCCCTCTTTAGGCAATGGCTGGGAGGCCTTTCGATTATGGCTTATGGGCAACCTTATTACTTGGCCCTTTTTTGCACTAAGACTAGTGTTCTCAAGACGACCCTGACGAACCTTGGGTCCCCATTGCCCCTTTTCTACTTTGATAGAAGAGGCTTGGACGTCAAAGGCTAGGAGGATTTGGATTTGACCTCACGATCTCGACGTACCATGGATCACTTTTACCAACCGGCCTAGTAGCCCTCGGGTAGCCATATCACATTTGGCATAAATGTCGGCCAAGGCAATGCCTGGCACCTCATTTTTCTCCAGCATGCCGCAACCATGTTGACTTTTCCCCGTAATCATTGCATTCCAAAACCTCGATAAAGCTCAAAAATTCCCAGTTAGCACTCTGACCGAGCCCGACCAGATTGGTACAGAACCGGTCCCCGGTGAATATTTAACGGGCCAATAACTTGGCAAACGGAACTCTGATCGCTCGCTGATCTGAAAGACCGACACGCTCCACAAAGTGAGATCTTCAGGCCCGTGCATTCATTTTAATTCTATCACCTCAGCTGCAGTTGCCCAATCCGGTACGGATCTGGAATCGACTCAAACTTCAATATGCCATAACTTCTTCACCGTAGCTCCAATCGACGAGCCGTAAAGACAGACCGTTAGAGCACTTCTAGCACTGCATTTCTATGTCATAATATCCCATTCATTCTCACTTCAAGCATAATCATTTTTTGCATCATTCAGGCATCTGTTGACCCTTTTTAGCCCCATCTGGCATACATTAATCATTAAACTTGGCTTGTTAACAAGCCCTGATCACTGCTCAGTAAATGTGTAGGCTTCAAAGAATATTAGCTTGCATTTCTGTGCTCCTTTTCTTATCAAAGAAGCGGAGCTGCACGACAACGACACTGTGCTATTTACCAGGGGAGGTCACCTAAGAAAAATGTAACCTATCACGTGAGTTCAACACAAGGGTATTTGAATTTCTTGAAACTTACAGAAATATATATACAGACGGACATTATATTTTCAAGTTTGTTAAAAACTTACATACTTTAAAAGAAAAGGGTATATTATATTCCTAACAAAATTCAGAGATAAGGTGTTTTACAAACATGTTTTGAACGCACGTGATATGGTAGTTTTACTCATAGTGAACCCCTCAAGGCAATTTATGTGTCTCAGGTATGTGTTTCCCCTTTGCTAATTATTAGTGCATGTGCGCCTACAAGGGCCTCATTGGGGGATGTGTTTTCTTTGACTTCAGGTGTCTTATGAGGGATCTTCTAGAGTCTATAGCTATGCAAATTTCCATAATTGATCCTCTAGTGACACAGTGCCTATTTAACAAGCAAGGAATTCTTTCAAGTTTTTTTGAAGATTTTGACATGCTGACTTGCAATTATATAATATACCCCTATGTTGAAGGGTAAGTCTTAACTCCTAACAATTTAAAACATTCTGTGGTATTCCTAGCTAATTGTTATTTTCTGTAGAGGGCATTGAAGTCTTATTATCTTCAATCTTTTGAAGAAATATATTATAATTATGAGCTCATTGTCGAGTATCCATGGGAGAAGTAAACTGTAAGTATGAAGTATGATCTATGCTTGATGGCCCATTGTTTTCTACTAGTAGCGTTTTGATTGATGTCTACTTACAGTGCTGCCAAACTTATCGTTGGTCACCTGAGTACCACAAATAAGTATTACAATATAGAAGGTTTTAAGTACTACAATCAAAAAGTGCCTTTACAAACAGACTCTATATCTTGTGGATGGAGAGTGCTTTTGCCAATGCATGGAGATATCTTGAGTGAAGGTGCAGGATGACTACACTCACTGTAAGTGTGCATCTCATGCTCCATTGATTTATTTTGACTTCTAAACTTATATGTGTACTCATGTTTTTTATTTTCTTTTTCTATTTGTTGTCGTTGCATGAATATCCAGAGTCTTGGGTCACATGGGTGAGAGAGAAGGTTGTTTCTATGGTTTTGGAAAGATTAGTAAACCCAAAATATTCAGACTCTCCTATGGAGCCAACGAGAGATGAAATAGAGTCTCCTTTTCCAACAAAGAAAGATAGATCCACCATGGGTTTGGATGCAAATAAAAGAGATCACAAGAAGAAGAGCCCTGCAAAGAAGATCCCTTCAAAGAAGCCTACAAAGAACAAGAGCCCTGCCAAAAGGAAGAGCCCCACCAAGAAGAAGAGTCCTGGCAAAGAAAAGCAGATACAAAGGGCCATCCATTCCACTCACAATTGAAATTCAAGGTTCAAAAGCATTGTTTAGCTAAGAACAGTAAGGCACCTAGCTCACCTTTCAAACTATCATTTATGTCGCCAAAGAAGGTTTCCAAGTCACCCAAGACAACCACTCGTCAGGAGTCCAAAGCACCAACCCCTGCCAAGTCCCCAGTGCCAAGCCCTGAGAAGCCCAAGTCACCACCACCCCCTCCTGAATTGACTTCACCCCCTCCTGAACACAAAAGAAAAAGGGAAAAAGAAAATCTTCTCAAGCAAAAAGAAAAGTGAAGTTTCATGATTGATTACTCCACAAAATTTATGTACACTTTTGTTCATTTTGTCCATATGAACATATACCCTTTGGTCATTCATAATTTTGTACTTCAAATACTTAATACCAACTAGTTGATTCTTAAATGCATATCATGGTGTCATGTTAGTTTCAAACAACATAAATAATGATCACAACAAGGTAGAAAAGACAAATATATTTGCAAAATGCAATGATTACAACATTGAACTTGTTTTTTCAAGTCCTTGCAAATGACTCAAATACAACTCTTTTCGGGGGAAGGCATGCGATGCAAGAGGTTGAATTCTCCATCCTTGTGCTCACCACAATTCCATCCATTTTGAATCTATAATCGAGATATGTTTCATAAAGAAACTCAAGAGATTCTCTAACATCCTGTAGTCTCCAATTTATTGTTACTATAAGGCTTCTATGCTTAGTATGTGGATGGACTGTGAACTTTAGTTCATACTCTGGACCATTTTCCTCAGAGTCGAGAGGAACCCAACTACTTAATTTGCTTCTCCATCTCCTATAGTCATGGCCCATAACTAATGATTGACGACATAGTTGATATGAGATAGACATAGAATTTGGGCTTACTCTACAACTAATATTATCGCCAATATGGAAAGTATCTTTGGTATTCCATCCGACTCCAAGTACATTATCCAATTCAGTCATAGAAAGTCTTCTATTAAGCCACATCGATCGTCTTTGTCCTCTGCAAGTCCATTGGTTTGAAACATGCCACAAAGACATGTATAGGCAAGAACCATTGAACTTTAATCCTTCTTGATATCCTGCCCGGAGACATAGCTTTAACACTAGGTTGGTAACCTAACAGGACATAAAAGTGTCCTTTCAGGGTTTTGAAGGAAACCTCCAAAACCATAGTAGATCCACTCATTTTGTAAAATCCTTTCATGAGGTTATATTTCAAGGACTACTACACATGGAAAATTTGAGAAACTTGTAAAATTCTCATCTTTTGGTCACACCAAGCCTCCAAAGTTGATGGACCGGTACATTTTCATCAAAACAATCATTTCTTACGTTTTGCTACATATAAATAAGACTAGGGATTTTTGTAGGACTTGAGATAAATTCCTTAGTTAACTTCAATGGGTTGGTGATCAGAACATATGATTGCTTCTCACTCACTATTTTTTGTTTTGCCAAAAGAAATAGGTACAAAAAAGTTGATTTTTTGCCATTCTGCGAACCTATCATCAAAGTTTCTATAGCCACGCTCAATACAAATAATATATGCATGTTTTCTTAGTTCCTTGTTGGCCTTTGGGTTCATAAGGAGCCATGGAACATGTCAAAAGCATAATACATCTCTTACCAAGGAAAATCTTGGGGACAAAGATGAAGTGCTAAATACAGCAAACATGAAAAAACTGGGTGCAACATTATGAGTTGTAGAATCCCATAGAAACTATTCAATATCTATAAAAATTTGATCCTTATGACTAGATATGGTTACTACCTACAAAATGCATATAGTTGTCACAAGAAACTAGCAATATTGAGAAAGCTATACTTGATATACTAGAATGTTTCATTTTCTTCTATAATTGAAAAAATCAACCATCGTTGTGTACTATGAAAAATAGGGTATTAGGTGCCCCAAAACTCAAGGAATATTAGCTTTATGTTACAATATGCCACATAGAAAATCAAAATTTCATTTGGATATCATGAAAGCCACCAAAAAAATCATAGAAGAGCTAAAATTGGCTAAAAAACAGGATTTGGCAATCTTTGTAATTTGGTCATAACTTACAACGTTAACATTTATTTCTGCCTAGAAGCATCACGACATGTTGAGGACTACTAAAGATAGTTCTCTAGCATTATAGACCGCACAAACATGAATTCTAGAGTGGTATAGTTGAAAAAACTTGAAAATAGCCAAAAACAGGACCCGTTTTTTCACATAGTTTAGGTTGCAAAATGTTGTGCAAGGACAAGGTTAAAGATGGAATTGATATTCCCAAAAAATGTCAAGTTTTTTTCAGCTCATGAGCCAACTTTCTAGATAGATAGCACCTCAAAATCCATTTTGAAACTCTTCACATAATTCAAGTAAAATGGTCACTTAACAGGACATAAAAGTGTCCCATTACCAACCTAGTGTTAAGGATGTCTTCTCTGATCTTGGATTTGAAGCTTGATATAATATTGCTTTTGGAATGGGTTTTGCTCAAGATATCTATTGTGATGCCACGGACACGCATTTACCATGTGGGATATTCCGATGCCACATGGCACCCAATGGCTCATGCCCCCCCCCCCCCCCCCCCCCAAACCTCACAAATTACCCCAAGAACCTCTAATAAGAAAATTATTTTCTTCCAAGGCTTGAACCTCCTGTAGTTTAATGCCCATGGACCAGATGACCGAGGCATCAAGAAGTGATGAAAATTAATCTTCTTGACCTTAAGCTGCCTAGCCTTTGTCTCTTTTTGACCTTACGAGACCCTCCAACCGAAGCAGCCAAAATCGGGAAAATCCACGTGGCATCATCCAACTAGTAACGGCCATCGACTTTCATCTTCAATATTTTGCTGACATGGACTCCGATTGATGAGCTGCAAATTCCTATGGCCCTCACACGTCGTATTGTTTCCATGAAAACCTTGGTGAGGCTGCAAAAACCTCAGATGGCACACTAATCAAGGTGACCAACCTGGCACATAACTAGCCTCTGGCGAAACTTCAACTAGAAATATCTTGGTAGCCAGAACTTTGATGGCCGATTTGAAAGACCAAGGCTCTCCACAAGATGAACACTTTCGGCCCATGCATTTGCTTAATCTCTAATCCTTCATCTGCAGTTGTTCAACCGGGTATAGATCTGCAACCATTCAAACTTCAATATATCATAACTTCCTCACCATAGGTCCAACTGATGAGTTGTAAAGGGAGGCCTATGGAGCTCTTTGAGCACTGCAGTTCTAGTCCATAAACTCCCATTTGCGCTCACTTCAAACATGGACACTTTTAGCATCAAGAACTTAGTTTTTGGCCCAGCCACATCTGGCATGTATTTATTATTAAACTTGCTTCTTACTACTCAATAAACACATAGCCTTCAAAAAGGCTTAACCCACATCCTTTTGTCTTTTTTCCATCATGGAAGTGGAGCTTTACGAGACCATAATCATGTGCACTTTGCTAACCTGAAAGATATAACTGGAAATTGGTTGCCCATATCCTCTTCCAATGCGTCGTTGCCTCTCTATGTCTTTAGATATTTCTCTGCAAACTTTGCGTACACAGATGCCACCTTTATGTTTCAAGAGATTTAGAGACTTTTGGTAAGAAAGAGAAGAAAGCCTTGAGTTGCTATGAGGAGTGGAGTGGAGTAGACTGCGCAATGCTGGAGATGAAGATGGATTCAGTGGCGCGTAGTCGTAAAACAGAGAGCTAGATAAAGCTGATGCGTACAGGCAGTCCATAAGCGATGGGCTCAAGGCACCGGCCATGCTCAGATGTCACACTTTTATTTGATGGTGCAAAAGGGAAATTTGGGCTTGAGGATATGTCAGAGGGAAGACCTCACCAGCCCCGGCCAACATTGCACTAGCATGGCCAATTGCAAAAAGCTTACGTGTGACATAATGTGATAGGCGTTGAATTTTGGCCTACAACAACGTTTTGGCAGTTGCTCAACAAATCAATAAAATCCTAGTTTGACACCTAAACATGTCTGATTGTGACACGGGCCTCATCTCTGAGTGTGTCTCTTTCAGAATTCACACCACACTCACCACAAGACTAAGTAAAACCCATATTTAAAAGGGGGGGGGGGGGGATGGGATCAAAGGTTTAGAAGCTCACGCGCGAAAGGAGAGGAGATCACAGCCGCAATAGTCAAATAAAAAACTAAATCTGGACGGGCACTAAACCTGGACAACCTGGAAAATGCATGTTAACTTATAATATAATGTTGTAAAAACGACTGTAGGTACACAATGCATGCGCGGGTAAGGTGGTTAGCCTATGTGTCCCTAAACCCGGACGGCTAGGTCTCGGGTTCAAATCGCCCCGCTGTGCCTCTTTTTTCTCGCTGGCCATGTTTAATACCCCTCGCCTCTAGATCCCGCCCTGCAGCCCCGACCGGTGATCCCATTACTCCACCCCGCATTTAATATGGGTGTCGATTAGTCTCAAGGACTTACAATGCTTCCGTTCTAAACTAAAACTAGCCTGCGACTCTTGCCATCTCCTGCATAACCATAAATTGTCACGCTTGAGGTTGATGAATGACAGGGAAGGCAAGGAAGAGTGTCCTCATAGCCTCACAAGTCAGGTCGGTCTTGCTTGGTATGATTCTAAGCAATAAATCATCCTACCCTCCCATAGAGAAGATCATGTTCTAGGAACTTGCATGGTGTGGCCTTACCTGGCATACTCTTTTGGCTGCGACTCTTGCCATCTCCATATTCTGAGTGCTTGAGGTTCATGAATGGCAGGGTTCAATATGTCCATTGAATATGACAGGGTCTCTAGTCTTGATCATGGGTCTTGCGCGATGGTACTGCACAGTTCTGTTTTGGAGGAGAAGAAAGGCAAGGAAGAGCGTCCTCGTAGCCTCATAATTCTGGTCGGGCGGACAGCTGCCTCAACGTCAATGTAAGACTTCGATCGTGACAGGATGGTGCACGCACTCATGCGACATCTTCGCTTGACATGCAGGTCTGCCCAATGATGACCTAGTGCAATGATGACCTAGTGCAATGATGAGAGGCTAATATAAATGGATGGGGCGGATAAGCCACGTCTACTTGAGCTTGCAAAGTCTCCTTTGCTCTCACGGCAAGGAAATCCGGCTAGACATTGCCGTGATCATCGTTGGCATATTGTTATTGTACTAACAAGGACATTAAGCCTAAGTAATTGAGTGCCACTAGCTTGTATCAGCTTCTTCCTCTCCATGCATATGATTTACAACCCAAGGAAGCAGTTGTGGCAATTAAGGGGTATAGCTGAGTTAAATTGACGCTCCAATCAAACCAACCAAAATCAAGAAAATCCACGTGGCATCATCCAACTAGTAACCGCCACCGACTTTCATCTTAAAAATTTCGCTGACACGGACTCCGATTGATGAGCTACAAAAATTCCTATGACCTTCATACGTCGTATTGTTTCCATGCAAACCTTGGTGAGGCTACAAAAACCTCAGATGGCGCACTTATCGAGGTGACCAACCTGGCACATAATTGGCCCCTGGTGAAACTTCAACTAGCAACATCTTGGTAGACTTTGATTTCCAATCTGAAAAGACCGAGGGTCTCCACAAGATGAACACTATAGGTCCATGCATTTGCTTCATCTTTGATCCTTCATCTGCACTTGTTATGTCATAATAATCAATATCTAATTCTCCTAAATGATTTTCTCATGTTAAACTGATCATTTAATATGGGGAGGTGCCAGGGGAGAAAAAGCTAGAATATTGGTTAAGCTAGTAGACCAGCCACAGTAGGGATCCAAAGGAGGGAAAATAGGGATCCAAACGGGGGGCCATCTGCAAAAGAGCCATGTGCAAAAATGGGCTAAAAAGACCCTAAGGTTCAGTCCATTAAGACTTCCAAAATGCTAAGTTTCCAAAATGCTAAGGTTCCAAAATTCAAAGGTTGTGTCCAAAGGTCAAACTTAAGGGAATTGGATGCTTTGTGTGTGTACAAAAAAGTCTTTCCAATCCCTACTTGGGAGGGGGCGAGCCTTGCATGTAGGGGATGAGAGAGAAAGCCACTCACACACACACAAGATCCCTTTTTTTTCCGAGAAAGAGATCCTTCTTTTAGTTAATGAAAACTACCCATAGGGCTACATCCACCTCTGCGAGAGAGGGCTACAACAAGCATGATGGGGAGACTCTCCCAATGAAAAAACAACATATATACAATGAGGCTAAATCAAGAGATGGGAGGTGGAAAGAGCCACACAGGTGGACAGTAGTGCCATCTGAGCACCCCCTGGACTATGGTGTAGAAAGGCCCAAGGCGCCAGAGTCGAAGAAAAGCCTCGCAGTGCTCCCGCATGCGGTCGGAGCTGCCCTGTAGTCCCTCAAGCTATCCTCTGAGAGTATGGATCAGCTCAAAGATGCGGAAACAGCGGGCCCGCTAGATGAACCAGAGAGCTAGGCCGCTGATGAGCTCCCAACACTCCTCTCTCTCACTGCACCACTCCTGTGGAGTAAGCTCTGTAGCAGGCTGGAGTGTAGGTCGCCCCCCCTGTATCACTATCATCCTGCTGGTGGAAGATAGCTCAAACTGAAGTGCTGGGCCCGTGAGGGTGGACCAAGCCGCTGCCCCCCAAGTGTACCGTCGAGCCGTGGAGAGGGCAGGCATCAGCCGAAGAACACGTAGCCACACCTGCTGGGCCGAGGGACATACCCATAGACAGTGACGCTGACTCTCCACCAACTGGTCACAGGCTGCACATGCAGTCGAGAGACCACTATGCACAAGCCAACTCCCTACTGCTCTGGCTCTGTGTGCAACCAGCCACGGGAACAAAGTGACGCGCCTCGGCTGTCTGGAGTCCCACAGCCTCTGCCAAAAAGCTACCAAGAACTCGACTGTGAGGCCCTCCTCCTGCCAATGACGTGCTGCAAAGGGGCAGGTCTCTCTCTGTGCTGCAAGTATATGACGTCCAAGCCGAAAAGTGTACTAAAATAAGGGGACTCCTAGGCGGTCTGCAGAAGAGAAGGGGTCCCTCCATAGCCACTCGCCAGGATCCCACTGTACTTGTGCCAGTGGACAACACTCCCAAGCCCATAGCCTCCGGTGTCCAGTCTCAAGAGCTGCTGGGTCAGGGTCTATGACGCAAGTCCTCCCACAGATGCCCACAACTCGGATCCTCTGGAAACAGCACTCTGCTACCTGCGGGGCCTCTATTGCAACTTGCTGTAATCGTCCCCCACCCTGAAGCTCAAAGAACAGGGCTGGGACAGTCTCTGAGCAAGCCCTAACTGAAATGAGAACCTCCAGCCGTATGAAGGCTCCCATCCACTGGGGTGCTACTGGCTCAAGAGGCGTGAGCCACTCAGCTGGAACTGACTCTAAGATGTCCTGACACATGCTTTGCACCCCTCTCATGCTCTGTAGCTGGACAGCCTGTACCTCCTCTGACAAACCTGTGAACTCTAGCCAGTCACCTAGAGAACGCGCTGGACCTGCCGCCATGGGACCCCAAGAAACATGAGGCTGACTCCCAACCAAGTGGCCTCTCTGAGTGCTAACCATGGGGTTCCAGACGAGGGGCTACTGTAGGCGCTCCTCCGTGCACGTCGGCTGTCTCTGCTCTAGGCCACGCCGTAAGAGCTCCCAAGATCGAAGCAAACTCACAGCGAATCTGTCCTCCAGTCTCCTGCTCAAACCAACTCAGCACAACTCTGTAAAGATCCATCTGGTCGAAGGTTTCCAAGGGCCTCCTGACTGAGGCACCCTGGCACGAAGCCTCTGCAACAAGAATTCCTTCCAGGGCTCCTCGCCTGGAAGAAGTCTCTTGACGACAAACTTCCCAAGAAGGGATTTGCTCTGCTGTGCACGATCAATGATCCCAAGGCCTCCCTGAGAACAAGGAAGTGTGATGACCGACCAAGCCACCTTGGCTCGGGCAATCTGAGTATCGCGACCTGACCAAAGGAAGTTCCTGATCAACCTCTCTACCTGGCTGATACAAGAACTCGAGAAGATCCAGCAAGAAGTGATGTACCACATAGTTGCCAACAACACCTGGTTGGCAACTACTACTCTACTAGCCAGCAAAAGTCGTGCTGAGCTCCAATGTAACAGCTTTCTCCTGATGGACACAAGAAGAGGAGCAATCTTCTGCTTGGGGGACAAGTCCAAACCAACCTGACAACCAAAGTACCGAACTCCAGTCCCTGGAGGAATCCACTTGAAACCCTCTCCTGGCATCCAATCTGGCACGTGAGCACTTCCAACCGAGAAAGCCACTCTTTCTCCAGTTGATCAATGCGTCCGATGCACAGCAGAAGGTCTCCAAAGCCTGCTCACATCTGTGTAGATTGTCCTCCTGGCCCTCTAAGTACAAGGCTGAGTCGTCGGCAAACTCAGCGTCCAGAAGCTCATCTCCCCGTATAGGGAGTGCTAAGCCTCTCAGACCAACCTGCTGTGACACCAAAAATCTGCTCATCGCCTCCGCATAGAACAGAAAGAGAAAAGGGGCAAGAGGACAACCCTGTTTGACCGATCGTGTGAGCATGAAGCGCTCACCTCTAACTTCTGCCAAAAGCACCTGACTGTGAGCCTGTCTGTACAAAGTTGACACCCCTCTGATCGAAGCATCTGAGAAGCCCATCCTACGTAGCGTGCCCTCTAGAAAGTCCCAATCAACTCTGTCGTATGCCTTCTCAAAATCGAGAAGAAGAATCACAAGGTCCTCCCCACGGAGCCGTGCAAGGGCAGAAGCCTCCCAAAAAGTGAAGATGTTGTCAAGGATACTGCGTTCCTTGACAAAACCTGTCTGAGTCCCATGTATAAGGCTCTCCAAAAGTGGCTGAATCCTCAAACTCAGAGCCTTGGCAAGAATTTTGTAGGCTGAGTTGAGGATGGTGATGGGGAGCCACTGTTGAATCTCATCCAAGGAGCCACCCTCCTTTGGAATAAGGTGAATCAGGCCCTCACTCATGCTATCCGGCATCACTCCTGTGTGCAAAATGTATTGAAAGGCACTACAAAGATCTGGGCCAAGCAGGTCCCAGTACTCCAAGAAGAAGCTGGGAGTCAGACCATCCTCACCGGGACAGCTACCACGAGGGAGGGCCCTAAGAGCCGTGTGCAGCTCCTCAAGCTGAAGAGGCATCTCTAGCCTCTGGCACATCTCCTCAGTAACAAGACAAGGCATCTGTGCCCAAACGTGCTCCCTGCATGCATCCTGTCGCTCTGACTGGGGCTCAGCTGACAATAACTCACGGTAAAATTCAGTAGCAACTGTACGCATATCCTTGGACTCACAAGCAACTGACCCATCGGGTCTCCTCAACTGATTGACCTTGGCATGTGAGTGTCGAGGTTCCACTGTTTCAAAAAAGGCACCTGTAACTCTGTCACCCACCTGAGTCCACTGAGATGCCTGTCCGTGAAAGGAAAACTCATGACGCCTCTCCTCTATGCAAGCAAGCTCCTGTCGAGCCTGCTGTAACTCTCCTCCAACCATGGACTATTTGGATGCTGCTCCTGTATCCTCTGTAGTGAAGCAATGCCTCGTCTGAGACGCTGCTCCTCCTCTCTCGCTGCAGCCCGTCGAGCCAGAGACTCCTGGAGAAAAAAGTGGCTAAGCTAAGCTAGGCGTAGGGCCACTCTATCTACAGAAAGAGCCTGGCTGTCCATGCCCTATGTCCAGAGAGCCTCTACCCTCTCTCTGAGTGCTGAGTCCAACAAGACCCACTCTAGGATGCGAAGCATCGTGCTCCCACTCCTCTGCCTGTCTGCCACTGTGAGGATCACTGGAGCATGGTCCGAGAAGGAAGTCCCTGCCACGATGCCCACGAATCCCCCCAGGTCACTGAAGTGGTCACTAGTGTAGAAGCGATCTATCCACGATAGATTCACTCCTCCCACTCTGCGGTCCGATCTAGAGAAGACAAGACTCTCTGGAGTCCTCACAAAGCCAGAATGGTGCCATGTATCCGAGACCCTCAAAGTCATACACAAGATCTCCCAAGCTGCTAACTCGACTCCATGCACAGTAGCATGGCTGCCTCCAATCCTGTTAGAAGGGTCCTCCAACATGTTGAAGTCCGCTCCTACACACCAATGGTCAACCTGTGGTAAGGACTCAACAATCTGTGACCAAAACTCTGCACAAGCACTCGCCACATTGGGCGCATAGATGTTCAGGAAGCCCACAAGGCCACCCTGAACCTGCATAGTGATCCAGTGAGCCGTGCCTGGCACAATAATCCCTCTACCCAAAATGGCTTGCTGCAATGAGTCCGCAATAGTCATACATACCCCTCCCTGGATGCCTTCAGGTCCAAAAGCAGCTGACCAAAAGGTATCATAACGTCCACGCAAAATCTGACCAAATCGCCGAATGCGGCTCTCAGAAAAATGGTGCTCCTGAAGCATAAGGAGATCAATCTGTCCTCCCACAAGGCAACGCTGAAGCTCTTGACGCAATCGGCCCCGCTGTCACTGAAATTGGGGCCCACCTAGTCCCTGCACGTTCCACGAGACGATTCTCATGGGGAACGAGAGAGAACAGATGCTGCCGCAGCAGCAAGACGGGCTATCTTCGAGGCTGGCTTGGATGGGGAGTAATCCGCATCTGAGCGTCCTCTAGATAGGCGAGACTGCAGTGAGTGCATGGCCGAAGCCCAAGCAAAGCGAGCCGTGCGTAAAGCAACCTCCTCTGTCCAGGAGTCCTCATGAATGTATACATAGCAAGGCAAACACTGCGTATCAGAAAAAAAGTACACCACAATGTGCCTACATCCTGCTGAATCTGGGGGTGTCACCGCAAACTTGGCCAGTGGCCACAAAGTCTGCAGCAAATCTGTAACTCCAAGTTCTCCCATGTGGTGAGAGAACTCGAGAACCTATGTATGCAACCATCCCACCACTGAGTCGAGGGACCACTCTGTCTCGGTCCTACCACAGAGGGGGAAGGAGAAACCAACTGCTGAGTCCAAGGCCTTTGTCCCCCTAGCGGCGAGGAACAAAGCATGGACCCTGAAGCAGGCTACCTCATGGTCTGCTGCGGAATCGTCGAGAAAGCGAGTGAACCTGTAATCGAAGAAATCCCAGCGGCGTCGGAGGTCAATGCTTGTTAGAACCCAAGGGATAGCTGCAAGGGAAGATGTCTGAATCTGCAGAGGGGGCCGCAAGAAAGGCTGACCCTCTCTTGCTAGGCGACTCGTGGCAAAAGCGTTGCCAAGAGATCTCCTAGCCGCCGGCAAGGGACCAGTCTCCTGAGTCGAATGTGGTACTGAAGCAGGAGGAGGGGGAGAAGGAGCTGGGGGGGACGGGGGAGAAGAGAATCGGGGTGGGGTGATAGAGGCAGGGGGGCGAGGTGGGGAGTGGAAGGGAGCAGAAGGCGGGGGGGGGGGGATGAGAAGGAGGAGGGTTACTCTGAAGGGGGGGCGGCTAGCAAGGGTGAAGCGGAGGTGGATGCTGGTGTAGGGGGCTCCTCCTGCTCAAGAGGACCAAAGTGGTTCCCCGTGGGAACCCACTGCTGCTGAGTAGGCACCTGAGGGCCACTCTGAGTACCAGGCTGTCGTTGTGACCCCTGGCGTCGACGGCCACGGGCTTGCTGCCACTCCTCCTTCGCTTGAGCCCCAGGCTCGGAGGGTGGCTCTGAATATGTGCACTGTGCCGCTGGCTGTGACTGTGGCCCAGCCTTGGCAGGCTGGCGCTGAGGCTGAGGTGCAGGTCGTGGCCTCCTCCGTGGACAGGCCTTCGCTAGGTGGCCCATCTGTCTGCAAATGAAGCACTGGTTCAAGAGACCCAAGTACTCCACACTCTGTCTAAACCAACCCCCACTCACCCGAGGCAGAAGGATGACCTTCGGGAGCGTGTGGGTATCTCTGACCAAAACTCGAACTGAAGGGATGCCAGCCGCCTTGGCAGCTACTGATGCTGCCGTACGAGGTGTCTCCAGGACTGTCCCGATGGCGGAACCAATCCTGGAGAGAAGTGGAAGGTACTCCCTCCGTAAACCCAGGAAGCTGACTGAGATGGGGATGTCTGCCTCCTCTACTAGCACATCCAAAGTCGGGTCAAAACCATGTCGCCACTGTCGAAAGTGGGCGCGTGATGCTCCGATGGCCAGTGGACTCATAGCTATGACCTTGGAGGCCATCTTGGAAGTCTCGAACTCGATCTGGTAGTACCCCCGTCCGAGAATCTTGACATCCAGGATCTTTCCCACCTCTGCGAGAAGGCGGGCCTGGAGAAGGTCTCGCAGCTCTCCTCTGCTAGGTCGGGTGCCGAGAACCTTGCAAATGACCGAAGTCGCCTCCAAGCGCTCTACCTCTGTGGCAAGGCTCGCTTGCTTTGTCGGCAAAAGAGCAAGTCGAATGGTGGTCTCAGTGGGGTCGGGCGAGGGGGCTTCAGGCGAGTTCCTCTGTGGCGAAGCTAGAGCCTCCATCTATGTCTACTGTTGTGGCGTAAGAAGAGGATGGCGGCCGGAATCTGCAACTTCACATTCCAGGGACTGCCCCAAAAACGGAGTCAATGCTGAGAGTATCGATGTGCAGGACGTAACAGTGAGCAGGCGGGTCGAGAGGGGGGCGGGGCGGGGGGGGGGGGGGTGGAGACGGCTACTGCGAGAGTGCGAGCAGCAACGGGCGGGGGCAATGGCGGGTGCGGCGCAACAGGGGGGGGTCGACAGCGGGTGGCAGTGGTGGCAGGGGCGAGAGTGGCGGGTCGGGCTGCAGCAGCGGCAGTTCGGCGAACTGCCACAGCTGCGGAGGGGCAACGCGCGGACACGCAGGGCAACAAGGGGACAGCCAGGGCTGGCGGGGGGGGCAAAGAGAGGGCAGGCGGACATCGATGGGGGGGGGGAAGAGGGGGGCACAGCGCAGGGGATACAGTAGCAGCGAGCGTAGGACACAAGCTGCACATGCTCGACTATACACAAGATCCCTTTACAAAAAGGGAATGAGGGACACATGTCAGCTCCCTAGGCCAGATGCCCACAAGGTGTACCCAATTCCTATTGGATGGCCTTGGAGGTGGACCAATGAGAATTAGGCTAGAGTAAATCTACTTTAATTAATTTAAAAACACTTAAAGAAAAGAACCAATGAGAATTAAGTCTCCTAGATGACTATTGGACAGTCTCCCAAGGAGTCCAATGAGCATTCAGCAGCCCAATGGCTTGCCTGATTCCTATGGCCAGGAGGCAAAGGGGTCCAATAAGAGTTTAGTTGAATTATTACATTACCTAAAACTCTCACAAAAGGGGAAAGGGGGACACATGTCAGAAGGCTATCACTTATGCTGCTTAATTGTCATTGGCTAGCTCTAGGGAGGTCCAATGGGAGGATGGCAAGAGCAATTAGCAAGAGGGCTCGCCCAAGAGAGAGAGGGGGCTGATTATTGCAAGGCATTATCACACACACTCTCACACAATCTCATGTGTGAAGTAAAGAAGACTCTCTCTCCTTCTCAAGCTTTAATGGAAAGCTTACCACCTACTCCAAGCTTGTAACAAGGGAGGCCTACACCAACAATTCTTGGCTTTGTGATGCAAATCCAACCAAGACCCAAGCTTCAATGCATGCTCATCTCCTCTACCATGATAATTACTAAGCTAAGCTATGCTAATATGAGTGATTATGTGAGGAGATGTACATCTTTCTCGTAAGATACTCCTTCTTCCTCTCAATCTACTCTCATACCCTGCTAGCTCTCACCATCTTTGAAGGTGTGTGAGGTCTTGGGTCTGAGAACGGGGATAATTAATGTTGTGTTTGCTAAGTGTTTTGCTTAGTGCATGAAGCTTTCATCTTCATTGAACTAGCTAGTCTTGAAGGAACACAAAGAATTGTATTGTACAATGTCTCTCTTGATGGGAGAAACCATAATACAAAGCCTTTTGGAGGGGGGACCGGCTCCATGCAAATCCGGTCCTCAACTGTTGTCAATAGCTTAATTTCTCTCTCTTTTGAAAGTATTGTTCATGCTATCTAACTAGGTGTTATGACTTTTGTTGCTCTCTCCACCCAAGCACTCTTGTAATTCTAATTAGGAATCTATTCTAATGAAATTCCCACTATGTTCATGCTAATTTCCGCTACACACAAGCTTTTAGGCCATTAAATGTTACATTGGTATCAGAGCACAAGGTTTCTCTTTTCTTGCTCAAGAAGGGAGGTCCTCAAGCTAGCTATAAATGGTTGGTATTATTAATTTCGTGTAAGTAGAATAGGGATTTTTCAACCTTGCACTGCGCCTACCTTCGTGCAGTTAACGGGTCATCACCGTCGAGAGCTATGGTCTTATAGTGGAGTCCTACGGGGCTTGCCTACGGCTTAACCACTATTGAGCTATTAGGAGCTTGAAAGGAGCCGGTGTTGTTTTGGTGTTCAAAGACCCTCTCTTCTATTCGTTGCAATTAATGGTATTCGAGCCACGGGTACAGTAGCTTGAGTGCTTTTTCTAAAGGGGTAAAGAGGAGTAGCAACTAGGTCTTGAAGTGCCAAGAAGTGCCAAAGTACACCTAAAAGTTGTTAGAATGGCTGACAATAGTAAAGAGAATGAAATTAATGTTGATAACTTTGATTTTTCTAATGAGCAAGCTACTAATGATTCTCCGATGCTTGTTAACTATCTTGTTTCTAGGCTTTAACAAGCCATGGGCAATCTATCTCTCCAAAGTGAAGTGCAATGGCAGCTCCCTAGGAAGCCTCCTTGTGAGACTCCCAAAAGAGGTCTCTCTCCGATTCGGGAAGAAGAAGAGAATCCATACAAAGGGCCCAAGAATTTACTTCTTGATGATGCATCTCCTTCCCAAGGGAGAACTCAAGAGCCTCCACCGAAGTAACGAGAAAGAAGCAAGTCTCCCGCCACCTCGGTGGAAATGGCTCCGCTAAGACGGCGGGCTAAACGCTCTCCATCACCACCAAAGCGGAGAATACCATTGCACTCTTCTCCACACCATAATTCAAAGAGGGATGATAAAAAGCAAGAGAAGAAAAAGGCTAGAAAGAGGACACCCTCTTCTCCATCTTCTTCATCCTCTTCCTCTTATGAAATTGATGGTGAAGACGACGAAGATCAAGACAAGAAAAAGGCGAGAAAGAGGTCACCTTCTGAAGAAAGTGATGGTTCAACCTTTGAACCATCAAAAAGAAGAGGCCATAGGAAATCCTATGCCGCATGGAAGAGGTCATCCAAGCTAAAGAAGTTCAAAGAGGGAGGAAAGAGCATCTCTTTCCTTACCTATGATGGCACCTTTGGTGCTACGGACAAACTCTTGTCATTTATCCAATAGTTCGATGCGGCATTTGGAGATGAGGGCTTCACGGAGTCCTCTAAGCTACGCCATGTAGCTATGCACTTTCAAAAGTCTGCCAGGCAATGGTGGTCTAGCCTACGAGCCAACGGTGAAGCTCCACAAACATGGAAAGCTTTAAGAGCTTCCATTATGAAGCAGTTTTTGGCCACCGATGCCAACGACAAAGTACTCACCGAATGGCGAAGCTTAAAGCTCTCTCCCTATGAATCCATCCACAAATATGTAGACAAATTTTGGGACCTACAACTCAAAGCCATTGTCTTCAAAAAGTTGGATTTTGGAGAGCAAAAGCAACAATTTTGTGCGGGCTTAACCGAAGAAATGGCAGAGTATGTCAACTCCCAAAGTCCACGTATCATATCCACAATAATATACCATACTATGGTGGCCTCTCTAATCAATTTCCAAACGGGGGCTATAAGAAATAATAAGCCCACGGAAAACAAGGGTTCCAACGAGCCTAAGGGGAAGGACAATGTCCAAAAGTCTCCTAAGGGCAACTCCAACAAAGCTAAAGAGAAGGGAGTTTACAAAGGTAAAAACAAACTCTCTCCTGAAGAGCTTGAGCGTTATCGCAAGGATAACCGGTGTTTCAAGTGTGGCGAACAAGGGCATGCGTACCGCGCTTGTCCCCAAAAGAACAACCGCCAAGATCCTCCTAGAGCTTTCTTGGTTGAAATCCAAGAGGAGGAGACTCACCAAACTCATCACAAAGGATCTCCTCTATGCCATGCTTGGGGAAAGGTAAGAGAACATGATGATTTTATTCTCTTTGACCCTGGTTCTACTCACAATTTTATATCTATAGAGTTGGCCACCAAGCTAGGGATACAAGCTTACGAGATGGGAGATGTCCTACCCGCAGACAGTGCCTTCAAGGGGCAAGAAGCTTCAGTCACTCCCTTAATCGGGAAATTGAGGCTTCATGTCCAAGGCTATGTGGACAAAGAGGACTTATTTATCTCTCCTCTCAAGCATGAGGATGTAGTCCTAGGGGCAACATGGTTTTCTTGCCTGGTTGCCAATGTTAAATTTCATGAAAGGAGAATCTCCTTTAAGTTCAGGAAAAAAGACATGTATATAGATGCTAAGGAAATGGGTAATACTATCCCCATTGTACATACACCAGCTTTCAACAAGTCAATAAAGATCTCTATTTCTGTGTACATGATTTTTGTTAAAGATTCTCGAAATGAACCTAATACTTTAGCAAAAGAAAATAAAAGCAACCAAAAGGAATTAGAGTTATCCAATTTTCTCAAGGGGTTTCAAGATGTTTTTATTGGCGACATCCCTTGTGAGATACCTCCTAAATGAGGTAATGATGACCATGCAATTGAACTTCTTCCAGGAAGTTCACCGCCTAACAAACCTCCTTACAGAGTTTCTCAATCTCAAGAAGAGGAGATTATGCGTCAAGTGCATGAGTTAGTTGAGAAGGGCAGGTTAGGCCTAGCTCATCTCCATTTTTCTCACTTGTGCTATTAGTGCAAAAGAAAGATGGCACATATCATATGTGTGTCGACTATAGAGCACTAAATAGGATCACTATCAAGAATAGTTTTCCTGTTCCACGGGTAGAATACCTATTTGATAAGCTACAAGGATCGACCTACTTCAGTAGGATTGACCTAAAAAGTGGCTATCATCAAATAAGGATAGTTGATCAAGACATTGTAAAGACCGCATCTCGCACCACATTTGGTCTTTGCGAATACATTGTCATGCCTTTTGGCTTGACCAATGCACCAGCCACATTCAACCGCTTGATGGAGAAGTTGTTCAGGCCTCATCGAACCCTCACTGGAGTGTTCTTTGATGCTATTATCATCTACTCTAATTCATTAGACGAACACAAGCAACACCTCCAGGTAATATTTCAAGTTTTGAGAGAGAATAAACTTTATGTTAAAAAAAAGAAAAGTGAATTTTTCTTACAAGAGATTCAGTATTTAGGTCACATTATCTCTCAAGATGGCATCCAAATGGATCCATCAAAGTTAGAGGTGATAAAAGGATGGCCTAAACCAAGGAATCTTCATGAACTAAGAGGCTTTATAGGTATGAGTGCATACTATAGACGCTTCATAGCAAAGTTCTCACAAATTGCGGGACCATTACATGACCTAACAAAGAAAAGCGTTAGGTGTACATGGTCTGCTAAAGAGAACAATGCTTTTGAAAAGCTTAAAGAAAAGCTTATCTCTCAACCTGTGCTTACACTACCAGATCTCTCAAAACCATTTGAGGTCCAATGTGATGCTTGTGGTGATTGCCTTGGAGTTGTTTTTCTCCAAGAAGGACACACCATAGGCTATGAGAGTCGAAGGCTCAACCCTGCTGAGCAAGCTCTAGGCATATATGAAAAGGAACTCCTTGCAGTTCTACATGCCTTAGACTCATGGAAGCACTATTTATTGGGGACTCCTTTCATTCTGCGAACGGATCACCAAAGTCTTAAGTACTTCATGATGCAGACCAAGCTCTCCGACAAACAAATGAGGTGGGAAAATTTCCTTTCGCAAATTCATTTTCATATTGCTCACATCGCTGGCAAGCATAATCAAGTAGCTGATGCACTCTCAAGATGACCGAGAGTGAATGCAGTTTCCATAGCCACTCACAATGATCTATCTTCAATGATTGATGAGTACGCTATTGATCCCGATTTTAGAGATGTGATTTCAGCCCTTGCATTAGGGAAGAAAGAAGAACCATTTACTTTACAAGATGGTTATCTTCTCTACGGCAATAGACTATGTGTTACTAACTCACTACGTGAGAAAGTAATGTATGAATCACATGCTCCACCTTATGCGGGGCATAGAGTGATTCAGTCTACCTTAAAGGGAATTGAAACATTTTTCTATTGGTCTACCATGAAAGTGAACATACAAGAGTATGTTTCTAAATGTGAGGTATGCCAAAAGACAAAATTTGATAGAGGGAAGCAACTTGGATTGCTTCAACCTTTGCCAATCCCTAATTCACCATGGAAGAGCATATCCATGGATTTTATCTTTGGATTGCCTAAGTCTATCCATGCGAATACGGGAATATGGACGATAGTAGACAGGTTCAGTAAACAAGCTCATTTTATACCTGTCAAAAAGATTATCAAAGCCCATCAAATAGCAACCCTCTTCATTTCACAAATTTTCAAGTACCATGGCTTGCCAATGTCCATAGTGTCGGATAGAGATCCTAGAATGACCAGTAATTTTTGGAAGGGTCTCTTTGAGAATTTAGGGACAAGGCTAAACTTCTCTTCGGCCTACCATCCACAAACGGATGGCCAAAGTGAAATAGCTAACCTAACCATTATTGATCTACTAAAATCCTATGTAACGGAAGTAGATCAAAGATCCCAATGGGAGAAGTACTTACCCTTAGTGGAGTATGCTTACAATAACATTGTACATACTTCCACGGAAAAAGCACCTTTTGAGGTAATTGTGGGAAGATCAAAAAGTCCCTTGCTACTTAAGGTACATGGGAAGATCTTCGTTGTGCTACAGATGAGTATAGCCGAGATCTACAAGAATCTTTTCAAAAGATTAAGGATGCTATCTCTATCTCACAGCAAAGGAAAAAGGCTGCTGCTGACAAGCACAGAAGAGCCCAAGCCGATAAAGAAAATGATTGGGTCTTATTAAAGTTTCCCAAGGCTCGATTAAGGCACACTACAGGCAAGAATCCTACGGGACACCAAAAGCACTATGCTAAACTTGCAAAAAGGTACTATGGTCCCTTCCAGATTCTTAGGCCAATCAATGAGATGGCCTATCAGCTCAAGTTGCCCAATCATTGGCTCATATACAATGCTTTCCATGTGAGCCTATTAAAGCCTTACAAAGGAGAGCCACCTCAAGAACCAACTATTGAAGACCCACCGGAGATCGAGGACCAAGAGGAGGTGTTGCAGCCCGAGTCCATTCTCCGACATGAAGACAAGGTATTGAGAGGCGGTAAGACTATCCAACAATATCTTATTAAGTTTAAGAATTATCCTTTTGAAGATGCTAGATGGATGCAAGGCATAAAATTAAAGGATAACCTAAACCTTGTCAATGCTTACAATGCTTCCCAAGAGTAAGCAAATGTACAAAATGTTAAAAATGAACAAAGTTTTTGTCTTATAAGACTCTCTTTTCTTTATTGTGCACAAAAATGAAGTAGTATGCATGCTTAGATTAAGTTTGCAGAGACGACGTCTCCCAAACACGAAGTAGAGCTTGTCACTCTACTATGGAAGACTGATAGGACTAATGTGCAGACATGCTTGCGGCAGCCTGAGGCTCTCAAGCGCCAAATGGACTAGTCATCCATTGTGGAATGATGTCTTACGGTAACATAGGGATCCTCTACCCGCTAAGAGAAGGACTCATGAATATGCTTTATCTTCTCTACACCATAGTCCAGGACGACTATGATTTCAAGAGAGAGGTAATGTCATAATAATCAATATCTAATTCTCCTAAATGATTTTCTCATGTTAAACTGATCATTTAATATGGGGAAGTGCCAGGGGAGAAAAATCTAGAATATTGGTTAAGCTAGCAGACCGGCCACAGTAGGGATCCAAAAGAGGGAAAATAGGGATCCAAAGGGGGGGCCATCTACAAAAGAGCCATGTGCAACAATGGGCTAAAAGGACCTTAAGGTTCAGCCCATTAAGACTTCCAAAATGCTAAGCTTCCAAAATTCAAAGGTTGTGTCCAAAAGGTCAAACTTAAGGGAATTGGATGCTTTGTGTGTGTACAAATTTTTTTTTGCAATCCCTACTTGGGAGGGGCAAGCCTTGCATGTAGGGAATGAGAGAGAAAGACACTCACACACACACAAGCTCCCTTTACACAAAGGGAATGAGGGACACATGTCAGCTCCCTAGGCCAGATGCCCACAAGGTGTACCCAATTCCTATTGGATGGCCTTGGAGGTGGACCAATGAGAATTAGGTTAGAGTAAATCTAGTTTAATTAATATAAAAACATGTCAGCTCCCTAGGCCAGATGCCCACAAGGTGTACCCAATTCCTATTGGATGGCCTTGGAGGTGGACCAATGAGAATTAGGTTAGAGTAAATCTAGTTTAATTAATTTAAAAACACTTAATAAAAGAACCAATGACAATTAAGTCTCCTAGATGACTATTGGACAGTCTCCCAAGGGGTCCAATGAGCATTCAGCAGCCCAATGGCTTGCCTGATTCCTATTGGCCAGGAGTCAAAGGGGTCCACTGAGAGTTTAGTTGAATTATTACATTACCTAAAACTCTCACAAAAGTGGAAAGGGGGACACATGTCAGAAGGCTATCACTTATGCTGCTTAATTGTCATTGGCTAGCTCTAGGGAGGTCCAATGGGAGGATAGCAAGAGCAATTAGCAAGAGGGATTGCCCAAGAGAGAGAGGGGGCTGATTTTTGCAAGGCATTATCACACACAATCTCATGTGTGAAGTAAAGAAGACTCTCTCTCCTTCTCAAGCTTTAATGGAAAGCTTACCAACTACTCCAAGCTTGTGAGAAGAGAGGCCTACACGAACAATTCTTGGCTTTGTGATGCAAATCCAACCAAGATCCAAGATTCAATGCATGCTCGTCTCCTCTACCATCATAATTACTAAGCTAAGCTATGCTAATATGAGTGATTATGTGAGGAGATGCACATCTTTCTCGTAAGATACTCCTTCTTCCTCTCAATCTACTCTCATACCCTGCTAGCTCTCACCATCTTCGAAGGTGTGTGAGGTCTTGGGTATGAGAACGGGGATAATTAATGTTGTGTTTGCTAAGTTTTTTGCTTAGTGCATGAAGCTTTCATCTTCATTGCACTAGCTAGTCTTGAAGGAACACAAAGAATTGTATTGTACAATGTCTCTCTTGATGGGAGAAACCATAATACAAAGCCTTTTGGAGGGGGTACCGGCTCCATGCAAATCCGGTCCTCAACTGTTGTCAATAGCTTAATTTCTCTCTCTTTTGAAAGTATTGTTCATGCTATCTAACTAGGTGTTATGCTTTTTGTTGCTCTCTCCACCCAAGCACTCTTGTAATTCTAATTAGGAATCTATTCTAATGAAATGCCCACTATGTTCCTGCTAATTTCCACTACACACAAGTTTTTAGGCCATTAAATGTTACATGTTCAACCCGGTATAGATCTGCAACCATGCAAACTTTAATATGTCATAACTTCCTCACCATAGGTCCAACTTAGGAGCTGTAAAGGCAGGCCTACGGAGCTCTTTGAGCACTGCAGATCTAGTCCATAAACTCCCATTTGCGCTCACTTCAAACATAGACACTTTTAGCATCAAGAACTTAGTTTCTTGCCCAGCCACATCTGGCATGTATTTAGTATTAAACTTGCTTCCTACCAAGACCTTGGTCACTTCTCAATAAACATATAGCCTTCAAAAAGTCTTACCTCACATCCTTTCTCTTTTTTTCCATCATGGAAGTGGAGCTTTACGAGACCATAATCATGTGCAGTTTGCAAACCTGAAAGATATAACTGGAAATTGGGTGCCCATATCCTCTCCCAATGCGTCTTTGCCTCTCTATGTATTTAGATATTCCTCTACAAACTTTGCGTACACAGATGCCACCTTTATGTTTCAAGAGATTCAGAGACTTTTGTTAAGAAAGAGAAGAAAGCCTTTAGTTGCTATGGGGAGTGGAGTGGAGCAGATTGCACGATGCTGGAGATGCAGATGGATTCAAAGATTTAGAGACTTTTGGTAAGAAAGAGAAGAAAGCCTTTAGTTGCTATGAGGAGTGGAGTGGAGCAGACTGCGCGATGCTGGAGATGAGGATGGATTCAGCGACGCACAATCAAAAAATAGAGAGCTATATAAAGCTAATGCGTGCACGTAGTCCATCAAGGCACCGGCCATGCTGAGATGCCACACTTTTATTTGATGGCACAAAAGGGAAAGTTGGGCTTGAGGCTATGTCAGAGAGACGGCCTCACCAGCCCCCGGCCAACATTGCACTAGCATGGCCAACTGGAAAAAGATTGCGAGTGACATAATGTGGTAGGTGTTGAATTTTGGCCTACAACAACATTTTGGCAGCCTCTCAGCAAATCAATAAAATCCAAGTGTGACACTAGAACATGTCCAATTTTGACACGCGCCTCATCTCTGAGTGTGTCTCTTTCAAAATTCACACCACACTCACCTCAAAACTAAGTAACACCCATATTTAACGAGGGTGGGGCAATGGGATCAACGGCGGAGAAGCTCACGCGCAAAAGCAAAGGAGATCGCAGCCGCAATAGTCAAATCAAAAACTAAACTTGGGTGGGCACTAAACTTGGACAGCCTCGAAAATGCATGTTAACTTATAATATAATGTTGTAAAAATGGTTGTGGGTACACAATGCATGCGCGGGTGAGGTGGTTAGCCTATGTGTCCCTAAACCTGGACGGCCATGTCTCGGGTTCAAATCGCCCCGCCACACCTCATTTTTCCCACTGGCCATGTTTAATACGCCTCGCCTTTTTGACGGCGCACCTCGAGATCCCGCCCTGGAACCCCGACTGTTAATCCCATTACTCCACCTCGCATTAAATATGGGTGTCACTTACTCACTCATACAGTGCTTCCGTTCTAAACTAAAACTAGGTTGCGACTCCTGCCATCTCCTGCATAACCATAAATTGTCGCGCTTGAGGTTGATGAATGATAGGGAAGGCAAGGAAGAGCGTCCTCGTAGCCTCACAAGGTCCATCCACTGCTTGGTATGATTCTAAGCAATAAATCATCCTAGCCGAGAAAGTCAACCGTCTCGTAAGGAAATGCAACTATCTAACCGCCATACTCGAAACAATTGAAGCAACCTTTTCTTGTCAAATTGGCATATTGTCAATTTAAAGCTGTAAACCTTAAGTGCATAAACATTTTTCCCAGGAGCCGCACCCTAGCAAAAAAATTCAAACCGCAAACTCGCAGATGGAGAATAATTGATGCGTGTCAGTTGCTTGAAGTGAAAAGAGCCGTCCATGACAAACATATTTGGACCCTTCAAAAAATTCAACAACGGGCCTTGCCACACTCATAGTTACCATGTATCTGTGGCCCCCTGGATCAAGGGCTATCTCCTTGAGATATTGAAGCATTGCCGAGTGGCTTTGCTTTTGCATCAAAAGTCAATCTCTTGGAAAATCCTATGCATTATGAAATCATTCATAAAGCTAAAAAAAATTGTATGATGAAAATAGGAAATCTTAAACCTAACCATCGTACTCAGTCTAGGTTCTTGGCCGATATGTTGCACGAGCAGAAGACGTGCTTCTTTCGACTTTGTTTCTCACTCAAGTCTTGCTCGACTATGGTCTACAAACCTATCTTTTTTCTTTGCTAACAATGTACTTAGCAAAATTGTAGTCAGTAGGCGTCACGATTTTCGAAAAAGAAAAGAAGAGGAGAATCAAAGCAGATTCTCCTCATGCAATCGTGTGGAGAGAGAGAGAGAGAGAGAGAGAGAGGAGGCCAATCGCGTGGAGAGAGAGCACAGAAAGTGCTTGAACAACTTTCTGTCGAGGGCGAAGTCAACGGCAAGGTGGCAGGCGAAGTGGAAAGGTGGGCAATCATTTTTATAAATGCAATGCGTTGCGCTGAAGCAGTTGATGACCGCTGCACGAGTGGTTAGATGGTAGGGCGTAAGGTCCATAATTACCCTCATGCGCAGGTTCAAGTGCTCGCTCTCCCACCTTTTAATGAGTTAAAGGTAATATGGTGACCTTTCAGATGGAAGGAAGGAAGGAAATCATAAAGAATCTATGAAATAAAGGGAGAGCGAGTAGGGATTAAAACAAAGGGAGAGCGAGTAGGGAAGTCAGGCAAATATGTAACTATGGTAGTTGTCACTAGCAGCGCTTTTGTTGTGAATGCTTAAATTACACAATTATGGAAAATTTCCATGGTAGCACACATGTTCATTGCTTGCGAGAGCTATTGAGCACATTCACAACAAAACTAAAACTCAATGCATACCTCGTGAGTACTCCTGTTGACGTGCCTTGCCGTTGTAAATAACCAAACAATTTTGTTGCTTGCATGCAGATTTATATAGCCTTGCCTGAACCCGTTTGCCATGCACCTGTCTTTGTGAGTTGAACCTGTGCTTGTCTAACCCAACTGCAAAATTTGAGGAGATTTACCATCTTCGTGCTTTACCTTGTGCTTGTGACTTATGTGCATAAAATCAATTGCATGCCTTTTCTTGCTACTAGTGGGCTATATACCTATTTGTGTATCCATCCAATTTCTTTGATGGCAATTCCGGTGTCCCAACTTGTGTTGCAAGTGTGATGATATTTCCAACTCCAAGGGATTATTTTTGAAAGCTGCAAGGCATGCAAAATATTTCTTGCCTTACCTCCTTGGCCGCGATCACAATCAGGAAGATTTGTGATAATAACGTATGCGGGGTGCACGGGATGTGCATGTACTGCTAGAAAACTTTAGGTTTGGGTCTTTATGACCTTGACAAGCTGGATGCCCATTGTATTAAGCCAAGGTTTCTCCAATGGCGTCGGGAAACAACGTCGCACACACACAGACACTTATGTGGCGCTCTATTCAAGCCAAACTCCTGCTAGACATCTGCAGCAGGGATCACATGAGAGGCGCGCACCACGCCATCGTTGGGCAAACAGCAACACCTAGAGATGCTTTCTACTGTCAACTGAATCTGTTGATTATTCAACACCACAATATTGCTAGCAGCCAGTTGCTCAATCAAACCTGCTGCCTGCGGATGAACTGGTATCCCTTGCCAATCTAGGTTGGCGAACACACGCAGCCGCAAGTCTTGCAGCCATGCGTCCACTCGTCGAAGCGCTAGCTGTTGTACAGGAGTGAAAGGAATACATTGCAAGAGGGAAGCTGTCATGGCAGCGATGAGATGAAGGAGCAGAGAGTATAGAACTAAGAGCGCGCGACACACTACATAGGAGAAACACAATAAGAATCCTCTGCATGTAGTAACCCTCTCACAATGAGTTCCCAAAATAGGGCGATCCACGGTGTCGCAACCATCATAGTTCCTTTCCAGCTTTCCAAGATTGCATGCAAAAGAATCCCCAATCATGATTAGGGCGGCTTCCGGCTCTTGTACCACAGCAAAGGGGCACTGAATCGGAGTAGGTGAAACATAATGGCGCAGTCTGAAACCATTGACCGGCACAGAAATAACCTCCCCCCGTAAATCCGCCAAATAAAAAGAGATGGGTCCACATGCTTGAAAAATCCAGAATGGTCCTGACCACCGAAATTTAAGCTTCCCCGGCATCTTCCCAAGGCAGGAATTAAAGATAAGGACCAGCTGTCCCTGAAAAAATTGTTGTACTTTCGGGCGATCCAGCCATTTTTTTTTCCTAGACTGCAAATCCTGCAACACCGCAAAGCTATTCAGCCGCTCTTCGTCTAGTTCCTGCAAAACATCCAATCGATAAATCACAGAATCCTCCACAATAAGCCGATCCGCAATCAGCATCCGCATACTCGGAATCACATGCTCCACCGGGGTGATTGCCTCCATGCCAAATGCCAACTTAAAAGGAGTCAATCCTGTTGCCACTTTATAAGTTGTCCGATAGGCCCATAAGGCAAAAGGCAGTTTCACATCCCATTCTGTTCAATTCATATTCACTAACTTTGTTAAAATCCGAATCAATTGCTTATTAGTTGATTCTGCTTGCCCATTCGCCTGAGGATATTATGGAGAAGATTTCTTGTGCAATACAAAATAAAACCGTAGCATTCTCTCCATCACCTTATTCAAAAAATGACTTCCCCTGTCACTAACCAGTTCAATAGGGCAGCCATATCTAGAAAAGATATCCTTATATAAGCATCCTGCCATAGAAACTGCAGTATTATCTCTCAAAGGCCATGCCTCCACCCATTTGGTAGCGTAATACGTGGCTGTCAAAATATACTTATTACCTGTGTGAGCTGCCACTCGTTTAAAAGGACCAACAAAATCCAAACCCCACTTTTGAAAAGGCTCCAAGGGCAGGATTGGCTGAAAAGGCATTCTGGACCGTTTGGTAGGTTGCCCCAACCGCTGACACACATCACACGGTTGCACATAATTTCTCGCATCCTGAAACAATGTGGGCCACCATAATCTAGATTGGAGAACCTTTCGAGATGTGATTAATGCTGCAAAGTGACCTCCCGCAATACTAGTATGGACTTCCTATAATACTGCTTCCTGCTCCTGTGGTAGCACACATCTGAGTAACACATCTGCCACCGTACGATAATAGAGCTTTCCCATAATGATCTCAAAATTCCTGCTTCTAATAGCCATACGTTTCCTCTGATGGCTGGACAAGAAGGAAGGCATTTCGCCGCTATCGAGAAAATGAAACATCTCCTCATACCATGTGCATGGGATGCTCGGAATGACCCTTGCCTGTTGCGGAACTGGGATATCCTCTGTAACTACTCCTGTTACAAACAAAGACGCATCCGAATATATTCAGCTACACCCGTCAGTGGCTCACCGGAATCTAACCTGGATAGGTAATCATCCACCGCATGTTGAGCCCCTGGCCGATGTATGACCTCAAAGTCAAATTCCTGCAACAAAAGCACCCATCTCGCCAATCTTCCCGTCAAATTCTGTTGCCTTACCAGGTATAAAAGAGCTGAATGGTCCACATGGAAGAAAAAACGTGGGCCCAACAGATAGTGCCGGAATTTCTTCAAACTGAATAAATCATCCCTAAACATTCCCTTTTGGTTACTGAATAATTTCTTTCTGCGGATGATAATCGTCTACTGGTATAATAGACAGGTCGGAACCATGCTTGACTTTGTTCTTGCATCAGCACACTGCCAATAGCTCGATCCGAAGCATCCACAAACACATGAAAATCCTGACCCCAATTCGGTGCAAGAATAATCGGAGCTTTGGATAGCTGAAGTTTTAATCTCCGAAAAGCCAAGTCACATTCCTGTGTCCATTCAAAATCTATAGTATGAGCTGCCTGAGTAATTGGGATTGCCAAATGCGCGACAAACCGCAGATGCCTCCCATGCCAACGAGCTTGACCCAGGAAAATCTAGCACTGTTTCTGGTTCCGCAGTGGAGGCGCTTCCATAATTGCCGCAATTTTATCCGGATCCATGGAAATACCATCTTCAGAAATTATATGTCCCAATAGGCTGCCACTGCGAACAGCAAATGCACACTTGAAAGGATTCAAACTGAATTTTACCTCTCTGCATTTCATAAAGCATAACCGTAATTGCTTCAAATGCTCCAATTGCGCTCCAAAAACACTGAGATCATCCAGAAAAATTCGCATAAAATCCTTCAAATAAGGAACAAAAATTTGGAACATATCCCTTTGAAAAGTAGAAGGTGCATTCCGCAATCCGAACCACATCATTGTGCAGGCATGCGGTAATAAAATATGTTTTTGGCTGATCCCGCAATGCCATTCGAATTTGATTATATCCACTAAATCCATCTAAAAAATTCTACATCTCATGTCCTGCTACATCATCCAAAATGGAATCCAAAAATGGAAGAGGAAAAGGATCTGGAACATTAGCCGCATTCAATTTCCGGTAATCCACACAAATTTGGATTTGCTTGTTTTTCTTTGGTACGACCACAATTGGAGAAATCCACTCCGGATTATCAATAGGGGTAATAAAACCCACTTCCAACAGGCGATCAATTTCCATCTTTACTTGCTTTGCCACATTCGGATTCATCCTGTACGAGTGCTGCTTCACTGGCACCGCATCTGGTTTTAAATTTATCGTATGCTGATAAAACTTAGGATCCAATCCTTGCATATCCACATATTCCCATGCGAAAAAATCCTTAAACTCTGTCAGTAACTTGATCAAATCATCTCTAAAACTTGCCTCCAGCTTCTTATTAATGTATATGGGCTGCGACTCCGCTTGCTCCCCCAGAAAGACCCTCTCTAGTTCATCTTCTTTAACCCTTGTAATTTTTTCCATTTGCGCCTCAAACGCACGTTCTTGCTGAATAACGTCCTCCAATGATTCAAGACTTGGAAGCACCTGTTGTTGCTCCCCTATTCCTACTGGAATTCCTAAAACCCCCACCGGATTCCCTTTCGGAATCAGAGAAATATCCGCAAGATATAAAGAAACCAAGTCCGGATTAGCTTTTAGAAATTGTTCCTCTTCATCCTCTTCGAATCCTTCCACCATATTGACTGTTTATGCTATCACCGGCCATGCTGCCTGAACTGGTTGTCTGCATGATCCCAACATCACCCGCACTTTCCTTTTACCCTTTTTCACGGTAAGCATATTTGCTTCCTAATTATGCTTTACCCTCGCTTGTCGTAACCAGGGTCTCCCCAAGATAATGTGATAATCCTGAGTATGATCTTCAATATTTAAGACTACTAAGGAAACAACAAAGGATAAGCCCTCCACATCCAAAACAATGCCCCAAAGCAAACCCACTAGTTGCACTCTTCGTTGATCTGCCATGCGGACTACAAAGGGTACAGGTTCCCAATCACTGAGGCCAAAACGCGCACAAGCTACTTGAGTAATGATGTTTACTCCCGCTCCTCCATCCAATAGTACCTTGTCAATGTATGTTCCATGGTATCTAACTAAAATCTCCGGAATGCGGGTAGCCGTGATCCTATTCGCCGACAACGGGACTGAATCATCCTCCTCCCTTTCAACTTTCCCAATGGCGACTTCCCTCAGCTCAGTGGACGTTTGTCGCAGCAATGTAATATGGAAATTCGGGACCAATTTCAGCAATGACCCTAGAGATACTTGTATTGGTGACGTGAGGACCTCTTTCCAAACTAAATTCCAATCCTCCTGTTCTTTAATATCATCCTTATTTCCAGCTTTTCCTTCCTTTATTTCCAGGCCCATAGTCGATGGTCCTGCTGACTTCACTGGTGGTGTGGATTGTGGCAACCAGGACACAGTCTTTTTCCGCACTTCTTCCTGAGCCGTCCAATCCGGAATCTTCACATCGGGAGTTGGAACCACATTTTTACCCGATCGTGTGATTAATGAAACCACTGGATCAGACTACTCCAGTCCTTCAATTTGAACCATAGCCACACTAGGTTGTTTCCCTGCAGCGCGTTCCTGCTTCTTCCGATCGTATTCCATAGCTTCAGTACACTCGGACCGCCAGTGTCCATCCCCCAAACAGAAAAGGCATGTCTTGGGGCGATTAGGATCTCGGCCACCTCTTCCACGCCCTCTTCCTCCCCCTTGACCTTGTCCTCCTGCTTGACCTTGCACAGGCGTCTCTGATGTATGAGCATGAGCCATCGCCACAGGAGGCTCTTGTCCCTGGCCTATCTGTGGTTGTTGCCAGGTAGAAGAGTCCGCTCGACTCTGACGACCCCTGCCATTGAAATAACATTCCACTGTATTATGGATATTGGTCGTGCAAATCGCACACCACTTCTGATTCATTGCACACTCCTGAGCAGCATGGCCCGGATTCTGACATTGGGTACACCATAGTTCCTTCAGACTTTTAGCCACCATAGCCGATTTTGACGATCCGGATGAAACACCTTTCCCGTGACGCTGGGATTTTTTCCGCGGTGTCTCTTCCGATTCTTTTACAGAATCGCTGTTGCCTGAGTCCAAGGAATCTGATACTGCGGATTCCGACTCCGAACTATCACTGCCGCTGTCTTGCGACTTGCGATGAGATTTCTTCCTGTCTTTTTTCTTTGACTTCTTTGGAGATTCTGTATCCTCTAAAGCCTCTCCTACTACTACAGCCCTAGCGATTACATTATCCAGTGGAGTAGTTACCTTATCCACTGTTGCCATAGCCGTTCTGAGATCCTTGTTGAGCCCCCGCAAAAAATAATCATTCAGCACTTCGGCTACCGGCCTTTGTGCCTGAGGTACCCTTTGCAAAAGCATCCGAAATTTTGCAGCGTAATTCTCCACTGGCAATGACTTCTGCCGGAGCGTTTGAAGCTTTTCCAAATGTTGGGGGACTGTCTTTTCCGTTCGAAACCATCGTAGAAACTCCATGGATCCGTCAACATACGTCTCAATATGATCATCAGGGTATTCAGACAACCATTTCATAGCTTTCCCCGAGAGTGTAGATTCAAACACTGATTGTTGATGGAGAGGAATCACCACCCCAGGATGACTCAATCCATAAGCTTTATTGAATTGGCGCAAATGTGCATCAGGGTCTTCGCTCAAAAGACCTCGAAATCGACTATACTTAATCTAAGGATGAGCCATCACCCCTTGCCCAACTGTTCCTCCTCCTCCCGGAAAAAGCTGACGAGCACTAGGAGGTGGCGACAGTGGCGGAGATACCCTCGGACTGCTTACCGGAGACGGTGGTGGAGCAACCTGTGTGGGTGAGGGTAAACGTACGACAGGAGGACATGACTGACTGCGTGGAGTACGCCTTGCTTGCCGCAACCACCTACCACGCACCGGGCTTGGTGATGGAGATATAGATTCCTCAATCTGCGGGGTGAAAAAAAACCAAATTCATCCGAACCGCCTCTCCTGCGACGTCTTCCTACAATTGGAACCACAGCGTCAGGCGGACCCTGCGACCTAGTGCGCATGCATATTCATCGCAGGTCGTCCATCACACATCGTGGTCGCCAGATGTAATGGCTATTGCCCACATAGGAGCAATAGACATTACGGAAATAATTACCCGCAACTACATTATATGAACATCAACATATAGAATGACAATAGAAGTAAGTACACAGTACGCAAGCACAGAACACCTCTTGCTTCATTCATGTGTGATCCAGACACAGAGTTACAACAGTAGATTCCATGAATATCATAGAGATTGGTTGAGTTACATCAAAAGACAGGTATGCCCCTCCATATACAACCGCTGCTCCAACGTAGATCGAGAACGGTGCACACATTCCTGTCCCATGATATCCTGTGAAGAACTGCCGCTACGGCCGCCGCTTACCGCATGACTCCTGATCCGCAGTGTCCAGACCTCCGCAGGACCGCATGTGCGGCTAATGCCGTAACATCTGGCACCCACGGTGGATTGCGCGAACCCACACTCAGCCCCTCCGGTTGTAAGGTTCCAATTGTTCCGGTTGTTGATCTGCACCCTGTTCTGGTGAAGAGGAAATATCAATGTAGCCAAAGCCTCTAAAGTCTGCAGTATGTGCCCGATAGACCTCATCCAAAAGATGTGGATCTATCTCAATATGTTCCGGCCAAGGAGCCCGAGGAATAAACTGCGTTGGCAAAGAAATAGATTGAGGCACCTGTGGGCAAAGGAGAAAGAGGCATATGTAAAGGATAATAGCGAGAAAGGTATCTATTAAGAGAAGACCAAAATGGAGGGCAAGGTGGTAGACTGAGAGAAAAATAATGAGCCAAGGTCTCCACCCAAAAACAAACCCTGCGCCGCTCCTTACGAAATCGACGAATCATTTTCTGCAAACGAGATACATGAGCCTGGGCTTCAGCACAATCCTCTGTATCTCGTGCCCAATCAGCAACATCAAAACCCTCGGGAACAACACTCTTACCTTTGTCAGTGTTGGATGACTCGGGTTGTTGCACCACAACCTGCTCAGTGGGTGGTTGTGCTCTCATCTCAGCAGCTAAGCGTGTGCTCCAGCTTTGTAGTTGATTATCCAAAAAAACACAGAGATCTTCTTGCATCTCCACTTCCAATGCATCCAAGTCATTCATATTGATCATTACATCACCAGGGTGCGAGGCTAAGTATGAGGCCAGGCTATGCTGCGTTCTCAACTCGAGAAGTTCTTGTTGAATAGAGGCCGAAAACTCCGCATTAGCCCCTCGTAACATTTGTATTTCTGCCCCTTGCTGGCGAGTTGTGGCAGTCAACTCTTCATTCTGAGTGGACAACTTGGCAATGCGAGTCTGCGAGGCCGCTACATGCGCTTCCAGCTCATTTAATCTTCCCTCTATGGCGGGGGCTAGCCAGGCCACACAAATAGACTTTGCAAGTCTGCTCAAAAAAGTGCCGCATGCTTGTAATTGGTCAGTAGGGGTCGTTGCTGTAGCCTCCCAAGGTAGCGCTGCGGGAAGAGTACCTCCCGTCGAGGCAGCCGCATTCGTAGTGCCATAAGTTTTCGGTTGAGTGGGGACATCCGCAACCGAAGAGCTCGTCCTCAACGGAGTAGCGCTTGCCATGCTGAGATGCTACACTTTATTTGATGGCGCAAAAGGGAAAGTTGGGCTTGAGGCTATGTCAGAGGGCTGATAGTTCAGCTATTACTTTAATTTCAAAGGGAATTCTTTATGGAATGTGGTGTAGTGTTGATGAATGTGCATAACCTGTTGCAGACTATTGGATGACTCAGTGACTTTTGGTTCTTGATATCTAGCCTAAAATTTGGTCGAGTGATAATCCTGGTTGATTCTGGCTTTGAAGGGCTTGACCTCGGAGCATATTAAGTTACAAAACTTAGCATTGCATGCAAGTTTTTTCCATAATTTTTTAAGCTAAAGAAGTACACCGAATGATATGGATTAGTCAACATTTTCTACAATTAATGGTTATTATAGAAAACAAGTTAAAACATATGAAATGACTCTCGCAGGAATATGATGTTAAAAAATCCTTGAGATTTTAATATACAGGACAATAGCTAGTCTAATAGTTTTTAAGTTTGACTTGGATAACAACTAATAGTTTCCTTGAAGCCAGCCATACGTAGCCAAGTCTAACATATCTGTTGTCTTGACTATATGGATGCAAGTGAGAATTCTATCTTGGCTTAAAAAGATTTAGCATGCTACAGTTCGACCTTCATAACACTTGAGGACTCAACTAAGATAGTTATGATACCTTTGTATAAGCTCATTTGGAATGATACCTCATTCTTATTATGCTGTACAATTATGAATCTAAGACTGAATTGTTTATGTACAAATCTTTGCCTAGACATCTTTAGCCAGTAGTCTTTTGCACGTCTTGTTCCTTTGTGTGTACTTATTAAATTCTACACACACCCCTAAACACTAGGTCCTCTCAGGCAACTGGGTGGACCGGGATGTTGGCTTTGTATACTTCTTGTCTATAGGCTTTGATTGACCCACTGTCTATAATTCCATGACAGGTTGACAGGTGTTAGGTGGTCTCTCCTGGACTATAGACTGGATTCCTACTCACGACTATTGTAGTCTTTTGGCTCAGTCAGTTTTAAGTAGCAGGTTAATCCAATTCTACTCATCCATGCTTTAATAAACTTTATTTTGCTGATTACAAGAGCATGCTACCTACTACACATATGAGGACATGGCATATATCATCTAAAGACTATCAATGACAACAATACTTTTTTCAAACTGGCTGACAAAGCTTTAAAACTCATGTAGGAGTAATGTCGCCTTTAAGGACGGTATCAGACATTGTGCTATTACAAATATTCTTTACCCTCTTCAGGGACACTCTGAATTCGCACTTCTCTGCTAAAGAATTTTGTTTAACTCATCTTTTTGATGAGGCAGTAGTACCATACACAATGGGCCTACTGCCAAAAACAATAGTGTATGGCGCGTGGGATAGGGCGGGTACACACACACACACACTTGGTCACAACATCTAACCATGATAGCTAGTTCTAGTTACACTAACTCAACCTTTTGGTAATTCTACCCAAACTATATATGTAGCTGATACTTTACCCAACACACTTATGGCAGTAACTAATCCTTTGACACTATTGCTACATGATTACAAGTAGCCACCTTGAGTTTGAAATTAGTAAATCGAGATTTGAATTCCTGGTTGTTTTTTGTTGGCTTAGTATGTTGTCTTGGTTATCATGGTTGAACCTCTAATTGCTCCTCCTGGCATAAACCGATGCGAGGTTTTCATTCAATGTATATTTACACACTTGTAATTACCTCATAGGGTGATTCTAATTGGGTCCTTGATATCGATTATTACTTACACTGCTATCTTGGTTAGGATTGTTTAATGTGAAACAATTTCTTAAACATACGCTCATTGGGAGCAATCCCTTAAAAATTTTACCCTTAAAAGAAGTTAAAGGCAAGGTTTCCTTCCCTTCTGGCATAATCCAATTACACTCTAGTTAATGAACTCTATCACGACAGGACTCTCCCTCTTTCACTCACGGTGCTTCACGATGAAACACATCTCGATTTGAGAACCGAGCTTGACGGCGGATGGCTTGGCATGGACTTTGGGCCATCCACTGCTTGGTATGATTCTAAGCAATGAATCATCCTACCCTCCTATAGAGAAGGTCATGTGCTAGGAACTTGCATGGTGTGGCCTTACCTGGCATACCTTGTTGGCTGCGACTCCTGCCATCTCCATATTCTGAGTGCTTGAGGTTGATGAATGACAGGGTTCAATATGTCTGCTGAATATGACAGGGTCTCTAGTCTTGATCGTGGGTCTTGCGCGATGGTACTGCACAGTTCTATTTTGGAGGAGAAGAAAGGCAAGGAAGAGAGTCCTCGTAGCCTCACAAGCGCCCACACACACACACACACACACACACACACACACACACACAGAGATTCAGAGAATATTTTCCAGCTTTTCTGGCCTCAATGTCAATGTAAGACTTCGAGTGTGACAGAATGGTGCACGCACTCATGCGACGTCTTCGCTTGACATGAAGGTCTGCCCAATGATGACCTAGTGCAATGATGAGAGTCTAACATAAATGGATGGGGCGGATGAGCCACATCTACTTGAGCCTGCATGGCAAGGAAATCCGGCTAGACATTGCCGTGATCATCGCCATGCATATGATTTACAACCCAAGGAAGCTGTCGTGTACTAACAAGGACATTAAGACTAATTAATTGAGTGTACTAACAAGGACATTAAGCCTAATTAATTGAGTGTACTAACAAGGACATGCATATGATTTACAACCCAAGGAAGTTGTTGTAATGGCAGGGTGTAGATAGTTACTCTCTGACTTTTTGGCCATGCAGGTGGGCGACATGGGCGACATGACTTTTTTGATATCCAATTAGATGGCGTTGCAGGGTCACACCAGTTGTATAATTGAACACGTACAACATCCGGCCCTGACACATCCGGCCCTGTAGCCTAAATTCTAGGGCAAATTACCAAAATACCCCTCTAATTTGTGAAAATTCCCAAAATACCCCCGATATTTTGTCATAATTTCCCAAAATACCCCTCAAATTTTCCAAATTCCCAAAATACCCCTGGTTGTGAGATTAATTTTTTCCAAAGATTAAAGAATTTGTACCTTTCATAAGAAGATTGATTGTCTATCAATACAAGATACTAAAACTAGAATTTGAGTAGGTTATGTAGGCTTTGCAGATGAATCGCTTCATTATTTTTAGATATAATTACCCTTTTTTGCGAGGTAATTTGTGAAAAATTACATGCTAAGCACTCAAAAATGGATCTTGATTGTCAGAAAAGAATAAAGGAATGATAAGCTTCAATAATTCAACCAAAATAGATACAAGGGTATTTTGGGAATTTTTGAAATTTGAGGGGTATTTTGGGAATTTCCACAAATTAGAGGGGTATTTTGGTAATTTTCCCTAAATTCTAATACAACCAACCAACTCTTACTTGGAATTGCTCCGGGTTCAACTCCTAGCATGGCCCTTTTCATAACTTTTTGGCCAACTCCCAATTATAGCAGGCCAAAGTTCCTTCCACGTCACGGAGTCTTTTCCCGCTTGGTTGAAGTTTTACTATTTGATGAGTAAATAGAATCCACGTGGAGGCTCTATTTCTCACTAAAATAAAATCTCTTCTTTGCACAAGCGATGCTTTTCAGAGCAAAAGAAAAAACATCAGATACTCAAAGCCTACACAACCCTATACGCAAGAGCATCGTGGAGCAGTGGATCCAGTGAATCGATTGCACCTTGGTCACAAGATAAGAGCATGAGGAGGAGGTTGGCACATGTGGGCAAAAATTGTAGCTCTCTCCCTTGCTCTCAATTGCAACATTAGACCAAACTACGTAGTAGCCATTTGTTTGCAAAGTGTGTTGCAATTCTAGAGTATCATGGGATGAATTGTCAGTCTTAGATAGTCTCTCAACATGGGCAATAGGGAAAAGAAGCTCTAGCTTGTTTTTTGTGTGTTTCTCTCTCCACTTCACATGTGCTTGCATCTTGAAGGCATTGGTGTTATGAAAGATGTTAATACATGAACACAGATTATGATGAGAATGTTAGTCAAGAGCTGTTGAACAAAAAATGCAGCTATTTGCAATAATTCGGTCCACATGTATATATTAATTTTTGTGTATTTCTAAAAACGCAACTAAGTTTCTTGTACACGATGGGTTCCCTTGGAATGCATTTATTTGCAAGACATATTGCAAAGAGCAAGGCAGCGATGCTCTAGCCTGCATTAAGTAGATGCAAAGAGAAGGTCTTGTCCAAATGCATTCACCTATGCTTGCACCTTCACATGGGTGAGAAGAGTCACTTGAGATTGCTAATCATTGGTTGTTGGAGACAGATGCGATGCTTTCAACAATTTGTATGCCCAATATTGTGTCCGCATAAAAAGATAGAAAACCAAATTAAGTCATACTAGGCCAAGCAGTATGTGAAATCACCATCCTCGAACATTGGATGAAATTTACACCTAGGCTAGGTTTGTCATCAATTATCCATTCTTAGAATACTCTAAGATCCATTGTATACGGAGGGGATTCAAGATGCGTCTGGTGGTGTTGCGCACAAACATTACAAGACATGAACTCAAATTTAAGCCTCTTAGTTTTTGGAAAAATGAGCATTGGTTGCTCCTCACGCCCCCTGCTACGACGGTTGACCTCCACATGGATGGCTTCAAGATGACTCTGGTGGTGGTGCGCACAAACATTACAAGACATGAACTCAAATTTAAGCCTCTTAGTTTTGGGAAAACGAGCATTGTTTGCTCCTCACGCCCCCTGCTACGACGGTGGACCTCACAACAACGTGATAGATATGCCAGAAATGACATAGCAGCACCTCAAGTAGTAGTATATTCTTGGGCTTATTAGCCTTGTTTGAATTCTTAGCCTCTCAAGCATCCACGTGGAGGCTCTCTTTCTCGCTAAAATAAAATCTCTTCTTTGCACAAGCGATGCTTTTCAGAGTAAAAGAAAAAACATCAGATACTCAAAGCCTACACAACCCTATATGCAAGAGCACCGTGGAGGAGTGGACCAGTGAATCGATTGCACCTTGGTCACAAGATAAGAGCACGAGGAGGTGGTTGGCACAAGAGGCATGAACTTACAAGACATGAACTTAGATTTAATCCTCTTAGTTCTATGGAGAGAATGACATGCTAAAAAGGAGGAGAATGTAACTATAACAAGTGTTCATAATTTTGTGAATTTCTCTTATTATTTAGCATTTTCAAAAATACCTCCAAATATTTGCACAATTTATTGCAAAATGCAAAATGTGTGAACACCCTAGGATCTTGGAACCTAGAGAAAACTTGCAATATGAGAGAGAATCAATGCTAACATATAGTCACATGCGCTAACACTAACCACACCTACATTGTGGACAGAGAAAGAAAGAGTAGAAAGACATAGCCCTCACACATTGTGGCCAACAATGTAGTCAGGAGAGATTAATTAAATTGTGATTAGAGATCTAGAATGTAATCAACTTCACTTGTATAGAATCAATACAAAGAAAAACTAATAAGAAAAAAAAAAGAGTTTTATTGATGAGAATCAAGAGTTACAGAGGCATTGAGAACCTAAGAATGTCATGGACACCATATCTACACCGATCATTTCTCACCAAAAATGCTTTTCTCTTCCCTTAAGGCTTTTCTATAGGCATGGACTCCAAGCTACTATACACTACAATTGAATTAAGTCCCTAGTCTATGGTCTAATACAAATTGGAACTTCAAATGATCTCACAATCCTATACAATATACATTAGAATAATTTTGGTCTTGTTAGCTCTAGAGGGAGAATGTTGCATGACCAATGGATGGTGGGCTACCATAACAATAGCATTCAAAAACTTTAATTTTCACAATGGTCGATGGATTTCCACCTCCATTACCATTGTAAGCTAGGTTCTCTTAGACAAAGAAGAAAAAGCACAGGGGAAATGAGTTTGTGAAAAGTTACAAAGGGAGGGTAAAAGACTTTCCCTTATCACAAACGGGCAAAAGTCAAGGAGCTGCTCATTGAACACACATCTATGTACTCTCAGCTACGTCTACAAGCAACACACATAGGGTTTCCAATTAATCGACCAAACTGTGTATTTTTTAATTCCCACAAGAGTTTTTTATGTTCACTCTTGTATTGTGTGATTAATTTGACTATTGAAAATATCTATCCCTTGGACAATGACAACTGGTAGCCGGTGGAATGCATAATGGGCATCTTTAAAGCCTTCCATTCAGTGGTGGGTGGGCTTCTCTACAGCACTAGCACTAGAAAGGGTTGACTAAAAGACGGAAATTTTTTTACGACCACTTTTACAATGCTCCTCATTCTGCGATTGGCTTTGATGCATAATCGGCATCTTTGATGCATTCCATTCATTGTTGGGTGAGCTTCTCTACAGCACTAGCAGAAGAAAGGGTTGACTGAAAGGGGGGTATTTTTCTACAATTAGTTTTATAGTGCTCCTCATTCCGCAGTTGGTTTTGGCACACTTTAATGTCCCCAACTTCCTCCAACGGAAAGTCTTGAGCGACCAGTCCCTACCTCTTCAGACTAAAGCTCCATCAAGAAATGCACAAGTGAAGTTAAGACCAAACATTGCTAGTCGTGTGGTAGGTGTATTCATCTTCATACCCATGCACATGTTTATTGACATCTTCCATGATGAGAAGATCAAGGAGACTAGTACAATGCTTATTTAAAAAAAAGAGAAATGCCTTGATTTTTAAGATGATTCTTGGGATGTCCATGATTTTGATGGCATCTTGTGCAAGGTGGAAAAGAAGTCTATTGTGTGTAAGGGCATGATAGCCTCTCAGAACATCATATCTTCCTTTCACTTTATATAAGTTATGATCAAGTGCATGGTCAATGGGTAGTTGTGAACCGGGATTTATCTGATGACATGAATAATGTGTTGAAGATGCTCGGTGTGGTGCATACCTAACCTGGTAATACTTCTTAGCATTTGAGGTGATTTCACACTATGACAAGTGCACGAGCATCATTGGAGTTTACTTGGAGAATAAGGTTGACATCAACCTGCCTCTAAAATTTCTCAGCATTCAAGGTAATGTCACACTATGATAAGTGCAAGAGGACTTGGAGAATGAGGTTGACCTCAACCTCCCTCTAATTTTTTTTTTCCAGTGCTAAATTTACAACATAAAAAAGCTTGCACTTAATGTCCAATCCAATAAGTTTGGCTCCAATGAGAACTCTTTGCACCAAAGATTGAATTTAGTTGCTATTCATAGTAGACACAATATTTGCCAACAAATGACCAAAAAGAGGACATTTACTTTTCATTGTAAGCTAGAAGTAAATCCGTGGCCGTGCCCATGTTGATGGACTGAAACCAATCAATGACATCAATCAAGGAGGTAGACTCCTCGGTTTGAACCGTTGAGAGCTATTCACGTAGTATAGAAACTTCGAATTGATGATTCCATGAGAGGTTAGAGACCAGCATGCTACCAGTAGAGAAAAAATGATGAGGTGACTAAACGTGTTTGAATTAAAAAACACTCTTTGCAAATGAATTTCACATACCATAGATTGAAATTTATAATTTGGTCTATCAACTCCATAGCACCATCTTGCAGTAACAGTAATCTCTGGAGGCCCAAAGGAAAAGTACAAAATGTGTCCCCATACAAAAAGGGCAACGTCAAAATGGAAGCCAAGGAAGAGTAGTGCTTCCTTGTTGGCTTCATCAATTTTCTTCCTTTGTGGCTTACCTCGAAATTTGTTCTCATTTACTTCACTTGGTGGCCAATAGTTGTTTCCACTTTTGAATCACTGAATCTCTCTTTTTTCACGAGGTTGGAAAACCACCATCAAGAAATAGTATGAACGTCATTTGACTATCCATCGTCTTCTATGATTTGGGATCCAATTCTAACAATAGATTTAAAAAATGTACATATATGTACAATGCATGCAGAGATTAGAATCTTGGACAAATTGCTTTGACTCCATCTTGATTATGCATATTCTATTAAGCCAAGTAAACTTGAAGACGAGTGCATAGAAAAATGTGAGGCTTTGCTCTCCTGAATGGGTTTTCATTGTGGTCAAGTGCATCTAGAAAATGATCCTACTCTTTCAAAAGGAACGGGTGATGTTTTGCAAGATATTTCAGTGGGTGGAGCAAAAAGCAAAATATTTTTGAGCAACCATGACAACAAACAAGTTGACGCTATGTGGAACTATTGGAAGGATCTTTGTGTAATAAGCACCAATGTCAAAAGTAGACCAAATGTAGCCAACAGACGCATGGAAGTGTGAAAGAATCTTGACAATTTTTTGAAAGTTTTGAGACAACAATTTATCTCTACTACTTATGTAGATGACTTTAAGAAGACAATAAATCTTTTAGTAACTGCTATCACAGATGCTTGGGGAGAAAAAGACATCATATATTACTTGGTGAGTATTCAATTACTTTTTAAAGTGTGGATAGTATTTTACATTTCATCCTATGAGTTCAACTAGCCTTTTTTTTAGATTTTTTAGCATATTTTGTACCTGCATGGACCATATTTTTCAAAACAAGGACCCCTTGCAACATAGAATACTTAGGGAATGGAAAAATCTCAATATCAAGCGCGGACTTCATTTTTCAGATGTACAAGAAAGCGAGGGGGACAAAGAAGGAGCAATGCACTAAAGGAATTATTCAATTGGTTCTATAGGAGGCAATTACAATGGATGAGGTCAAACAACCATGCTGCTCAACCATAAATGGAGATTAATGCTTCACTTTAAAACTTTGTACAGAGTCTTTCTAAAGAGATCTAAATTCAAAAAACATATTTTTATGCAAAATATTGTCAATTTTACATCAGTTTTTGATTTTTTTTGTATCACTAGGCATGTGATCCCTATATCTCAAAAAAAATCTTCTTTTATAGCCCCCAAGAAGGTTGACATTTGTCTCATTAGCTGCTGTTGCATAGCTAGAGTAGCAAAGAAACTATCTTTCTCTTGAGGCATTGAATCTTGCAGCATATCCAAATACATTAGGAAAAATATGAACCCTCTAGGGGCCCTTTGGGATTAAGGTTAATTAGAGGCCAGCCAATGAGAAGAGGGTGGTGGACACACTCTATGCCCTAAAAAATGTAGGGGGACAAAATAGTCTTACACTTCTTAAATGGACTCTTACCTAGTGAGAAGGTGGGGGGGGGGGGGGGCATATAGAACCTCCAACTTCCCTCCTTTTTTATCCGGTTCGAAAAAATCCCAAAAATTTCAAATTTTTCAAAATTTTGAAAACTCAAATTTTATCTTCTTAAAACCCCCCTAAATCTATTTTATGGTAAAACAAGCATTTTTTGACCTCAAAAAGTCACCCAAAAACCCTAAAATTCAATTTTTTATAAAAACTTTTAAAAATTCTTTTTTACTATCCAGAGCTCCCCCAAAAGTAGTCCTTAGGCAAAAAGTTATTTTCTCTCTCTAGAACCCCTTTTCCAACCCCTCCTTGGTTGCAACCGTACCATCACACTCATCCTCTACTCCAACACACTCTCTCTCTCTACACCATCTCCATTGCTGGAGCAAGGAAGCTCCTCTCTCCTCCCCTACGACGAAAACCAAAAGATATGGACGAAGATGAATGGAGCGAAATGGATGAATTGGCACTTTCTACCATTATGCTGACTTTGGCAAAAAGCGTTTACTTCAATGTAGCAGACGAGATGTCGGCTTATCAAGCATGGTTAAAGCTGAGTGATCTTTATGAGAAGCAGAGTGCAGCTTCACAGGTATACTGGCTTAAGAAGCTTGTTGACTTGAAGATGAAAGAAGGGACACCTATGTCCAATCATCTTAATGAATTCAACACAATCTATAGTCAGTTGTCAGCTCAAGGTGTCAAGTTTGATGAACCTGTTAGAGCTATGTTCCTGTTGATCACATTGCCGAAAAGTTGGGACACTTTTCGCACAGCTTTGAGTAATTCTGCACCTCCAGATGGTTTGAACATAGCAGGTGCAGAAGGAAGTCTGCTTACTAAAGAAACCAATAGAAAGACAATGGTAAAAGGCAAAGGAACAGCCTTAGTTGTCAGGGGAAGGACCAAAGAAATGTACAAAGGTGGAAAGAGGAATCAGTCTCGTAGCAAGTCCCGCAGTGCTAAAGGCAAGAGTGACATAGAATGCTACCATTGTGGCAAGAAGGATCACATGAGAAGAGACTGCAGAGAATGGAAAGCAGAAAAAGGCAAAGAGAAAGCTGAAGACCATGGTGAGAAGAACAAGTCCTCAGTGAAGATTCAATAAATAAATGTGACAAACACTGTTGCAGAGGATGACAGTCTAATGTCAGGAGACATCTACTTCTTGAAGAATACAATGGACTCAGCTCTTCTTATAGCATCTGATGGAAATGCACTGAGTGACTGGATTATAGACTCAGGGGCATCACTTCATGTGTCTCCAAACAAGGAGTGGTTTACTTCTTATGTGACCACTAAAGATCATGTTCGGCTAGGAAATGGGTAAACATGTGAGATCTTAGGTGTTGGAGATGTTCAATTGAAGTTTCAGAATGGCTCTTCTTTCACGTTGAAGAATGTGAGACATGTTCCGGCAATTACAAAGAGCTTGATCAGCACAGGTTTACTTGATGATGCTGGCTACGTCACCACTTTTGGACAGAACATGTGGAAGATATCCAAGGGTTCTATGACAGTAGCACATGGAGTAAAGTCTGGAGGACTTTACATGATTTATGTATCAAATGTCTCTAAAAATGTAATCAATGTAACCGAGCAGCCGAACGTTTCTTTGTGGCATAGCTGGTTAGGACATATGTCCAAGAAGGGAATGGAAATCTTGTCTCGTTCTGGTTATTTGCCTGGCTTTTCATTTAATGATTTTGAATTCTATGAACATTGTCTGTATGGTAAGTAAACACAGCATCCACATAAGCATAGAAACAGTAGAAGAGATACACATTTGGCACTTGTTCATAGTGATTAGTGTGGACCTATGCCTAACCTATCTCTAGGGGGAGCTTCTTACTTTATGACATTTATAGATGATTACTCGAGGAAAGTATGGGTTTACTTTCTCAAGCACAAGGATGAAGCGTTTAGTGTTTTCAAAATGTTTGTGACACTTGTGGAGAATCAGAGTGGCAAGAAGCTTAAATGCTTATGCACTGACAATGGTGGAGAGTATGTTTCAAAGGCCTTTCAGGACTTCTGTGAGTCAAAAGGTATAAAACGTGATCTTACTGCTCCTTACAATCCTCCTCAAAATGGTGTTGCTGAGAGGATGAATAGGACCATACAAGAGAAGGTCAGAAGTATGTTGTCTAATGCACAACTGCGAAATGGGTTTTGGGCTGAAGCTGTATCAACAGCTGTTCATCTTGTAAATAGATCTCCTAGCAAGTTTTTGCACAAGGATTCCGTGCCAAAGATGGTATGGTCAGGCAAAATGCCCTCATACAAGCATCTCAGAGTCTTTGGCCGTGAGGCATATACTCACGTTCCAAAGGAATTTAGGAACAAACTTGAGCCAAAGAGTAGAAAGTGCATCTTTCTAGGCTAAGGTAATTCTGGTGAGATGGGGTATAGACTTTGGAATCCCGAATCCAGAAAGGTTGTCCGCAGCAATGATGTTCACTTTAATGAATCCAAATATCATTCTAAACCAGAGAGGGTTGAGGAGATTAGAAGAATTGTCTTCCAAGAAGATGGACCTGCACGTGCAAGACAAAATGTCAGGGCTCAAGAGGAGCAAGGGCAGGATAGAGTGGAACCACTGGTTGTGGCTGAGCATGAGCCACCTATTGTGCGTAGATCTAGACGTGTCACGCGACCTCCTGATAGGTTTGTTCCATCTATAAACTATGTCATGTTGACTGATTGCAATGAGCCTTCATGTTACAAGGAAGCAGTGCAAATGAAGGACTCCGGGAATTGGCAATTGGCCATGCAGTCAGAGATGACAGCTCTGCATAAAAACAAGACATGGAAACTAGTTAAATTACCACAGGGCAAAAAGGCTCTACCTTGTAAATGGGTTTACAGGTATAAGATCACCGCTCATGATAGTCAGCCAAAGTACAAAGCAAGGCTTGTTGCCAAGGGCTTTAAGCAAGAACAAGGCATTGACCTTGATGAAGTCTTCTCTCCGGTGGTCAAGATGACTACATTGAGATGCTTTCTTGCATTGGTTGCCATATTAGATTTGGTTTTGCACCAAATGGATGTCAAGACAGCGTTCTTGCATGGTGATTTAGATGTGGAAATTTACATGCAGCAACGAGAAGGGTTTGTTGAGAAAGGCAAGTAAGATTGGATATGCCAGTTGTTAAAGAGTCTTTATGGCTTAAAACAATCACCGAGGGCATGGTACCATAAATTCCACAAGTTTATGCTTTCTCAAGGCTACAAACGTAGTGAGTTCGATCACTGTCTATATACAAAGAAGGCTAAGGATGGTAGTTGGCTGATCCTTATTTTGTATGTGGATGACATGTTGATTGCTGGCAAGCACTTGGAATAAATTTCAGCTTTGAAGTCAAAGATGGCAAAATCGTTTGACATGAAAGACATGGGTGAGGCAAGTCATATACTTGGTATGCGCATTGAGAGAGACAGATCAAAGAAGTTGATTTGGTTATCTCAAACAGAGTATATTGACAAGGTTTTGTAACGTTTCAATATGGAGAAGGGAAAGGCACTGAGTGTTCCATTGCCACCATATGTGAAACTTAGCAAACAAGATTGTCCTGTGTCTGAGGAAGAACATGCTGAAATGGATAAGATTCCATATGCGTCTGCAGTGGGTAGTTTGATGTATGCAATGATTGCTACTCGCCTAGACATTGCATTTGCAGTGGGAGTAGTAAGTCGATACATGTCAAACCCAGGCAAGAAACATTGGGAGGCAGTGAAAGGAATATTGAGATACCTAAAAGCTACAAAGAGTATGCGTATATGCTATGGGAGTCAGGAGATAACTGTAAAGGGTTTTACAGACTCAGATTATGCAGGTGACTTAGACAACCGAAGGTCTACGTCAGGGTATGTCTTTACATTGGCTGGTGGAGCAGTATCATGGCGTTCTAGATTACAAGATTGTGTTACTCAGTCTACTACAGAGGCTGAATATGTTGCAGCATCAGAGGCATGCAAAGAATCAATTTGGCTTAATCGACTAGTAACAGATTTGGGAATCAAAGAAGAGATGCCTCTGTTATATTGTGATAGTCAAAGTGCTATACAATTGACTTGCAATCCAGTTTATCACTCAAAGACAAAGCATGTGGATGTGAAGTATCATTTCATCAGGGAAATGCTCAAGGATAAGCAACTTCAGCTTGTCAAAGTTCACACCACAAAAAATCCTGCTGATCTACTTACAAAAGGACTTCCCTCAGAGAGCTTTGCGCATTTTCGCAAGCATTTAGGTGTAGGGTAGTACATCACTTCTCTACATCTCTTGTATATTAGCTTGTATAGTAGCTTCTCTCACACTTAAAGTACCACATTGGACTTTAAGTGGGAGTTTGTTGGGGTATAAAGCCCAATGTGGTCGCCCAGGTAAGTGGGCGGGCCGCCAGGTATGTACACATATTCTTTTGTAAAAACCTAATAATAACTCACTATGCTCTACACATTACAGTAGAGCGAGTTCACCATATTGTCGTGCTCTTCTTCTCGCACTCTCTCTCGCGTCGCACTTCCGCTCGTACTCCTTCATTCTTCTCTCCAGCGCTGGGCACGTTGCTTCATTCTTTTTCTCGGTGTTATATCTTGAGGAGGTGGAGATTCAACAATCCTCGATGACTCTCGTGCCCTACCACCATGCCCACCAAAAGAGTTCCTGGAACGGCCAGGTGTCCGTGGCCGTTTTCTTGTGCCTTTAAGCCATTCCGGCTTCTCACATCCTTGGAGGGTGTTATTGTGGCAGGCGAATTCTCTTTCGCGGTTTGTTTGGTGGGCGCCATTTCGTTGGTAAGAGCTCACTTGTTCTTAAGAAATGAGGGATTTATGAGAGCATGCAATATTTATAAGGGTCCATTTAAAAAGGGCCCTGTTCACACTAATTTTGAAAAAAAAAATATTATTTTTTAAATAAACATGTCGCTAAGAGTTGGACCCTGCGTTCACGTTTAGTGACTCACGTAGTATCCACTTTGATCCTTGTCGCACTCTACATCGCCGCCATGCAGCATGCTTGGTGGGACCTTGCGACATTTGTCACTTGTTGCTATGCTCTGCACGACTCCATTTTCGCACTTCAATAGCAATCTTGGATTGTCGTGCACGCTCCATTGTGAGCTTACGAGCAAATGTTGTGCGAAAAAACCAGTTGAACATCTCCTCGAAATAATTGGATTGCACCATTCCACCACCATATCGAGTATTTTTTAAGTACACTCCCCTTGCTCGATAATGGGACTTCTCCATGCCTTGAGTGCTAAAAATTTCAAGCGATCCATACTTGTGCATAAAAAATGCACCATGCGCAAACAAGATATGTTGTTCACATGAGTAAATGATCCACATTATTTTATAATAACAATCCCTTGTAATAAATACACCACGTAAAATGACTTACCATGTAATGTGTGATGTTATTTTCACCCCAAGAAAGGGTGAAGACCTTGGTAAAATCCGCCACGGATTCTTTAAATGATTGGCATTGTTCTTTTGTTGTGTTGTTAAGGCCCACAATAGCCTAACAAGCCTGCTTCTCCCCTCCCAAGAAATTGAAGAAATGTGAAAAGGCTATTAAACGGTGGATGGAAGCGGCTTATAGGATCGTAAGGGTACAAATGGCCATCCACCCAAATGTCAACATTGGTCTCACAAGCGGTGCGACGTTCCTGTGATGACGTGGGTAAGCGAATATGTATGCTTTTGGTGTGTAGAGTACGTGGTGGTGGAAGCAAACCATTTGTGATGTTCGTGAGCACCATGGAAGCTGTTGCGTGAGAAAGAAAATGATGAAAAGATAGAGGGGGAAGGGTAGGGAGGTTGAGGAAGATGGGAGGAGAGAAGAAGGGAGGGGGGGAAGGGAGAGATTGGGAAGGAGGAGGAAGGTAGGGGCAAGGAGGGAGAGAAGAGGGAGAGAGGAGGGAGGAGGGAGGAGGAGGAGAGAACAAAATGTTTTTTACTTTTTGGGGGAAAAGATTTTTGAAAAAATGGACTTTCTAAGCTTGCGGGTTAAAAAATGGGTCAAAAAATGATTTTTGGATATGTATATATGTTGGGAGGGAGTTTTAAGTAAAAAACAAGTAAAAATGATTTTTTTTAAAAAAAGACAAATTTCGACTCTTAGTGACCCACATTTTTGCTGATGTGGACACACCCCTATGTTTCCTTCACATTAAAAAGAGCTAGAGAGAGAAAGTAACCTCTTAGGTCCACATCCTACATTTGTCTAAAAAACAGGCTAGAAAAGCCTACTCAAAACTACCTTCTTCAATGCCCTTGCCCCCTAAACCCCACACAACATTAGCCTTAATCCCTAAAAATTAGGATTCCTTACAAGGCCCATGCAAGGTTCATTTTCTCCTAATGATTCTAAGTGTTGCAGCTCTCTCAAGTAGCATGATCTTGTTTGCATTGATTTGAAGGGGAGTGCACCCCAAAAACCGTGACAATATCTTCAAGGCAAATATTGGCAACTTGGGATCTTCAAAATACTGCATGTGAAAAGCACAGAAGGTGGCACTATCCAATCTAAGCATGTAGTGCATGAGAGAGGAGGCATCCCTTCTTTAAATGCCCTCTATTGCTTTCCCTCTCGAGCCTTTAGCTCTCCCAAGAAAATTGTCTTTGTCAAGGAGTTCAATCAAGAAATAATGAGTAATTAAAACAAACTTGAAAAAAAAGGAAGGTTTTAGGAAGGGAGATTAAGGTGAAATTGAATCTACCTTTTGCAACTCATCCTTGGCAATGACTTTTTCTTGAAGGAGATTGCATGATCCAGTCATCTCTCTAATGTCAATGTCCTTTTCGACTTCCTTTAGATTAAAGCCTCTCCCAAAATATTGGATGCCAAGCTCAACAAGTCCCTTCTCAAAATCCTCATCTTTGGTCAACAAGTGTGAAAAACTCCTCTTTTGAATCTTCTTCTGTGTCAATGAACTCGTTGGAGACCTCAGGAGATTCAAAAATGGTTGCAATACAGTAGTCCTCCCTGATATTAAGCAGACTTTCAATATGATGGAGATGGATATAATCTTTTCCATTGATATAGAAGTAGGGAAGGTTTGGAATAGTAAGCGAGGCCTCAAACACCTCTACCTCCTCTATGGGCTCATCAATGACAATACTAGCTCTAAATTGAGCCACATCAAAATTTGAACTCTCTTGAAACTCTCCTGCTCCTCAGCTACAACATCATTTTCCTCTTGTTCTAGAATTCACTTTTCTCAAGCTGCAAGAATGTGGAGACATTTGTATTTGTTCCCTCTTTGTATGTATCTTTCCCTTCATCACCTTTGCCTTGCATATCAACTTTAAGGAACAAAAACAAAAGAAAGGCAACTTCTTTTGGAAAAAAGTTGCAAGGCTTTGAATATACATGACAAGAAATGGTTGGTGGAAAAATAAATAAAGTCTTCTTAGAAAATATTCCTAGTCTCCTTGTTACTTTTCCTTTCTCAATTGAGTTGGTTGTAAATTCATCTAGATGACAATAAGTCTTGCCATCCAACACCAAGCACTTACCCTCAATTGCCTCTTCAAACTATTTGAATTCCTCTGACAAAAAGTCCTTCAATTTATCTAGCATAACTACAAGATCAAACAAAGGATTAAATATTGCATATGTGTTGATGTATACTTCCATGTCACCACCATCCATGATAGCAACCAAGAGCTTCTCAGTTGGGCTCTCCTCTAAAATCTCTTCACGACCTTCACTCATGATTTGGTTGTTTGCAAAAATGTTTAGGGCAAGGAAGCAAGACCCGAACGGAGCGAAGGGGGCACGACCAAGATCCTGCTAAACCCTCCTTTTGCATCGCGTGCAAAGGGTTTAGGGCGTGTTAGCCAAATCCGAACGGAGTGATAGAGGCACGAGGCAGACTCTGTTAGCTATGGCTATCATGTCGTGTAGGTGGTTAAGAGCATGGCAATAAAACCCTAACAGAGCGATAGTAGTATGATGCAAACTTTGCAAGCACCCAGTATCGTGTCGTGCAATACCAACATGAATGATCGATGGATAAGGAGGGAGGGCAGTGAAATCGAGTTGACGTAAGAGAGTTAAGAGTGCTTTGAAAATGTTAGAGGGTGGTGTATAAAGGTAACGTTAGGGCATGGATAAAGGAGAGTGCTTTGAAGAGGTTAAGCTTAATGTTTTTCACATCATGCAGCCCAAACGAGTAATAAAGCAACAAAAAAGATGGGGTCAAACTTATAAAGGGGTCCAAAAATGACCATTATTGACATGTGTCACTCATGCACACATGCCACGTGGCATAATTCTAACGGATAATGTAGGGATGGTCGGATGTATAAAAGGCTCATGTCACGTATTCATTTTTCACCTCTCCCAAATATTTAGTTCGCGTCGTTTTGTCCCTCCATCATCCTCCGCCATCGCTTCTTTCATCTTCCGCCTATTACATTTTTCTCATCTACCCGTAAAACGCGATATTGAAGAGTTAGAAGCTTTGAGATCACCCCCTTTTGCATGCTTTGTGTTATCTCATCTTATTTGCTCGAGGGACGGGATAGCGAGTAGTTTCAACCTTTGGAAATACCTACTATCACATTCTGTGGGATTTTCTCTCGAATTGACTACTTTATTCTCAGCTACCCGCACGACACAATGATGAGATGTTCTAGACTTTTGGAGCACCTCTTATCGCGTCTTGTGGTATTTTTTTCACCTTCCCGCATGGCACAATAGCGAGTTGTTCCAGACTTTGGTAATACCTCTTATCGCGTTGTTTGGATATTGTTGAAGCATGTGATCTTTTCATTACGAGTTGATAGCGTGTTTTTTGGAGAGTCTCTTGTCCCTCCTATATCACTTTTTGACTATCAAACGGCAAGGACAAAGAAAACTGCAAGAAAAGTATACCAAGCTCCAAATAATTTAGAGAAAGATGATGATAACAACCAAGAAGAATTAGTCAATCCAAAGGTTGGAAAGAAAGAAGGGAAACTACCTACAAAACCTCGCCAGAGACATACTACTAGGAAGAGAATGAATTATCATATCAAATCTCTAAGGGAGATAAGGAAAGCACAGAAGTCTACTTGTCATCTTATTCCAAGGCTACCCTTCATGAGAGTTTTCAAAAAGATATCAGATAGAATTGTGAGCGTGATGAAAATCAAAACTTTTGTTTTAGTAAGGTGGCAATCTCAAGACTTGATGTGCCTTCAAGAGGCTACCGAGGATTTCCTAATAGACTTTATGAATGATAGCTACATTGTAGCTGCATTTTCTCACAGGGTCACACTGATGAGCAAAGATTTTGTGCTTGTGTCAAGGCTGAGGTACAAGTTTGATAAGGCTCTTGAGCCTATTCCTAGTGAGGATCTTAGGGCCTTTCAAATTTTAAATATCCCCCCTTCCACGCAGCAGAAGAACTCAGTGGTTTTCATTGAAGATGTTACACATCAATATGAGACAAGAAAGGTCCAAGATATCAAAGCAGACAAGGAGGTTGAGAGGAAGCAAGACATGATGTCAGATTTTGCTGTCCTTATAGAACAAGCAGAAATTTTAAGAGCATCCAACTCTCTCCTTTATGAAAAAGTCACATGCCAAATGGTAGTGGATGTCTCCATGTGGGGGGATGATGAGGTGAACTATGTCATATTCCCTCAAGACACAAGTATTCTTGTAAACCCCAACATCGAGCTTGGTGATACTGTGCTCTTTATATGTCTCAAGTATGTGTTTCCCCTTTGCTAATTATTAGTGCATGTGCGCCTACAAGGGCCTCAACGGGAGAATGAAAAATTCATAGTATCAAATAGAATTAGTTTTTTTTTACTTACAGTAAGAATGCAGTGTGGGATGTTCGTCCAAGTCTAACACCATATCCTTGGCCATGTAAACATGTTGAATCTTAGCTAGCCAGCCATTGTCGAGTACTTTGAAAGAAAAAACACGACCATTACAATGGTTTTTTACTTTATCGTGTTTGGTTCTCTTCACTATGTGTGAAGGAAGCATTGTTACCCAGTCATTCACACGAAAAGACATGGGTTGCCAAAGAACATCGTCTCTAACATTATGAAAGCCACAAGAAGATATGTTATGTGAAGGGCGACATGCAGAAGACGCCATGGAAACTCAGAGATTAGAGAAGAAGAAAGAAAATACAGAGACAAAAAGACCTAAACCTCTCACAAAATAGAGGGAAAGGGAAAAAGGTATACGTTTGAAAAAAGTAGGTGATTTGTCATTAATAGCCTTGTTTTTAGAGCCTTGTGACATAGATGTCATATTTTTTGACAATGATTTTGTGGGCCGCAAATTTAATGAGCTTACTCGTTGAAAGCACCTAAATATAGTAGTTTCAGTCTTATGATGAGGACATTTCGCCGCTCTCCGTCAAAATAGGACCACCAAAACCCAAGATAGAGGAGACAAGAGTGCCATACTTTTGTATACATGCCAAATGACTATTGGACTATTCCTTAATCCTTAGATTAGCAAAGAACCCTTTTCTAGCCATTTTTGGCTCTAATGAGTGTGTTGGGTGGTACTCACTTTCATTATCTTCACTTTATTAATCTATAGGATTGTTAAAATTTTGTTTATTTTCCTATAAAAATTTGTCACTAGTGTAAGGGTCTTGGTCATACGTTAACTGCAAGAGCCTTAGGGAATTGATATCCTAGGGTATCAATGTCACTCTGTGGGCATCGATTGTAAGCACATAGCTATGTTAGAAAAGCTCAATTAAAAATTCTTTGGTTGCCTTGTGCAACCCATTGCACTTCTGACCTACCTTAAATTCAAGTTGGCTTGTTTGTAGTACTCGCAAACAGCTCTCTCAATAGGTAGTTTAAGGATAGTGAGTGACATATGCCTCTAGAGTTTACAGAGCTCAAGTAGAATGTTGTGATTGTGCTCATAACTTTCACTCTACCTAGAAGCACATAAATTTGCTTGCAACACGTGAAGAAGATGGCTACCCGGTGTGAGCGGGATGGAAACACACAGAACGCCTCTATAACAACCCAACACACACTCTTGGGAAGATACAAGCACACACTATGGGGCACCACTCGCCTTACGCAACCCACCTGGCCGAGACAGGGAATACACCGATGGAGCGAGAGGAGAGAGACTACCCATTTACCCACTCCACACAGACACACACACACACACACACACCCAAAAAAATCAGCTTAAAAGAGGATAATTTCTGATGTTTAGATACAATTGATCTTGGGCCAACACCAATGGGGCAAATAGCTCACACAATATGGGTAAAATAAGCTAGATACAATCACAAACTGGAGCAGAATCTTCGCTCATAGGAGAAAATTACACAGCCAAAATAGAAAAAAACAATGAGTAATTTGGCAAAATGGATAGCTCCATCGCATCCGGAACAGCCCAAAACCCCAGTCTACAATGTCAAAGTGCTCAAATCGGACCTCGCATGAACAGTTTACGGCCAAAACAGGCTCCAAAAACCCTAAAAACACACCTGCGGATGTTCCTCCTATTCTCTCCATGTTTTTTCTGGTCTTCTCTCTTTTTTTTCAGTTCCCACACTTAGCTTTATTACTTGGGCACCCTTGGCCTTTTAGTTGACCTCAAACGAACCCCGAACAGGCCAAAAATTGACCTCGCAGTGCATAGTTGTCACCCTTTTGCATCATCCGCACACCTAGCACTCAACTTTTTCGAATAATGCATCCCTCCACCACGTGAAGTGGTCCCAAAAGATGGTCCTCATGATGATCTTTTTGTATAATTATCACAAGACAACACCCACGTTGTGTCCGTACTTATCCACGTGCAAGTATTGACCCCATTCGACCTCATGACGCCACTAGATGCCATCTGACGCACCTACTTACCTCATGTCGTCGGCCCGCGGATAGCTTCCTTGAGAAGTTTTATGCGCTACCAACTTCGCATTATTATAGAAAAACCACACTGGTACTGGTGATAGTGAAAATCGATGCACTATGTACATGTTGTCCTACCTGTACACATATGGGCCCCACGTAACCTCCTGGCTTTGGAAAATGGGCAATCCTTTATTCGATGCACCATGCATGTGTATGTACATATGTGCAATCCCTTGCTCCAAAAAACTCCTGACACCAGGTTGCAAGTACACTTTCCTCATTGTGTGCTTCACACAAGCCATGAAAAGCCCAAATTTCATAGAGAAAATCAAAAGGAGACAATTGAGCAATATGAGGGGAAAAGTGCAAAAGGTGGTTATGAGAGGGGAGGACCAAGGTCTCATCAACAATGGCTTCTACATAAAAGAGATGTTATATATGCGCGTAGACCATCATCATTATAAACTGTGGGATATTGGATATTCAAAAGGTGACGATTGCATTTATTAGTCTCATTGATTATGGGAGATGATTTGCCTTGGGAACTAAGTGTGCACCACCCTCATGAAAGATACATAGCATCATCGTGCACGTTAAGTTGGTTGGGCGTGCTTGGCAATGCTATTCTCAATAAGTATGCCAATTGTGGTGCCCTTATAAAATCATAAAAAATTCTTGATGAGATTGCTTTCCAAAATGTTATCTCTTGGAACCCGTTTGTCATAAGATATGCCCAACATGGCTGTGGCGACCTTTATCCTATTTTCATTGCATGTGAAGGGAAGGCCTCTTTCTAGATGAAATCATTTATGCATGCACCTTGAGGGCCCGCGGCCTTATGCCAGATGCTGACATGGGTGAGATAATCCACGATGAGATTCTAGTCATGGACTATTGGAGATGTCCAATGCTTTGGTTGATATGTCCTTTATCCAAATGCAAGCACCTATGCTTGCACCTTGAAAGCATGTGACCTTATGCACAACACCTTCAAAGGCTAAGATAATTCACGTTGAGGTTGCTAATTAAGGGATGTTGGAGAAATATTGTGTGCTTCTCAATGCTTTGGTCAATATTTGTGCCAAATATGGTGCCAATACAAAAGTACAAAAAGTTAATCATGAACTTTCTATGAAAAATGCCTTCACTTGGAGAACATTGATTGCAATATGTGGTAAGAAAGCTTTGGGTTGTTCTAATTAGATATGAAGTGACGGGTTTTAATTTCCATAAGAAGTCTCTTGGAATATTCTTAAAATAAGATATAGTTCATATGCCATCAAAATAGTTCTTGATGATGCTCAAAGATCCAATATAAGTGAATCCATAGAGCCGCCAATGGTTTACGCTTGAAACATTGTGTACAAAGAGGTTTTACCTTCAAGACAAAAAAGAAATCATGTAATTTTCTCCTATTGTTTCAATTCAAACCCAATATACATGATTGTCTATGGTTTTTCTCAATAGAGGCTATCAACAAAATGAGAAATCCATCTATAGTTCAATATCTATAGCTGGGATGAGCACCACACTTTGTTACAGGTAATGCTTCATAGTTGATAATAATAAGATGATGCTAATGATAGAACGATGATGAATCCTAATTTCATTACTAGATCAACCATTGTGGAGAGGACCTGTAACGTTATTTGTTCTTGTGCCAAAGAATTCTTTGCCATAAAGCATGTCCATGGTATGAACAAAGATAGATCACCCAAAAGGTGGTTTGATAAAGAATGTCTAGTTGCTCAAAAGTCCTTGATAAATCTAGATGCAACTATAGACAAAGACAACGAAGAGAAGAACATGGGAAGTCAAGCATCGATTTTTTCAAGTCCAAGAAAAGGCACACGCATGTGGAAGATTTTGGAGAAACTTGAGGCCTCGGCAGGTTGAGAGTTTTGGTAAATTGATTTTTGTGGATATGTACATACATTGTAGGCAACTATATGAGCAACCAAATGCTAGAAAGATGCCATTTTATGGTTCACTCCCATGTATGACGTCTTTTTTTTACTATTGAGGATGTCTGCGACGGGCTTGAAATGTTGGCCACTTGCATTGAAGTGGGAGATCTTCAAGGTATCAAACCAAAAATGATTAAATGGACGGGAGATTTTATACATGAGTGGATGTGGGATATGTTCAACCTTGCACTTCAACATGGTATGCCTTGTGATTGGAGCGCTAATTGGGTCAATCCTTTGCACAAAGGAGGGGATGTATAGAATGTAAATAACTACCGGACTATAATGATTGGGTCTCTTATGGAAACGTAGTTTGGGTACATATGGAGATAAAATTGAGTTATTAAGTTGAATAGAATGGAAATCATTAATAACTCTCACTCCTTCCACCACATCCCTAGGTACCACCACGTCTACAAGGCCTTGATAAGCTTCGACACGAAGTTCCTTTTGATGTCGACTTTTATTTTCCCAATTTTATACTTTTATTTCTTCTTCTTTTTTCATAGCAATGACTTTTTATTTTCCGGTTTTTTTCCCTCACTTTTGATAGGAAGGTTGTCATGAGGTCGGGAGAGAAGAAGAAGAAAAAGAAGAAGAAGGGACGAGGACAAGAAGGCGGCATATGAATCAAGAAGGAGAGACAACGAGCAAGTTAAACAAATTGCAATGTGAGAGCAAGAGCAAGAGAGCTTACCCAGAAGAAGGTTGAGTTGAGAGGGGAAACATAACCTGCAAAAAAAAAGCTACTCTTCTTGCCGACAATACTGGTAAAACATACTTGCATTAACGCAAATGCATAAAATTGTTATTAACGGGTAAAACCTACGTGCAAATTCATAAAATTGTTATTAACTCTCACTCTCTCTCTCTCTCTCTCTCTCTCTCTCTCTCTCTCTCTCTTTCCCCTTCCTTCTCTACTCCCACCCGGGTTAGTGTTTGGGAAAAATGTGTCTTAGCTTAATATCATGTTGTTTCTTATTTCAAAAATGCCGATTGAGGGAAAGCAATAAAGGAGTAATTCCACCCCAAAATAGAGAGAAATAATGTTAAAAAAAGAAAAACCTATTTTTTAAATATTTCCTTTTTGCAAATTCAAGAAAAGAATTTTTTTGTGTGTGGGAAAATGGTTTCTCCCGAACACTCCCCAAACCAAAATGAAAGCTCTCTTTTTCTCTATCTAGTAGCGTTGCAGAACTCTCTCTCATGAAAGCTATCTTTTTCTCTCTCTCTAGTAGCGTTGCTCTCTTTTTCTCTCTCATGAAAATAAAGAGACCTTGGCGTTAATAATAAAACCTAGCGTTATTAATATCTTTCTAGCTTGATTGACGCAACCCCGCCAGACGCAGCCCTGGCTTGATTGACATAGCCCAAACCTAGTTTTAATAATACCTTTCTGGTTTGATTGACGCAACCCCGCCAGCCGTAGCCTTGGCGATTTGGGGTTGTGGTCATGGGCGCTAGCTTTGATGCTCGGGGGGGAGGTGTACTTGATAGTCATGTGAATATCACGTGAGTGCAATAATAGGGATTATTAAATTTCATTTTTTCTCACATTTTCACGTACAGAAGGTTACCATAGCATTTATGGCCCCCACAATATAGTAGAGAATAACCTAAAACATAGTGCAACATCTACATCCCATAAACTTAACACAGTTTTAGCTCGTTACCAGCAAGCATTAAAGAACACTGACTCGCTTTTACTGGCATCCAGAACATTACTGACATAAGTATCATTAAAAAGAGCATCCAAACCCACCCATAGCTAGTAGTCCAAAGAAATAAAGAAACATGTACACCTTTTGTAGTACCCATGATGATTTAGCATCTTCACCCCCTCTAACTTCAACTTCATATCCGTCACAAGTCTCTAAACAATATGTACCTGTACTATTGGAGAAATTTATACTTGGGATTCCAACTTGATCATAGAAAACAACTTTAGCCTGTAAATCCTCATCCATATCACTACTTTAGAAGCTCTCATGCTCACTTTTTCCATCATACAATTTGAAACTAGCATAGCTACTTTCAACTATGCCCATGTCTTCAATATCCGATAATTTGTTGTCCCTCAAATCACTCAAATTTAGAATTCTAGCTGGGTCCATAACGCTATAGAAGCACTCGGTTTTTCCCTTGAATCATCTTCACATTGTCTTTTTTGTTGGATGTAAGTTGTTCGATCTCAAGATCTAGTACCGCAAAGCATGCATGGATCAAATCGTTTGCAAATTCACTCCACTGCTGGAAAGAACACTCTGTTATCTCTTGATACACTTCTTTGAAATTTGAACCCACAAGTTGTCTAAAAGCAAAAATCATTTGGTCATCGGGTACACCTCGGCTTGTCATCTCTGCTTTGTAGCATGAAATGTGACCTTCTGGATCATACCCGTAAAAAGCATTCGGTTCTTCATACACAACATCTAGTTCTATGTCAACAGCTTCCTCTATGCTCTTTTAGTGTGCTTTCTTAGTTTCCACATCCTGTCGATACCCTTGTACCAACTCTAGCATCTTTTCATAGTATGGAGTCACAATCATCCCATATTGTTGAGTTTACATCTTGATTGTTGTCACCTAGTTTCAGTTCTTCTCATCTCTCAATCTCACCCCGGCTCGTTTCACGCTAAGATCACCAAGGATGTCGGGAGATGGGTTCGAAAGGTGAGTTGGTAAGGCATGGGGCCTCGAGATATAATAGGTGTGTGTGAGAGAGAACAACATACAAAATTGACAACCACTTTCTTAATGTAGATGAAGCTTAAAAACTTGAACCGGGTAGTATAAACCCGTTTGCCAAGGCGGTGCCGTTGATGGCACCATTACTAGAATCAAGTGAAAATTAGGGAGTTTAACCTCCTTACAACGAGTTAACCCGCGTTAACACAGCTGTGAAAAGAGAAAAAGCTTCATGAATCCACGAAGAAGAAGGTAAGAAGCGTTTGATGGTGTGGAGACCTTGATTGAAGCCTCCATTCTTCAGTAAAACGCCCCTTCCTCTCTTTCAGAGTCATAGTCTTCTGCAAAAAGAATCTTCTATGTCCCTCTTCGCTACCTTAATTGTCAAGAGCTCTCTCTTCCTCCCTCTTGCTCAAGGAAAAAAAACACTATGATCTGTGCCAAAATTTGTGCCCTTAAGGGCATGTGTAGCTACCGCTTTTTTCGGTCCAGCCTTCTATTTTTAACTTGAGTTTGCATCTGTCTAGTAGCTTGCCACTATTCTTGGCTTAAGTTTCACTTCAAGGCTTGAAAGAGCTCCCCCCCCCCCCCCCCCCCCCCCCCCAACTATCACGGCGTCGTGACAAGGGTGAAACACCCCCTCTCCTCAATAAAAAGAGTGCACCCTTGTTGGGCCACGAGAACAACCACCATGTCAGCACCTTGTAAAGCTGTTGTTTGACAAGATCGATAGCTTCTCGTAGCCTACAACGACATTAGAGCCTCCAAGTAGACCATCGACCACCTTGCGCGCAACCACACGCATGGCCCGCCACCAAACGCCATGGCCAAGAGCGGCCAAGATCTCCTCATGTCCCACTTGATGCTTTTGAATGGGTTTTGCTCAATATATCTATTGTGATGCCATGAACACGCATTCCCCATGTGGGTTATTCTGATGCCACATGGCACCCAATGGCTCATGCCCCCCCCCCCCCCCCCCCCCCCAAAACCTCACAAATTACCCCAAGAAACTCAAATAAGAAAATTATTTTCTTACACGCCTTTAACCTCCTACAGTTTAATGCCCATGCACCTGATGACTGAGCCGTCAAGACGTGATGATAATTAATCTTCTCGACTTTAAGCTGCCTAGCCTTTGTCTCTTTTTGACCTTACAAGACCCTCCAACCAAAGTAGCAAAAATCAACAAAATCCACGTGGCATCATCCAATGAGTAACCGCCACCGACTTTCATCTTCAATATATTGCTGACACGGACTCCCATTGACGAGCTGCAAAAATTCCTATGGCCTCCACACGTTGTATTGTTTCCATGCAAACCTTGGTGAGGCTGCAAAAACCTCAGATGGCCCCTGGTGAAACTTCAACTAGCAATATCTTGGTAGCCAGAACTTTGATTGCCGATCTAAAAAGACTGAGGCTCTCCACAAGATGAACACTTTAGGCCCATGCATTTGCTTCATCTTTGATCCTTCATCTGCAATTGTTCAACTCGTTATAGATCTGCAACCATTCAAACTTCAATATGTCATAACTTCCTCACCATAGGTCCAGCTGACGAGCTGTAAAGGCAGACCTACGGAGCTCTTTGATAACTGTAGTTCTAGTCCATAAACTCCCATTTGCACTCACTTCAAACATAGCCACTTTTAGCTTTATGAGACCATAATCACGTGCACATTGCAAACCTGAAAGATATAACTGGAAATTGGGTGCCCATATCCTCTCCCAATGCGTCTTTGCCTCTCTATGTCTTTAGATATGCTCTGCAAACTTTGCCTACATAGATGCCACCTTTATGTTTCAAGAGATCCAGAGACTTTTGTTAAGAAAGAGAAGAAATCCTTCAGTTGCTATGGGGAGTGGAGTGGAGCAAATTGCGCGATGCTGGAGATGCAGATGGATTCAGAGATTTAGAGACTTTTGGTAAGAAAGAGAAGAAAGCCTTCACCTTCTATGAGGAGTGGAGTGGAGCAGACTGCACGATGCTGGAGATGAGGATGGATTCAGCGACGCACAATCAAAAAATAGAGAGCTATATAAAGCCGATGCATGCACGCAGTCCGTAAGGGATGGGCTCAAGGCACCGGCCATGCTGAGATGCCACACTTTTATTTGATGGTGCAAAAGGGAAAGTTGGGCTTGAGGCTATGTCAAAGGGACGACCTCACCAGCCCCCGACCAACATTGCACTACCATGGCCAACTGCAAAAAGCTTGCGGGTGACATAATGTGGTAGGCGTTGAATTTTGGCATACAACAACATTTTGGTAGCGGCTCAGCAAATCAATAAAATCCTAGTGTGACACCAGAACATGTCTGATTGTTACATGGGCCTCATCTCTGAGTGTGTCTCTTTCAAAGTTCACACCACACTCACCTCAAGACTAAGTAACACCCATATTTAAGGGGGGGGGGGGGGGGGGGGGGGGGGGGGGGGGGGGGGGGGGGGGGGGCAATGGGATCAAAGGCGGAGAAGCTCACGCGCGAAAGCAAAGGAGACCGCAGCCGCAACAGTCAATTCAAAAACTAAACCTAGACGAGCACTAAACCTGGACAACCTGGAAAATGCGTGTTAACTTATAATATAATGTTGTAAAAACGGTTGTGGGTACAAAATGTATGCGCGGATGAGGTGGTTAGCCTATGTGTCCCTAAACTCGGACGGCCAGGTCTCGGGTTCAAATCGTCCTGCCGTGCCTCGTTTTTCCCGTTGGCCATGTTTACTATGCCTCGCCTTTTTGACGGCGCGCCTCGAGATCCACCCTACAACCCCGATCGTTGATCCCATTACTCCACCCCTCATTTAATATGGGTGTCACTTACTCACTCATGCAGTGCTTCTGTTCTAAACTAAAACTAGGCTGCGACTCCTGCCATCTCCTGCATAACCATAAATTGTCGCGCTTGAGGTTGATGAATGACAGCGAAGGCAAGGAAGAGCGTCCTCGTAGCCTCACAAGTCTGGTCGGGCTTGGCACGAACTTTGGACCATCCACTGCTTGGTATGATTCAAAGCAATAAATCATCCCAATCGAGAAAGTCAACTGTCTCGTAAGAAAATGCAACTATCTAACCGCCATACTAGAAACAATTGAAGCAACCTTTGCTTGTCAAATTGGCATATTGTAATTTTTTGCATGATCAATTTAAAGCTCTAAACCTTAAGTGCATAAACATTTTTCCCACGAGCCACGCCCTAGCAAAAAAATTCAAGCTGCAAACTCTCATATGGAGAATAATTGATGCGTGTCAGTTGCTTGAAGTGAAAAGAGCCGTCCATGACAAACATATTTGGACCCTTCAAAAAATTCAACAACGGGCCTTGCCACACTAATAGTTGCCATGTATCCGTGGCCCCCTGGATCAAGGGCTATCTCCTTGAGATATTGAAGCATTGCCGAGTGGCTTTGCTTTTGCATCAGAAGTTAATCGCTTGGAAAATCCTATGCATTATGAAATCATTCATAAAGCTAAAAAAAATTGTATGATGAAAATAGGAAATCTTAAACCTGACCATCGTACTCAGTCTAGGTTCTTTGGCCGATATGTTGCATGAGGAGAAGCCGTGCTTCTTTCGACTTTGACTGTGGTCTACAAACCTATCTTTTTTCTTTGCTAACAATGTACTTCGCAAAATTATAGTCCGTAGGCGTCACGATTTTCGAAAAAGAAAAGAAGAGGAGAATCAAGGCAGATTCTCCTCATGCAATCGTGTGGAGAGAGAGAGAGAGAGAGAGAGAGAGACACAGAGAGGAGGCCAATCGCGTGGAGAGAGAGCACAGAAAGTGCTTGAACAACTTTCTGTCGAGGGCGAAGTGGAAAGGTGGGTAATCGTTTCTTTGCTGCTGAAGCGGTTGAGGGCCGCTGCACGAGTGGTTAGGTGGTAGGGCTTTATGTCCATGATTACCCTCACGCGCAGGGTCGAGTGCTCGCTCTTCTGCGTTTTTATAAGGTAAAGGTAATATGGTGACCTTTCAGATGGAAGGGAGGATGGAAATCATAAAGAATCTACGAAATAACGAATAAAATAAAGGAAAGAGCGAGTAGGGAAGTTTGGCAAATATGTAACTATGGTAGTTGTCACTAGCAGCGCTTTTGTTGTGAATGCTTAAATTACACAATTATGGAAAATTTCCATGGTAGCACACATGTTCATTGCTTGCGAGAGCTATTGAGCACATTCACAACAAAACTAAAACTCAGTGCATACCTCGTGAGTATTGTTGACGTGCCTTGCCGTTGTAAATAACCAAACAGTTTTGTTGCTTGCATGCAGATTTATATAGCCTTGCCTGAACCCGTTTGCCATGCACCTGTCTTTGTGAGTTGACTTGTCTAACCGAACTGCAAAATTTGAGGAGATTTACCATCTTCGTGCTTTACCTTGTGCTTGTGACTTATGTGCATAAAATCAATTGCATGCCTTTTCTTGCTACCAGTGGGCTAGATACCTATTTGTGTGTCCATCCAATTTCTTTGATGGCAATTCCGGTGTCCCAACTTGTGTTGCAAGTGTGATGCTATTTCCAATACCAAGGGATTATTTTTGAAAGCTGCAATGCAAAATATTTATTGCCTTACCTCCTTGGCCGCGATCACAATTAGGAAGATTTGTGATAATAACGTATGGGGGGTGCACGGGATGTGCATGTACTGCTACAAAACTTTAGGTTTGGGTCTTTATGACCTTGACAAGCTGGATGCCCGTTGTATTAAGCCAAGGTTTCTCCAATGGCATCGGGCAACAACGTCGCACACACACACACACATACACACATACACACACTGTTGTGGCGCTCTATTCATGACCCCGAAGAAGTGAAAGTTTATCCCCACTGTCGTGCACACTTGTTGAGAGTAACCTCTCTTTATTCGGCGCAGGTAATCACCGGCCTTGTTCTTGCTAAGGGTACCCGCACGTGCGGCTCCTAACTCTCCTCCTCGACTTGTGTGTATCCAAAGAGACATGCGCACGTACCAAGCCCGTAGAGAGAGAGAGAGAGAGAGAGAGAGAGAGAGAGAGAGAGAGAGAGAGAGTACATGCATGCCTCCATAACTCCTCCCTCTGCTAAGATCTGATACTAGTGTAAAAATTGGGCACTACAGCATGAAACTATCCACTTGACCATGCTCCATATAGGCCCTCGGGGTGGGGGGGTGGTGGTGGTGGGGGGGGGGGGGGGGGGTCACTATGCGTAGATTGTGTATATCGCGTGCGTTCAAGGAATATTTTTAAAACTTCTTATCTATGATTTTCAACAAATAAAATACACCCTTTCCCTATTCAATTTGTAGTTTTTTTTCCCAATTTCATTTTAAGTTACCTTTATGTATGTGAAAATGTGAGAAAAATTAAAAATAAATAACCCCTTTTGTTGCACTCACGTGATAGTCACATAATTATTAAGTGACTACCTTGAGTATAGGCCTTGCCTTGCTAATAATAGGGCCCCTTGACTACACATCCCTCCTTGCCCTTGACCTGCCCGATCTTACCCTAGGCGTGGCAAAGAGGTGACATTCCAGATAGGAAGCTCCTCAAGCACTTTTTGTACTTTCTCAAATGCACCACATTTGGCATACATATCGACCAAGACATGATTTCTTTTTCAACAGCCTCTAACTAAAAATATAATCGTGAATTTTTGTACCCATATGAACAGCTTGCGTAGAGCCACATGCCTTCAAGATGCATGCATAGGTGATTGCATCTGGAGGGAGGCCCTCACTTTGCATCTGATGAAAACAACCTAGAGCTTTCTCTTGTTGTGCAAAGCCTGTTATAAGTGCATTCCAAGAGTCCACACTCCGTACAAACAGCTCCTCAGCACTTGTGTAGAGCCACATGCCTTCAAGATGTAAGCATTGTCTTTAGGACAAAAGGATGGGTGACTGAATTTGGAGATATACACTTGCTTTGCATCCACTTGTTGTGCAAGCAAAGGTAACAGAATCTGGGGAGGGCCCTTCTCTAACATTTTCTCAAAACAAGTTAGTGCTTCTTCCCCATGGCCATGTTCACAATAAACTACAAGGAGGGTAGTCGAGGAGAGACTGTATCTTGTACTAAGAGTTTGTCAAATACTTCCTGTGCTTTTATAAGAGCACTAGATTTGGCATACATGTCCAGAAATCCATTTCCAAGCTCATTGACCTTACCCTGCAACCCGTATCTAGTAATTTCAGCATGAATTTTGGCCCCTTCTATTGTTCCCATACTACCGTGCATACATTTAGAAGGGAAGAAAAAATCATTATGTTTGGAGAAAGAAGGTTTCATTCTTGAAGGCCACAAACGCTTCCTCATATCTTCGTACATGACACCCATTTGCCCTTCTATACCTGCAACTACACCATGATGCCCACGGAGGCTCTCTAGAACGTCTAGAGCACGCGGAAGGAACATTATGGCTTGCTCACTTTCGCTCATGCTCTCAAAGACATAGGAAATATTTGTCAAACCAGTTGCAAGATCCACTTTTGGGTGCCCATATCCGTACTACGTTCTCCCAATGCGTCTTTGCCTCTCTATGTCTTTAGATATTGCTCTGCAAACTTTATGTACACAGATGCCCCCTTGATGTTTCAAGTGATTGAGAGACTTTTGGTAAGAAAGAGAAGAAAGACTTCAATTGCTATGAGGAGTGGAGTACAACAGACTGCACGATGTTGGAGATGATGATGGATTTCGTAGCACGCAGTTGTAAAATAGAGAGCTATATAAAGCTAATGCGTGCATGCAGTCCATAAGGGATGGACTCAAGGCACCAGCCATGCTGAGATGCCACAATTTATTTGATGGCGCAAAAGGGAAAGTTGGGCTCGAGGCTATGTCAGAAGGTTGAAAGTTCAGCTATTACTTTAATTTCAAAGGGAATTCTTTATGGAATGTGGTGTAGTGCTGATGAATGTGCATAACCTGTTGCAGACTATTGAATGACTCAGTGACTTTTGGTTCTTGATATCTGGCCTAAAATTTGGTCGAGTAATAATCTTGGTTGATTCGGGCTTTGAAGGGCTTGACCCCAGAGCATATTTTAAGATGAAGTTACAAAACTTAGCATTGCATGCAAGTTTTTTCCATAATTTTTAAAGCTAAAGAAGTACACAAAATGATATGGATTAGTCGACATTTTCTACAGTAAATGGTTAGTATAAAAAAGAAGTTAAAACATATGAAATGACTCTCGCAGGAATATGATGTTAAAAATCCTTGAGATTTTAATATATAGGACAATAGCTAATCTAATAGTTTTTAAGTTTGACATGGATAACAATTGATGGTTTCCTTGAAGCCTGCCATACGTAGCCAAGTCTAACATATCTGTTGTCTTGACTATATGGATGCAAGTGAGAATTCTATCTTGGCTTAAAAAGGTTTAGCATGTTGCAGTCTGACCTTCATAACACTTGGGGACTCAACTAAGATAGTTATGATACCTTTGTATAAGCTCATTTGGAATGATACCTCATTCTTATTATGTTGTACAGTTATGAATCTAAGACTGAGTTGTTTATGTACAAATCTTTGCCTATACATCTTTAGCGAGTTGTCTTTTGAACATCTTGTTCCTTGGTGTGTGTTTATTAAATTTAAAACAGCTACACACACCCCTAAACACCAGGTCCTCCCAGGCAACAGGGTGGATTGAGACACTGGCTTTGAATACTTCTTGTCTATAGGCTTTGATTGATCCACTGTCTATAATTCCATGATAGGTTGACAGGTGTTAGGTGGTCTCTCCTGGACTATAGATTGGATTCCTACTCACGACTATTGTAGTCTTTTGGCTCAATCGGTTTTAAGTAGCAGGTTAATCCAATTCTACTCACCCATGTTTTAATAAACTTTATTTTGATGATTACAGGAACATGCTACCTACTACACATATGAGGACATGGTATATATCATGTAAAGACTATCAATGACAACCATACTTTTTTCAAACTGGTTGACAAAGCATTGAAACTCCTAGAGGAGTAATGTCGTCTTTAAGGACGATATCAGACATTGTGCTACGCTATGTGGACAAAGAGGACTTCTTTATCTCTCCTCTCAAGCATGAGGATGTAATCCTAGGGGCACCATGGTTTGATCGCCTAGGACACTCTGACTTAGCATTTCTCTGCTAAAGACTTTTGTTTAACTCATCTTTTTGATGAGGCAGTAAGCCCATACACAATGGGCCTACTACCAAAACCCATTGTGTATGGCGCCTGGGATAGGGCGGGTACACACACACACACACATACACACACTTGGTCACAACATCTGACCATGATAGCTAGTTCTAGTTACACTAACTCAACCTTTTGGTAATTCTACCCAAACTATATATGTAGATGATACTTTACCCAACACACTTATGGCAGTTACCTAATCCTTTGACACTATTGCTGCATGATTACAAGTAGCCACCTTGAGTTTGAAATTAGTAAATCGAGATTTGAATTCCCGGTTGTTGGCTTACTATGTTGTCTTGGTTAGCATGGTTGAACCTCTAATTGCTCCTCCTAGTATAAATCGATGCGAGGTTTTCATTCAATGTATATTGCCACACTTGTAATTACCTCATAGGGTGATTCTAATTGGGTCCTTGATACCGATTATTACTTACACTTCTATCTTGGTTAGGATGGTTTAATGTGAAACAATTTCTTGAACATACGCTCAGTGGGAGCAATCCGTTAAAAATTTTACCCTTAAAAGAAGTTAAAGGCAAGGTTTCCTTCCCTTGTGGCATAAACCGATTACACTCTAGTTAATGAACTATGTCACGACGGGACTCTCCCTCTTTCACTCACGGTGCTTCACGATGAAACACATCGCGATCTGAGAACCGAGCTTGATGGCGGATGGCTTGGCAGAGACTTTGGGCCATCCAGTGCTTGGTATGATTCTAAGCAATAAATCATCCTACCCTCCTATAGAGAAGGTCATGTGCTAGGAACTTGCATGGTGTGGCCTTACCTGGCATACTCTTTTGGCTGCGACTCCTAACATCTTCATATTCTGAGTGCTTGAGGTTGATGAATGACAGGGTTCAATATGTCTGTTGAATATGACAGGGTCTCTAGTCTTGATCGTGGGTCTTGCGCGATGGTACTGCACAGTTCAGTTTTGGGGGTGAAGAAAGGCAAGGAAGAGCGTCCTCGTAGCCTCACAAGCGCCCAGAGAGTGAGAGAGAGAGAGAGAGTAGAGATTCAGAAAATACTGTCCACCTTTTCTGGCCTCGAGCGTGACAGGATGGTGCACGCACTCATGCGACGTCTTCGCTTGACATGCAGGTCTGCCCAATGATGACTAATAATATAAATGGATGGGGCACCAGATCGAATCAGATGGTGTTGCAGGGTCACGCCAGTTATATAATTTAACACGTACGATAACTACTCTGACACATCCGGCCCTGTAGCCGAATACAACAAACCATCTCTTACTTGCAACAGTTCCGGGTTCAACTCCCGGCAGGGCCCTTTTCATACCTTTTTGGCCAACTCCCAATTATAGCGGGCCAGACTTCCTTCCACGTCACGCAGTCTGTTGAAGTTTTACTACTTGATGATTAAATAGAATCCACGTGGAGGCTCCCTTTCTCACTAGAATAAAATCTCTTCTTTGCACAAGCGATGCTTTTCAGAGCAAAAGAAAAAACATCAGATATTCAAAGCCTACACAACCCTATACGCAAGAGCACCGTGGAGCAGTGAATCGATTGCACCTTGGTCACAAGATAAGAGCACGAGGAGGACGTTGGCACAAGAGGCAAAAAATTGTAGCTCTCTCCCTCGCTCTCGATTGCAACATTAGACCAAACTACGTAGTAGCCATTTTTTTGCAAAGTGTGTTGCAATTCTAGAGTAACATGGGACGAATTGACAGTCTGAGATAGTCTCTCAACATGGGCAATAGGGAAAAGAAGCTCTAGCTTGTTTTTTGTGTGTTTCTCTCTCCACTTCACATGTGCTTGCATCTTGAAAGCATTGGTGTTATGAAAGATGTTGATACACAAAAACAGATTTATGATGAGAGTGTTAGTCAGGAGCTGTTGAACAAAAAATGCAGCTGTTCGCAATAATTCGGTCCACATGTACATATTAGTTTTTGTGTATTTCTAAAAACAAAACTAAGTTTCTTGTACATGATGGGTTCCCTTGGAATGCATTTATTTGCAAGACATGTTGCAAAGATCAAGGCAAAGATGCTCTAGCCTGCATTAACTAGATGCAAAGAGAAGGTCTTGTCCAAATGCATTCACCTATGCTTGCACCTTCACATGGGTGAGAAGAGTCACTTGAGATTGCTAATCATGGGTTGTTGGAGAAAGATGCGATGCTTTGAACGATATGTATGCCCAATATGGTGCCCTCATAAAAAGATAGAAAACCAAATCAAGTCATACTAGGCCAAGCCGTATGTGAAATCGACATCCTTGAACATTGGAAGAAATTTACACCTGGGCTAGGTTTGTCATCAATTGTCCATTCTTAGAATACTCTAAGAGCCATTGTCCATGGAGGGGATTCAAGATGTGTCTGGTGGTGTTGCGCACATACATTACAAGACATGAACTCAAATTTAAGCCTCTTAGTTTTTTGAAAAACGAGCATTATTTGCTCCTCACGCCCCTTGCTACGATGGTTGACCTCTACATAGATGGATTCAAGATGACTCTGGTGGTGGTGCGCACAAACATTACAAGACATGAACTTAAATTGAAGCCTCTTAGTTTTGGAAAAAACGAGCATTGTTTGCTCCTCACGCCCCCTGCTACGACGGTTGACCTCCACAACAGCATGATAGATATGCCAGAAATGACATAGCACCACCTCAAGTAGTAGTATATTCTTGGGCTTATTAGCCTTGTTTGAATTCTTAGCCTCTCAAGCATCCACGTGGGGCTCTCTTTATCACTAAAATAAAATCTCTTCTTTGCACAAGCGATGCTTTTCAGAGCAAAAGAAAAAACATCAGATACTCAAAGCCTACACAACCCTATACGCAAGAGCACCGTGGAGTAGTGAATCGATTGCACCTTGGTCACAAGATAAGAGCACGAGGAGGACGTTGGCACAAGAGGCAAAAAAGTGTAGCTCTCTCCCTCGCTCTCAGTTGCAACATTAGACCAAACTACGTAGTAGCCATTTGTTTGCAAAGTGTGGTGCAATTCTAAAGTAACATGGGACGAATTGACAGTCTGAGATAGTCTCTCAACATGGGCAATAGGGAAAAGAAGCTCTAACTTGTTTTTTGTGTGTTTCTCTCTCCACTTCACATTAACTTGCATCTTGAAGGCATTGGTGTTATGAAAGATGTTGATACATGAAAACAAATTTATGATGAGAATGTTAGTCAGGAGCGGTTGAACAAAAAATGCGGCTGTTCGCAATAATTCGGTCCACATGTATATATTAATTTTTGTGTATTTCTAAAAACACAACTAAGCTTCTTGTACACGATGGGTTCCCTTGGAATGCATTTATTTGCAAGACATGTTGCAAAGAGCAAGGCAAACATGCTCTAGCCTGCATTAACTAGATGCAAAGAGAAGGTCTTGTCCAAATGCATTCACCTATGCTTGCACCTTCACATGGGTGAGAAGAGTCACTTGAGATTGCTAATCATGGGTTGTTGGAAAAAGATGCGACGCTTTGAAAGATATGTATGCCTAATATGGTGCCCTCATAAAAAGATAGAAAACCAAATTAAGTCATACTAGGCCAAGCAATATGTGAAATCGCCATCCTTGAACATTGGATGAAATTTACACCTGTGCTAGGTTTGTCATCAATTATCCATTCTTAGAATACTCTAAGAGCCATTGTCCATGGAGGGGATTCAAGATGCCTCTGGTGGTGCTGCGCACAAACATTACAAGACATGAACTGAGATTTAAGCCTCTTAGTTCTACGGAGAGAATGACATGCTAAAAAGGAGGAGAATGTAACTATAACAAGTGTTCATAATTTTGTGAATTTCTCTTATTATTTAGCATTTTCAAAAATACCTCCAAATATTTGCACAATTTATTGCAGAATGCCAAAATGTGTGAACACCCTAGGAACTTGGAAAACTTGCAATATGAGAGAGAATCAATGCTAACATATAGTCACATGCGCTAACACTAACCACACCTACATTGTGGACAGAGAAATAAAGAGTAGGACGACATAGCCCTCACAGATTGTGGCCAATGATGTAGTTAGGAGAGATTAATTAAATTGTGATTAGAGATCTAGAATGTAATCAACTTCACTTGTATAGAATCAATACAAAGTAAAACTATTAAGAAAAAAAGAGAGTTTTATTAATGAGAATCAAGAGTTATAGAGGCATTGAGAACCTAAGAATGTCATGGCAACCTATCTACACGGATCATTTTTCACCAAAAATGCTTTTCCCTTCGCTTAAGGCTTTTCTATAGGCATGGACTCCAAGCTACTATACACTACAATTGAATTAAGTCCCTAGCCTATGGTCTAATACAAATTGGAACTTCAAATGATCCCACGATCCTATACAACATACATTAGGAAAAGTTTGGACTCAAATTTGGTCTTGTTAGCTCTAGAGGGAGAATGTTGCATGACCAATGGCTGGTGGGCTACCATAACAATAGCATTCAAAAACTTTGATTTGCACAATGGTCGATGGCTTTCCACCTCCATTACCATTGTAAGCTAGGTTCTCTTAGACAAGGAAGAAAAAGCATAGGGGAAATGAGTTTGTGAAAAGTTACAAAGGTAGGGTAAATACTTTCCCTTATCACAAACGGGAAAAAGTCAAGGAGATGCTCATTGAACACACATATATGTACTCTGAGCTATGTCTACAAGCAACACCAATAGGACAAGAGTTTTTATGTTCACACTTGTATTGTGTCATTAATTTGACTATTGAAAATATCTATCCCTTGGACAATGACAACTGGTAGCCGGTAGAATGCATAATGGGCATCTTTGATGCATTCCATTCAGTGGTGGGTGGTCTTCTCTACAAAACTAGCACTAGAAAGGGTTGACTAAAAGAGGGACATTTTTCTACGACCACTTTTACAATGCTCCTCATTCTGCGATTGGCTTTGATGCATAATGGGCATCTTTGATGCATTCCATTCATTGGTGGGTGAGCTTCTCTACAGCACTAGCACTAGAAAGGCTTGATTGAAAGGGGGGTATTTTTCTACAACCAGTTTTACAATGCTCCTCATTCGGCAGTTGGTTTTGGCACACTTTGATGTCCCCCACTTCCTCCAACGGAAAGTCTTGAGCGACCAGTCCCTACCTCTTCAGACTAAAGCTCCATCAAGAAATGCACAAGTGAAGTTAAGACCAAACATTGCTAGTCGTGTGGTAGGTGTCTCCTTCCTCATACCCATGCACATGTTTATTGACTTCTTCCATGATGAGAAGATCAGGAAGACTGGTACAATGCTTATTTGAAAATAAGAAAAATGCCTTGATTTTTAAGATGATTCTTGGGATGTGCATGATTTTGATGGCAGCTTGTGCAAGGTGGAAAAGAAGTCTATTGTGTGTAAGTGCGTGATAGCCCTCTCAGAACATCATATCTTCCTTTCACTTTACATAAGTTATGATCAAGTGCATGGTCAATGGGTAGTTGTGAATTGGGATTTATCTGATGACATGAATAATGTGTTGAAGATGCTTGGTGTGGTGCAGACCTAACCTGGTAATACTTCTTAGCATTTGAGGTAATTTCACACTATGACAAGTGCACGAGGATCATTGGAGTTTACTTGGAGAATGAGGTTGACATCAACCTGCCTCTAAAATTTCTCAACATTCAAGGTAATGTCACACTATGATAAGTGCAAGAGGACCAGGAGAATGAGGTTGACCTCAACCTCCCTCTAAAATTTCTTTTCCAGTGCAATATGTGAAAGGTAGTATGTTTTGCAGGTACACATTTCTATTTCATCTATTCCTTCCCCATACGTCATTCCCACAATATTCTGGTCTAATCTATATGCTGGATTAACTTTGTTGTATATAGTCCTCAAAGAAAGGAGAAGAAGATATACGTGCTATCAAAATTGCAAAACTAAATAATGGATATTTACTTCCAAAAAATCCTGTAGATCTCGTGTACTGAACTTGCATGATAAGAAAGCTTGCGCTCAATGTCCAATCCAATAACTTTGGCTCCAATGAGAACTCTTTGCACCAAAGATTAAATTTGGTTGCTATTCATAGTAGACACAATATTTGCCAACAAATGACCAAAAAGAGAACATTTACTTTTCATTGTAAGCTAGAAGTAAAGCCGTGCCCGTGCCCATGTTGATGGAGTGAAACCAATCAATGATATCAATCAAGGAGGTAGACTCCTCGGTTAGAACCGTTGAGAGCTATTCATGTAGTATAGAAACCTTGAATTGATGATCCCATGAGAGGTTAGAGACCAGCATGCTACGAGTAGAGAAAAAATAATGAGGTGACTAAACGTGTTTGAATTAGAAAACACGCTTTGCAAACAAATTTCACATACCATAGATTGAAATTTATAATTTGTTTTATCAACTCCATGGCACCATCTTGCAGTATGGTAATCTCTTGAGGCCCAAAGGAAAAGTACAAAATGTGTCCCCATACAAAAAGGTAAACGTCAAAATGGAAGCCAAGGAAGAGTGTGCTTCCTTGTTGGCTTCATCAATAGCCAAAACCATCTCACCCTCATTCAGCTCAGTGTAGGGCTCTTCATCTTTTGGTTCTTGGACCCATTCCACATTCAATTCATGCCATAACATTAGGGCCAAAACCGACTCAAAAAGGGTTGTGTAAGGAATTGGTTACCTTACTAATTAGCAGAGCCGTTTACGCTCAAAATGGCTCTAAATTTGACCGTTTTGGCCATTTAAGGAATATCTATGCAATCTAAAGCGTATCTAGGTACATATCTCTAAATATTCAAAAAGATATCATTTTCTTCACATTCCTTTGTGGCTCACCTCGAAATTTGTTCTCATTTACTTCACTTGGCGACAAATAGTTGTTTCCACTTTTGAATCACTGAATCTCTCTTTTTTCTCTCTGCCCTTTCACGAGTTCTTTTTTGATGCACCTTGTTCTGCTACTACGTTATCTCCATTATACTTTCTGTGTGTTCATTAGTTACAATGAGTAATACATCTTCCATTAGTGATAACCACAAGTTTCACTTGAAAATTAAGCTAAGCCAAGAATATGCTACTACGCCGAGTGTCTATCAAAGGCCAGTTACAACTGCAAATGAAGCACCACAACTTCGCAACGAGGGAAAGAAACACATTGATCTATGGAAAGATGGGAGCTTGTATCCACCAGATCCTAGCACTAGAAGGTATCCATCTTTTCACACACCTCATGATTTGATGAGATTTGTTGGAGATGGGGTTGATGGGTTACTAGGATATAGTTCTAGGCTATCACATTTGCACATTGATCATACACATTACATTCAATATCTCAAAACTGCTTTGTTTTTTAATGCAACAAGAATTTTAGAACTTGAAAATCAAATAGCATCTCTAAAACAAAAAAATCATCAGCTTCAGACTTTAAAAGAAACTCCAATAGGATTAAGAGCACAAGTAAAACAAATGAGAGATGTAGTAAAATTAACAGAAGGTTCTGGACAAAAAAAAAAGGTTAAAAATTACTAGAGAACATATTTTTCAAAACAAGGACCCCTTGCAACATGGAATACTTAGGGGATGGAAAAATCTCAATATCAAGCACGGACTTCATTTGTCAGATGTACAAGAAAGGGAGGGGGACAAATAAGAAGCAATGCACTGAAGGAATTATGTAATTGCTTCTATAGGAGGCAATTACAATGGATGAGGTCAAGCAACCATGCTGCTCAATCACAAATGGAGATTAATGCTTCACTTTGAAAATTTGTACCGAGTCTTTCTAAAGAGATCCAAATTAAAAAAATATATTTTTATGCAAAATATTTTCAATTTTACATCAGTTTTGTATTTTTTTTGTATCACTAGGCATGTGACCCCTATATCTCAAAAAATTTCTTCTTTTATAACCCCCAAGAAGGTTAACATTTGTCTCCTCAGCTGCTGCTGCATAACTAGAGTAACAAATAAACTATCCTGCTCTTGAGGCATTCAATCTTGCAGCATACCCAAATATTTGAAGGGTTGCAACTCTCTCAAGTAGCATGATATTGTTTGCATTGATTTGAAGGGGAGTGTACCCCAAAACCCGTGACAATACCTTCAAGGAAAATACTCGCAACTTGGGATCTTCAAAATACTGCATGTGAAAAGCCTCAGCTGCAGCATCATTTTCCTCTTTCTCTAGAATTTCACTTTCTCAAGCTGCAAGACTATGGAAACATTTGTATTTGTTTCCTCTTTGTATGTATCTTTCACTTCATCACCTTTGCCTTGCATATCAACTTTAAGGAACAAAAAGAAAATAAAGTCAACTTCTTTTGGAACAAAGTTGCGAGGCTTTGAATATACATCACAAGAAATGGTCGGTGGACAAATAAATAAAGTCTTCTTAGAAAATATTCCTAATCTCCTTGTTACTTTGCCTTTCTCAATTGAGTTGGTTGTAAATTCAGCTAGAGGACAATAAGTCTTTCCATCCAACACCAAACACTTACCCTTAACTACCTCTTCAAACTCTTTGAATTCCTCTGACAGAAAGTCCTTCAATTTATCTATCATAACTGCAAGATCAAACAAAGGATTGAATATTTCATATGTGTTGATGTATACTTCCATGTCACCACCATCCATGATAGCAACCAAGAGCTTCTCACTTGGGCTCTCCTCTAAAATCTCTTCACGACCTTCACTCATGATTTGGTTGCAAAACGTTTAGGGCAAGGAAGCAAGAACCAAACGGAGCCATAGGGGCACGAGCAAGATCCTGCTAAACGCTCCTTTTGCGTCTCGTGCAAAGGGTTTAGGGCGTGTCAACAAAACCCGAATGGAGCGATAGAGGCACGAGGCAGACTCTGTTAGTTATGGCTATCGTGTCCTGAGGTGGTCAAGGGCATGGCAATAAAACCCGAACAGAGCGATAGTAGTATGATGCAAACTTTGCAAGCACCTAGTATCATGTCGTGCAGGACCAATGTGAATGGTCGATGGATAAGGAGGGAGGGCTGTGAAATCAAGTTGAAGTGAGATAGTTAGAGTGCTTTGAAAAGGTTAGAGAATGGTGTATAAAGGTAACATTAGGGCATGGATAAAGGAGAGTGATTTAAAGAGGTTAAGCTTAATGTTTTTCGCATCATGTGGCCCAAACAATTAATAAAGCAACAAAAAAGGCAAGGTCAAACTTATATAAGGGGTCCAAAAATGACCGTTATTGACACATGTTACTCATGCACACATGCCACGTGGCATAATATTAACGGATAATGTATAGGGATGGTGGGATGTATAAAAGGCCCATGTCACGTATTCATTTTTCACCTCTCCAAAATATTGAGTTCACTCGTTTTGTCCCTCCATCATCCTCCGCCATCGCTTCTTTCATCTTCCTCCTATTACATTTTTCTCATCTACCCGTACGTCGCAACATTGAAGAGTTAGAAGCTTTGAGAACACCCCATTTCGCGTTCTTTGCGTTATCTCATCTTATTTGCTCGAGGGACGGGATAGCGAGTAGTTTCAACCTTTGGAAATACCTACTATCACATTATGTGGGATCTTCTCTCTAATTGACTGCTTTATTCTTAGCTACCCGCACGACATGATGATGAGCAGTTCTAGACTTTAGGGGCACCTCTTATCGCGTCCTGTGGTATTTTTTTCACCTTCCCGCATGGCACAATAGCGAGTTGTTCCAGACTTTGGTAATACCTCCTATTGCATTGTTTGGATATTGTTGAAGCATGTGATCTTTTCATTACGAGGCGATAGCGTGTTTTTTGGAGAGTCCTTGTGCCTCCTATATCACTTTTTGACTATCAAACAACGAGGATAAAGAAAAGTATACCAAGCTCCAAAGGATTCAGAGAAAGATGATGATGACAACCAAGAAGAATTAGTCAATCCAGAGGTTAGAAAGAAAGAAGGGAAACCACCTACAAAAGCTCGCGAGAGACCTACTGCTAGGAAGAGAATGAATAATCAAGTCAAATCTCTAAGGGAGATAAGGAAAGAACAGAAGTCTACTTGTCTTCTTATTCCAAGGCTACCCTTCATGAGAGTTTTCAAAGAGATATCAGATAGAATTGTGAGCATGATGAAAATCAAAACTTTTGTTTTGATAAGGTGGAAATCTCAAGCCTTGATGTGCATTCAAGAGGCTACTGAGGATTTCCTAATAGACTTTATGAATGATAGCTACATTGCAGCTGCATTTGCTCACAGGGTGACACTGATGAGCAAAGATTTTGTACTTGTGTCAAGGCTTAGGTACAAGTTTGATAAAACTCTTGAGCCTATTCCTAGTGAGGATCTTAGGGACTTTGAAATTTTAAATAACCCCCCTTCCATGCAGCAGAAGGACTTAGGGGTTGTCATTGAAGATGTTACACATCAATACGAGACAAGAAAGGCCTAGGATATCTGGTGGCGGATACACCGCGAAGGACGTCAGAACAGCGAGAACTCACCTAAATAACAAGATTTTTCAGCTAAGGACGAAGCTCGACCCGCAGGCGCGTGGAAGCAAGCATAGGGTGTCAACCTACACTCGACCGACTATTGACTACTTCCTACAGAGGTCTCTACCCAATGTCTAAGTTACAGCCTTCAAGAGTACACAAGAAGAGATTTCCTACAACGCTTTCAAGAACCAAATACCCATCAAACGTTCTCGAAACGCTACAGAACTTGAGGGAAACCCCATTAACACCAATAGGTCGCTCTCCCTAAGATCGGTGACCCAAAACCCCAACCCTAAACACCCGGTGCAGAATCACGTAGGATGTCTGACAGGTTTTTGCAGGTCGTCATTTCTGAAAACTAAAGTGCCTAATGGGTAGCTCTACTCATTGCGAATGTGTGGATATGTTGAAATGCAAAAACGGACAACGTATGCTCACCGAATCACCAGATAGATAGCTCGTGGGTGGATCTCACAAAGCCGGGCCGTACACCTGCAATGTAGGTGTTGACGCGTCGCTCTCTCCGGGGCAACATGCTGCACTTCTCCGCACTTGATTCCGACCACCAGTGTGCACGTCGTGTCAAGATAAACTCTCACTCTCTCTCGTACACAGAGTATGCTCAACTCACACAGACAAAACTTATGAAAAATGACAAAAGGTATTTTGCATTAAGGTCAAAAGTGGTATAAATACCTTACAATCTCAAACCCTAATGTTCCAATTTATCCATTTACTAAGTCTGAATGTCAAAAATGGGATACAATTTGGAAGCTTCTGCAAGCCCCACTATTTACAAAGGTGAAATGACGGTTTCTTCTCAATTAAGGAATGATTACAAAGGAAATTAGTATCCCGTCAGGAAATCATCCTCCGTTGAGTGTGTCCAGCCGCTAACACTCCCCCCCTCCTAGATCATGTCGTCCCCGACATGACAGTAGAACTGCTTCTTCAGTGGAGGCTTTCGCGAATCTTTAGAATAGACTCATACTGTGCATGCTGGGCTAGTAACGTAGGGCCGAATATATCTGTATCGATGGTGAAGAAAACGGTGTAGAAGGCTTCTTCAAAGGCCTGGAGATGGTACGAGGAAAAACATTATTCGCTGGTAGAGGGCATGTATCACCTCATGGGAAGGTTGAGCAGACAGATCATATGCACATCTATATGTATCTTGGAAGAAGAATATGTTGTTTGTTTCCTGTCCAGGTTTAAAGATCTCAGAAACTGCCAGAAGGGTTTTACATATCTTTCTGAGCATAATGCAAGAGAGGTCAGGTGAGCCAGTGAACAATTTAATGGTGCTCGTTAGGGTTTTCACCATGTATTGATCACTCATTCTCTCACCCGCCTTCAAGCCTCGCAGCTTTGGGTAGTTGAGCCACGTGGGGTGGCTTTTCTTCAGAAGTTCTTGTTCTTTCCAGGTCCGCATCCTTGGTAGAGTGCAAAAGCTAAGGTTGTCTCTAATTATTTTAGGCGCCTCTACCAGATGTACTAAATACTGTGGGTATTTAGTTAGCCATGCCTTCCTCCATTTTGGCTGAGAGTCCACAATAAGCTTAACACCTTCTAGTTTGGTGATATCTTCTTCGTATAGTGGCACTATCGGCTCCTCTTTAATCCTCTTGTTTACTGTAGCAGCTTCATACTTGAGAAGAGGATATGGGAGAGAGGGTTGTAGCCATTCATGTCAAACGACATTTGCCTCTAATTTTTGAATGGTCATAGACTTCAATATCCTCTACTCCCACTACATTGCTTCTTTGGCGGTGTCTTTTACGGCCGCTTCTATTGCCTTTTGTAGATTGTCTTCTTCTTCTTGTGTCAGATCCCGGGGCTCTTGGGATGGTCCCACAAGGATGTCCTCTTGCATTGTTGTGTCCATTGGATCTGACACATTGTCTATATCAATTCCTTCCATAGCTACTAGCCATGTGCTCAATTGTGGCTCTTCAGTCTGCTGTTGGCCTTTTAGTTCATCAATCTGCTTTTGATATGCTTTCTTTTCTTGTTCCTATTGATCCCCCATGGTCACTAAAAGGTCGTTCAATTCAGCATTGGCTTTCTCAACTTCTTCTTGGTGTCTTCATTTTCAGTTGCATCTTCTTGAGATCCTCGTCCGTCTTCTTTTTCAAGGCTGCTAGCTCATCCTTCATGGCCTTGTTCTCATACTCCAAATGGATTTGCATCACTAGGGAGCCCTCGGCCAACATCAACCTTTGTCTCTTCTCTAGTTTCAACTCCTTTTGGAGTTCCTTCATCTGTTATTCATACATATCCTTCTCTAGAGCAGTGCTAGTTGAGGCCACGGTTGTGTTTCTGCCCGGAGATGCCCTTAGCCTCTGGATTGTCTGATCTTTCACTTTTATTTTATCTTTCAGCTCTATAACTTCGTCCTGGCTAGCCTCATGTTCTAGCTCAGATTTTTCCTTAGCATTCCTCAAATTCTCCACTTCTTTGGACTCATCGGCAAGCTGGAGTGTCAAGTTGTCCCTTTCTTTCTCCGCATCCATCAGTGATTTGCTGATTTTCTTATACTCCTCATCTGCTCTTTGAAGCTTTTGGTCTGCTGCCTGACTCTGACTTTCCAGCTCTTGGCATCTTTTTAGTGCCGCGTCTAGATCGGCTTGCATCTTGGCTTGCTTCTCTGTGTTCTCTTGGTCCTGCTTTTGCAACGAGTCCACCTCAGCTTTGATTTGAACTCCATTTGCTTTGAGATTATCACACTCAATCTCAATGGTCATAGACCTTGCTTTGAGCCCAGTGAGTCTTTGCATCACCTCATCTCAATCATTTGCTTGTGGCTGTAAATCCATTATATCTGTGGCCATTTCCTTCAACTCCACCAATCGATGGATCAACATATATTCTTTGGACCTAGTGCTAGACAACTGAAAAGTTGCATGATCTGCCTCTTCTTGAGAGTATTCAGCAGCTAGTAGATCAAGGAATATTCTATAGTTTTTTGCTTCTGGATCTGGCTTCTCATCTTTTGGTTCAATTTATGTCTTCTGCTCTTTCCCTTTTTCCTCCTCTTCCTTGGAGTCTTGTTGCCCATCAGATTTATTCAACTCCTCAATTTGTCGGGGTTGAGGAGGACTAGGAGGAGGTGGTGATGGTATAGGATTTGACTCTCGGCTTGATGGCGGGGTTGATGGTTTCTTTTTGAAATCCCGGTCAGCTGTTGTTTTGCTCTCTCTTTCTTCCCCTTCCTGCTCTTATAGAAGCTGCCGCCTCACATCATCAACTTCTTCTTCGGTAAAAATGTTTGGGATATTCTCAGTTGTAGCATCTAAGATCTCAAAATTCTTTATATAATCTTCAAAGAAATCCCTATTAATCCTTTGAGAAGATCCATGCATAGCCTCAAGTGAGGGCTTCCATAATTCTCTCAGATCCCCTTTTAGCATCCTCTCAGCTCTAAAACTCTCCATTAGTCTTTCCAGCCTTCCTGCTTTTTGTGACTTTGTTTCCTTTACTGGCACCTGTAGAGTTTCTTTCTCCCCTTCTTGGGCTATGGAGGCTCTTCTGGCACTGTCTCTAAATGGCACTTTAACCTTGTGGCTACCCTCAGAGCTGTATTTTGTTCCTCTTCCTTGTCCTCTGTCAGCTTTAACCAGTCATTCTGTGATGGAGGAAGAGGCCACTGGCCCCTTGCATGTAAAGCTTCATATATCACCTTTGTAAGCATCTCCCCTGGTGCAATGTATGTAGGATTCGGGGTTCTCATTCTCACAATGTTGTACTGTAGGTATGACGCATAATCTATCTCTTTTGGCCTGCTTGTCTTCATTGCCCATGTAAATGTCGTTCCAATTGCTGCTGCCGGTGTTGTAGTGTACTTTTGAGGTCTCTTTGTGCACATATGGAAATATTGGTTGTAAAGTTGGCACATGGTTGCCACCATTGGATCATCAACATCCTCGAAGGTGTAGTTCTTTTTAATTTCTTTGTATACCTTTACCTCTTCTCGCCTCTTGTTGACACTGTCACCTTTGTTAGAGAGGTTCAATGTACTTGCGACCACTTCTGGCGTGATTACAATTGCTCTGGTCTTTCCTTGCAGATCCGTCACTTTGGCTATGCCGTTTTCTTTGATTGTGGTGATGAATTCCCAGACTCTCTGGATGTCAATTCCTGCTGGCAATGCTTCAAAATAATTGTGTAAGTCCAGCTTTTCCAAGAGAGGCAGTATATCTGGCTTTCTCGTGAACTCATTGAGTTCCTGAGGTATCATTGGAAGCTCTATGCATTGCCTTCTGGGTCCTTGAACAGGCCTTGGCATATCTTGATGTCGTTTGCTTCCAGTAGGTTGTTGTAACCAAGTGGTAATGGGCTTTATGGTTCCTGCTGGTATTACAAATGGCTCCACTTCATCTAGGTAATCTTTGTTGGTCATTTTTTTCTTCTTTGCTGGTGACTTAGCAGCTGTCATGGATCCTGTTGCACTCAGTAGTCCAAAGTTAGCGTTCTTTATAGATTTGTTGGTAAACTAAGTTCTGACTACCCAATGACTTGAAAATTGAAATAAGAACTCAAAAGGGACTAGGGAAGCCATGCATGTGCCCACAGTAGGTTTTCGGCTGAAAAATAAGCATGTAGACATCCTACGCGTAGTATGCCTACTTCCTCTGATTATGATGAAACTTGACATGCTCAAGTGGCCCTTGACCTGTGCAACATGGCTATGTACTTGGAATTTGGTTTGGACATCAAAAAGTGCAATTTTGAGTAGATTTAGGCTTTTGGCTCGCAAAATGGGTAGGATGTCCTATATGGATGGGAAAATGATTTCCAATTGGATTGAAATTTGATATATAGGCTTCTTGTACCATGTAAAAGACTCCCATGATGTCAACCATTGCACAGAAGGTCAATATGACCCTGGAGACATCTTACACGTAGTATGTCTCTTATCTCAGATTGACTTGATTTTGGTTCTTTGGGTAGCCCTTACCATGTAGAACATGGCCATGTTCTTAGATATTGATTTGGATAAGCATTGGTGTTGTTAGGAGCATGTTTAGTGTTTTTAGGCTCAAAAAAGTGCATCTTTGAGGTTTTGGGGGCCAAATGTGATGGGTCTGGCTTGAAATTTGATATATGAGCTTGTAAAGATTTTATAAAGATATGTGGAACTCAAAAACACCAGCTGGAGGTCAAATAGGGTATTTAGACATCCTACGCATAGGATGTCTATTTCACTATTTTTCATATCTGACTCCACAGTTATCTTGACAATGCGATAATGAGTATATTGTGCAAGTTTCATGTGATTTGGACTAGTTTTGGTAGGTCTATGACCCTTTATTGCCTCTATGCTCTGACTTTACATTTTTTTTAATGCATATGAGGTCAACTCTTGTCCAATTGTTATGAAAGTTGATGGCTAGCATGCGTAAGCTATGTAGAAGCTGTGTATGAGGTGAAATATTGACTCTGGCTTGCAAAAGAGGCCTTGAGACATTCTACGTGTAGGATGTCTCCTGATGAATTCTTTTGGAAGAAGTGCTACCAGTATATGCCCTTAGCCCCCTTGAGTCCCCTTTAAGCCTTATTTCAATTAAAAAAGTCAAAAAGATAGATAGAAACTCCCTGTTTGGCTTTCAGAGCCTCTGAGTCATTTTCTGACTCTTGGAGTTCTTTTCGGCGATGAAATTTCTTGATGTTAGTCTCCATAGCTTCATGGTTTCTGGGGGAACCTTGCCATATAGTTTTTGTTGGCTTTGGCTTCACTAGAGCTCCGTTTGGCAATTTGTCACTCTGGAAGCGCCCGTGGTTGCGTTTGCATGCTGTCAATGACTTGTGGTGGTTACCACCATAGGAATTGGTTGTTGATGGTCTAGGCAAGCCGCTCGTGAAGTTTGGTGGCAAACGAACATCCGGTTTGGCCGTGAGAGCCAGTGACGCTTTGTGTGTCCGATGTCGTTTTTGAAGCTTAGTCCCGCTTCGAGTCACCTTATGGCCATGTGGGATATATAGCCTTGTAGAGCATGTCGAGATTCTCCTACCCATGAGTTTTGGTAGCATTTGGGCGACTTTCCACCGATTTACCACTTGGTGGCCTCTTGCAGGGCTTGTGGTGGCAAGGTTTTTCCCAATGGTTTTTTGCCGTCTTTGTGCATTCAAGAGTGGTCTTCTATGCTAGGGTAAACCCCCTATGAAGCCTTATTGCTATTGGGTTAGCCGTGAGGTGGCTACCTCTACATGTAAGTCTCTACTGCCCGTTCCCTGTGTGAACCCTACACTAGTTTTCGCGATAAAACATCAAACATACGCGAAAATCTCAAGGTACTGAATCTACCTCTCATATCTGGAACCTGTCGGGTGGTTGTGCGTGTCGTAGAAGCAGCTGGAAGTCCGGTTTGTTCTAGGTGGCTAGAGCTCTCTCTCAAGAAGGAAATAGTAGAAATGAGCTCTAAGTGAAGTAAAAAAATCTTATAATGGGGGTCCCTTGACCCTTTCCATGAAACTTGACGTGTGCTCCTAACTTCTTGCGAGATGTGGTTTAGGCTCGAAAAGTTCTTGATTTGGACTCCGTTTGCCTAGTTTCCGAGAAATTTGACGTTTCGGTCAAAATCTGGCCAGAACACGCCTCCCGCTACATTCACATAATTGCATCCCCATTGTACCATAGGTTGTACTATAGTCATTGATTATCCCCATATTTTTTGTTTTTCATTACAACCGTATTTCACCTACTTTTTGTATTTTTGAAGTTTTTTTACCGATAATTAGTACAATTAAAAAGAAAATAGCAAAAAAACCAAAAAATCCCCAAAAATCACAATAACTCAAAAACATCACCGCAAAATACTATGTACACTCACATGCAAATTTTATGGCCGGATTTCTCCGTTTTACCAATATTTTACCCAAAAAAGGCTATTTTTACATATATACACACACCTAGAGGGCTAATTTGGCGTTTGGTCCCATATACTTGTAGATTTGTGCTGTATAAGGGCATATGAACTTAGGTTAGTCTAGAAAATTTCGCAATCAAACAAAAACCCTTCAAAATAGTCGAAAAACATGCCCTTTTTTGCTCTTTTCACCTTCATTGGGTCCGCATTGAGAATGCCTCCCCCCCTCCTAGTCGGAGTCCTCCCAGACGACAAGGTATCATGTCGGGGTATGTGCAGTGCATGGGTTAAAAATTGTGCTAATGCGCGGCCTTGTAATGTGGCCCTATTTGATGCATACTCAGTCAATGCATGGAAAAATTAATGTTGTGCGAGAGGAGGGAATAAGCAAGATGCTTATTGGCATTCGACGTCGAGGTTTCCTGTTTGTTCTTGGTTGGGTTGGTAGTTTTTCTTTGCAAGTAAAATTTGTAACTCTACAGCTCTTTGTTTGATCATCTTCTTTGCAAAAGTTGTTTGGGTTGCCGCTACTGTCGATATTGCCGTGATTGTCTCCGTGGAGAGAATTGTCATGGGGCTGATGTGTCCATAATCTTTTTCTCTTTTGCTTGCCACTTGTAGCTTTGTTTTGGATGCGTTTGTAGGTTTATTGCCTCTTTTTTGGTCTTGGTGGCTTTTCTGTTGATTGGCAGCCGCACAGATTGATTTGCCGATGTCGTTTGTCTGGCTATTGGTTTTGCTTGTACTGAAGGGAGTTCCTGTAGCATCGCCTTGGGGATCCAAACGCGTTTCTCATGTAGTTGGCGATTGAGCACGTTCTTTGGTATCCATATCTATTTGATGACTTTGTTTGGCGTTTGATTAACCTGGTTTTTTGGATGTTTTCTGCTAGTGCGCTGTGGTTGGTAGGCTCGTTCACGTAGATCTTTTCGTACCCATACTTGTTATTTGCTTATTGCTGACTTTGATCTATTCTTTGTCGCCTGTGGTATCTCATTTTTTGATTGAAGACAATTGGCTGTTTCTTGTGTATCCTTCGTAGGTATCTTTTGCTGGCTAAGTGGCACCCATCTATTTTTCTCTTGATCAATTGATTGTGGCACCATTATTGGGTTCTTTCGGGTTGTCTGATCAAAGACTACCACTTGGTGTTCTTGTGCTTGTTGAATTCTGACGGTATTTAAACTCCAATCTATCTACACATTATATTCTTTCTGCCATGGTTGTCCCAATAACATTTGGTGTAGTGTGCTTGCATCCTCAACCACATAAAACTTGTGGGGATAAACATTTTGATATACTTGTATATGCAATATCGTCCAGCCCAATGTGCTTAATGAATTTGAGGTACTGCTTTCCAGCACTTGTTGAGTAGGATGTAGTTGATCTTCGAGATGGAGCTGATAAATATAATTTGCAAGAGATCAGATTTGTTTGAGCTTTAGAATCAAGCAATGCCGTCGATTCAACTTGATTGCTACACACTTTGACTGCAATTATTGGTTCCACTGTGTCTTCACCAAAATTTGTTAATCGAATAGCAGTTATTCGCAACGGTGATCCACTTTGTTGTTGTTGTCATAGAAGCCTTCTTTTTGCAATGCGTTCTTTTGCTTCTGCTTGTGCTTATTCTCGTACCCTCTGTTTCTCCTTCATCCTTTTTTTTTCTTGATGGATTTGTTGAAGCATATCCTATGTTAGTGGTAAATGATACTTTTTTAACCGACATCCACTAATCCAATTTGGCATTTCTTTTGCCATTCAATGTCGCAAGTTTGACAGCTCCACTTGGTGATAAATCACTAACCACAAAGGGTCCCATCCCTCGCTTTTTAAGTTTCTTGGCATGTTGCTTCAAAGTATAAACAAGTACATAATCACCTGTTTTGAACTCTTTCGTACGTACATGCTTGTCAAAAAACTCTTTTTGTCGTCTCTTCTTAGCGTAGATCGAAGCTACATCTTTCAGTCGAAGTTCATCTAGCTTTTCAAGATCATCTATTCTTGAAGAGAGCTCATGGTCTGTCCATTCTAAGCGTTTCGCTACTCGTAGAGTTGGAACTAAAAACTCTATGGGTAATATAGCATTTAGTCCAAATACCATGTTGTATGGTGTGGTTCCGATTGATGTTTTGTAAGCTACCCTGTATGCCCATAGTGTTGAGTGTAATTGTTGATCCCAATCTGTCCTTGATTCTTATACAATTTTAGTCAAAATAGTGCATAGTGTTTTATTTGTGGCCTCAGCTTGTCCATTTGCCTATGGATGATATGGAGCAGATTTCTTATGTATGACCATGAATTTCTCTAACAGGTATTCAATGACTTCATTAAGAAAATGTGTTCCTCGATCACTGACAATTTCTATTGGTAATCCGTATCGTACAAAGACATTCTCATACAAAAATTGTGCAGTGGTTCTTGCGTCTGCTTTTTGTGTTGCTTTGGCTTCAACCCATTTTGTGAGATAGTACGTAGGCACAATGATATATTGGGTATGGATGCGATATGCAGGGGGTGAAATAGGCCCCACAAAATCAATTCCTCATTTTGCAAATGTCCATGCTCCCACCATTGGCCGTAGTGGCATCTCATCTCTCTTTATCGGCACCTTAGTGTGCTGACATGCGTCACAACGCTTAACAAACTCCTCGGCATCCATGTGCAATGTAGGCCACCATATTCCTGCGGTGGTTAAGACAATTTTTGCCATCTTATCGCATGAAAAATGGCCTCCACTTATTCCTCCATTTGCGTGTTCTAGAATCAGCAGGTATTCACTTTCACTTGCACAGATTCTAAGTTGATTGTCCTTTCCTCTCTTGTAGAGTTGATTTCCAATTAAATTAAAGTCTCGAGCCTCCAACTCTATAGCCCTTTTTTGCGCTTTTGTTATGTTTTCAGGAAATGTGCTTGTTGTTAAGAAATCAATGATATACTGACTTCATGCAGGTGCAATGGTTACCTGAAACAATGTCGCGTGATCCACCGGTCGTTTGGCACTACATATAGTACAATTGTTAACATAAGCATGTGTGTCAGCATACATAGTTGGCCAATAAACTCCTAAGTGTTTCAATCTGTGGTGTGTTTTCATTGTTGAATAATGAAATGCACAATCTTGGATGTGTGCTTCTTCAAGATAACACTCGAATTCCTCCGGATTTATACATAATCGTAGAATTTGGTCTGAGCCTAGATGGTACAATCGTCCTGCAATCAACAAAAAAAATTTTATTTGTCGAAATGTTTGTTGTTTGGATCTGTCTTCCTTGTTATCAAATCTACCTCCAAAGGAAAGAATGCTAACAATTTCCTATGACCATTTGGGTATCATTTCAATATTGAAAAGATAAGCATCAGGTATGTCATCATCTACTCCTTCAAGAGCTTCCCTGTTTTGTAGCCTTGAAAGATGATCCGCCCGTAGATGAGTATTACCCTTTTTTACTACCACTGTGAAGTCAAACTCTAGCAATATAATAAACCACCGTACAATTCTCCCAGTATTGCATGGTTTACTTACTAGATACAGAAGAGCTTGATGATCTGTGAAGAACACAAATTTGTTTGCAAGCAAGTAATGCCGAAATTTCTTTACAGCATAAATCATTCCTAATCCCTCTCTTTCAGTGGTGGTGTAGTTCTTTTCTGCACTGTTTAGCTGTCGGCTCGCATAACAAACTGGGAAATCCATTGTTCCTTCTCCAGGTTGAGCCAGAATACTCCCAATTGTGTATGCAGAGGCATCAATGTGAACATGGAATATCTTTTCCCAATCTGGTGCTTTAAGTACAGGTGCTAATACAAGGTTTTACTTAAGCTTTTGGAATGAAGTTTCACACTCCTCAGTCCAGTCAAAACTGACTAATAAGCAATATAGTGGTTGTGCTATGACCGCATACATATATATGAATCTTCGATAATATCCGCAGTGTCCCATGAAGGATTGTACTTGTTTGGCATTAGTAGGCCTGGGAAAGTCTTCTATGACTCTAATTTTGTCTAGGTCAGTGGTTATAACATTTCCTGAGACAATATGTCCTAAGATGTGGCCTTGTCTTACCATTAAAATGCACTTTTCCGGGTTGAGACAGATTCGATATGTTCTGCACTTCTCAAATACCTTTTGTAAATGGTTAATATGTTCTTCTCGAATAAGAGAGTGGACACAGAGATCATCCATATATATTTCTAAGAATATTCTCAGGTATTCTTTGAACGCATGAGTCATTAACCTTTGGAAGGTGGCTAGGGCATTGGTTAGATCAGAAGGCATAACTCTATATGCATATATTCTCCACTCTGTTGCAAATGTTGTTTTGTGTTGATCCTCTATTGCAATTGCCAATTGGTTATACCCCAAAAACCCATCTAAAAAGGAATAGGCCCATTTTCCTGCCACCCTTTCAAGCACATGTTCTGTGATCGGCAAGGGATAATTATCCCTTATTGTGGCTGCGTTCACTTTTTTGAGGTTCACAATGCACACACACACACACGCAGCTTTCCATTCTTTTTTATGACAACCACAATGGGTGACACCCAATCTGTATGCTCGATTTCATAGATGAATTCATCATCCATCAGCTTGTCAATCTCTTCCTTGATTCTTTTAGCGAATGTGTCATTATATGTGTAAGGACACTGTTTGCTAGGTTTGGCATCTGATTTCAAAGGAATTGTATGTTGGCATATCGATGGATCAACTCCTTTGAGGTATTTGTAAGACCATGCAAACATATCTTTATACTTCTTGAGAAGTTGTGTTAGCCTTTCTTGTTCTTCAGGCTCTAGATCAGTTGCTATATAGACAGGCTGAGGTTCTTCGCCTGGTGCAGCGAGGTCTATCCGTTTTGCATTTTCCGGCCCATCGTAAGATTCCTGGTTTATTCTTTCCCTTACTAGTGGTGTCATTATGATTTTTCTATTTTGGATAATGAATTTTTGATAGTGGGATGGTACATTCATGTTTTCTTTTTTTGAATCCTCCTTACCGTCACTTCTCCCTCAGTAGTCCATACCTCTTCTCGTAACGACCGTTTTAGTTCTTGGTATTTCTTTTTACGCTCCATTTTGGTCCACTTTGGATCTTTTGCCTTTTCCTATTTTGATTGTTGAGATTTTGTTGATTTTGTTTTTGTTTTAGTCTTCTGTGCTTGTTTTATTTCCTCATGTGTCCTTTTCCTTGGAACTCTTGAGAATCTTCCTGATATTCGGTCTTTTACACAATCCTCTGCCTTGACAAGCATTAAATAGTGCGTTTTATCTTTTATCCTAGGCATCGAGTTTTCTCTAATTTTGTTTTCTGTTATTTTTTTCCTATAGCATTCGTGACGTTGTTAGGAGTTTTTTGGAGCAAGGGATAGTGCATATGTACATACCCATGCATGGTGCATCGAATAAAGAATTGTCCATTTTCCAGAGCCAGGTGGTTATGTGGGACCCACATGTGTACAGGTAGGGCAGCATGTGCATAGTGCATCGATTTTCATCGTCACCAGTACCAGTGTGTTTTTTCTATAATAATGAGGAGTTGGTAGCGCGTAAAACTTCTCGAGAAAGCTATCCACAGGCCGACTACATGAGGTAAGCAGGTGTGTCAGATGGCATCTAGTATCATCAGGACGTCGAATCGGGTCAATACTTGCACGTGGAGAAGTACGGACACAACGTGGGTGTTTCTTGTGATAATTATACAGAGAGGTCATCATGAGGACCATATTTTGGGGCCACTGCATGTGGTTGCGGGATGCATTATTGAAAAAAGTTGCATGCCAGGTGTGCGGATGGATGCAGCAGGGTGACAACTATGTACTACGAGGTCAGTTTTTGGCCTGTTCGGGGTCCGTTTGAGGTCATCTAAAAGGCCAAGGGTGCCCAACTAATAAATGGGAAAAACTTGCCTTGAGATCCACACGAATGACCCTGCAGCTTGCAGACGGACACAAGGAAAAGCCCCTAGGACTGCTAGAAAAAGTAATTGTTACTTCTTGTGGCATTGAATATGAACACAGTTTTGCTGTTGTTGACTTTGGGAAGAAGACCAACTATGAAATCATTCTGGGAAGACCATTCATGCGACAATTGAAAATGGTTCAAGATTGGGGTTATGACCATATATACCTGAGACATATGGAAACCATAACAAAGATAAACTTGAGGGACCATAGCTACAGGGATGTGACGAGAACACCAGTTGAGGAGTTTGATTCCGCCACAGTAGCAGGATCAGAACTTCTAGCTTGGTTAGGTAAGCCTAAAGAACTGTGGATGTGTGGAGCTTCACAATGTGGTAGCTTGAAATGTGAGGAATGTATCCTAGAGCGAGCTATGGAGGATAGGGACTATATCCCAGAACCATTTCCTGAAGAAGAGTTAGAGCCTTTTGGATGGGAACACATCTTGGATACTCTGGACGTGTGTGCCGTGGAGGATGCTCCCACAGCAAAGTTTTGTGATGAAAATGGCTATGATGTCGTTCCTTATTTTGCAGTGAGTGTAATCCAGGAAAACGAAGAGAACCAGACATCAACAAGCTCTCGATATAAGGAGCAAAAAAAGAAATCTGGAGAATCAAAAGATGAAGAAGACGACAAGTTCTATGACTCTGTAGAACACTTCGAGCTTCAAGAAGATCAACGACCTTGGAATCAATGTCATCGCTACACCAATAAAGTGCATCAAAAGTGGATTCCAAAGTCCTCCGTGAAGACACAGCCACCAAAAGCATCCTCATACATGGCTCCTAATAAGGAGGCAAAGACTCAGCTAGGAAGAATACGACCAGAGAAATGAGCTAACAATGCTCTAATCAATGGGCTAGAAAAGTCCTCCAAGAAACTACCACCCACGAGCAAACAGACAGTAACTTTCCACTACCAACCAAAAAATCAAGGGAAAGTACAAGAAGTCAACCTTGCTGAGGATAGTAGCGATAGTGATGAATCTTACGACATCCCCTATCATCAACTTAGACCATCACTATCATCAACCCCTTCAACAAAAACCATGACAGGTCAAAAGAACAGGACAACAAGTCAAAGCCAAAAAGCTCGACAAATCTGGATACCAAAAAGCCAGATCGGCCAAAAACAGATATGGATCAAGAAGACAAAGATCTCTAATGACAAATCACAAGATCCAACACCAAAACAAAAACAAGAAAAGCGTGCACGAACGGGTAAGAATACCACAAAGTCGCAAGCTTTCACAACTCAGGTTTGGGCTCCAAAGAAGTTGATTCAAGCACAAAAAAATCAGGAATTCATTTGGATTCCAAAACAACCACAGTATCAACTTTCAAAGCCCGAATCCCGTCACCAACCAAGCGTACAAGGGATGAAGCAAAGACCACTGTCGACTCACACAACAAAAAGGTGGATCCCAAAGAAGTCTCTTCAAACACAAACGAAGCATTCGCAAGTATGGGTTCCCAAACGAGCGTCAGCAGCAAAACAACCAATAATCGCAAAGAAATGGGTCCCAAAGAAGATCAACAAAACTGCTGTCAGTGCATCGCCGCTTGAATTCTTACAATTCTTCCTACGATTACAGTACAGCTAGAAGAGACAAGTCGCTTCAATCAAGGAACGATACAGGAGCTTCAAAGACCATTACATTACTTAGAATAGGAAGCCTCGCCAACAAATTCCAATAAGCAAATTGCTTATACCCACATCTTGCACAACATAAATATTTTCCATGCATTGACTCTGTATGCATAATAGGGCTACATTACAAGGCCTGCATAGGCACAACTTTTAATTGCCCAAGCACAACACATACCCTTTGCGATACCCTGTCGTAAAGGATGACTCCAAATAGGAAGGGGGGAGGCATTCTGAATGCGGAACTAACATTATGACTATTAGAGGGCAATGTTTTGTGAGATGCATGGAATTTTTGCATTTTATTGTGATATTTTTTTTTAACGAAATTTAGAGTATATGCCCTCATAGTAGTGTTACATAGGAGTATGGGGACAAAATGCATATATGAGCCCCTAGGGACATGTGTATAGTGTACATAGCATTTAGATTTCTAATTGAATTATTTTTCTTTTGTTTAGTTGTTTTAAGATTTTCTTTGTTTATTATTAAGAAAAAATATTAAAAAATCCATAATCCACATGAAGAAAAGAATGGCGAGAGGCCTGAGCACTACAAAGAGAAGAAGGTACAGGAAAACGATGAAACTTCACGAAGTATGTCTCAGCAGCCACTACAACAGCCGAAGAACTTGTCACAAAGCAGTGTCAATAGGCAACCGACAAGTCATAAAAGTCAGAATCGAGTCGTTAAGCTACAAAATGAGAGAGGTGTTAGTCGCAAAGCTTCAAGTAATATTCTCTTTGGTCTAAGCGTCTTAGCTATTCTAGGTACTGCTCAAGCTGGAAGAGTTGAGCATATTTATGTTGTGTCGCTCATGCTGGCATAGGTGAGCAAAAGAGTCGAAGTCTAAGTACTTACGTCTGGTGAAGTGAAGGAGAAGGCACTCACGTACTGAGCACAGTGAGATACGAGTGGAGAAACTTCTACATCGAAAACCCTTCTTGGAATGGTGGAAGATATTGAGACATCTTTTGATGTCACATGTGCTACATTTATTCCTCGAAACACCCATCATCTCCTTCTTTCACATTGCATGCTTTTATTGACAAATTTCTCATATGCATATAGAGTGTCCCATAATTGGCACTTGCATCAGGCACTCTTTCCATGTTTCACCCAAGCACACACCTTTCATGAACATGTACTTCACGTTCAATTGCTCAACTCCAATAAGAGCGTATACCAGCATATAGAGTGTCCCATGATTGGCACTTGCATCAGGCACTCTTTCCATGTTTCACCCAAGCACACACCTTTCATGAACATGTACTTCACGTTCAATTGCTCAACTCCAATAAGAGCGTATACCAAAGGCATTTTTTTCCCACCGGGTTTTTCCCTTTGGTCATCCAGGTTTTAGACCCTAATCTAAAGACACCTATCACCATCCTCTTGTACATATTCCTTCTACATCAACAATAAGGAAATGCTACTCAAATCAATTGACAAATGAATTGGAGCACCACTTTCAGATCATAGCATACTTCTCCTCAATGGCGAGTCGAAGAATGGCCTACAATGACAAAGCTGCTGACAACACTAACAACATGATTGCACAGGAACAATGAAGTCCCCAATGAAGAAGAGCAGACATAAAAGTAGTCAGAGGATCTCAAAAGATGAATGGTTATGATGATAGACGTCCGCTCTAATGGATCATAGTTCTTGTTGTGGTTCGACAAAGATACAAGTAGTGCAACAGATGAAGCCAAAACAACAGCAAAGTGTTGACCGTTGGGTCAACTACACAACAATACTCCTTACAAAGTTGTCATTGGCTCACAAGATCAGAAAGCCAATCACTCAATTCTACAGATTGTAGAAGTTGTTTTTGAGAATAAAAAATACTCCGAATTGACAGATTTGCTGGAGCAAGTGATGGATGGAACTTTCTCTATCCATGATGATAAGAGTCAAGTTAAACGACATTGGGTTCTTTTTGAATTTAGATCTGGCAGTAGACCTATAATGACAGAAACAGATGTTGCAGCTCGGAGCGTGGATGTGAAAGACATAAAGTTCGTCATCAATTATGATTTTCCTGAATCATGTGAAGACTATGTACATCGGATTGGACGAACAAGACAAGCTACTGCAAAGGCTATAGTCTATAATTTCTTTCCAACAACAAAACGAAAGCAAAGAACACATCGCCATCGACAATCAGGTCATGTCGGGGACGACATGAACGCGGAAGGGGGGAATGTTGACCGCTGGGTCAACAACACAATATAACTCAAGTTTCGTACCAAAGTCTTATCTTTTGCGAGTTATGAAATGCTACGGATTATGGATATAAACGTCATTTGTAATGAGTAGTTATTCTAGTTTCAGAAGCCGGGGTGCAATGGCACTTCCAGATTGTAAATAAAAAGCCATTCGACCCTTTCAACCCCAATTTTGGTTAAACCTAAGGTAGACTTAGTATATAAGGTACCTAGGTCATTTTGTAAATAGGACTTTTATCATAATCAAACTTGAGCGCTGCCGTCTACTGTGTGTGAGAGAGAAAGAGAGTGAGTGTGAGCTTCATCCTCCCGCTACGCCCGGCTCGCTCAGCACATTGGAGATCCGACTGCACCATTGTTGTAGGCTCAAGGAGAGCTACGCAACGACGCCAAGCATTCCATGCGAGACGAAGCGCACACGCTGACACATCTACGAGCTAATTGTGGCCGTAAGTGTATCAAACGATGTCTGTTTTCTGCGTTCTAGTAGTCTATAGAATTGTGGCGACATAAGCTACGCATAGGTTCTCATAAATTTCAGTTTCGGGCACTTTCAAAATTCGGCTCTGTCATCCTACGCATTTTCCGTAGATGGGTTTTGAGAGTAGAAGCTTAGGGACAGGTGTATCCTAGTGAGGGGATGGTGTTCCTTAAGTTTTGTACGAATCTGGCATGATTAGGTGAGTTACCTTCCGCATGTGTGTATGTGGCTAGGTGGTGTAGTTGAGAGCAGTGAGGTTCTTGATTGTGGTTTAGTTGGCCTTCCTGAGTGTTGTATGTGTAGGATGGTCTTAGCCTGACAAGCTTAAGAGATTTCCTCCGTGTGCCTATCGTGTCATCTGTGTCCTCGATTGACATTATGTTGATCTAGGTAGTGTTTTCATGCACTTCATGGGTGTGTGAGTCGCTTCTTGTCCAACAAACGGCCACAACTGTGTTTTTGCTGTTTTTGGAGCCTGTTTTGTCCCTAAACTGCTCATCCGAGGTCGGATTTGAGCACTTTGACATTGTAGATTGGGGTTTTGGGCCGTTTCGGACGCGATGGCGCTGTCCATTTTGCCAAATTCCTCATTGTTTTTCTGATTTTTTGGCTGTCTAAGTTTCTCCTGTGTGAGCGAAGCTTCTGCTCCAATTTGTGATTGTATATGGTATATTTTACCCATTTGGTGTGAGCTTTTTGCCCCATTGGTGTTGGCCCAAGATCAATTGTATCTAAATATAAAAAATTCTCCTTTTTTGAGCTGAGTTTTTTTGGGTGTGTGTGTGTCTCTCTTTCTCTGTGTGGAGTGGACAAGTGGATAGTCTCTCTCCTCTCACTCCATTGGTGTGTTCCCTGTCTCGGCCAGGTGAGTTGTGTAAGCCGAGTGGTGCCCCATAGTGTGTGTGTGTGTGTGTGTGTATCATTCCAAGAGTGTGTGCCAGGTCATTATAGAGGCGTTGTGTGTGTTTCCATCCCGCTCACATTCTTTTGGCGCCCCCACGAACGATCTTCTTTGAGTACCTTCTGCTTCGAGCTTCAAGCTTCAAAATTTGGGATTACAGGTTGCAGATTACAGGTTATAGGTACAGGGACAGGTACATGTACAGGTGATTCACACAGGTACAAGTAGCTGGAGGTGAGTGATACATTGGCAAGTGGGAGTCACTTGCAGTTGTCGTGGGTATGCATCATTTAGCGCCTGCTTGAGCGCATTGTCTGTTGGTATGCATCATTTAGCGCTTGCTTGAGCGCATTGTCTGTTGGTATTGTATGTTACTTGTGGAAACTGCCATTGTACGCCTTTGTGGAGCCATACTTGGTTTTATTTGGCAGTCCCATCCATTTCTGAGACTTGATTATACGCGATTTGCATTAGCCTTCGTGTGAGGGTCGATAGCGTGAGGTTTTACTGAGCTAGGGGATTCTCAAATGTGGAGATCCTTTCGGTGATACAGGTAGCTGGATCACCCTTTTCGTGACCTCGCCATAGGCTATGTACTAGTGATTCCTACTTGATGCTCGGGTTCTATTGTTGGCAATTTATGCATACATATACAGGCTATATTTTGGATTCTCACTGCTCTACTTCTGGGAAAACTCTATCAAAATTTTTCCAAGTTATGATGGCTGGTTTTTTAGTCTTTTGAGCCATTTATACTGTTATGCTGTTGAAATTTTGGCAAAATTAAAGGATAAGACAGGTGTGCTTTCTTGGGAGCTGCATGGTTGGCTTTAATGGATGATCAAAATGGCCCTCAAATTCACACCTTTTCATTTAACTCAAAGAATCCAGATAACTGTTCATGTGTCCAAGAAGATTTTTTTCCAGCAGCGCATAGTCTTTATGTTCGGGCCAAGAAGATTAAGAGAGATCCTGGAATGTCCTTTGCCTGTTGTGATTCTGATGATTAACTATGAAAACTCATTTGATGTGCATGTGTTTGTCCTTATCTAAAGTCGAGCTCCATTGAAGTTTCTGGAAATTGAGTGAGTCAAAAGTTTTGGGTTCTTGCACGTGTGTTTGAAGGGGTTCTCAAGGCATCGTAACTTGGGTAGCCATGGCTTTCTCTTATCCGGAATTTCATGGATGAAGATGTGGAAGACTTCCTGGAAAATATGGAGGTTGCCTGCATTAGCAACCAGATTCATGACCCGACACAGATGTTAAGTCTTTTCCAAATCTGTTTGAAGAGTGATGCACGAGTCTGGTCCAAAGCATTTGAAGAGGAGTTGCGTCTAGCTGATCCAACTGTAAGATTGAGTTGGGACAATCTAAGGCATGGATTGGAAGTGGAGTTTGTTAAGACGGAAGATCTTGACAAAGTGAGGCAAGAAGTACAAGGTTTGGTGCAGAAGGAAGGTGAGCCAGTAGATGCGTACATACGTAAGTTTTCATTGGCATGGGAGAGGATGTGCAAGGCTTTAGCACCACAGGTACCCCCGCCTGACATGATGAAGAAGGGCAGGTTCTTGGCTGGTCTTTGGAAGAATATACGTGAGAGTGGAGCTAAAGAATCCTAGGACATATGAAGATGCATGGGAAGTGGCAAGGAACAAAGAGTGGAAGCTTAGGACAATGAGCCAACTAGGAGTAGAGTCTTTGCCATGAGGTCTGAATTTCAGCCTATGGATTCTTTTCAAGGTCACATGCCAGCGGTTCATCATGAACCAGTGGTTCCTGTTACTCCTCAGGTTATACCAGCAATGGTCACTGCAACAGTGAAAGATGATGGGCTATGGCAAGACATGAGGCAAGTGGTAGATTTAATGAAGAATCTCAGCCTAAACTTGCTAGGTCAAGTGGGAAATAATCGAGGTCGAGGGAGGTTTTCAAATAAGCCAGGAGGTGAGGAAAGACCTTGGAATGGTGGTGGACAAAGCAATGGTAGGTTCTGGAGGCAGACGTCCACATGTTATAATTGCGGAGAGTTGGGCCACATCAGCCCGCACTGTGATAAGCCACCAAGGATGGGGGGAGACATGTATCCATTGCCAAGACAGGTGCTAACTAGGTCAAATGATTATGGCATCGAAATTAAGGGAGAGAAAGGAACCAGTGGATAAACCCAGGAGGAAAAGGGAAAGACAAAAGTGTTAAGTGTGGTTACCTTGTAGAAGGCATCAAAGCTAGAGGATACATTAGTGATGCCTATTGGGAAGAGGACCACAGAGGAAAAGGAAGGAAGAAGTGCCCCAGGTCCTAGCAAGAAGAAGGGAAAGAGTCATGAAGGAGAGGATGTCAAGGCCAAGAGGAAAAGAAGAGCTCGTCGCAAGTTTCATGTTTCAGATTTTCCACTAGGGGATGGGCAATTAAGCTATGACTTGAAGGAGGATTTGACGAGCAGGAAAGCATATGTTACTTTTGGGCAGCTTATAGAGATGGTGCCTAATCTAAAGCGATAGTGGAATAGGATGGTTAACCCAATGGAGAAAGAGCCAGAGAGAGGTTCAATAAAGGTGTTGGCAATGGATGAGCTACCACAAATTTGTCCAATAGTAGATGTGTGTCATAAAAGGAAAAATTTGGGACAAGGCTATGTGGATGGCGGAGCCCAATATGTGTCATAACACACTCATGCGTTGAGAAGATGGGTCTCACAGTGACTGGGGTGCCAGGCTTCCGGATTAAATTGGCAAACCATCAGAAAGTAAAATGTTTAGGTGTTGTAAAGAGCTTAGAAGTGGAGGCATATGATGAAAAGGCAGTGGTCGATTTTCATGTGATGCCAGCGGGGTTGGGAGCATATCATATTATATTGGGTAGAACATGGTTACGTGCAATGGGAGCTATTCAAGATTGGAGACGTGGCACGATTAGCCTCTATGGAAGTGACAGGTGCCAAGAAGCTATATAATATGGACACAAGGAAACAATTGGAGGAGCTTTATGAAGATGAGGATGAGTCTAGTGATGAAGACTCTTCCACAGTGAGACTGAAGAGGACAATGATAGTACTACTAGCAGTGATGAGGATGCTGATGTTGCATTTCTTTTGATGGACAAAGAAATCCAGGAGACTGGTTTAGTTGCATTTGCAAATGAGGTTGAAGATGAAAGTGAAGGGCCTTATGAAGTGATTGAAGGGCTGATGCAAACCAAAGTTGAATTGTCAAAGAAGCAGGAATTGATGGCACAAATGATTAATGGAGACCTCTCAGCTATGGAGAAGGAGATATATTTGCACATGCTGGCTAGTTTTCCTGATTTGTTCATTACTTCATATGAAGAGATTAGAGGGTTCAAGGGAGAAGAGATGCATATAGAGCTGAAAGAAGGTGCTAAGTCAGTGCGGCAAAGGCTAAGAAGTATGGGTCAAGAGCAGATGGAAGCCTTGCAAGAAGAGGTGGACAAGTTATTGAAGGTAGGGTTCATAGTCCCTGTGGAGACCACAAAATGGGTGAGTCCAGTAGTAGTCAACCCAAAGAAGGATGGGAAGTGGAGGATTTGTGTAGATTTTAAACCCTTAAATACAACCACTAAGAAGAAACCATACCATCTTCCATTCATTGATCAGATCTTGGATTCAGTGGTGGCAGGTTATGAGAGGTACAGTGTATGTGATAGTTTTTCAGGCTATTTTCAATTGAAGATTGCTCTTAAAGACCGAAAAAAGAAAACTTTTATTATGCCATGGGGCTACTATTGTTACACGGTATTTCCATTTGGGTTGTCAAATGGACCATATTTTTATCAAGAGAGAGAAAATTGGGTATTGGAACCTTTCATTGGTAGCTTTTATGGACAACTTCTGTGTCTACAGTAGTAGGGCTGAACACCATGAGAAGCTGCAAAATGGCATTGTCTCGATATGATGAATGTGGGGATAACTAAATCCAAAGAAGTGTCATCTAGCATAGCCAAGGGTGAAGTTATTGGGCCATATGGTGTCAGAAAATGGCATTGAGGCTGATCCAAACAAGGTTAAGTCTATTATTCTTCTTCCATCACCTACAAGTACAAAGCAATTGGCAACCTTTATACACAAAGTGAAGTACATGGTGCGGTTTATTTCATTGTCTTCACAGCTTCTTTATCCATTACAACAAGTGGCAAAGCATGATCCATTTCAATGGGATGACAAGTGTGAAGAAGTGTTTCAAGAGGTGAAAGAGGTGTTAGGGGAGTTGTCAGCCATGCAGGCTCTTGATTGGGATCAAGTGTTTTATGTAAATCCATCAGTAGGGGATGATTCCATTGGATCCATGCTATTGAAAAAGGGGAAGGGAAGCCATTATATGAGGCCAGTGTATTGTGTAAGCCGAGTGAAGTTGGTAGCAGAGAGAAAGTTCTCGGAAGTAGAGCTAGTGATGGCCAGTGTAATATTTGCTTGTCGACGATTTCTTCATTACTTGCTACCATGACCTTTTGTTTTCTTGACGAGTTACGCCTTTTTGACACAATTAATTAATCACACCAACATGTCAAATGTGGTGAAGAAATGGGTAATTGAGCTGCAAGAGTTTGAGTTCTCTTTTCTAGTGGAAGACAGTACAAGGGCTACCCTAGCTGATTTGCTGACTTATAAGGAGAATCCCCTCCTTGTTAAGGAAGAGGTGGTGAGAAGGGTAGTTGAAGAAGTGCCACAGATCAACAATGCACATGTGTTGTTCTTTGATGGTTCATACAGAAAGAGCCATGATGCAGCTTCAGGGGGTATAGCACTCTACGATCCAAAGGGGAAGCTAGTATGCAAGAGAGGGTTCAAGTTGGATGTGCATAGTAATAATGAGGCTGAATATGCAACTTTGGAAGCTCGATTACACATTTGTTTGAAGCATGGGGTTAGAAGGTTGAGCATAAAAGGTGATGCCTTGTTAGTTGTGAAGCAAGTGTTGGGTGTGTGGAAGAGCAAGAACACCTCATTGAAGGAAATGTGTTTCAGAATTAAAGGCCTGTTAAAAAAGTTTGAATCATGGACCATCAGACACATTGAGCGTGCTCTAAATGGAGAGGCACATGAAGCAGCTCAAAGCATGACTGGGGAGCTATTTGTGTTGAGGACCAATTTACCTCTATCATGGCCGGGAAAGTTTGGCTGAAGAAGAGGAGTTTTTGCTAACAGGAATCATTCTGAAGGACATTCAAAAGTCTAAGAAGTATGGTTTTGTGCGTAGAGGATACAGGTACAAATTGATTGGTGATGTCTTGTACATGAAAGGGGCTGATCTCGTGTTGAGACGTGTACCTTGGCGGGAGGAGCTTTATAGAGTGTTGGAAGAGAATCATGAAGGCGCATGTGGTAGCCATTTTTCTCTAAACATCACCTTGCATAAGATCTTGCAAGAGGGGTATGTATGGCCTAGTTTGCACCATGTGGAAGCATGTGGTCAGTTGATGTCCAAGCTCTGTCTTGAACTTTACGGGGCTGGATTGAAGACTCTGATTTAAGGGGCTGCTTCTGTTGGTAGGAGATTTGTGGGCTCATTTTGGCTTTGCCTTTGTCGGAAGCCGATAATCTTTGAGCAGTAGTAGGCTGGATTTCTTGAGAGCTAGTCGTGATGACCATTGTTGAAAATCTAGGTTCTTTTGCCAATGTTTTTTGCCCAGTGCTTGGACAAAATCAAATGTGTATTCATTTTGGCGGAATCCACCACTAGGAATTTGTCTTTGATTACCTTTGACCGTAGTTTAAGGGTAGCTTTCGCAATCCCTAAACTTGTGACGGATATTCCATGTGATATAGGAACCTGTACCTGAATTTCGTACAGTTGTGGCTTACCTAGAAGTAACCATAGCCCATAAGACATGACATTAGTCGTGGCAGTGCAATCTATCTCTGCTGTAAAGTTGAATTTCAGTTTCTCATGCACATCCAACGAGAATTTAATCTTCTTGTTGGCTGCCAAGTAACTGATGTCCTCGTTGCTTTCGGTACTTTTCTTAGACTTTTGTGCCTTGAAGGCTTTGTCATCCTCTTGTATGTTGAACTTCTTTGTCATTTGACTGGTTGTAGCATGTCCCAAGTGCTTACTATCTTCTATTGTAGCTGCTTGTTGGTGTTCATTGCTAGTTTCTGACTGTGATGCCTTGATTCTTGATTTCAGAAGCTCTCTATCACTATTTACTTCTTCTAGCACTTGAAGGTCATTCAATGGTGACTTTTCTTGGAAATCTTTTGAAGTTTGTGTAGCAGGATGTTGAGGTTGACTCTCTTTTTCTTATGCAATGGTCGCCGTGGCCTTTGGTTTCCATTGTTCCATGGGTTTTTGTAGAGTCTCTTCTCGAAAATATACATTCATATCCTGTATTGCTTGTCCTTGGTAGTCATCTTGGACTCGGTCATTTCCCTTTCTTCCGTGCATTTTATGTCTTCAGTTACATCTTCCTTTAGCTTCTCATACTCTTTGAGTTGTTCAAGCACCAATGAAGAGTCCACAATAGAAAATTTATTTGGTAGACTTTCAGATTCATCCATTGACTCTATTTTCATGTCTTCCACTTGTGACGTGGCCCTAAGATTTTTTGTTACCTCTGCCACCTCTTCTTGTGTTGGCTCAATATCGTCAGAATGTTGGATTCTTTTGCTCTTGAACCTTGAACTGCGAGCTTCATCTTAGTCACCTTGTGGATTCTTTGACTTGTCCTCACTGAGGTTCCTTAACCGATCTTGAATCAGCTGATTTAATTGATCTTCTTTGAAAGCCTGATTCTCTATGATAATGTCGTTGACACCCTTGACTTCAAGAAACTGTGTCTTGAGCCTATCTTTTGTGCTCTGCGACAAGATCTGCTTCTTTTCCGGAGATCTTGTTGGGGATTATTTCTTTCGTTCCCTTGTTGTCACTGTTTGAACTTTGGCGAGACCCCACGTCAAAGACCATATACTGATTTTCATATCCTGTATTGCTTGTCCTTGTTGTCACTGTTTGAAATTTGGCGAGACCCCACGTCAAAGACCATATGGTCTTTAACTAGGTGATACTTCCGGTGTATTCTCTGTTTGTACAATTTGGTGTGTTTGAGCTTTGTCTTGTGCTGGTGCGGTGCACGAGACTTGTGTCGTGTCTTTCCATGTGGTGTCTTGTGTTGTGCCTTGTTGTGTGTCATGTGGTGTGTTACTCATTTGTGTAGTGACAGCCGTAGGTGTCAATTCTTCCAGGTGCGTAGTTAGAGGTAAACCCATGACGAGATGGTATACATTACCACCTTTAGACATGTAGTCTTCTCTTCTTGAGCCAAATGCTTCTACTGTAAAGTAATGTTTGTTTTCTACAGGAACTTCATGACTTGTGACAGCCCTGTAGTATCGACCGTCTTCATCTCCATAGAGGGTACCAAATTTTTGTTTTCCATCTTGTGCTTTGTACAGAAAAATACTTGGAGGATATGCGTAGATTTCAGTAAGTTGATCCTTGTACAACATTTCTATCTCATTGCCGATGTATTTTTCGTGCCTCATGTAAATTGATCCCAGACAGTCTTCCATGAAATTTGGATGTGGGTGTAGTACATTATTCGCTGTTTCAACTTCCACATATTGAGATGTCCGAGTTTCCTCTGTATCTTTCTTTGTCTTGATGTACAAATTCCGATTGACATCCTCATAGCATGGCAGTCCTTTGTAGTATCCAATCAGATAGATCTGAATTTGCTCTCTTGTAATTTCTGTGGATGTACTTGAAGCTTCTTCCTGACTGGTCTGATTCCTTTGAGACGCCATTGCTTTCGTCTTGACTCCCTTGTTGTACCTATTCAGTGATAGCTCTAATTGCTTGCCTCAATGCTAATAAAAATTATTTCACCCTTGTGTCGGTCTTTTTCGCTTGAGGTCCTTCAGCTTTTGTGGATGCCTTAATCTCTCAGTTTTTTGAATTGGGCTTTGCTTGAACTTCTTAGCTCCCTTGCTTGCCAAGGCTGATACTGACTTGTCTGGCTGCTTGCTTTGCCTAGAGCTTTTTAGCAGGCCTCGATCTAGTGGAAGCACTGTGATAAGTTATGCAACTTACCACTATACTACAATGACTGGTCCCTTTGTAGCGATTCTTGAGTCAAGCTAACCTGTGTTCACTTTAGCACACAATCTACAAAATTCTATTTAGCTTGCAAACTTTTTCACAATGAATGCAAAAATCCTTGATGTACCTTTGACGGCCACACTTGTTCCTTGAGCACTTTCCAGCGGGTGACCAATGGTTTTCCCAAAAGATAATTTCAATCTGCTAACTTAACAGTCTTCAAAACCGTGATCGTTTTCTCACAATTCTTTCGAACTGTTGGTTTTAGAAACTCCTGACTTCCGGATGCATTTTGAGGCCTTAAACGATGTTCTTTTCAAAGCTGAACTAAATGGTTGCCATAGGCATGCATTTAGTTCAAGTTTTGCTCTAAAATCTGTAGAGTTGCTCTCAGGCTACGTTTTGATATAAAAACTTTTCCGATCCGATACCGTTTGTGAAAGTTATGGCCAAAACAGTGAAATACAGTTTAGACTGGTGAAAATGAGTCCAAATTCAATTTTGAAAAAATATTTGGGATCTCTGTGACACTCTGAACACTGCTGTATGATCCAAATTACAGTTGGACCCTAAAACTGGCCTAGAGACATCCTACGCGTAGGATGTCTATATGCTCAGAATTTAACAAAATCTGGTCCAGAGACTCCCCTTAAGTCGAGCAACACAATGGTATGCTCAGAATTTAATTTGGACCTAAAAATGGCCTTAAGACATCCTACGCTTAGGATGTCTTTTTGCTTAGAATGACTTGAAATTTTCACCCCGGATTCTCCTTGATGTGCTGATCACAGTGGTGTGCTCATAGGTTGGTTTGGAGTCCTAAATCAAGCTAGAGACATCCTACGTGTAGGATGTCTTTTTGCTCTTTTTCAGCTCAAACTTGCACTATAGCTTCCCCTTGATGTGCTTAACTCACAACTATTTTTACTTTTTGATTCTGACACCTTTAGGTTGGTCAAATGATCCAGAATCTGCTCCAGAAGCCTGATGTCTATTCTGATGAATTTCCAAGTCAAATCAGCTCCAAATTGGACCAAATTTGACTAGGAGGCTTGCCTAAGGCTATACAACACCCTGCTATGTCCACAGTTTGAATTTGGCCTCTAAATCATGCCTTAGACATCCTACGCGTAGGATGTCTAACTGCTCAGAATTGCCCCAAATTTGAACCACAAACTCTCCTTAAGGTGTTGATCACTGTGGTATGCTCAAAATTAAGTTTGGAGTGCAAAATCACACATATGACATCCTACGCGAGGATGTCTTTTTGGCCTGTTTGACCCCAGACTTGACCCAAAGCTTCCCCTTGATGTCAGTAACCCAGTGGTATGCTCAGATTTTGGTTTGGATTTTAAAAGACCCCAATTTTAGCTGTTCTAGTCTTTTTCAGTCAAAAGTGCTAAAGTCTGCTTAGGACCCCCGTTTCTCCCCCAAATGAGATGAAAACTCTCTGAGTCACTCAATATATCATGCAGATCATGCTCCTGCAACCATCCTATGGTTTTGGTCTTAGAATAATGCCTTGGCACAATTTGGGTAGGATGTCTCGCAGTTTTCATCTATTTGGCCTTATCTGTCAAAATTTGGTCAAATTTTCACTTTCCAGGTGAAAATAGGGTAAAACCTACCTTTTGAACACACTAATCAACTCAAAATTTCAAAATTTTCACCAGATCACCCTGTAGACATCCTACGCGTAGGATGTCTACTGCTGATTTTCTGAGACTGAAGTGTCTTTGATGCTTCCTTATGCTCTCAGCAAGTGCAAGTATGCTTCACAAGTGCAAAAACATGCAAAGATCACTCAATTTAAGCCTTTTCTGAAATTTTACGTTTTCTGACTTCGCCTTTTGGCTTTTGGTCAACAAAAATAGGAAAAAAGACTCAAGTCAATATGTTACTAGGGTAAAACCTACCCTCTGAACCCACTGGTAACCTCAGTTTTCCCAAATTCCCTGCCAAAAGTGCCCTAGAGACATTCTATGCGTAGGATGTCTACTGTCTTAAAATGGAAATTTTTTCTGGCAGTAGTACTCCGTATGCTCTGTAGAGCTCTCAGCAATAATCACAGAAAATTTTGGACTTCAAATCAGCTTCCAAACACAATTTACCGTCTTTTCTACTAAGCGTTTCCCACTTCTCTGATGAACCTAATAGCAAATAAGACATGCATAAAGTACTCTAGATCAGCAATCAAGATATCCTACTTACCCTACTCCTACTCATCAATGTGAGATGGTGATTTTGATGTCTTGGTTGCTTCCTGGCCTCACACGGACTCTCAAGTCAACCTACCACCACATCTACCACTCCAACTCCTACTCTCTACACCACAACCTACTACTACCCAAGACGGAAGATCCAGGCCAGAAACATGCTCCCTAGACTCCTCCTAAGACCTAGAGAGTCCACCACCCTCTGATCCTATCTAAATGTAAAATAGTACTCTGGAAAGCCAGAGGGACCTCTATCCTCAAGGACTAGTCTCGGTCACCTACTTAGGGCTCTCGTCCCCGGCAACGGCGCCAATGTTGGACGGGTATGCCATGATGGACGTCAGCATAGGGAGAACTCACCTAACATATAATGTCAACTGAGGACGAAGCTCGACCCGCAAGCGTGTGGAAGCAAGCAAAGGGTGTCAACCTCTACTCGACCGACTAATGACTACTTCCTACAGAGATATCAAATCTACATGCCATCGGTTCTGTGAATATGAGAGTCTCCAATGATGCTACCGCAAGCCAAAAGCCCATTAGACGTTCTCGAAACGTTACAAAACTTGATGGATATCCTATCAACACCAATAGGCCACTCTCCCTAAGGTCCGTGACCAAAAAAACCTACTCAATACCCTCCGTACAGAAAACGCGTAGGATATCTGGCCGGTTTTTGCAGGTCAACGTTTTCAAAAACTAAAGTGCCTAATGTGTAGCTCTACTCGCTCTGATCGCGTGGATATGCTGAAATGCAAAAACAGACAACAGTTACTCACCGAAACTCCAAAAGTAGCTCGCGGGTGAATCTGCCAAAACACAGACGAACGCGCGTGATGTAAGCATCAATGCGTAGCTCTCCTCATGGGCAACACACTGCTGCTCTCTGTTTGCGATTCCAACCAACGTAACTCCTGTATACAGCACACACACACACACACTCTCTCACTCTCTCGCAGTCTCCCAACGACACAGAAGATCAGATTTAATAGAAGTCCCTTTACAAAGCTTTAGGTTTTGGCTTATATACTAAGCCTTAGAAAACCTAATGTCCGACCAACATGACCTTATTTGTCTCTAGGCTTCTATAGAGCTTAATTACAACACCGTGAGCTGGCTTTGCTCATCCAACAAGCATCTGTGGCCTCAATACAATTGGTGACTTAAAATATGAAGTTCCCGTAAACATTACAAAAGTGGCCGTAATGGCTCAAAATGATAATAACGGGATATTTGATGATGTCCATGAGCTTGTATCTTCACATTACAGCATCCATCTTCGTCTTCATCACTTCATCAGCATCTTTATTTGGAATCTTTAGAGAATCTTTGAGGGATATTTATGGAATCTTTGTGGAAACGTTGTTGAAAGGTTGACCTTTCAACAGCTGTTGACTACCCATCATGAAGAAGGACTTATCTGATGAAGTGTCAATATCACTACCCTCCTCAATGATTGCTACTAATGGATCTAGCCTTGCCTGAGTTACACTCTCCTCAGTGGACACTAAGCTACCCAGATCACCTGTCACTTTTTGGTCTCCAGGAATGTGTCTTCCTGCTCTTAAATTCATCAAACTTAGCAATGCAATTTATCACAAATCCAACCACTCACCTGGCAAGGGATCGGTTTCCGCACAACTTCTTGCCTTGCCCCGCTGAATATACCTGTAAACAAGCGTTTAATTTCGGCAATCAAATCAAAGCATTTAACCGCTAGAGGTGGTCTTAGTAATGATTGGTATAACTGGAGGGTTAACCTCAACCACTACTGTACCCTTTACACTTCGGATGTTCTTGATTAGTTCTGCTAATCTGGAACTGTACTTTACCCGAGTGTTTGTCAGTCTAGAGGTAAAGTCTTAATTCTGTCTTTGCTCCGTCAAAAGGTCAAACAAGGTCCAATTTCACTTCTGAAAGAAGTTCTTGAACTCTAAAGTCAATTGGAACATCACTCTATGTCCACAGTCAGATTTTGACTTCAATAAGACCCTATAGACATCATACACGTAGCATGTCTACCTGCTCTGTTTTGGCTGAAATTTTCACTATAGATTTCCCTTGATGTGTTGAGTCCATAGTTGTTCTCACTTTTTGATTTGGACACCTATAAAATGGTCAACTAATCAGAAATCTGTTCCAGCAGCCTGATGTTGATATGATATTTCACCAGTCAAATCAACTCCAATTTGGACCAAAATTGACTAGGAGGCTTGCCTAAGGCTATACAACACGCTGCTATGTCCACAGTCAGATTTTGACTTCAATATCATGCCTTAGACATACTATGCGTAACATGTCTAACTGCTCAAATTGCTCCAAATTCAAACCAAAGACTCCTCTTAAGGTGCTGATCACTCTGGTATGCTCACAGTTGGATTTCGAGTGCTAAATCATTGTGAACACATCCTAAGCATAGGATTTCTAAGTGCTCTGTTTGATTCCAAACTTGAGCCACAACTTCCCCTTGATGTCAGCAACCCAATGCTATGCTTAGATTTTAGTTTGGATTTCAAAAGACCCCAATTTCAGCTATTGTAGCCTTTTTTAGTCAAAAATGCTAAAGTCTGCTTAAAATCCAATTTTCTCACCCAATTGAGATGAAACCTTTCATGCACCCAATAAATCATGTAGATCATGCTCATAAAGACATCCTATGGTTTGGTCTCAAAAATTATGCCTTGGGCCCAATTTGGGTAAGATGTCTGGCAATTTCCGTCTTTTGGCCTTATCCTGTCAAGATATGGTCAATCTTCCACTTTCCAGGTGAAAATAGGGTAATTGCTACCTTCTAAACACTCTGGTCAACCCAGATTTTCAAAATTCTCACTAGAACACTCTGTAGACATCCTACACGTAGGATGTCTACTGCTCCTTTTCTCAGACTAAAGTGCTACTTTGCCTTCCCTATGCTCTCAGCAAGTGCCAATATGCCTTACAAGTGCAAAAATATGCAAATTTCTCTCAATTTAAACTTTTTCTGAACTATTACGTTTTCTGAGTCCGTCTTTTAGCTTCTGGGCAATCCAATAAGGGAAAAACACTGAAGTCTATATGTTACGAGGGTGAAACCCACCCTCTGAACACACAGGTGACCTCAGTTTTCCCAAATTCCCTGCCAAAAACCCCTTGGAGACATGCTATGCGTAGGATGTCTACTGTCTTAAAATTTAATTTTTTTTTGACAGAAGTACTTCCTATGCTCAATAGCTCTCTCAGAAATACTCACAGAAACTTTTGAACTTCAATTTAGCTTCTAAACACTATTTTCCGTCTTTTACAACTCTTTGATGAGCCTAACAACAAATATAACATGCATGAAGTGCTCCAGATCATAAATCATGATGTCCTACTTACCCTACACCTACTCATCATGTGAGATGGTGATTTTGGTGTCTCGGTTGCTTCTTGGCCTCCCCGGACTCTCAAGATATCCTTTCACCTCCTCTACCACTCGAACTCCTACTCTTTACACCACAACTTAACTAATACCTAAAACTACCTATGTCACAAGATCTAGGCCAAGCACACGCTCCCTGGACTCCTCCTAAGACCTAGAGAGTCCACCACCCTTTGATCCTATCTAAATGTAAAATAAGACTCTGGCAAACCAGAGAATCCCTATCCTCAAGGACTAGTCTCAGTCACCTACCTAGGGTTTTCGTCCCCGACAACGGCGCCAATGTTGGTGGATATGCCATGACGGACGTCAGCACAGCGAGAACTCACCTACAAGATTTGTCAGCTAAGGACGAAGCTCGACCCAAAGGCGCGTGGAAGCAAGCATAGGGTGTCAACCTACACTCGACCGACTATTGACTACTTCCTACAGAGGTCTCTACCCCACGTCTAAGTTATAGCCTTCAAGAGTACACAAGAGGAGATTTCCTACAACGCTTTCAAGAGCCCAGTACCCATCAAACATTCTGGATACACTACGGAACTTGAGGGAAACCCTATTAACACCAATAGGTCGCTCTCCCTAAGATCCGTGACCCAAAACCCCAACCCTAAACACCCGGTGAAAAATCACATAGGATGTCTGACATGTTTTTATAAGTCATCGTTTCTGAAAACTAAAGTGCCTAATGTGTAGCTCTACTCATTGTGAACACGTGGATATGCTAAAATCAAAAAACGGACAATGTTTGCTCACCGAATCACTAGATCTAGCTCGTGGATCGATCTCGCAAAGCCAGGTCGTACACCTGTAATGTAGGTGTTGACGCGTAGCTCTCTCCGGGGGCAACACGCTGCACTTCTCCGCACTCGGTTTCGACCACCAGTGTGCGCATTGCGTCAAGATAAACTCTCACTCTCTCTCGTACACAGAGTACGCTCAACTCACACAGACAAAAATTATGAAAAATGACAAAAGGTTTTTTGCATTAAGATCAAAAGTGCTATAAATACCTTACAATCTCAAACCCTAATGTTTCAATTTATCCATTTAATAAGTCTAAATGTCAAAAATGGGATACAATTTGGAAGCTTCTACAAGCCCCACTATTTACAAAGGTGAAATGACGGTTTCTTCTCAATTAAGGAATGATTACAAAGGAAATTAGTATCCCGCCGGGCAATCATTCTCCGTTGAGCGTGTCCAGCGGCTAACAATATCAAAGTAGGCAAGAAGGTTGAGACGGAGCAAGACACGATGTCAGAATTTTCTATCCTTACAAAGCAAGAAAACATTTTAAGAGCATCCAACTCTCTCCTTTATCAAAAAGTTACAGGCCAAATGGTAGTGGATGTCTCCATGTGTGGGGATGATGAGGTGTACTGTGACATATTCCCTCAAGACACAAGTATTCTTGTAAACCCCAACATCGAGCTTGGTGATACTGTGCTCTTTATGTGTCTCAGGTATGTGTTGCCCCTTTGCTAATTATTAGTGCATGTGCACCTACAAGGGCCTCATTGGGGAAAGTGTTTCTTTGACTTCAAGTGTCTTATGAGGGATCTTCTAGAGGTTATATCTATGCAAATTTCCATACTTGATCCTCTAGGGACACAATGCCTATTTAACAAGCAAGGAAGTCTTTCAAGTTTTTTTGAATATTTTGACATGCTGACCTGCAATTACATAATATACCCCTATGTTGAACGGTAAGTCTTAACTCCTAACAATTTATAATATTCTGTGGTATTTCTAGCTAATTGTTATTTTTGTGTAGAGGGAATTGGAGTCTTATTATCTTCAATCTTTTGGAGAAAGATATTATATTTATGAATTCATTGTCAAGTATTAATGGGAGAACTAAACTGTAAGTATGAGGTATGATCTATGCTTGATGGCCCATTGTTTTCTACTAGTAGCATTTTGATTGATGTCTTCTTGTAGTGCTGCCAAACTTATTGTTGGTCACCTGAGTACCACAAATAAGTATTACAATATAGAAGGTTTTAAGTACTACAATCAAAAAATGCCTTTACAAACAGACTCAATATCTTGTGGATGGAGAGTGCTTGCCAATGCATGGAGATATCTTGAGTCAAGGTGCAGGATGACTACACTCACTGTAAGTGTGCATCTCATGTTCCATTGATTTGTTTTGACTACTTAGCTCATATATGTACTCATGTTTTTTATTTTCTTTTTCTATTTGTTGAGGTTGCATGAATATCCAGAGTCTTGGGTCACGTGGGTGAGAGAGAAGGTTGTTTCTATGGTTTTGGAAAGATCAGTAAACCCAAAAGATCCAGAATCTCGTATGGCACTAACTACAGATGAAATAGAGTCTCCTTTGCCACCAAAGAAAGATAGAGCCACCAAGGGTTTGGATGCAAATAAAAGGGATCACAAGAAGAAGAGCCTTGCAAAGAAGAGATCTTCACAGAAGCCTACAAAGAAGAAGAGCCCTGCCAAAAGGAAGATCCCCACCAAGAAGAAGAGCCCTGCCAAAGAAAAGCAGATACAAAGGGCCATCCATTCCACTCACAATTGAAATTCAAGGTTCAAAAGCATTGTTTAGCTAAGAATAGTAAGGCACCTAGATCACCTTTCAAACTACCATTTATGTCGCCAAAGAAGGTTGCCAAGTCACCCAAGACAACCACTCCTCAGGAGCACAAAGCACCAACCCCTACCAAGTCCCCCGTGCCAAGCCCTGAGGAGCCCAAGTGACCACCACCCCCTCCTGAAGACAAAAGAAAAAGGGTCTCTGAGGATGCAGAATCCTCTCAATCAAAAAAAAAAAGTGGAGTTTCATGATAGATTACTCCACAAAATTTATGTACACTTTTGTTTATTTTGTCCATATGAACATATACCCTTTGGTGGTTCATAATTTTGTACTTCAAATACTTAATACCAAGTATTTGATTCTTATATGTGTATCATGGTATCATGTTAGTTTAAAACAACATAAATAATGATCACAACAAGATAGAAAGACAAATATATTAGCAAAATGCAATGATTACAACATTGAACTTGTTTTTCCAAGTCCATGCAAGTGGCTCAAATACAACTCTTTTCGGGGGAAGGCATGTGATGCAAGAGGTTGAATTGTCTATCCTTGTGCTCACCTCAATTCCATCCACTTTGAATCTATACTCGGGATATGTTTCATCAAGAAACTCAAGAGGTTCTCTAACATCCTGCAGTCTCCAATTTGTTGTTACTATAAGGCTTCTATGCTCAGTGTGTGGATGGACTGTGACCTTTATTTCATACTTTGGGCAATTTTCCTCAGAGTCAAGAGGAACCCAACTACCTAATTTGCTTCTCAATCTCCTATAGTCATAGCCCACAACTAATGATTGACGACATAGTTGATATGAGATAGACATAGAATTTGGGCTTACTCTACAACTAATATTATCGCCAATACGGAAAGTTTCTTTGGTATTCCATCTGTCTCCAAGTACATTATCCAATTCAGTCATAGAAAGTCTTCTATTAAGCCACATCGTCTTTGTCCTTTGCAAGTCCATTGTTTTGAAACATGCCACAAAGACATGTATAGGCAAGAACCATTGAACTTTAATCCTTCTTGAAATCCTGCCCGGAGAGATAGCTTTAAGGATGTCTTCTCTGATCTTGGATTTGAAGCTTGATATAATACATGCATTAGAAGCTTCCCAATCAAGTGAACTTATGGTGGGAACGGGTAACTGATGTAGTTCTCCATATGCACCTTCTCATGATGGAACCTTGTATTCTACAAAATAGACAAACAAATCCATTGTTTTGTGAAAAAAAGGTGTCTTGTCAGCATACATAGCATCTGCAATCCCTTTATGCATTGCTTTGAACATCCCACTTAGACTCTCCACAAGTTGCCATTGCATAGCTGTTGAAGGAAATATATCTGGAATGGAATCAAAAAATGAGAAAAAACAATGGGAGAATGAAAAATTCATTGTATAAAATAGAATTAGTATTTTTTTACTTACAGTAAGAATGCAGTGGGGGATAAGTCTAACACCATAACCTTGGCCATGTACACATGCTAAATCTTAGCTAGGCAGCCATTGTCGATTACTTTGAAAGCAAGAACACGACCTTGACAATGGTGTTTTACTTTATCCTATTTGGTTATCTTCACTATGTGTCTACCTTTGCGTGAAGGAAGCATTCTTACCCAGTCATTCACAAGAAAAGACATGGGTTTCCAAAGACCATCGTCTCTAACTTTATGAAATCCACAAGAAGATATGTTATGTGAAGGGCGACGTGCAGAAGACGCCATGGAAACTCAGAGATTAGAGAAAAAGAAAGAAAATACAGAGACAAAATGACCTAAACCTCTCACAAAATAGAGGGAAAGGGAATTGGCTCTAATGAGTGTGTTGGGTGGTACTCACTTTATTAATCTATAGGATTGTTAAAATTTTCTTTATTTTCCTATAAAAAATTGTCCCTAGTGTAAGGGTCTTGGTCATACATTAACTGCAAGAGCCTTAGGGAATTGATATCCTAGGGCATCAGGGTCACTCTACGGGCATCGATTGTAAGCACATAGATATGTTAGAAAAGCTCAATTAGAAATTCTTTGGTTTCCTTGTGAAGGCAACTCATTGCACTTTTGACCTACCTGAAATTCAAGTTGGCTTGTTTGTAGTACTCCCAAACAACTCTCTCAATAGGTTGTTTAAGGATAGTTAGTGAAATATGCCTCTAGAGTTTACAGAGCTCAAGTAGAATGTCGTGGTTCTGATCATAACTTTCACTCTATCTAGAAGCACATAAATTTACCTGCAACACGTGAAGAAGATGGCTACCCAGGTTGCAAGTACACTTTCCTCATTGTCTGCTTGACACAAGCCATGAAAAGCCCAAATTTCATAGAGAAAATCAAAAGGAGACAATTGAGAAATATGAGGGAAAAAGTGCAAAAGGTGGTTATGAGAGGGGAGGAAAAAGGTCTCATCAACAATGGCTTCTACAAAAAAAGAGATGTTATATATGCACGTAGATGTCATCATTACAAACTGTGGGATATTCAAAAGGCGATGATTGCATTTATTAGTCTCATTGAATATGGAAGATGATTTGCCTTCAGAATTAAGTGTGCACCACCCACATGAAAGATACATAGCATCATCGTGCATGTTAAGCTGCTTGGGGGTGTTTGGCAATGTTGTTCTCAATAAGTATGCCAATTGTGGTGCCGTTATAAAATCATAAAAAAATCTTGATGAGCTTGCTTTCCAAAATGTCATCTCTTGGAACACGTTTGTTATAAGATATGCCCAACATGGCTGTGGCGATCTCTATCCTATTTTCATTGCATGTGAAGGGACGGCCTCTTTCTAGATGAAATCCTTTATGCATGCACCTTGAGGGCCCACAGCCTTATGCCAGATGTTGACATGGGTGAGATAATCCACGATGAGATTGTATCCATGGACTATTGGAGATGTCCAATGCTTTGGTTGATATTTCCTTTATCCAAATGCAAGCACCTATGCTTGCACCTTGAAAGCATGTGGCCTTATGCACAACACCTTCAAAGGCTAAGATAATTCACGCTGAGGCTGCTAATTAAGGGATGTTGAAGAAATATTGTGTGCCTTGCCGTGCTTTCGTGAATGTTTGTGCCAAATATGGTGCCTTTACAAAAGTAAAAAAAGTTTATTATGAACTTTCTTTGAAAAATGCCTTCACTTGGAGAACATTGATTGCAATATGTGGTAAGAAAGCTTTGGGTTGTTCTAATTAGATGTGAAGTGAGGGGTTTTACTTGCCATCAGAAGTCTCTTGGAATATTCTTAAAACAAGATATATTTCACATGCTATCAAAATAGTTCTTGATGATGCTCAAAGATCCAATATAAGTGAATCCATAGAGCCACCAATGGTTTACGCTTGAAATATTGTGTACAAAGAGGTTTTACGTTTGGTACAAGAAAAAAAACATATAATGTTTTCCTATTGTTTCAATTCTAACCCAATATACCTGATTGTCTGTGGGTTTTTCAATAGAGGCTATCAACAAAATGAAAAATCGATCTATAGTTCAATATCTATTGTTGGGACAAGCACCACACTTTGTTCCAGGTAATGCTTCATAGTTGATAATAATAAGATGATGCTAATGATAGAATGATGATGACTCATAATTTCATTACTAGATAAACCATTGTGGAGAGGACCTGTAACGTTATTTGTTCTTGCGCCAAAGAATTCGTTGCCATAAAGCATGTCATGGTATGAACAAAGAAAGATCACGCAAAAGGTGGTTTTATAAAGAATGTCTACTTTCTTAAAAGTCCTTGATAAATCTAGATGCAACTATAGACAAAGACAACGGAGAGAAGAACATGCGAAGTCAAGAATCGATCGATCTTTTCAAGTCCAAGAAAAGGCACACACATGTGGAGGATTTTGGAGAAACTTGAGGCCTGGGGAAGCAGGTTGAGAGTTTTGGTAAATCGAGTTTTGTGGATATGTACATACATTGTAGGAAACTATATGAGAAACAAAATGCTATCTAAAGATGCTACTTTATAGTTCACTCCCATGTATGAGCTCTTTTCTTTACTATTGATGATGTCTGCGAACGGGCTGGAAAAGTTGGCCACTTGCATTGAAGTGGGAGATCTTCAAGGTATCAAACCAAAAATGATTAAATGGATGGGAGATTCTATACATGAGTATGCCTTGTGATTGGAGCACTAATTGGGTCAATCTTTTGCACAAAGGAGGGGATGTAAAGAATGTAAATAACTACCGGACTATAATGATTGGGTCTCTTATGGAAAAGTTCTTTGGGTACATAATGGAGATAAAATTGAGTAATTAAGTTGAATAGAATGGCAATCATCAATACCTCTCACTCTTTCCACCACATCCCTAGCTGCCACTATGTCTACAAGGCCTTGATAAGCTTCAACACGAAGTTCCTTTTGATGTCGACTTTTATTTTCCCAATTTTATACTTTTATTTCTATTTTTTCTATAGCAATGACTTTTTTTTTTCCGGTTTTTTTCCCTCATTTTTGATAGGAAGACTGCCATGAGGGCGGGAGAGAAGAAGAAGAAGAAGAAGGGAGGAGGAGAAGAAGGCGGCCATATGAGTTGTGAGGGGAAACATAACTTGTAAAGAAAAGCTACTCTTCTTGCCGACAATGCTGTTAAAACTTACCTGCATTAATGCAAATGCATAAAACTGTTATTAACGCGTAAAACCTACCTACAATTGCATAAAACTATTACTAACACGTAAAACCTATGTGCAAATGCATAAAATTGTTATTAACTCTCTCTCTCTCTCTCTCTCTCTCTCTCTCTCTCTCTCTCTCTCTCTCTCTCTCTCTCTCTCTCTCTCTCTCTCTCTCTCTCTCTCTCTCTCTCTCTCTCTCTCTCTGTGTCTCTACTCACACTCGGGTCAGTGTTCAAGAAAAATGTGTCTCAGCTTAATATCGTGCCGCTTTCAATTTCAAAAATGTCGACTGAAGGCAAGCACTAAAGGAGTAGTTCCACCCCAAAATGTAAAAAAAGAAAATAACCTATTTTTAATAAAATTTCCTCTTTACAAATTCAAGAAAAGCAATTTTCTGTGTGTGGGAAAATGGTTTCTCCCGAACACTCCCCAGCCCAAAATGAGAGCTGTCTTTTTCTCTCTCTAGTAGCACTGCAAGAGGCTCTCACATAAAATCTATCTTTTTCTCTCTCTCAATTAGCATTGCTCTCTTTCTCTCTCATGAAAATAAAGAGACCTTGGTAAATAAATTTCTGGCTTGATTGACGCAGGCCCGCCAGATGCAGCCCAGGCTTCATTGACACAGCCCTAGCCTTGTTTTAATAGTACCTTTCTGGCTTGATTGACACAACCCCGCCAGATGTAGCCCTGGCGATGTTGGGGTTGTGGTGAAGGGGGCCCTAGCGTTGCTGCTCGGGGAGGGAGGGTGTCACTTAATAATTATGTGACTATCACATGAGTGCAATAATAGGGATTATTAAATTTCATTTTTTCTCACATTTTCACATACAGAAGGGTACCATAGCATTTATGGCCCCCACAATATACTAGAGAATGACCTAAAGCATAGTAAAACACCCATATCTTATAAACTTGACACAATTTTAGCTCGTTACCAGCAAGCATTAAAGAACACTGACTCCCTTTTACTGGCATCCAGAACATTACTGACATAAGTATCACTAAAAAGAGCATCCAAACCCACCCATAGCTAGTATATTGTCCAAAGAAATAAAGAAACCTGAACACCTTTTGTAGTACCCATGATGATTTAGCATCATCACCCCCTCTAACTTCATATCCGTCACAAGTCTCTAAAAAATCTCTACCTATAGTATTGGAGACATGTATACTTGGGATTCCAGCTTGATCATAGAAAACAACTTTAGCCTATAAATCCTCATCCATATCACTACTTTGGAAGCTCTCACGCTCACTTTTCCCATCATACAATTTGAAACTAGCATAGTTTCAACTATGTCCATGTCTTCAATATCCCATAATTTGTTATCCCTCAAATCACTCAAATCCAAAATTCTATCTGGGTCCATAACGCCATAGAAGCACTAGTTTTTCCCCTAAATCATCTTCACATTGTCTTTTTTGTTGGATGTAAGTTGTTTGATCTCAAGATCTAGTGCCACAACGCAAGACATGCATGGATCAAAGGGTTTGCAAATTCACTCCATTGCTGGAAAGAACACTCTGTTATCTCTTGATACACTTCTTTGAAATTTGAAGCCACAAGTTGTCTAAAAGCCAAAATCATTTGGTCATCGGGTACACATCGGCTTGTCATCTCTGCTTTGCAGCATGCAATGTAACCTTCTGGATCATACCCTGAAAAAGCATTCGGTTCTTCATACACATCATCTTCACATTCTCTTTTTTGTTGGATGTAAGATGTTCAATCTCAAGATCTAGTACCGCAAAGCATTTAAGCATGCATGGATCAAAGCGTTTGCAAATTCACACTACTGGAAAGAACATTCCATTATCTCTTGATACACTTCATTGAAATTTTAAGCCACAAGTTGTCTAGAAGCCAAAATCATTTGGTCATCGGGTAGACATCGGCTTGTCATATCTGCTTTGTAGCATGCAATGTAACCTTCTGGGTCATACCCTGAAAAAGCATTTGGTTACATTCTCTTTTTTGTTGGATGTAAGATGTTCCATCTCAAGATCTAGTACCGCAAAGCATTTAAGCATGCATGGATCAAAGCATTTGCAAATTCTCGTACTGGAAAGAACACTCTATTATCTCTTGATACACTTCTTTGAAATTTGATGCCACAAGTTGTCTAAAAGCCAAAATCATGTGGTCATCAGGTACACCTCGGCTTGTCATCTTGGTTTTGTAGCATGCAATGTAACCTTCGGGATCATACCCTGAGAAAACATTCGGTTCTTAATACACAACGTCTAGTGCTGCGTCAACAACTTCCTCTATGCTCTTTTGGAGTGTTTTCTTAGTTTCCATATCCTGTAGATACCCTTGTACCAGCTCTAGCATCTTTTCATAGTATGCAGTCACAATCATCCAATCTTTTTTATTTTCCATGTTTATTACTTTCACCTGGTTCCAGTTCTTCTCATCTCTCCATCTCTCACCCCGGCTTGTTTCATGCCGAGTTCACTAAGGATGTCGGGCGATATGGGTTCGAAAGGTGAGTTGGTAAGGCACGCGGCCTCTAGCTATGAGAGGTGTGTGTGAGAGAGAACAACATACAAATTTGACAACCACTTTCTTAATGTAGATGAAGCTTAAAAACTTGAACCGGGTAGTATAAGCCCGTTTGCCAAGGCGGTGCCGTTGATGGCAATAAAATCCTAGTGTGACACCAGAACATGTCCTATTGTGACACGAGCCTCATCTCTGAGTGTGTCTCTTTCAAAGTTCACACCACACTCACCTCAAGACTAAGTAACACCCATATGTAAGAGGAGGGGGGGGGGGAATTGGATGAAAGGCGGAGAATCTCACGTGCAAAAGCAAAGGAGATCGCAGCCGCAACAGTCAAATAAAAAACTAAACCTGGACGTGCACTAAACCTGGACAGCCTGGAAAATGCATGTTAACTTATAATATAATGCTGTAAAAACGGTTGTGGGTACATAATGTATGCGCGGGTGAGGTGGTTAGCCTGTGTGTCCCTAAACTCGGACACCCAGGTCTCGGGTTCAAATCGCCCCGCCATGCCTCGTTTTTTTCGCTAGCCATGTTTAATACGCCTCGCCTTTTTGACGGTGTGCCTCGAGATCCCACCCTGCAACCGCGATCGTTGATCCCATTACTCCACCCCGCATTTAATATGGGTATCACTTACTCACTCGTGTAGTGCTTCTGTTCTAAACTAAAACTAGGCTACGACTCATGCCATCTCTTGCATAACCATAAATTGTCATGCTTGAGGTTGATGAATGACAGGGAAGGCAAGGAAGAGCGTCCTCGTAGCCTCACAAGTCTGGTCGGGCTTGGCACGGACTTTGGGCCATCCACTGCTTCGTAAGATTCTAAGCAATAAATCATCCTACTCGAGAAATTAAACCGTCTCATAAGGAATGCAACTATCTAACTGCCATACTCAAATCAATTGACACAACCTTTGCTTGTGAAATTGGCATATTGAAATTTTTTGCATGATCAATTTAAACTTGTAAACTATAACTTGCTTTCCGACTTACTTGAATTGATACCCGAGACCATTGTCTTGATCATCTTAAGTGCATAAACATTTTTCCTAGGAGCCATGCCCTAGCAAAAAAATTCAAACAGCAAACTTGCAGATGGAGAATAATTGATGCATGTTAGCTTCTTGAACTGAAAAGAGCCATCTATGAAGAACCTATTTGGACCCTTCAAAAACTTCAACAACTGGCCTTGCCACACTAATAGTTGCCATGTATCCATGGCCCTCTGGATCAAGGGCTATCTCCTTGAGATATTGAAGCATTGCCGAGTGGCTTTGCTTTTGCATTAGAAGTTAATCTCTTGGAAAATCTTTTGCAATATGAAATCATTCATAAAGCTTAAAAAAATTGTATGATGAAAATAGGAAATCTCAAACCTGACCATCGTACTCAGTTCAGGTTCTTTGGCGGATACGTTGCATGAGGAGAAGACGTGCTTCTTTTGACTTTGTTTCTCACTCAAGTCTTGCTCGACTGTGTTCTACAAACCTATCTTTTTTCTTTGCTAACAATGTACTTAGCAAAATTGTAGTCCTTATGGTAGTTGTCACTAGCAGTGCTTTTGTTGTGAATGCTTAAATTACACAATTATGGAAAATTTCAATGGTAACACACATGTTCATTGCTTGCGAGAGCTATTGACCACATCCACAACAAAACTAAAAATCTGTGCATACCTCATGAATACTCCTGCTGATGTGCCTTGCCGTTGTAAATAACCAAACAATTTTGTTGCTTGCTTGCAAATTTATGTATCCATGCCTGAACCCGTTTGCCATGCACCTGTCTTTGTGAGTTGAACCTGTGCTCGTCTAACCCAACTACGAGATTTGAGGAGATTTACCATCTTCGTGCTTTACCTTGTGCTTGTGTCTTATGTGCATAAAATCAATTGCATGCCTTATCTTGCTACTAGTGGGCTAGATACCTATTTGTGTGTCCATCCAATTGCTTTGATGGCGATTCTAGTGTCCCAACTTGTGTTGCAAGTGCGATGCTATTTCCAACTCCAAGGGATTATTTTTGAAAGCTGCAAGGCATGCAAAATATTTCTTGCTTTAGCTCCTTGGCCACTATCAGAATGAGGAAGATTTGTGATAATAACGTATGCGGGGTGCACGGGATGTGCATGCACCACTAGAAAACTTTAGGTTTGGGTTTTTATGACCTTGACAAGCTCGATGCCCATTATATGAAGCCAAGGTTTCTCCAATGGCGTCGGGCAACAAAGTCGCACACACACACACACACACACACACACACACACACACACACACACACACACAGCTTTGTGGCGCTCTATTCATGACCCCGAAGAAGCGAATGTTTATCCCCACAATCGTGCACACCTGTTGAGAGTAACTTCTCTTTATTCGGTGCACATCAATCACTGGCCTTGTTCTTGCTAAGGGTACCCGCACGTGTGGCTACTAACTCTCCTCCTCGACCTGTGTGTATCCAAAGAGACATGCGCACGTACCAAGCTCGTAGAGAGAGAGAGAGAGAGAGAGAGAGAGAGAGAGAGAGAGAGAGAGAGAGAGAGAGAGAGTACATGCATTCCTCCATAACTCCTCCCTCTTTTGAGATCTAATACAACCTCGTAGAGAGAGAGAGAGAGAGAGAGAGAGAGAGAGAGAGAGAGAGAGAGAGAGAGAGAGTACATGCATGCCTCCATAACTCCTCCCTCTGCTAAGATCTAATACTAGTGTAAAGATTGGGGACTAGAGCATGAAACTCTCCATTTGACCATAATCTATATAGGCCCTCGGGGGGGGGGGGGGGGGGGGGGGGGGGGTCACTATGCATAGATTGTGTATATCGCCTGCATTCAAGGAATATTTTTAGAACTCCTTATCTGTGAATTTTAAACAAATAAAATACACCCTTTCCCTATTCAATTTGTAGTTTTGTTTCCCAATTTTATTTTAAGATACCCTTATGTATGTGAAAATGTGAGAAAAATTAAAAATAAATAACCCCTTTTGTTGCACTCACGTGATAGTCACATGATTATTAAGTGACTACCTCGAGTATAGGCCCTGCCTTGATAATAATAGGCCCCCTTGAATACACGTCCCTCCTTTCCCTTGACCTACCCGATCTTACTCTAGGCATGACAAAGAGGTGACATTCTAGATAGGAAGCTCCTCAAGCACTTTTGTACTTTCTCAAATGCACCACATTTGGCATACATATCGACCAAGACATGATTTCTTTTTTCAACACCCTCTAACTAAAAATATAATTGTGAATTTTTGTACCCATATGAACATCTTGCATAGAGCCAAATGCCTTCAAGATGCATGCATAGGTGATTGCATCTGGAGGGAGGCCCTCACTTTGCATCTGATGAAAACAACCTAGAGCTTTCTCTTGTTGGGCAAAGCCTGTTATAAGTGCATTCCAAGAGTCCACACTCCATACAAACAGCTCCTCGAGCACTTGTGTAGAGACACATGCCTTCAAGATGTAAGCATAGTCTTTAGGACAAAAGGATGGGTGACTGAATTTGGAGATATACACTTGCTTTGAATCCACTTGTTGTGCAAGCAAAGATAACTGAATCTGGGAAGGGCCCTTGTCTAACATTTTCTCAAAACAAGTTAGTGCTTCTTCCCCATGGCCATGTTCACAATAAACTACAAGGAGGGTAGTCGAGGAGACTGCATCTTGTACTAAGAGTTTTTCAAATACTTCCTGTGCTTTTATACCAATGCATTTCCAAGCTCATTGACCTTACCCTGTAGCCTGTATCTAGTAATTTCAACGTGAAGTTCTTTGCCCCCTTCTGTTGTTCCCATACTACTGGGCATACATTTAGAAGGGAAGAAAAAATCATTATGTTTGGAGAAAGAAGGTGTTATTCTTGAAGGCCACAAACACTTCCTCGTATCTTCACACATAACACCCATTTGCCCTGCTATACCTGCAACTGCACTATGATGCCCACGGAGGCTCTCTAGAATGTCTACATCACGCAGAAGGAACATGATGGCTTGCTCACTTCCGCTCATGCTCTCAAAGATAGAGGAAATATTTGTCAAACCAGTTGCAAGATCCACTTTTGGGTGCCCATATCCGTACTACGTTCTTTCAATGCGTCTTTGCCTCTCTATGTCTTTAGATATTTCTCTACAAACTTTACGTACACAGATGCCCCCTTGATGTTTCAAGAGATTGAGAGACTTTTGGTAAGAAAGAGAAGAAAGACTTCAATTGCTATAGGAGTGGAGTCGAGCAGACTGCACGATGCTGGAGATGCAGATGGATTCAGCGGCGCACAGTCGTAAAATAGAGAGCTATATAAAGCTAATGCGTGCACGCAGTCCATAAGGGATGGACTCAAGGCACTGGCCATGCTGAGATGCCACACTTTACTTGATGGCGCAAAAGGGAAAGTTGGGCTTGAGGCTGTGTCAGAGGGTTGATAGTTTAGCTATTACTTTAATTTCAAAGGGAATTCTTTATGGAATGTGGTGTAGTGCTGATGAATGTGCATAACCTGTTGTAGACTATTGGATGACTAAGTGACTTTTGGTTCTTGATATCTAGCCTAAAATTTGGTCGAGTAATAATTTTGGTTGATTCTGGCTTTGAAGGGCTTGACCCCAGAGCATATTTTAAGATAAAGTTACAAAACATAGCAGTGCATGCAAGTTTTTTCCATAATTTTTTAACCTAAAGAAGTATACACAATGATATGGATTAGTCGACATTTTCTACAGTAAATGGTTCTTATAAAAAAGAAGTTAAAACATATGAAATGACTCTCGCAGGAATATGATGTTAAAAAATCCTTGAGATTTTAATATATAGGACAATAGCTAATCTAATAGTTTTTAAGTTTGACATGGATAACAACAACTGATAGTTTCCTTGAAGCCTGCCATACGTAGCCAAGTCTAACATATCTATTGTCTTGACTATATGGATGCAAGTGAGAATTCTATCTTGGCTTAAAAAGGTTTAGCATGTTGCAGTCCGACCTTCATAACACTTGAGGACTCAACTAAGATAGTTATGATACCTTTGTATAAGCTCATTTGGAATGATACCTCATTCTTATTATGCTGTACAATTACGAATCTAAGACTGAGTTGTTTATGTACAAATCTTTGCCTAGACATCTTTAGCCAGACGTCTTTTGAACGCCTTGTTCCTTGGTGTGTACTTATTAAATTTAAAATAGCTACACACACCCCTAAACACCAGGTCCTCCCAGGAAACTGGGTGGATCGGGACACTAGCTTTGGATACTTCTTGTCTATAGGCTTTGATTGATCCACAGTTTATAATTCCATGATAGGTTGACAGGTGTTAGGTGGTCTCTCCTGGACTATAGACTGGATTCCTACTCACGACTATTGTAGTCTTTTGGCTCAGTCGGTTTTAAGTAGCAGGTTAATCCAATTCTACTCACCCATACTTCAATAAACTTTATTTTGATGATTACAGGAACATGCTACCTACTACACATATGAGGACATGGCTAAAATAAAATCTCTTCTTTGCACAAGCGATGCTTTTCAGAGCAAAAGAAAAAACATCAGATACTCAAAGCCTACACAACCCTATACTCAAGAGCACCGTGGAGCAGTGGATCCAGTGAATCGATTGCACCTTTGTCACAAGATAAGAGCACGAGGAAGACGTTGGCACAAGAGGCAAAAAATAGTAGCTCTCTCCCTCGCTCTCGATTGCAACATTAGACCAAACTACGTAGTAGCCATTTTTTTGCAAAGTGTGTTGCAATTCTAGAGTAATATGGGACAAATTGACAGTCTGAGATAGTCTCTCGACATGGGCAATAGGGAAAAGAAGCTCTAGCTTGTTTTTTGTGTGTTTCTCTCTCCACTTCACATGTGCTTGCATCTTGAAGGCATTGGTGTCATGAAAGATGTTGATGCACCAAAACAGATTTATGATGAGAATGTTAGTCAGGAGCTGTTGAACAAAAAATGCAGCTGTTCGCAACAATTCAGTCCACATGTGCATATTAGTCTTTGTGTATTTCTAAAAACACAACTAACTTTCTTGTACACGATGGGTTCCCTTGGACTGCATTTATTTGCAAGACATGTTGCAAAGAGCAAGGCAAAGATGCTCTAGCCTGCATTAACTAGATGCAAAGAGAAGGTCTGGTCCAATGCATTCACCTATGCTTGCACCTTCACATGGGTGAGAAGAGTCACTTGAGATTGCTAATTATGGGTTGTTGGAGAAAGATGGGATGCTTTGAAAGATATGTATGCCCAATATGGTGCCCTCATAAAAAGATAGAAAACCAAATCAAGTCATACTAGGCCAAGCCGTATGTGAAATCGCCATCCTTGAACATTGGATGAAATTTACACCTGGGCTAGGTTTGTCATCAATTATCCATTCTTAGAATACTCTAAGAGCCATTGTCCATGGAGGGGATTCAAGATGCGTCTGGTGGTGTTGCGCACACACATTACAAGACATGAACTCAAATTTAAGCCTCTTAGTTTTTGGAAAAACGAGCATTAGTTGCTCCTCACGCCCCCTACTATGACGGTTGACCTCTACATGGATGGATTCAAGATGACTCTGGTGGTGGTGCGCACAAACATTACAAGACATGAACTTAAATTCAAGCCTCTTAGTTTTGGGAAAAACGACCATTGTTTTCTCCTCACGCCCCCTGCTACGACGGTTGACCTCCACAACAACGTGATAGATATGCTAGAAATGACATAGCACCACCTCAAGTAGTAGTATATTCTTGGGCTTATTAGCCTTGTTTGAATTCTTAGCCTCTCAAGAATCCACGTGGGGCTCTCTTTCTCACTAAAATAAAATATCTTCTTCGCATAAGCGATGCTTTTCAGAGAAAAAGAAAAAACATCAGATACTCAAAGCCTACACAACCCTATACGCAAGAGCACCGTGGAGCAGTGGATCGAGTGAATCGATTGCACCTTGGTCACAGGATAAGAGCACGAGGAGGACATTGGCACAAGAGGCAAAAAATTGTAGCTCTCTCCCTCGCTCTCGATTGAAACATTAGACCAAACTACATAGTAGCTAGTTGTTTGCAAAGTGTGTTGTAATTCTAGAGTAACATGGGATGAATTGACAGTCTGCGATAGTCTCTCAACATGGGCAATAGGGAAAAGAAACTCTAGCTTGTTTTGTGTGTGTTTCTCTTTCCACTTCACATGTGCTTGCATCTTGAAGGCATTGGTGTTATGAAAGATGTTGATACACAAAAACAGATTTATGATGAGAATGTTAGTCAGGAGCTGTTGAACAAAAAATGCAGCTGTTCGCAATAATTCGGTCCACATGTACATATTAGTTTTTGTGTATTTTTAAAAACACTACTAAGTTTCTTGTACTACACGATGGGTTCCCTTGGAATGCATTTATTTGCAAGACATGTTGCAAAGAGCAAGGCAAAGATTCTCTAGCCATCCTTGAACATTGGATGAAATTTACACCTGGGCTAGGTTTGTCATCAATTATCCATTCTTAGAATACTCTAAGAGCCATTGTCCATGGAAGGGATTCAAGATGCCTCTAGTGGTGTTGCGCACAAACATTACAAGACATAAAATGAGATTTAAGCCTCTTAGTTCTAGGGAGAGAATGACATGCTAAAAAGGAGGACAATGTAACTATAACAAGTGTTCATAATTTTGCTACTTGTTCTACAACAAAATCAAATCAACCACTTCCTAGTCAAACAACCAATATGTGTCCAATCTCACCACTCTAGGTCATCCCGCCTTTTCGGCATCCAAATGAATCCGGAATGCAATGAAACTTAATGAGAGGTATCACATCACTTAAGGGCTCACTCCTACCAAGTTCTGTCACCATCTGGGAAGGTACATAAATCACGATCCATCACAAAAAATGTGTAGAAAACGAAAACAGAAGTACTCGAAAAGGTCCTACTTAAGCATAGAAACAGTTATCCATGGTCAAAACATCAAAAAACAACCATTTTAACCTCCAAAAAAATGAATTTTAACCTCCAAAACAACAGATTTGAAAATGATCACACTTAGATTGTAGAGCAAGAGACAAGGAACGCAATGTGCTATTCGGAAATGAATTCTGTATACCAGTTCAAGAGAAAAGACGATTACAATCTGTAGCAGTAAGAGGCCTCCACAGTGCACGTTTTTTATTCTTCAAGCTATTGATAATTCTCCTCTCAATACTAAGGGTTTTGACTTTAAAAGTTAGACTTAGAGAAGTAGAGAGGGTATTGTCTAATTACATCACGGTTACAACTCATCCTACGTTGAATTACATGGATTTCTTCAAAAAATATAGTGTTTTAGAGGGTTTGGTGTGCATACACCTGTATATGTCTGTATCCACCAAACATTCCCCCCTTCCTATTCATTGCACGTCCTCGTGCAAGCTGTCTCTGAGCGAGTCTACTCCCTTCTTTCAAGCGTTGCAGTGAGATTTTTGAATTTTTGAGCTCTTGCTTCAATCTCGACTTTGGTGTGCAGCTCTCTGAAGGGATTATTGCTAAGGGTACTTTGGTAGGCGATGTGGCGGGCTGGCAAATCTTTTGTTATTGGGTTGAATATGGAAGAGTCCACTTCAAAGAAGCTTGTCATGGAAGCCTCTTCAAAGGTCTGCATGTAATGAGAGGGTAGAAACATGACTCTTGTATATAATCCCATGATGACATTCCTGCTTGGGATTACTGTCTCCATATTCCAGTAGATGCTCCCCGTACCTTCGACAAAAACTTGCCAGGGATGCTTTGTTGCTTCGATATCACTGAAAGCTGTAATGCATGTGAGGAGCATTTTAGCAATTTTTACAAGCATCTGACATGCGAGATCTGGGATCTCCTTCATCATGTTGATTACTCATTTTAGAGTTTGAACCATGTACTGCTCAGATGGTGGGTTGTTATTGAGAGGTTTTGTGATTACCGGGTAGTTTAGCACTGCCGGTCTTTTTCTTTGCCAAATATAAAAACGGTCGCAAGATCGCCGTCTGTTGATAGACAGTAAGTGGGGTCGATCCTGACATGCTGGGGAGCGTTTCTGTAATAGGTTTCATCGGTTGGTCGCTAATCAAACCATTTTCTCCACCAGAGGGATTGATTGTCTATGATATTCTCAATCTGAAGGGTCGTAACAGGAACCTACCTGTAGTCCCCTTTGCTGTTTGGTACAAGTTCGGGGAGCATCTTTTTGCTACCAGAATTTAACTTCTTGCCGCATCAATGACACTGCGACCATCTCGTGCCCGTGATTCTTTAATACCTCATCTGGAGTGATCATGAGGAGGGCAGCCGATTCCAGCACCTCCAGTTCATATTGCATATAAGCTTTGTGTGAAGAGTCCTATACTTATGAGATCCAGCATTGAATTTCATCCCTTGTTGACTTCGAAGTGGATGTCGTGATTGGATCTGCAGATTCCTATGTTCCTTTTTCCGTGTTGGTAGTGGGCATCTCTGTTTGATGAGCTTCAAACGTGGATTGCTCGAATCCTCCTCCTTGCTCAAATTCCCCTGGCGCCTACTGATATTTTTTCTGATATTGTCTTAGAGTTGCTAAATCTCCTCTTGCCTCAGCCAATTGCCTTTTTAATTCTTTGGTTTCCTCATCCTTGGCCTGTTGTAGGGCCCTATGACCTATCGTCATGATGTGTCTGTCATATTTCTCTTGATTCAGGGCTTCTTTCAACTCTTTGATTTCTTGACTCAAGTGGTAATCTTGCAATCGTCTTTGAGGAGGAGGGGGTCTCTTTATGGCCAGGAGTTTTTGCCTTTTTAATTCTTTGGTTTCCTCATCCTTGGCCTGTTGTAGGGCCCTATGACCTATCGTCATGATGTGTCTGTCATATTTCTCTTGATTCAGGGCTTCTTTCAACTCTTTGATTTCTTGACTCAAGGAGGTAGATCTTGCAGTCGTCATTGAGGAGGAGGGGGTCTCTTGTATGGCCAGGAGTTGAGTCAGGGATCTGCTAACCACCACATACGAGCGTTGTAGCTTCTCATTTTGTTCTCTTTATCTGGTTAGCTCTTCCTCGAGACGTTGCAGCTCGACCTGCAATGCGGAGTTCACCTTGTTAAATTGTTGCTCTTCCTTGTAATAGTATGTTGCATTCTTCTGTTCTCTTTGCAACTCCAATTGTGCCTGGAGTTGTGGCTTCTCTAGTGCTTCTATTTGTTGCTTTAGGTGCAAGGACTCTACTGCCGTTTTAGATGTTTCTTTCTTGGTATCTTCTAACTCCAGCTCTCGAAGATTGTAAAGAGCCCTTTGACATTGAAACTGTAGCTTGATCTACTCTAAGTGAGCGTCAATGTCAAAGGATTTAATTATCTCAGCTCCTTCCTCCATGGCCGCTTGTGAGCATGGAGATCTTCGCCTATACTGGCCTTTTTGGCCCTGATCGGATTGTTCAGTCGCCTCAGCTTGCTTTTCTCTTTGTTTTGAATCCTTTAAAGCAGCAGAGGTTGTGGCGGGTTTTGTTTGTGCGGACTCTGTTTCTTGATTCGTTTTGTGTTCCATCTGCTTTTCCTCCGCTCCTTGTTCTGGCAAGCCTGCAATTTTTCCTTTCTCTTTTTCCAAAGTCTCTGGAAGTGCCTCAGCGTCCTTGGGGAACCAAGGTCTTGACCTTTTTGGTCATGTGTATCGTGTTGTTCCTCTCATTGCGAGTGGCTTTTCTCTTTTTTGCTTCGATTAGATTCGTCAGATGATTCGACATCATCGACGCGTGGCTTCTTTGATTCTTCTTTTTGCCTTTGCTCCATCTTTTGCTTGAGTTCATTGTGAATGCGCTGCCGCATGGCACTGGCAATCTCCCGTTTTTCTTCAGCTACCTGCCTCTTATGTTGCTTGATCCTTTCTAAAGCCGTTGTTTGCCTACGTAGCAGCAAAATATTTTCAGCTTCATCCTCTTCTTTCTCATCATCCGCTTCTGTTCCTTGGGTTTGTTTCTGATCTTGCTTTTGTTGGCGGAGCCTTTCCCTCAATGCCTGAGCTTCTTCCATTGTTCTCCTGGCATGTGTAATGGGAATAGCCTTTGCCACATGCACAACTTTCTTTTGCAAGCGTGTATATCTAAGTGTGTATGGGATTTCCTGCTTCTCCTTCGAAGACTAGTACTCCGAAGGAGTGTCTCTTGGGTGGGACCCTTCTTTCTGGCTACTCCGAACATCTGACTCGGTCTTCTCGCTGTCATAATCCTTTAACTGTGCTCTTTGCCTTGTCTGTTTGACTTCTGGTTTTGGCCTTGTAGAAGGTCCTACCACTAGTCTTATAGCTCTTTTATATCTGTGGATCAGATCTATATGCGCTTCTACAGGTGGTAGATCCTCGATCATCCCAAGTGCCTGATAGGCTATACGTGTGAGCATTGGTCCCCCGTTGTCATGCCGCTCTGCTTCCACGATGGAAAAAAGACTAAAGAGAAGCAGAAGAAGTCTATTTGAAGCTCACACGTTTATTGAGCAATGACAAGGGCTCGAAAACAAGCAGGGAGATCCAGAAAGTGTATGCTTTATGTGGTTATGAAGGCCTAAGCATAGAGATTTTATGCTTGAAGAAAAGGTATTAGATGTGAAAGGGATCTTAGGACATATAAGGCAACTTGGGGAAGACATGTGGTAAGTGGAGTAAAAAGGAAAGTGTGTGAGAGACTTCACATCTCTGCATGAGGGAGGCCGAAAAAGTCCTATTCTGGAAATTTTTTGTAAAACAGGTTTCTAGACAAAACAGACCGCGTAAGGAGAAGGAAAAGGGCGTTTTGAGAATTTTTGCTCTCACGCACAGAGGCCAATTCTGCACCGATTAGGAGATATTTAAGTTTTTATACTCTGCTGTATTAGCGGGGAGGAAGCCATAAGCTTTCAGCACTCTAATCCTAAGCCAAGCTTCCATAGCCCACTGTTATCCAATCTTCCATAGCCAATCTAATCAAAGACACCATAAGCCACTCTAATCCAAGCTTCCACAGCCCACTCTCATCCAATCTTCCATAGCCAATCTAATCAAAGACACCATAAGCCACTCTAATCCAAGCTTCCAAGCCACTCTAATCATGGAAGGAGTTTAAATAATGTAAGCAGCGGTACTGTTAATGATAATCAAGCTTCAGGATCTTGTTCAAGCTGTTAATTTCAAGCTTTGTTTACATTCATTGTGTCTGCTACAACTGTCTTCTTCACACCTCTCACAGCTAGAGGCCCCGCACCTTCCCGACTCACCTTTAGAACACAAATCCCCTGAAAGCGTTCATGTAAGCTTTACTTCTTTGACTCCCTTTTAGGTTTGCTTCTGTTCGGTATATCTAGGCAACTTCTGCACCTTGAAATATTGTGATATAAGCCGCACTGGCAGTTCAATTTCTGAGTATATCAGGTCTTGATACGTCAACTTATGGCCTCATAGCTTCAAAAAGGCTTTATCATTGTCTATTGCCTTCGTCTTCTGCAAGAGAGTGTGTGTCCCTTGCGGCAGATGGAGGGCTTTATTGATAATTTCTGCTGTGATCTTTACCTTGACAACTTTCCCATCCTTGTCAGCTAGAGTTGCTTCCCCATCATACTGAATTGAACTTATGAGCTCGTGAGCCCCTCTGAAGTCCATACCCCAAGGAGGCAATCGTAAGAAGTTGTCTAGCTGTAGGCACCTGCCCCCTGCTTGCACTTCTGGCTTTTGGTGCAAAGTCCACATTTCTTGTGGAAAGATTGTGGCCTTGACTATTTCTCCATCTGCTACCTGAAACCTTCCGATGAAGATGTTAGCCGAAATGGACTCAAGTATCTGTTCAATGAGGTGAGATTTCTCATTCGAGGAGATATCGGTTATCTCATAGGGTGCCGTGTTCCACTCCCTTTGTGCTTTCTTTCGAGGCATCCTGTTGTCAATTCTAGCATTAAAAATAGGTTTTAGCCAACGATCAGAACTGTCAGAAAGTGTAAACTCGACTATAGAATGAAAAATGAGCATAACTTTGTCAAAACTACTCCAAATTTGACCAAATTTCACCTGTGCATCTAGGATTACTATAGGCACAAGATTGTAATGTAACAGATGAATTTTGGCAAAAAGGAACATGGATTGCGATCCATGTTGGGATGCATTTTGAAATTCTAACTTTGGGAAGTTATGCCTGAGCATATGGGGATGCTACTGAGCAATTTTCTCTGGATTTAGGGTTGAAGGTCCATGGATCCCGATCCATATTGGGCAACATTTTCGAAATCTGATGATACCATCTGATAGGGTTCATCTAGATTATGCCTTGGTCCAAATGTTTTGGGATTTGGATCATTGGTTTGACACTTGAGCTAAATTTTGGATACCTTTTGTAGACTTAGAGGTTTTTGGCATTTTGAAGTGGATTTTGGGATTCAAATGGCTTGAAACTCCATGGCTTGGATTTCTTGAAAATACTGAATCAAATGGCATGTTTTTTACTTATATTGGGCAGAAAAGTACATGGATCGTCATCCATGTTGGACAGTACAGTTCTTGTGCACATTTGTTCCTATAGGTTTTCCTAGTAGACTGTGGTGGTAAAATATTTTGAGCTTTGGACATGGTTTTCCTTAGTTAGCCCCCTTTTCCACTTTATGGCCATGTTTTTTCCGTTTTGACCATATTTGTTTTTGGCAACCATTTTTGGACTCATTTTTTGCCTGAGATCTATCATTGTTTTGATTTTTGATGATTTCGGTTTGTAGTTCATAGCTTTGCCTGGCTAATTGGGCAAATTCTACCAGACATTGAATCCTTTTGAGAAGACAAATTGAATCCTGCAATTTTCACCATTTTACAAGTAAACCTTAGCTTAGTTTTGATTCTACCACCATCCTTAGGTTACATATGCTTGTTGATGGACTCCGAGGAGAGTGTGAAGTCTCTCGAATGACTTTAGCAATAATTTGAAAACTTGTCAAGACTCTGTCTTTAGCCTTTCTTTATGGGTCTTGCTAGCATCCCAGCATTTGATCTCTCATGAGTGTTTCTTTGGGATCCCACCTTTTTTTTTCTTTGAAAATTACCAACCATTTGAAAGTAGCAATCCTAGAGGATTTGATGATATTAAGAGCACTTCTTGTGATCATTTTGCAACACCAGTACTATTTATACATTGTCCAACTAGTGAGTCACTTTTACCTTGATTTTGGCAGAAAGGAACATGGATCGCGATCCATGTTGGGATGCATTTTGAAAAACGAGTCATAGGATTTTGTTCCTTCCCAACTGTGGTTTCTCCTAAACAATTTTGTCTGATTTTAGGGTTTGGGGGACATGGATCGCGATCCATGTTCCACCACTTTTCTCTGCTGTTTCTACCCTGCCTGGTTCTATCAGCTAATTGGGGTCTATTGGTGAAATATTTTTGGTTTTTGATGGGTTTTGGACTTCCGCAATGGCCCTGTTAGTTTGCCGATTTTGTGACTCTTTATAGCTTTGATTTGTTGTTTTGGCATTGTTGATGCAGTATGGGATATACACACATCCTCTTGCAAGGTTAATGATCATACCTGTCAAATCTGGTGTAGTAATATCCACCGAGGTGGTCGCAACGGACAGAAACAGTTCCGAAAACTGTGTGTGTGTGTGTGTGTGTGTGTGTGTGTGTGTGTGTGTGTGAATGCAAATGAGCTTATATTGCCCCATTTGACTATATGTTCCTAGTCTACCCAAAATGCGCTATTTATACTTACCTCCATTGATCATATCTTGTTGTTCATATCACCTGCGGTTCGAACCATTCGTCATTCTGACACTCTTGTGTCAAATCTTTCCATATTTTTCCATGTTCGAAGTCCTTGCTTTGAAGTTTCAGTGTTTGATTTCAAAAGTCAATTTCGACTTTCCTGGCTCGACTTATCAATTTTTTGTTGATTATCTGTCGTTTTTTGCTTTTTTGTAAAAGAAAATTATTTACAATGATTATTAGTCGGCCAAAAATTAGCCAAAATTAGTGTCGCCTCCCTTATATACATACTCTTATTTTGGTATTAGATGGTGACGGTATGGCTCATGATTATGCCAACTAAGAGTGTGTTAGGCTCAGAAAAACTTGTTTTCTAAAGAAAAAGAAAGGAAAGGAAAGGAAAAGAAAAGAACTAAGATGATAATAATAATATATACAAATGATAATCCTACCGCATTTTCCCTCCTTCCTAGAGTGAGTCGTCCCCGACGAACATGTGTCAGAGTGCTTGGGAACAAAGTATGTGTCTATGCATAGTTGTATAGTGTGGCTCTATGATGCTGATGGAGGATATGCATGGGGAAACAAAATGCTGTGCAAGAGAGAGGTGCTGAACAATATGTTTAGTGGCTATTGGTGGCGAGGTTGCCTTGAAGCTGCATGGTCCGAACAATAGTAATTGGAGAAGACACGCTCTGTGTTTGACTGTGACTTGAAAAAGTTTTGATGCTGATGGTTGGGTTGCTTTTTGGCTTTGTTTTGGTCGCCACTGGAATTGATTGGGTTTGGATTTTCTAGAAAATGCATCATGCTAGCCAATTGGTTTTTGTTGACATACCCATTGGATAGTGTTTGGTTGTCGAAGATAGTGGTCCATTGGCTTAGGTCGTGTGACAACAGCGGTGGGCAATTTGTGGAGGTTTGATTTCTATGTAGGAAATGTAGGCTGATGTGTATTGGTTTGTCGTTTTGGTATCCAAAACTGCCTAGGGTTGGCTTCCATGATTGATTTTTTAACCCATATTTTCTTGACCATGGTTGTGGAATATTGCTGAGCTGGTGCATGTGGCAATGGGAGAGGTTCCCATACATGGTCCATTTATACGAATGGTGTGGAGGCAGATTGGCCCTCGTGTTTGAGGAGTAAGGTATTGTCCTACCAGTTTGGCCTGGCTTGATAAGTGCGCATCCACAACACTCTTAGAATAACTGCTTTGTTAAGATGTTGACCTTTGACCACATGAAATTGATGTGGATAAAGTGTTCCAGCACTGGTGATTGGTAAATTTATGTGGCCCAGACTGTCCATAGTGCCTTTGTTTGCTACTTTGAACCCCATAGTATTTGGCATTAGAGGCTCCCACGTGATTTTTCTGAAAGTGGAGTAGTTAACCACATTAGCTCTGGCCCCTGTGTCCACTAAGGATCTCTTGGTGGTTCCGTCGGCAAGTTGTAAATGAATGCGTAGATCCATTCCTCCTAACCATGTAGCTGCTATTTGTATGGATGCTATCGGAGTAGTCTCAATAGAAACGTTCTGTTGTGATTTTCTTTGGAAGTTTGGTTTCTCTTTGCACTTTCATATTTTGAGTTTGGCTTCTTGTTGTGCTTATTCCCAAATGTCATGTGCTTGACATCGGTGCTGAGCTACTGCATGTAGTGTTGCAAGTTCTTCTGGTGTCAGTGGAAAAAGATATTTCTTTACTCTACAGCCACTCGTCCAGTTAGGCATCTCCTCTCTTGCTAATGTTGCAAGCTTGATGGGGCCACTTTGCGATATATCATGTATTACAAAAGGCCCCATTCCTCGCTTTTTGAATTTTTTGGAGTGTTGTTTGAGGGTATACATGAGAACGTAATCCCCTTTTTGGAACTCCTTTACAATCACCTGTTGATCATGGAAAGCTTTCATTTGTTTTTTTTGAGTATATATCCCACCTATTGCTCTAAGTCGGGTTTCATCTAATTGTTCCAGAGTTTCTAATCTCTTTGATAGCTCATGACCCGTCCATCCTAATTGCGTTTCCACTCTTAGGGTTTTGATTAGGAATTAGGATCGCATTATCCCGAATACCAGGTTAAAAGGAGTCATTCCAAAGGAAGTTTTAAAAGCTACTTTGTAACCCCATAAGGCTGTGTGTAGCTTTTGATCCCAATCATTTCTTGAGTTGCTGACTATTTTGGTGAGTACAGTGCATAAGATTTTGTTTGTACTCTCTGCTTGCCCATTAGCTTGCGGATGATAAGGTGCCGATTTATGATGGACCACCATGAATTTGTCAAGGAGGATTTCAATAACATCGTTTAAAAAGTGTGTTCCCCTATCGCTTACTTTTTCAATTGGTAGTCCATATCTTGTAAAGACATTTTCGAAAAGGAACTGAGCTGTAGTTCTTGCATCGTTTTTTGGGGTTGCTTTTGCTTCCGCCCATTTTATCATGTAGTTTGTTGCTACGATTATGTGTTGTGCATGAGTCCTGTATCCTGGAGGTATGATGGGACGAATGAAGTCAATGCCCCATTTGGAAAAAGCATGTATGCCCATCATGGACCTCAGTGGAATTTCATCTCTCCTTTGGGGTCGTTTTGTGCGTTGACATTCATCACAACGTTTGTCATATGTCTCTGCATCCATAAACAGGGTTGGCCACTACATGCCTGAGTGTAGCACGAGCCTTGCCGTTTTATCAGTCGATAAATGTCCCCCTGGCTCTCCTGAGTATGCTTGATCTAGGATAACGTAATATTCGCTTTCTGTAGCACACAACCGTAGTTGTTTGTCCTTTCTCCGCCTATATAGTTGGTTGGCAGTGAGCAGATATTGTTTGGCCTCTTCTGCTATAGTTTTCAGTCTTGCTTTGCCCCATTCCTCTAGAAAGGTCTGGTTTTTTAAGTACTCAACTATGTGAGTACTCCATTTAGGTGCTTGTACTACTCAAAACAGGGTGGCATGTTCCACTGGTGGTTGTTTTGTACAACTACTGCAGGATTTTACATATGTATGGACACTATGTTCCATGCTTGGCCAGTAGATGCCCAGTCTCCGTAGCTGTTGGCCTTTCTGTGTTTCACCGTTGTGAAATCCCATATTTTGTATATGAGCCTGTTTGAGGTAGTATGTGGTATCTTCGGGCTGTACACATAGTCTCAATATCTCATCCTTACCTTGTTTGTACAGCCGTCCTACTAAAAGCTAGAGATTTGTGTTTGATGGATAATTGATGGTTGTCTTTCTATCTGTAATCAGCCAATTGTGAGTAGAGGAATGAACTCTTCGCTCCATCTCGACACCATTTTGATGTTAAATAGATATGAATCAGGAAGGTCATCATCGACACCCACAGGTGCTTCCCCATGAAATAATCGTGAAAGATGATATGCTCTTTGATGTGTGGTCCCCTTTTTTACGACTACCGTGAAGTCAAACTCAAGCAAGAGTATAAACCATCAAAAAATTCTTCAGTGTTGCAAGGTTTGTTTACTAGATTTAGTAGTGCTTGATGATCCACGAAGAAGACAAACTTGTTTGCTAAAAGGTAGTGTCTAAATTTCTTGACAGCATAGATCATTCCCAAACCTTCTCTTTCCATAGTGGTATAATTTCTCTCTGCGTTGTTTAGTTGTCAACTACAATAGCAAATGGGAAAATCCATTTTCTTTTCTCTTGGCTGGGATAATATGCACCCGATGGCATAGGTTGATGCATCCACATGGACATGGAAGATTTTTCTCTAGTGAGGGGATTACAAAATTGGAGCCGAAATTAATTGCTGCTTCAATTTTTGGAAAGCCTGCTCACATTCCTCCGTCCATTCGAACTTAGCACAATGAGGGCGTACAACGGCTTAGCTATTACCGCACACATATATATGAAACGCCTGTAGTACCCGCAATGCCCAGTTTTCCCCAGTTTTTCCACATTGCTTTGGTAGCTATGGCTATTCCAGTACCACTATCCAATATTGCTATCGACTTGACCTCTTTGTACTCCACCAGCAGGGTAGTATTTTCCCTAGATTTTCCACACTACTTTGGTAGCTATGGCTATTCTAGTACCACTATCCAATATTTCTATCGACTTGACCTCTTTGTACTCCACCAGCAGGGTAGTATTTTCTTCTTCACCTTCACAATAATCCCCTACTTTGTTTATTGGTACTGGCTCATGTTTAGTTTGTTTTGAGGGTTGTGTATTTCGTGTGTTTGGAGAAGCCTCGGGTGAAAGAATTACCACCCCCATTTTTTCCTAAAATTTTTTGATCTCATCCCAAAGATGGGTATGATATACAGTAACTCTGATAGAGTCAATGTACAACGGATAGGGGATGACATCAGCTCGTGAAGAGCTTTAGTATCCATCATCTTAGGATTGGATGTCCATTGAGATGGTACTTTCCTTACCTCCGATCGAGTTTCATGGTTACAAATAAATGAAGGTAAAGTCTTCAACGACTGTGGTTTACTCTCTTCTGATATCGTTGTACTTGCATTGCCATATAGTGATCTAATGTCGTTTGGATAGAGCTCATGTTCCAGGTGGATTTCTGGGATAGGAGCTGACACAAGTGTGGCACTTCCATCTTTTCTATTCCTGATCTGTTCCCATAGCTCTTGAGGCCATTGTTCTTCTACCTCCAAAATTTGCAATGGTACTCGAGAATACGTTCCATCTATTGTATTGGCTACAACCCTTGTATCCAATGGTGTTTTGTCTATAGGATCTGGTAGGTTATTCTTTTCAATTCACCACCCCTCTAACTCTCGATTCTTTTCTCGGATTAGTATCTCAGTTTTTGTAGTTTTACGAACTGATGGTTCCATAAGCGCTTGAGCGGCTTGGATGAGCTCCTTGCACCTCTTTAGCCTCTTTTTCTCATAGCCTTGATGAGGGTACGTTAACCACCTATCCTCTTGGGTTTGGTTAGGCTTTAGCCTTGCCTCGTAAGCTTTTAATTTCATCCAAAGGTTTGAACACCTTGTCTACCAAGACGGACCTTGTCTACCTCCTGATGGTAGATCCGATGGTTCTTTTATCTCCTTGTTGTCCTTAAGGTCTCTTTCCCTTTGAATTTGTTCCTCTATTCTCAGTAATCTGGTTTCCAATCCGTTTTTCCTTTTGTATTTTGGCTTTCATCTTATCTCGTTTCACCTTCCAAGATTTCCCAAGGGTTCAGACAAACAAGTTTTCTATCTCTGTTTGGCTGTCTGGGACATTCCTTGCTACCTCATGTGCTTGAGCTCTAGTGACCGCGTTTATTGGAATGTTCCGTTCTGTTTTTGATCCACTTGAGCTTGGCACAATCCCCATTTTGTTCATGGTTGCTTTTCCTTTGTTTGCAGGGTTTTTTGGACAGTGTGGAATGAGATGGTCAGTTGTACATCCGTCACAGAATCCAAAAAGTTTCACCCGTTCTTCTTTGTTTTGACAAACTCTAGCCCAATGATCACTACCACATTCATAGCATGGTCCTACAAGTGGTAGAGAAGCCTGTGGAGCCCCCATCAATTGTCCTATTCTAGGAGTGTAGCCCCTAGGTTTGTAGCCCTAATTTGCCACGAACATGAGCATATTCTCATCGACCAAGTAATGGTTCTTAGTTGGCTGGGCTATGTATGAGGGCTCGGAAATATCTTTAGGAATTATCCATGGATTATGTCCCTCTGGAGCATATATATTCCCATCAAATCCGCTCTCATAAGTATTGCTTGAATCTTCCTAGTATGAGACTACTTGGACCATACTCTGATCAGAAGGTGGTTCTATGGGTTGAGAAATCCTTACCATAGCCCTATTTTCCTGGAGTAAGGGAGGTTGATGTCCCAACACAGGTTGAGCTTTTTCCTACCCCAAGATTGCCTTATTTGGCCCTACTTGGTACCTTGGAGGGGGCGAAAGTTGTTATCCTCCATGTGATCCTTATTGTCTATCTCTAACATAGTTCCAACTATAGAAACATTCGTGAGTTTCATGGTTTGTCCATTTTTGTTTTGTAGCACACCATTTCAATATTCGCTGTGCGTTTACTCCTGGCCTTTGTTGAAGGTTGCACCACTGGGTTGGATGATCTCCTCCACAAGTGTCACATTCTCGGGTGGGCAATTGTTGTGTGTTTGGGTTCGTCCCGTTTCCTCGGTTTATCCTCCTGATCACTTCCTCGATCATTTGATCAATGTTCGGCACAATTGGGTTTTGCCCTCCCAATTTTTTCATGGACTCAGTAGTGGTTGAAGAGGTGCTACTCGTCCCCTGATCTATGCCTTCAGTCACCTCCCCATATGCCTTGCACTGATCTACAAGATACAATGCCTCTTTTGTGACTTGCTCAAAAGTTACACATGCCTTCAAGTGCAAGTCCTTTTTGAGTGTGTCATTTCGCAATCCTTCTATGAAAAGGATTGATAGTCTTTCATCCTAGTTCTCGAGCATGGCATATTTTTATATACTGCTTGAAATGAAGCGATGCTTTCTTCACTTTCTCTTTTTCCTTTTGCCTAAATGCATAGATCTGGGAGATAGTGTTATGTTTGATCCCCCTTTTTGAGGATTCCTCAGCAAATTCTCAAAGAATTTTCTCAATACTTGGGAATTCCAAGCTGTGTAATGGTTAGAACCAAGTCAAGGTAGTACCTTCTAATGTGAACCCAAAACCTTCATATTGAGTGTGAAAATCAATTACCTGTTCTGCTCTCAGAACTTGTTTGAAGATTGACACATGGGCATATGGATCTCCAGATCCATTATACTTCTAAGGTACGCATTTTGACACCTTAGTTGGTTGCATACGTCTGGTTTCTGCAACCATTCTAACAACTCCTGGTCCACCTGATGTGACTTCTCTAGGTTCATAATCTCCTCTTCGTACTAACAGTGGTATCCTATCCGCCGCCATACGTTCATCAAGTCGATCTCGTGTAATAGTCGGAGGGAATCCAATGGTGTAAGTGATTTCAGGAACAATACTGCCCATATGTGTGTTCATGGAAGCCCTAGACACCGTCGATCCTCTAAAGGTTTTGTTTTTGGGACTCGTTCATGTCCACCCTGGTTCTCAAAGGGCTCATGGGTACAATCTCAAGTCTGGTGTGAGTAGTCATGGTTTCTACCTCTTCCAGATTTAAATAGTATTGGTGGAGTGGGCCTCCAAAATATGTATATCTCTGTAATTCCTTACGATCCATTGGAGAGTACTTTCGGCCATACTTCTCCATTATGACCACTTGAATACTTCAGCCCTACGTGAACGTGTAAACATACAATTTTTTTTGGTTCGTCAATTCTTTGATGCGGGGCCCGTCACATCTATAATAGAGTGTTTGTTCTCCATTATTGAACTTATAAAGCCCCACATATGTGTTGTTTGTGTTAAGGCGCTCTGTCTCATTGGTGCGTTTGAGTACCGCGTTTCGTTTCTCCATTTTGGGTGATTCATCGGCCAACTCATTATCTACCTTGTCCTTGGTGCCGGTCATTCCTCATTTATCCACAATTAAAGGGTTATGAACCACCACATACATTATTCCCTCTCAATCGAAATATCTATCCCCGTCATAATCAACATCTACAAGGTCTCTGAACTTGCATGGATTATTTTCGAACTTAACATAGTAGCGGTCCATTCCATCCTTATAGATTTTTGCCTTAAGCAAATTTTCAAAGTGAAACTTCAAATACAATAATTTTACATCAGATGCAGGCTGAGAAGGACCTCACCCATTGAAGTTTTTCCCTTAACACTAGGTTGGTAATGGGACACTTTTATGTCCTGGGACACTTTTATGTCCTGTGAAGTGACCATTTTCCTTGAATTATGTCAAGAGTTTCAAAATGGATTTTGAGGTGCTATCTGTCTAGAAAGTTGTATCATGAGCTGGAAAAAACTCGACATTTTTTTGGAATATCAATTTCATCTTTAACCTTGTCCTTGCACAACATTTCACAACCTAAACTGTGTGAAAAAACGGATCCTGTTTTTGGCTTTTTTCAACTTTTTGCAACTATACCACTCTAGAATTCATGTTTGTGAGGTCTATAATGCTAGAGAACTATCTTTAGTAGTCCTCAACATGTCTTGATGCTTCTAGGGAGAAATAAATGTTAAAGTTGTAAGTTATGACCAAATTACAAAAATTATCAAATCCTGTTTTTTAGCCAATTTTAGCTCTTGTATGATTTTTTTGGTGGCTTTCATGATATCCAAATGTAGTTTTGATTTTCTATGTCGCATATTGTAACGTAAAGCTAATATTCCTTGAGTTTTGGGGCACCTAATACCCTATTTTGCATAGTAGACAACGATGGTTGATTTTTTCAATTATAGAAGAAAACGAAACATTCTAGTATATCAAGTATAGCTTTTTCAATGTTGTTAGTTTCTTGTGACAACTACATGCATTTTGTAGGTAGTAACCATATCTAGTCATAAGGATCAAATTTGGCTAGATATTGAATAGTTTCTATGGGATTCTACAACTCATAATGTTGAACCCAGTTTTTTCATGTTTGCTGTATTTAGCACTTCATCTTTGTCCCCAAGATTCCCCTTGGTAAGAGATGTATTATTCTTTTGACATGCTCCATGGCTCCTTATGAACCTAAAGGACAATAGGGAACTAGAAAACATGCATATATTATTTGTATTGAGCGTGGTTATAGAAACTTTGATGATAGGTTTGCAAAATGGTAAACATTCAACTTTTTTGTACCTATTTATTTTGGCAAAACAAAAAATAGTGATTGAGAAGCAATCATATGTTCTGATCACCAACCCATTGAAGTTAACTAGGGAATTTATCTCAAGTCCTACAAAAATCCCTAATCTTATTTTTATGCAACAAAACGTAAGAAATGACTGTTTTGATGAAATTGTACTGGTCCATCAACTTTGGAGGCTTGGTGTGACCAAAAGATGAGAAATGTTACAAGTTTCTTATTTTTTCCATGTGTAGTAGGCCTTGAACTATAACCTCATGAAAGGATTTTACAAAATGAGTGGATCTACTATGGTTTTGGAGGTTTTTTTCAAAACCCTGAAAGGACACTTTTATGTCCTGTTAGGTTACCAACCTAGTGTTAAGATTTGACTTGTTAGAATCTTCAGCCATGAGGTTGTATGATCTCTCAAACAAAGCGTTAGAGAAACTCTCCTCTAAAATGGGTTCCAAAGGCGGTAGTGGTCTTTGATTCACACTCTCTTCCATTGAGTCATTACTCCCTTGATCAAAGATGGTGGGATTCCTATTCTGGTACAATCTTCCTGATCGCAAATTCATGAAGATTGGTAATATAAAATCCAAACTGAGTTACCTCATTAAATAGTTTGAATCTCCAGTTTGATCTTTCTTGCTAGGTAGTATCCTCTAGTACCTGCAACCTGTTAAGAAGTTGCTTGATAGCTATGAGCTTACATTCGTTCTTGTTAGTTCTTGCTTTTAATCGACAAAACTTAGCTAGGTTTTTTCAGTAGCACACATTCCTTACACAACCTCAACAATTTGGGTCCAATTTCAATTTTAAAAGAACCACCAGGTTACTGTGGACTAGCTCTTTGTATGGTAAATTTTTGTCTCTGTTCTGACTCAGAGGTACATGGATCGGGATCCATGTTGGGAAGCCAAATGAACTTTTTTTTCTATCATCAAGTTTAACATGATTAAGAGGTCTTATGGTACCAAATTTTTTAGAAATGAACCTCTGGATTAGAGGCTAAGTTATTTTGTCACTTTGCCTAAGCTTCTGTCAGTTGTGAGCTATTGGGATGGTTTCTTGCACCCAAATTCAACTTTGGAAGGACCACTAGACTCTCTATGATGCAATCTAGCTATGGTGCCAGCTTGGTGTCAAATTGTGTCAGGGGAACATGATTGCAATCCATGTTCCTTTGTGTCAAAATACACTGAAATTTGTCCCACAAGTAGTCCTTGGCCTAAAGATGCTGGCTATATGGTTTCTGAATGTTTTAAGGCTTTTTAGGATAGACGAAAGTCAGTTTTAGGGTTTATTTCAGTGGTTTCCCCCTTGATCTGATTTTTGCTCCCTTTTGCCCTCTTTTTGAAATTTTCTGATAAGGGTCCTTTGGGAGAAAGTGTTTCAATTGTTATCACTTCCTTGCTTGCCTATTATCAGCTCAAAATTCCAAAAAGGTACATGGATCGCGATCCGTGTCTAGTAAGATTTTGGACTGAGACTTTGTGAGCTGATCACACAAGATATGGTGATGCTATTCCCCGAGTTTTTTTGGATTTGATCAGTTTTTTCCAAGTGAAAAGCAAGATTTTGTGTCTGTTTTGTGATTTTTTGCAAACAACTCCTTTTCTAGTATTTTGACCACATTTTTTCACTTTTTGTCTATGGCTCCTTTTGGAAAAGTTGTTGAACTAGTAATCAGGAGTACACTGATCAAATATTACTATCAGATGTCTACCTAGAACATGGATCGCGATCCATGTTGGGAAGCATTTGGACATGAAATTTGGTTCTGTTGATTCCCTGCTTCTAGTTGATCCCAATTCTCATCCCTTTATTAATTTGAACAAGTAAAAGTTCAGTTTTTCCTTGTTTTCCTCTTTTTTCAAGGTTTTGCTCTGCTCACCCCAATATTTTGATTTTTATGATCTTCTAGCACACTATTTTTGACCAAACTTAACGTTCTGATGCCTGAGAGCCTGTTCTAAGTAAAGGAAATAGTTCTAGCACATTTTTCCAAAAAGGTACATGGATCACGATCCATGTTGGACAGGCAATTTGAAATTTTTTTGCACAGTCTTTTTCAGTGAGTGTTTTTATTCCCTTCTTGAAGGTTTTACTAGGTTTGGCCCAGTTCTGAAGCTCTGACCATCACTTCTTCAACTTTTCAGAGTTATGGTCTTCAACACCAAAATAAGGTTTTTGACAATTTTTCCCTCGATTCTTTTGGCCCCAAATGATGAATAATTTGTTTCCTAACCCACTCTTATAAACTGAAATGAATCTGCAAACATAAATGAACTTAACAGTACAAAAATAACAACAAAGTGTGTGGTGGAACAACCCTTTCCAAGAATGTGAAAGTCAAAGAACGAAATACTATCCTATACTTCACTCACAGCTTTCTTTGCTCTTAAGGAATAGCACTAGCTAGTCTCGGGCTCCAGTCTCTACCAAGCACTAAACCTACGTCTAGCTGTTTCATTGTCTATGTGTAAGCAAGACGGGTATCAAAAGCTTGAAGGGAGATTTTTGTTTTTGTACACTGAGTCACTCACCACCTAAGGATAGGTTTCCCCGGTAGCGGCGCCAATGTTAGCAGGTCGCCGCGATGGATGTCTGCAATATAGCTCTTTTGTACTAACATAATGTCAATATGAAAGGAAGCGACTCCGCATGGGGCACGGAGACTTAATGAGAGTGTCAATATCACCAAAGTGAACTCATGGGGCTACTTATTCTACGACAAAAGCAAATCAACCACTTCTTAGTCAGACAATCAGTATGCCTCCAATCTCACCACTTTAGGTCATCACGGCTTTTCGGCATCCAAACGAATCCGGAATGCAACGAAACTTAAGGAGAGGTATCACAACACTTAAGGGCTCACTCCTACCAAGTTTTGGAACCATCTAAGAAGGTACATAAATCACGATCCATCACAAAAAATGTGCAAAAAACTGAAACAGAATCACTCAAAAAGGTCCTCCTTAAGCATAGAAACACTTATCCATGGTCAAAACATCAAAAGACAACCATTTTAATCTCCAAATCAATGCATTTAGCTCACAAATAATGCGCCTGAGGTATTGTTGATTGTTATCCTCTGGCCTCTGCAATAGCTTGTCCCTCCCTCTTTTCTATTTATAATTGCGCACATATTTGTGCTCCACAGACCTGATATATAGAGTAGGAGAAGAACACTCCATGATTTCTCAAGGGTAGGAAAATTAAGAACTAAGCTCTGGTAGCTTAAGAAAAATAGTTTGTGATGTAAATTATAATGAAATGATGTCTCATTTACAGCTCCCTTGTGTCTATAAAGTTTACGTTTACAAGAAGATCATTGACATGTCTCAAGTGGATCCAAGGTACCAAAGTTCTTTGACTTGTGCTTCATTTTCTGTCATGTTAAATGTGGCAGACATTACACCTATTGCAACCTGTTATATCTTGCACTCTGGATAGAGAATACCTAGTGGAGCTGGCCTCTTTGTTACTTTTAGAGCAAAAATCCCTTCCGTTTCACTCATTTCTTGTCTGCGGTGTGATGCATTTCTACAAATTTTCTTCAGTAACTTATTCATCTCTCTCTCTCTCTCTCTCTCTCTCTCTCTCTCTCTCTCTCTCTCTCTCTCTCTGTGCACTTTTGTTCCCTGCAATTGATTTTTGCCTCGTATTTTTGAACGGTATTGTTGGGAGAAGAGGGGGAGATCGACCGCTTAAACTATTCAACACAAGCTCCCAAGCATCACCATCAACCTGTCCACCTCTTCTTCCAATTTCCAAGCACACACTCACACCTAAACTATGACACACACACACACACCTAGACTATCACACACACACACACACACACACAATAAACATAGAATTGACATAGACATGCTTGTAAGAGAGTGTAAGAGATGCGTAAGGGATGGAGACTATATTAGAGAGTACACAGAAAAATAACCATAGCATAAGCAGGTAGAGAGGAGAATCTGCAAGAGAAAAGCCTAAATCTAGCCCCAAACTCCACGGCACCTCTCTTGTGGAGTTGGTATTTAATATATTATTTTTGAGTTTAAGGTGCCAAAAATTGAGGCCCCTATTTTTACAACCACTTCACTTTTGTAAATGAGTGAAGCTCATTAGTTCTTGCATGACCCATAAGGGGGGTTACCACTACAAATATTTACAGAGCCATAGTGGCTTATTGAAATGATATTCTAAGATACTGTGGGAATATAAAATGGCCCAGAGTAATTTCCGTCGCCTCTTCATCAACTCCCCGCATTCCACTCTACAAAATCATCATCAACTCAATTAGTGAAATAAATAGACAGCAGATAATTAACCATTACGCCAGCTATCCCAATTGCAGCTAACCACTACAATAGGAGGGTGCCCAGTCTCGTAACATCCCTCCCACCAGGGATAGCAACTATCCTCAGTTGCTCAATAGAGAAATCTACTGGACCGTGAGTGATGGAAAGTGTGGAGAAGGTCGGGAAAGTTGCGAAAAAACTTTTCACGCATCCATTTGACATCCTCTCTAGGGTGGCCTTTGAAAGTCAAAAGGTAACGACTATAAACCATTCCAGTACGTGTAGTGGTGGTCTCATGGTCAACTATTTTATCAGGGATGAGTTGCTCTTCTTGGTCTACAAGTGAAGGTGGGTCTTCATAAATGTGGTGTGTTGGTAGGGGTCCTCGGAATGGGCGTAAAAGACTAATGTGAAAGGCATCGTGAATGTGCCAATGTGCAGGTAGTTCTAAACGGAAAGAAACATCATTAATGGCAGCTGGAATTTTGAAAGATCCATAAAAACAAGGAGCAAGCTTAACAAAGACATTAGTATCAACACTTTTGATCCTTTGTTTTTCGATGCGAAGTAAAACATGATCACCTTCTTTGAATTGGTGTGCCTTGCGGTGCTTGTTAGCATGCTTGGTGTAAAGTTCTTGTGAGTGTTTAATGGCAGAATGCACACTTGAATAAATATCATGAAACTCAGTAGTGAAATCATCAGCGTGGTGGCAAACACAACATTAGAAAGACGTGAAGCACGAGCAGGAAGACAATTTCAAATGGAGACTTACTCGTGGCAGTGTGAGTGGTGTTGTTGTATGCAAATTGCAAAATATGTAGGTAATCATCCCATTTCTTAGGTTGAGAGGAAACATAAGCCTTTAGCAAGTCAATAATAGTGTGGTTGGTGACTTCGGTTTGATCATTAGATTCAGGATGAAATGCAAAAGTGAAGTCAAGTGTAGTGCCAAGATTTTCAAACACAGTAGTCCAAAAAGCACTACAAAATTTTGAATCTTGATCAGAAATAATCACTTTAGGCAAACCATGATGTGGGAAAATGGTCTTAAGGAACAAAAGTGTAGCTTGATGTGCTGTGAGTGTTTTCTTACACGGAACAAAATATTCTTGTTTAGAGAAATGGTCAATAATAGTCCATATCATGTCATGTTTGTGCATTGTGAGTGGGAAACCAGTAACAAAATCCATTGAAATATGTTCCCAAGGTCTTTCAGGAATGGGGAGAGGGTGTAAAAGTCCCATTTCTTACCTGTAGCTGCTTTACAAATCAAACAAGTTGAAACATACTGTTTAACATCCATTCTCATAGCAGGCCAATAGAAATCATGACATAAATTTTGAAAAGTTGCAGCAAATCCTCTATGTCCAGTATAAGGTGGTTTGTGAAATTCTTCAATAATTAATGTACGGAAAGGTTTAGTCACACACAATTTTTGTTTCAAATAAAGGAATTTTTCTTGAATAGTGTATTCGAGAAATGTGTGTACAGAATTATCAAGCATGTGCAACCATGTCGTTTTGAAGTCATCATCATGTGGATAAAGTATCAGGAATAGTGTCAAATGAAGTTCCCATAATGGTTGATAGATGATTAAGTGAGGGTCTTCTACTCAAGGCATCAGCTTCAACGTTTTCTTTACCAAGTTGGTATTGAATGTTGGGCTGAAAACTTTGAATAAAAGCAGTCCACTTAATATGTTTATCATCTATTAAGGGCTGAGAAAGTAAATATTTGATACTTTGTTGATCAGTTTTAATGATCAAGTCAGTACCCCTTTACATAGTGTTTCCAAATTTTCAATGCACGTACCACAACAGTCAACTCGTTATCATAAGTACTGAAATTTGCTTCAGACGGTTTGAATTTACGAATTTCGAAAGCAATTGGATGGTTATCTTGCATAAGTACTGCAACGATACCTTTCCACCAGCATCAATGACTACCACAAAGAATGGTCGTTCAAAATCAAGCAATTGCAATACAGGTGCATTAGTTAAAGCATGTTTAAGTGCATTAAATGAACTTTCTTGCAAATCAGTCCATTCATAAGGCGTATTTTTCTTCAACAAGAGAGTCAAATAATGTGATTTGTAAGCGAAATTACGAACAAATTTCCCGTAATAGCTACAAAGACCGATAAAAGATCGTATCTCATGCAAGTTTTTGGGTCTAGGCCATGATTGAATGGCTTGAATTCGACATGTATTCCCTTACCCGATACAATGTGTCCCAAGTATTCAATTTCAGATTGGAAAAATGAACTCTTTTCAGGATTCAAATACAAGTGATTTTGTGCAAGCAGATCAAATACACATGTTAAATGTTGTTTATGCTCTTCTTCAGATTTACTGAATACACAAAAGGTCATCAAAAAATACGTGTGAAGGTAGCTTGTGAATTTGTCAAACCAAATGGCATGACAAGGAGTTCATAGTGTCCAGTTTGTGTTCTAAAAGCAGTTTCGTAAACATCATGTTCAAACATTTTAACTTGATGATACCCTGATTTGAGGTCAATTTTGCTAAAGATGTTTGCCCCTTTTAGTTTGTCTAATAGATCATCCACTCTAGAAATAGGAAACCTATTCTTAATGGTGATCTTGTTTAAAGCCTTGTAGTCGATACACATATGAAAGGTTCCATTTTTCTTCTTGACAAGAAGTATTGGAGCTCCGTATGGTGAACTACTAGGTCTGATTAGGCCTCGGTCAAGTAAATCAGTAATTTGAGTTTGTATTTCCCTGTGTGCAGTAGGATTTACACGATAAGGTGCTCTACAAGGAGGTTCACTACCCGGTATAATGTCAATTTTGTGGTCTTCTAGGCGTGATGGTGGAATTCCAAGTGGCAGATCATGCATGAAACAATCTTTAAATTGTGAGAGAAATTCATCGTGTGTGGAGTTACGTGAAGTTTCAGTTTCAGCAGAAATTTGATTTACCAATACTAGGTATGTTTTCCCCTATTTTTGAATTGCTCGTTTGGCTTGAGTGTGAGAGAGGAGTGGAGATTTTTGATGTGCCAGTGTTGCTTGGATGGAGAAATTTCTATTATTATGAGTGAGAGACATTGTACGTGTTTTATAATTAATCAACGGGTCAAATTCATGACGAAATGGCATTCCCAAAATCATATCAAGACCATGCAATGGTGCTACCAAAAATGTACGTGCTTGAGTGAATTCACCAATGCAAACTTCAACAGTGACTTGAGTTTTACAATTAAAATGTTGATTATTGAAAACAATTTTGACCTTGTGAGGTGATGAGATTTCAGAGAGTGATAGTTGTTGTGCCAATCGTGTGGAGATGAAATCATGGCTACTACCATCATCTAACAGAATGGTGACATTTTCACCCTTAACAGTGCCTTGCACTTTAAACAAAGTGTGAGGAGATATAGAAGTACCTGAGAATGGGTTGTCATCATTATCATAATCAGGATCATATCCCTCACCGTAGTTAGCTTCCACTTCATTGTCGTCGGGTGTAGCATCTTCGATGAGGTTAAGAGTAGCTCCGTTGGGGCGGTTATTGTTGAAGGGTTTTTTATTTGAATTTCTATTGACTCCATTGGAATGGCCATTGGATTGACCATTGTCCCTAGCATGACCATTTGGGCACTTATCTGCATAGTGACCATACTGAAAGCATTTAAAACACTTCACCTTTTTGTTACCATTAGAATTTGGAGAAGAACGTTGGTTAAAAGAATTTTGGTTGCCTCGTTGCTGGGTGTTGTTGTTGTTGTTGCTTGTATGAGGTTGAGCAGTTGTAGGAGAATTGTCGAATCTACCTCTTTTGAAAAAGGTACGGCTTTGGTGTTTGTTTTTGTCAAAGTTAGTAGAGAAAGGAGGTCTCTTGTTGCGGTTAGTGTTAGCAAGTTGATCAGTGTGAGAGGATTGTCCACCTTTCTTCTTTTCTGCGTTGAGGGCCAAATTAATAGTCTTTGACAGAGAATCTGGTTCGAACATATCTACCTCAGCACTAATTTGTAGTGCCAAGCCTCATATGTACTTTCGCTTCAATTTCCTACGACTAACATGTTCAATAGCTTGCAATTGAATTAAAAAATTCCAAAAATGGTCAGTGTAACCCTGTACATCTTCATTTCTACCCTGTCAAATTAAATCCCATTGACGTCGTGCTTTAGCTTTGTACTGTGTGGGCAAGAATTAGGATAGAAACACTTTTTTAAATGCATGTCAGGTGCGTTTTCTTCTTCCATGTTGTTTGGTGGCGTTCCACCACAATGCAGCGCTGCTAGTGAGATGATTTGATGCACATTTACCATTTCACGCTCGAGAAAGTCTTCATCATGAAAATAGTCATCTATTTGACTAACCCATGCTAGAACCGTGCTAGCATCTTTAGTGCCATCAAAATCCTTGAAAGTGAAGGATTTTCTGCTAATTTTGTTTTTCTTGGGTGTCGGTGCAGATTCGGTGCGTGCAGAATGCAATAATTTATGTTCAAGTTCTTGCCTTCGCATGCGTTTATATGTGAGTGATTGTTGCAGATTTTGAAGTTGTTCCGCAATCGTGGGTGCCTGAGGAAGGTGTGCCATGATTGCGTGGTTTTTATATTTTTTTAATAAATATTTAAATGGTAATGCTTAAAAAGGCTATTTGGTGATATTCACAGATGCAATATGCAGAATAAAGAATAAAATAAATAACAAAAATGTAATGTACTTAGCTAAAAAATAGCGATGGCATCCAGTCCGGAATGGCGATGCGCTAGGAAATTGCCAGAGAAGTGGACAGTCTGACTATGCGTCTGCGAGCCGGTTGAATTTTGTGGTGCTCGATCTCTCGTATTATCAAAATTAATGGTGTTACATTCGGTAATTTTACCGTCGAATTAAATTAAATGTTATTTTTGAGTTTCCTGTACCACTAGGCCAATGGAGCAGGTATTGTTCGTTTATTTTTTTAGATGCTCGATTGCCGGCTTAGGACGGAGTGACCACCTTCTTATGCACTTCAACCCTTGAGTTGGCCAAACTTTGTAAGGACCATCTTTGAAGCTTAATGTTGAATGACCACACTTTTTTTTGAAGCTTAATGGCCTCACTTTTTAAACACTTAAAGTTTTGAGGCTTTCTTAATGGCCACACTTTGAATTAAAAGGTGTGAATTGCAATTGCATGGCAAAAGATAAAGACAGCGTCCTCTCAGGATGAGAACGACAGCGCCAAGGAAGAGTTGCACATGGTGATTGTAGTAGACAGTTTCGGCCTGAGTACAAGAAGGCAAAAGTACTCCGGACACCAGGGCGAATCTTTCTGGCCTCACTGGGCTCGTTTCTGTAGTAGTCAGGAATGTAGCCTTTTTGTGTGTAAGGTAGGTTTCCCACAGCGTGTCAAGAAATTCAATCTGATGTAGGAATTAAATCCTTACGAGCGACGGTGAAGCCCTGAGTTCAGAAACGCATACAGTGTCAATCGTATCACCTCTTCATTAATTGATTCCGACAATTTTCCTTTAGCTTACGAAGTCGATGTCGTAAATCTTCGACCTCGAGTGCCAATCTTGTTGAATCAAGACTCTTCCAAATTTCAAGTTCTTTTGTTTTTCTTCGACCCCTGCTCTCTTTCTCGCCTTCACAATATGCGCTTACTAGGCTTCAAATTTGGAGTTTGAGACTCAACATACCGTATTTCGATAATCATGAAGCCGAAACTGGAAGCCGCTTGTGCCAATTAGTTGTCGATTCGTTGCCGATTAACGACCAAGCAAAATTTGTTTTGCAAATTTGATCGATTAAGCTTTGAATTTCCACAAATCCTTGAGTCTTTGTATAGCAAATTTAATAAATTGCAATTTCGAGGTTGTCGATTCGAGAAATTACCTTCTTGCAATTGAAATCTGATGCCAATTAACTCGAACCTGTTTGCTCTGATACCCCTGTTGGGAGAAGAGGGGGAGATCGACCGCTTAAACTATTCAACACAAGCTCCCAAGCATCACCATCAACCTGTCCACCTCTTCTTTCAATTTCCAAGCACACACACTCACACCTAGACTATGACACACACACACACACGCAATAAACATAGAATTGACATAGAAATGCTTGTAAGAGATGTGTAAGGGATGGAGACTAGATTAGAGAGTACACAACAAAATAACCATAGCATAAGAGAGTAGAGAAGAGAATCTGCAAGAGAAAGACCTAAATCTAGCCCCAAACTCCACGGCACCTCTCTTGTGGAGTTGGTATTTAATATATTATTTTTTAGTTTAAGGTGCCAAAAATTGAGGCCCCTCTTTTTACAACCACTTCACTTTTGTAAATGAGTGAAGCTCATTAGTTCTTGCATGACCCATAAGGGGGGTACACACTACAACTATTTACAGAGCCCTAGTGGCTTATTGAAATGATATTCTAAGATACTGTGCAAATATAAAATGGCCCAGAGTAATTGTCGTCACCTCTTCATCAACTCCCTGCATTCCACTCTACAAAATCATCATCAACTCAATTAGTATAATAAATAGACAGCACATAATTAACCATTACACCAACTATCCCAATTGCAGCTAACCACTACAACAGGAGGGTGCCCAGTCTCGTAACAGGTATACAATTGAATTCAATTTTACTATAATGGATGATATGAAAGGAAGAAGCAATGATGTACACTAGGGTTATGAATTTAAGGTTGAAATTCACCAATATCTGAGATGCGATCCTAGCGAATAATTTTGTATAGCACCCCTTTTGGGGAGAGAGAGAGAGAGAGAGATAGAGTTTGCATGGTTGCTTGAAAGCAGGAATTTGGTGCACTGGGAAAGTTGTGGTTTCCATAATGAAAAAGAAATGAACAAATAGAAGGTGATGGAAGTATCGTGGTCCGAGGCTAGCCAAGGAGGTTATCAAATTCTTGATCCGTTGCTCCCTAGCACCTATAGTGCTCACTGATTTTGCACCGTTGTCACTTTCAAGCTACCTTTTGGAGTTGTGATCTAGTAGGCAGATTAGCAGTGGCGGCGGACAAAGAGAAATTAATGATGGAGAAGAGCTGCTATGGACAATGCGGTAGCACTTGAAGAGTGATGCTATAATCTGCCCCGTCTTCTTGTTGTGCAGATGAAGAGCAATGAGGTCAAAGAGCCAATGTTTGTCAATGTGCAGCTACACCTACTGGAGTGAGGCCCACTATGGTATTATACTTGAAGCTCTTGGCACTCTGGGTGGTACGACCGCCATCGAAGATGTGATCAAAGTTGGGCATGCGCATGCTATTGAAGTGCTTGGACCTATGGTTGAAGCTAGCCTTTGTCTTGAGAGGGCCTGGAAGTTGAGTATATCAACCTTGTTATATATGCAAAAACAAAACAAATTGGAATTAGGGTATAAAATAATGATCCAACAAAAGGATTCATGCAAAAGCATCCTTGGTCACTACCTCTCTCTGTCTCTCTCTCTCTCTCATGCCCTTGTTACTCTATTTCTCTCTCTGTGCATGTATAGTCTCACTTCATATTTTGCCTCTAGCGCTGTTGTAATGTAAACATGGACCTCAACCCTTCTCTAATACAGCTAGCTTAATAGAGGGAGCTTGAGAAAACCTCATCAATTCTTTGCAAATCCTCTATCTTGAGCCGTTCACCACTTGAAGGGGCACCGTGCACCAATATACTTAGTTGGATGAAGTGACTGTCCCTTTAAGTTGTCATGTCTACAGCCTTGCAATGCTAATGCATTTGTGCAGCTAGCCTTTTGTGCCGTTTTTAGTGAGTTTGACTTTCCATCTAAGAGGTTTCTAGACCCAACCTAGGTGCCTATGGTCAGGGAGAGTGGAGCAAACGTGGGTTCAACTCGTGCACATGGTAGATATGGGGCTTGTAGTCGTTGATTGCTCACGAGCTGACATAGAAAGTAAAATATTGGCAGAGAGTGGTGCAACCAAGGTGTTGTGTGCACTTTGGGGTGGCTTTCTATTTTTTTTGTCATGGTAGTGAACTTTTATCATGATTATATGCAAGGCTTGGAGATGCCAATTATCTTTGTGTGACTTCTTCTATAAAAAATTATTGGGTTGTTGTCATTGCATATATTATTTGATTGAAACCATGTAGTCTTAGCTTGATGTGTATAGGTGATCTAGCTATTGCATTGGAGTAGAACTGGAAATTTTCATTCTCCATGCAAAGAGCCTATTAAGTCTCAATGGCATGAGCCCATTACAAGTGCCATCATATGCACCCCCCCTTGCTATTGGTAGGTTTGTTGGAGGCTATCTTGGTCGTTTTTAGGTGACATTGTGGGAATTGTTCAAAGACAAAATGGCTGGACATACATCTTAACACTATGTGCCACATGCAATATTACATTTCTAAAAAATCATGACTTCAAAATTTGCATTGGTTGCATTGCAACCCATGCTTTTTCATGTTGTGCACATATGTTATAGGGAAATATGTCAAGGTAAGTTGCTATCTAATACTCACAGCCGTTTCAATTCTAGATTGACAACATCTTTTCTTTGCAAGGATTATGTCTAAATGAGGCCTATTTGTTTTGTGAGCATATTAGTATTTTGGATTTCTATTTGCAATAACTTGGGAGCTGTTGTGCATGCTGTTTTTGCATGGTGTGGTTGTTTGGAAGTCCTTGTCTTTTTGCTTAGCATTTTTAGGAATTTTCTATCTATCTTACACCCCTCTTTTGTTTATGTTGTGCGGCATGGATAGAAGTGGAATAACAAGACAGCTTGTTAAAATATATTTTGTATTTTTTTCGCTTGTTTCTTGTGGGTTGGTACTTGTAATAATGCTTTTCATGTTATATGCCATGATGTGATCTTGTATGTTTCATCTTGTGGTTGGGTATATATCTTGTATTGACCATTGTATGTGGGTCCATTTCTCAGTCGATCTTTCAAAATCATATAGCTTCAATCACTCTTTCTTGCAAAGATTTTTTTTTATTGAAGTAGTGAGATACTCTGTAAATGTTATTGTAGTGCAAGAGGGCTCTTTTAGGCTTCTTTTAATTGTAAGACTTGCAACATCAACAACTTGCACCAAATAACTTATCCTATTGTAGTGAATTGTGATTGCTCTTTTAAGTTGACATTTATCATTGTTCTTGTGGTAAACAAGACCTCTTGATTATTTGGGACTTTTGGGACAAGAATGTGTTTTTTATTAGTATATTTAAGTATTTGACATGACCTAGTGAACACAATTGTGATCAAATGTTCTTTTTTGGTGGCTATTAGTAAATGATCTTTTCACTTTGTTTCTCCTTTTGTGCATCTTAAATTGCACATTGGATTTAATCCATCGTATGAGTGTTGGATTTTTTTGGGGTGTGTTTGATTTAGTTCAAACATTCTAGACCAGAGGCAAAAGGCTCACAAAAGGGTAGCTAGTTTATGACTTTTACCTTTCCGTCTACCAAGATCCTCTTAGTGGGATGGCTACCACTCCCTCGTTTTGAGGATTCTAGTGATTAGAATCCATTACTTTTTTGTTTAGTTTGAATGCTCTTTGTAAGTGTCGAATTTTGTTTTATCAGGGCTTCCTACACTCAAGCTGCATGATGTTTCCATGCGTGATGGCTTTGCCACAATGTTAGATTACATCAACATATTACCCTTGCTCTTGCCTTGCCATTATTTGTTATATAGAGAAGAATCCATTTTATGTGTGCTTTATATCCCATGTGGGAAGCTTACTGAGTAGGTAGCTAGTGTCATTTGTTTTGAGATTAAGATTTGTATCAATTTACAAAGGAAATGTTGTTTGTTTTATGATAAATTACATTGAATCAATTGGTTTATTTTAACCTAGTATTCATTTTATTTGTTGCTTTTCATGGTGGTTTGTTTTCTCAAATGAAAGTACATTCCAAGTTGCTTCTAAAATTGTCATGTTATTAGAATACATAAAATAGTGGGCCATTACATTTTGTACAAAATCCGTACAGGGGAATGGCTCATTACGCAAACGTCCATATCTTGTCTGTATGTAGGGAAATATGTTAGAATTTAAGATACCGTACATAAGGGGGTTTCTCTAATTTGGATGCACACATGTGACATCCTCCCATTACTAATTCAATCCCCCGGGATCACTATGCTAGACACTCTTTGCTTAGTTTTACTTAGTTAGATCATGTGAGACATAAATTTTATATGTAAGATAGGAGTATGATAGTTTTCTTCATTTATTGTCGTATAAGTGTAGAAAGGGGGGTCATAATCCTTAGTATGAGTCGTATATAGGGGTTTTATCAAAGTTGTCCGCTCGCAGGTGGCATCTCATTTTGTATATAGAGTGAATCCCCCGGGAGTCTATTGCCATAGAGAAGATAACCATCTTGTAGGGTAAATGGTTCTTCTTTCTTTCCTAGTGCAAGGGCTGAGATCACATATCTAAAATTGGGATCGATAGCATACTCATCTATCATAAAAGATAGATCATTGTGAGCTTCTATAGATACCGCATTCACTCTCGGTTGTCTTGAGAGTGCATCAGCTACTTGATTATGCTTGCAAGCAATGTGAGAAATATGAAAATGGAATTGGAAAAGGAAAATTTCCCGCCTCATTTGTTTGTTGGAGAGCTTGGTCTGCGTTATGAAGTACTTAAGGCTTTGGTGGTCCGTTCACAGAATGAAAGGAGTCCCCACTAAATAGTGCTTCCACGAGTCTAGAGCATGTAAAACTGCTAAGAATTCCTTCTCATATATACCTAGAGCTTGCTCAATAGGGATGAGCCTTCAACTTTCATAGGCTATGGTGTGCCCTTCTTGGAGAAAAATAGCTCTAGGCCAATCACCACATGCGTCGCATTGGACCTCGAATGGCTTTGAGAGATCTTACAGTGTAAGCATAGGTTGAGGGATAAGATTCTCTTTAAGCTTTTCAAAAGCATTGTTCTCCTTGGTGGACCATATATACCTAATGTTTTTCTTTGTTAGGTCATGTAATGGTCCAAAAATTTGTGAGAACTTTTCTATGAAGCATCTATAGTATGCACACATACCTATAAAGCTTCTTAGTTCATGCAAATTCCTTGGATTAGGCCATCCTTTTATTACCTCTAACTTTGATGGATCCATTTGGATGCCATCTTGAGAGATAATGTGACCTAAATACTGAATCTCTTGTAAGAAAACTTTACTTTTCTTTTGATTCTTATAAAGCTTATTCTCTTATAAAACTTGAAATATTACCTGGAGGTGTTGGTTGTGTTCGTCTAATGAATTAGCATAGATGACTATATCATCAAAGAACACTCTAGTAAAGCTTTGGTGAGGCCTGAATAGCTTCTCCATCAGACAATTGAATGTGGTTGGTGCATTGCTCAAGCCAAAAGGCATGACAATGTACTTGTAAAGACCAAACATTTTGCAAAATGCGATCTTTACAATGTCTTGATCAACTATCTTTATTTGATGACAACCACTTTTTAGGTCAATCCTATTGAAATAGTTTGACCCCTGTAGCTTATCAAATAGGTCTTCTACCTGTGGAATGGGAAACCTATTCTTGATAGTGATCCTATTTAGTGCTCTATAGTCAACACACATACGATATGTGCCATCTTCCTTTTGCACTAATGAAATTGGAAAAAAAAATGGAGATAATCTAGGCCTAACCATGCCTTTCTCAACAAACTCACGCAATGGCTGCATAATCTCCTCTTGTTGAGCTTGAGAAACTTGATAAGGAGGTTTATTAGGTGGTGAGATTCCTCAAAGAAGCTCAATTGCATGGTCGTCATCCCCTCATTTGAGAGGTAGCTCACAAAGGATGTATTCAATATAAAAATCTTGGAATCCATTTAGGAAATTAGATAGCTCTAATTCCTTTTGATTCCCTATATCTTCTTTTGCTAAAATATTAGGTTCATTTTGAGATTCTTAAACAAAAATCATGTACACGGAAATAGATCTCTTTATTGGTTTATCAAAAGCTTGCTTATAAACAATGGGTATGGTGCTACCCAACTCCTTAGCATCTATGTACATACCTTTTTCCCTGTACCTAAAGTAGATTTGTCTTTCAAGGAATTTAACACTGGTAGCCATGCGATCAACCACCGCTACCCCTAGGATTACATCCTCATGCTTGAGAGGAGAGATAAAGAAATCCTCCTTGCTTTGGACAAGGAGCCTCAAAACTCCAGTAAAGGTGAGTACTTCTCCCAATTGAGACTTCTTGTCCCTTGAAATCACCATCGGTAGGTAGGACATCTCCCATCTCATAGCCTTGGATGTCTATCTTGGTGGCCAAGTCCGTGGATATGAAGTTGTGAGTAGAAGCAAGGGAAAAGAGAATGAAAGCATCATGTTCTCTTAGGTTTCCCCAAGCATAACATAGAGGAGATCCTTTGTGATGAGAATCCTCTTCTTGAACTTCACCTATGGAATCTCTAGAAGGCTCATTACGTGTATTCTTGTAGGGGCAAGCACAATAGGCATGCTCTTGCTCCCCGCACTTGTAACAACGGTTATCTTTTGGATAACACTCTAGCTCTTTAGGAGAGAGTTTATTTTTGCCTTGATAAAGTCCCTTGTCCATGGCTTTGTTGTTGTTGAAGTCGCCTTTGGGAGACTTTTGGAATTTGTCCTTCCCCCTAGGTTAACTACGGTCCTTGCTTTCCATGGGCTTAAGATTTCTCTTAGCCCCTTGTTGGAAATTGATTCTTGAAGCCACCATTGTATGGTATTTGACCATAGATATGGTGCGAGGCCTTTGGGAGTTAACATACTCCGCCATATCCTCAGATAAACCAGCACAAAATTGTTGTTTTTTCTCTCCAAAATCCATTATTTTGTAGAAAGTGTCTTTGAGATGTAAATCCCAAAACTTGTCTACATATTTGTGAATAGATTCATAGGGAGAGAGCTTCAAGCTTCGCCATTTGGTGAGTACTTTGTCTTTGGCATCGCTAGCCAAAAATTGCTTCATGATCGAAGCTCTTAAAGCTTTCCATGTTCGTGGAGCTTCACCGTTTGCTTGTAGGCTAGACCACCATTGCCTGGTGAACTTTTGAAAGTACATAGCTACATGGCGTAGCTTAGAGGAATACATGAATCCCTCATTGTTATAGAATTGATATTTTATTATCTATTGCAGTTGACAGGTGGCAAAAATATCAGCAAATAATGGATTATGCAAAAGGATATTACTGATTATTCAAGTGCTCTTTATGAGCTTTGGCCAATTATGTCCGGTCGGTCAATTTGTACTCATTTTTGGGCATTCAAGAAATCTATAAATAAATATGTGCAAGAGGGAAATGCTCACTCTTGCATAGGGGGATATTGCACCCAATGTCTATGTATTCTTCTCTCCTCTCTCATCGTGCCAGACGTAGCACTCCATTCTAGGAGGTGCGCCTGCACGTGCGTTGTCTTGCTCTTGATCTCTCTCTGTTCGCTTATGGCCTCAATTCTGTGCTACGAGACTCGACAGGTATGCGGATTTGTCATTTTCATGATTGCAACGTGTTATTTTACTATTTTGCAGGGAACTCCACGCTCCCATTTGTAGCAGTAGTATCAGAGCAAGGCTACACTCCAAGATTAAATAAATTGATGAGCACCAGCTAAGTATTTTATTTTTTCATTCTTGTAGGTGTTGTTAGTTGCTTCAGCTTGCAGTAATTGGTGTTGATTGCATGATACAATTAGTGACCTTTGAAATTAAAGGGAATTTCTTCTTTATCGTCATGATAGAATAATTACTAGCAAAAATAAAATAAATTGTGATCATTAAACATAGTTATTGAATATATTAAACTTAATCTCATGATCTAAAGGGTAGGCCATGACTCGCCCCATAGAATAGAGCATGCAGAGTATTGAGGCGGTTCTTAATCTTCACGAAAGTCGAAGACCATTGAATCAATGACTACGGTTTTAATTGGAAAGGGTGAAGAGCAGCCATGCAATATTTGGCGATGGTCAACATGATATTCGTCATGGAGTGCCGACTATACCGTATGGTCGTCGAGCTTATGGCAGTGCATAGATCATGGCAGCTCAGAGAGCAAAGCGATAGGCATTGAGAGGGGCAGGATGCAACTACACTCTAGCGAGGCGTAGGAGCAATCGACCATGGTTGTAGCACTAGGAGCAGAGGCGTAGGCTTGGAAGCAAAGTAGCATGCTCACCGTCAAGCTCACCATCAAGCAGTAGTAGCAAGGCACCGTCACTCAGTTTTGATGAGTGTCGATTTGAGTTATCCGTGTGAACAACCCCGATTTTAAGCAAGCCATACCACCAGACGTTCCGCTGTTTGCAGCCTTACTGCACATTGTTTGCAAAGCAGAGCCAACCCTACCATATGTCTTTGCATGGAGACTGTCATAAAATCTAATATCTAATATCTAAACAACCCAAATGATTTTCTCATATTAAAATTGATCACTTAATGTGGGAGAATAAACGGGAACAAGTGTTAAGATATAGACATGTGCTTATAGATCTATCTCAACACGGGGCCAATGGTAAAGGGGCCCAAATGAGAGATGTTCTATCAAATAGCAAGGCTAACAAATGGAGCATAAGACCTTAGGGCTATATTCATTGAAGACCTCCAATAATGTGTGTAAAAGGCCTTTGACCTTAGGTAAGCTAGGGCTGAGCTTGAGGCGCGCGAACCCGACCTAGCTCGAGATGTTTGTCCTGCTCGTTATGCTTGATGACTAAGGTGCTTGAGGTTCTTGATGATTTAGGTGCTTGAGATTCTTGAGGTGCTTAATTATTGAGATGCTTGAGATGCTTGACATGCTTGAGATGCTAGGGTTGCACTTGAGGTGAGAACCCAACCCAAGCTTAAAGTGCTTATGAGCCAAGCTTGTGGTGGGAGCTGGGCCTGTGCATAGGGGACTTGAGGTGTCAAAAAGTCAAAGATTCAATCCCTACAAGGAGGGGGTGAGCCCTACATGAGGGGGGATGAGAGAGAACACCCACACACTCACACAAGGCATGCATGGTACAAAGAAAGCAAAAGGGACACTTGTCAAGTTCCTCCTCATGTTGCCCTCATTGTGTGCCTGAAGCCTATTGGTTGGCCACCCAAGGGGTCCAATAATAATTTAGGAGATTTAATTAATTGATTTATCATTTATCTATCCCTCTCTCTCAAAGGGGAAAGGGGGACACTTGTCTCAAGGCTACCCTTGCTGCTTGTAATGCCTCCTGCTTGTGATTGGCTAGGCCTGGAGGGGTCCAATGAGCTTCAAGCATGAGCTACAAGGGGGGGTCAACCCAAGCAATCTAGGGGGTATACTCACCCATACACACTCACAAACGCTCTTATTGTGTGCTATGAAAAGTGCAAGAGCTCCCTCTCCTACACCAACACTCTTGGATATGGAGTGAAAATCCAACGAAGAGCCATGCTTCAATGCTTAAGCTTGCCTTCTCTTTCTTCTTCATTACTATGGTATTATGTATGCTAGCAACAAGAGTTATGATAAGTGAGGAACTAATTCTTTCTCCTACGAAATGTTCCTCTTCCCTAACCTCATTCCCTGCTAGCTCTCTCCACCTTCAAAGGTGTTTGAGGTCTTGGAACTGAGCCTTGGGATAGTAAAGCTTTCTTCAAGTTTATGCTATGTTTGTGATGCATGAAGATTTCCATCTTCATTGCATCACCTAGGTCACAAGGAACACAAAGGTTGTATTGTAACAAGTCTCTCTCTTAATGGGAGAAATCATAATACAAATGCCTATTGGAGGGGGGACCAGCTCCACATAAATCCGGTCCTCAATTGTTGTCATGTTCTCTAAATTCTCTCTCTTGAAAAAGTATTGTTCATGCCAAGTTAACTAATTGCTATGATTATGTTGCTATCTTCAATTATGTTCACCCGCTATGCTCACAAAGTCATTTCTCAAAAGTACTCTCATTAATTTTCGCTACTCTCAAATTAAATAGGCCAATTTCATTACATTGGTATCAGAGCATTTGATTTCTCTTTTCTTGCTTAAGAAGAGAGGTCCTTAAGTAGCCTATAAATGGTTGATGTTGTTAATTATATTAGGGTAAGTGGAACAGGGATCTATTATCGGTTTTGTTGAGCCCACTATGTGGGGGATGGTGCACACCTCGGTAGCTTTGGACTTAATAATGGAGTCTTTTTAGACTTGACTACGGCTTTACCACTATTGAGCCATAAGAAGTCCGAAAGGAGCTAGCCCTTGGCAACTCTGCTATGTTAGACCTACTCCTCTACTCTCTATAATTAACCACTTCGAGCCGTGGGTGTATATACTTAAGAGCCCATTTTCAAAGGCTAAGAGGAGTGGCAACTAAGGTTTTGAATTGCCAAATCATACACTAAGTACATACATAAATTTTGTTAACATGGATGACAATAACCAAGAGAGTAGAATGATCATTGATAGCTTTGATTTTGCACATGAAGGTGCTAATGATGATGCTCCCATGTTTGTGAATTATCTCGTCACTAGGTTGCAGCAAGCTATGGGCAACCCTACTTTGCAAGCCGAAGTTACTCAACAACTTCGTGCTTATGGATTTTCCCTTCCTCTCCAGGAGGAGAGAGAGCTTAGGAGGCCTCTTGAAGAGACCCCCAAAAGAAGACTCTCTCCCATTCGAGAGGAGGAATCCAAAGAGCAAGAAAGCAATGAAAGTTTAAGTTCCTATGAAGATGTGGCTCCATGAAGACGGCGGTCTAAACGATCGCCCACTCCTCCCAAGAGGAAAAGATCAACACATAGTCCTTCTCCTCATCACTCTGAAAGGCAAGAGAGGAAACAAAGGAAGAGAAGGGCTAGGAAGAGGTCACCCTCTTCTCCTTCTTCTTGACCTTCCTCCTCTTCCGACGAAAGTTATGGCTATTCGCCTAGAGAATACAAGAGGGGAGGACATCACAAATCATTTCCTGCATGGCGAAGGTCACAAAAGCTAAAGAAGTTCAAGGAGGGAGGAAAGAGTATCTCTTTTCTCACCTATGATGGCACCTTCGGTGCTACCGACAAAGTGTTGGCCTTCATCCAGAAATTTGATGTGGCCTTTGGAGATGAGGGATTCACAGAGTCCTCTAAGCTACGCCATGTAGCTATGCACTTCCAAAAATCAGCTCGTCAATGGTGGGCTAGCCTTCGTGGAAATGGTGAAGCCCCAAAGACATGGAAAACTCTACGAGTTTCCATCATGAAGCAATTCCTTGCAAGCGATGCAAAGGACAAAGTGCTTACCGAATGGAGCAGCTTGAAGCTCCTCTCCCATGAGTCTATCCACAAATATGTAGACAAGTTTTGGGATTTACATCTCAAGGCTACTGTCTTTCAAAAGATAGACTTTGCCGAGCAAAGGCACCAATTCAGTGCGGGATTACCTGAAGAGATGGTCGAATACATCAACTCTCAACGGCCTGGTACTATTAGCAAATTAATCCATCACACCATGGTTGCTTCACGCATCAATTTCCATCAAGGGGCTAGACGTAATGTCAAGCCCATGGAAAACAAAGACAAAAATGATGCAAAGGGGAAAACCAATGTTCAAAATACTTCCCAAGTCAATTCCAACAACAACAACAATCGGTCCAAGGAGAAGGGAGTTTACAAAGGTAAAATAAAACTCTCTCCTGAAGAGCTTGAAGCTTTTCGCAAGGACCATAAGTGTTTCAAGTGTGGGGAGAAAGGACATGGCTATCGTTCTTGCCCCAAGAAGAATACTCGCAATGAGACTCCTAGGGCTTCCACCATCGAAGCTCCATAAGAGGATGCTCATTGCAAAGGATCATCACTTTCCTATGCTTGGGGAAAGGTAAGAGATCATGATGCCTTTATCTTGTTTGACCCTGGCTCTACTCTCAACTTCATATCAACGGTGTTGGCCACCAAGTTGGGCATTCAAGCTTTTGAGATGGGAGATATAGTAGTGGTTGATGCAGCTTTCAAGGGACAACAAGCCTCCGTTACTCCCTTGATTGGGAAGTTGAGGCTTCATGTCCAAAGCTATGTCGACAAAGAAGACTTCTTCATCTCTCCTCTCCAACATGAGGATGTTATCCTAGGGGAACCATGGTTTGATCGCATGGCTGCCAACATGAAGTTCCCTGAAAGGAGAATCTACTTCACCTCTACAGGGGAAAGAACATGTATATAGATGCTAGTGAGCGTGGTCGCACTATTCCACTTGTAAATCATCTTGCTTTTGATAAGTCAATGAAGAGCTCAGTTTTTGCGTACATGATTTCTGTCAAAGAGTCTCTAAAAGATACTAATGTTTCATCAAATGTAAATGGTAGGAATCAAGAAGAGTTAGACTTGTCTAATTTTCTAAAAGGATTCCAAGATGTGTTCATCGATATATCCCTATGGACTTACCTCCAAAACGAGGGGATGATGACCATCGCATTGAGCTCCTTCCTGGAAGCTCACCACCTAACAAGCCTCCTTATCGAGTCTCACAAGCTCAACAAGAGGAGATCATGAGGCAAGTACAAGAGCTGGTAGACAAAGGGATGGTGAGGCCTAGTTCCTCTCCCTTTTGTTCTCCAGTCCTTTTAGTGCAAAAGAAAGATGGTACATACCGTATGTGTGTGGACTATCGAGCACTAAAACATATCACTATCAAAAACAGATTTCCCGTACCTCGGGTACAAGATCTGTTTGATAAGCTACAAGGCTCTACCTACTTCAGTAGGATTGACCTTAAGAGTGGCTATCATCAAATAAATATAGTGGATGAAGATATCTTAAAGACCGCGTTTCGCACAACGTTTGGTCTTTATGAATATCTAGTCATGCCTTTTGGTTTGACTAATGCACCAGCTACGTTCAATCGTTTGATGGAGAAAATTTTTAGACCATACCGCAAATTCACTGGAGTGTTCTTTGATGATATCATCATCTACTCCAAGTATTTGGAGGAACATAAGCAACATCTCCAAGTGATTTTTCAAGCATGGAGGGAGAACAAGCTTTTTCTCAACCAAAAGAATCGCGAATTCTTCCTTCAAGAGATTCAAGACCTAGGTCATATTATCTCCAAAGATGGTATCCGAATGGATCCATCAAAGTTAGAGCTAATAAAAGCATGGCCTAACCCAAGAAATCTACATGAGCTAAGAAGCTTTGTTGGTATGTGCGCATACTATAGACGCTTCATAGCAAAATTATCTCAAGTAGCAGGACCACTACATGACTTAACTAAGAAGAACGTTAAGTTTGTATGGACTGCTAAGGAGCAAAATTCTTTTGAAAATCTCAAAGAGAAGCTTACTTCCCAACCTGTCCTCGTGCTTCCGGATCTCTCAAAGCCATTTGAGGTCCAATGTGATGCTTCTGGTGATTGCCTTGGAGCAGTTTTGCTTCAAGAAGGGCATGCCATAGCATATGAGAGCCGAAGGCTCAATATTGATGAACGAGTCTTGGGCATTTATGAGAAAGAGATCTTAGCTGTTCTACATGCCCTAGACACATGGAAGCACTACCTATTGGGGACTCCATTTATCCTACGAACCGACCACCAAAGTCTCAAGTATTTCATGACGCAAACCAAGCTTTCTCACAAACAAATGAGGTGGGAAAATTTTCTTTCGCAATTTAATTTCCATATTTCTCACATAGCTGGTAAGCACAATCAAGTGGCCGATGCACTTTCACGACGACCCAAAGTTAATGTGGTGTCTATAGCTACTCACAATGATCTATCCTCTATGATAGATGAGTATGCTACTGACCCTGACTTTAGAGACATAATGTCAGCCCTTGCTTTGAGGAAGAAAGAGGAACCATTCACCTTGCAGGATGGTTATCTTCTCCACGGAAATAGGCTATGTGTTGTAACCCATTCCCTTCGTGAGAAAGTTATGTATGAATCCCATGCTCCTCCCTATGCGGGGCATAGAGGTATTCAACCTACTCTCCGAGGAGTAGAGACGTACTTCTATTGGCCTACCATGAAAGTGGACATACAAGAGTATGTTTCAAAATGTGTAGTATGCCAAAAGACCAAGTATGATAGAGGGAAGCAACCTGAATTACTCCAGCCATTGCCTATTCCAAATTCACCATGGGAGAGTATATCCATGGATTTCATCTTTGGATTACCCAAGTCTATCCATGGGAATACAGGAATATGGACAATAGTTGACAGGTTTAGCAAGCAAGCACATTTTATTCCTGTCAAAAAGACTATTAAGGCACATCAAATGGCAACTCTCTTCATATCTCAGATTTTCAAGCACCATGGATTACCCACATCCATCGTGTCAGATAGAGATCCTAGAATGACCAGTAATTTCTGAAAAGGTCTCTTTGAAAATCTAGGAACAAGATTGAATTTCTCTTCGGCCTATCACCCACAAACGGATGGCCAAAGTGAGATAGCCAATCTTACGATACTCAATCTACTCAAGACTTATGTTACCGAAGTAGATCAACGCTCACAATGGAAAAAGTACTTACCTCTTGTAGAGTATGCCTACAATAATACCGTACATAATTCTACGGGAAAAGCACCTTTTGAGATCATTGAGGGAAGACCTAAAAGTCCCTTGCTACTCAAAGTACATGGGAAGATCTTCTCCGCCGATGAGTATAGCCGTGACCTACAAGAATCTTTTCAAAATATTAAGGAGGCTATATCCATCTCTCAACAAAGGCAAAAAGTTGCTGCTGATAAGCACAGAAGAGCCTTAATGTTCAAAGAAAATTATTGGGTCTTACTGAAGTTTCCTAAGGATCGATTAAGGCAAACGACAGGCAAAAATCCTACGGGCCATCAAAAGTATTATGCTAAACTTGCAAAAAGATACTATGGTCCTTTCCAAATCTTGAAGCCCATCAATGATACGGCTTATCAACTCAAGTTGCCCAACCATTGGCTCATACACAATGCCTTTCATGTAAGCCTACTTAAGCCCTACAAAGGAGATCCACCAACTGAACCAATTATTAAAGACCCTCCCGGAGTTGAAGACCAAGAAGAGGTGCTACAACCCGAAGGTTTCCTTCGGCATGAAGACAAGGTACTACGACATGGTAAGATTATCCGACGGTATCTTATTAAGTTCAAAATTTATCCTTTTGAAGATGCTAGATGGATGCAAGGAATACAGCTTAAGGATAGTATGAACCTTTTCAATGCTTACAATGCTACATTAGAGTAAGCAAATGTACAAATTTCTTTTAAATGACTCATGTTTTTGTCTTATAAGACTAGTCCTCTTTTTAATTGTGCACAAATTTAACTAGTAAGCATGCTTAGAATCATGTTTGTGATGACGACGTCTTTCAAACACCAAGTAGAATTTGTCACTCTACTTTCGGAGAATGAAATGGAATAAAGAGCAGACATGATTGTGGAAGCTATGTCTCCCAAGCATCAAATGAACTAGTCATCCATCTTGGAAAGATGTCGTAGGGTAAAAAGGGATCATCTACCTGCTAAGTAAAATTGACTAATGACTAAGGCTTTATCTCTTCTACCTCATAGTCGAAGACGACTATGATTTCAAGAGAGAGGTAATGTCATAAAATCTAATATCTAATATCTAAACAACCCAAATGATTTTCTCATATTAAATTGATCACTTAATGTGGGAGAATAAACGGGAACAAGTGTTAAGATATAGACATGTGCTTATAGATCTATCTCCACACGGGGCCAATGGTAAAGGGGCCCAAATGAGAGATGTTCTATCAAAGAGAAAGGCTAAAAAATGGAGCATAAGACCTTAGGGTGAGCTTCATTGAAGACCTCCAATAATGTGTGTAAAAGGCCTTTGACCTTAGGTAAGCTAGGGCTGAGAGCTTGAGGGGCGCGAACCCGACCCAGCTCGAGGTGCTTGTCCTGCTTGTTATGCTTGATGACTAAGGTGCTTGAGGTGCTTAATTATTGAGATGCTTGAGGTGCTTGACATGCTTGACATGCCAGGTTTTCACTTGAGGTGAGAAACCAACCCAAGCTTAAAGTGCTTATGAGCCAAGCTTGTGGTGGGAACTGGGCCTATGCATAAGGGGCTTGAGCTGTCAAAAAGTCAAAGACTCAATACCTACAAGGAGGGGGAGAGCCCTACATGAGGGGGGATGAGATAGAACACCCACACACTCACACAAGGCATGCATGGTACAAAGAAAGCAAAAGGGACACTTGTCAAGTTCCTCCTCATGTTGCCCTCATTGTGTGCCTGAAGCCTATTGGTTGGCCACCTAAGGGGTCCAATAATAATTTAGGAGATTTAATAATTAATTTAGCATTGATCTAGCCCTATCTCTCAAAGGGGAAAGGGGGACACTTGTCTCAAGGCTAACCTTGCTGCTTGTAATGCCTCCTGCTTGTGATTGGCTAGGCCTGAGGGGTCCAACGAGATTCAAGCATGAGATACAAGGGGGGGGTCGACCCAAGCAAGCTAGGGGGTATACTCACCCACACACACTCACAAACACTCTCATTGTGTGCTATGAAAAGTGCAAGAGCTCCCTCTCCTTCTCCAAGCAAGTAGAGGTTGAGAACCTACACCAACACTCTTGGATATGGAGTGCAAATCCAACCAAGAGCCATGCTTCAATGCTTAAGCTTGCCTTCTCTTTCTTCTTCATTACTATGGTATTATGTATGCTAGCAACAAGAGTTATGATAAGTGAGGAACTAATTCTTTCTCCTACGAAATGTTCTTCTTCCCTACCCTCATTCCCTGCTAGCTCTCTCCACCTTCAAAGGTGTTTGAGGTCTTGGGACTGAGCCTTGGGATAGTAAAGCTTTCTTCAAGTTTATGCTATGTTTGTGATGCATGAAGATTTCCATCTTCATTGCATCACCTAGGTCACAAGGAACACAATGGTTGTATTGTAACAAGTCTCTCTCTTAATGGGAGAAATCATAATACAAATGCCTATTGGAGGGGGGATTGCCGGCTCCACATAAATCCGATCCTCAACTGTTGTCATGTTCTCTAAATTATCTCTCTTGCAAAAGTATTGTTCATGCCAAGTTAACTAATTGCTATGATTATGTTGCTATCTTCAATTATGTTCACCCGCTATGCTCACAAAGTCATTTCTCAAAAGTACTCTCATTAATTTCCGCTACTCTCAAATTAAATAGGCCAATTTCATTACAGAGACTACCCATCAGAACCTTGCAGCTTTTGGCGCCTTCCAACAATCGACTATGCACCCTCCAATCGCCATGCAGACCATACGTCCACTCTCTCTCTCTCTCTCTCTCTATCTATCTCTCTCTCTCTCTCTCTCTCTCTCTCTCTCTCTCTCTCTCTCTCTCTCTCTCTCTCTCTCTCTCTCTCTCTCTCTCTCTCCTCTCTCTTTATTGAACCAACCCGTGCCTACAGAACTAACCACCATTTTTTAAAATTTTTTTTTGAGTACCGCTACTGCGTAATGGCTCTAAGCCATTCCTTATCACTGCGCAGCACGTAGTCCACCACCGTCAATATATATATATATATATATATATATATATATATATATAGATATGAATAAATCTCTTGCGGCTGTGGTTTGTCAACTCGCACATGCCCACGGGCCATCATCCCACTGTCCTTTTCTCTATTGCATGGCGGTGCCCACCATCCAACCCAACACCCCATGTCCCCTCTCGCGACCATGCCAATGATATTGGACAAGGACTGATCCGGGCCCACCATCTTTAGTTAACAATGGTGTTGGCACTGCAGTACGAGTCGTAGCATGCAGCCCTCAACCAAAGCCGCCATTCAACCAGCTTGAAGCCATAGAAGCACCACCACACCTAGGCATGAACTTCCAGTAACCGAAGACCTCTAGTGTACAAAACATGCTCGATACCTAACCACGTCATCCGGATGCGGCTCACCACATTCAGCTGTGAGTCTCCCTCTCTATGGCTGCCAACCACTCCCATGCAGTGGTTTCTCACTTTAATCTGACGCGTTACACCAACTAGGGTAATTGTTGCATGCCCGCTGGCTGCATGGTATCCAAGGCCATCTCCTCAACGTCAGCGTGTGCTGCAATAACCCTTTTGTAGGCACTTTTGGCTGTGCTGCATTCCCTCCATCACACTCCCCTCACACTATCAACCCGCATTGCCCCACCTCCACAGCCTCTTCCCAGTACACTACCTACATGGGCAGAAATTGACATAGCACTTCAGCACAACTAGAGCCCTAGTCTTTCTTTTTCCTCTCTTTGTCTCTCTCCCCCAAGGGGACTGCGTACAATCACGGACTTTGACAGAGCCATTGGGAATCTGGTTTTTGACACCAGGAAGACGCCGATCTTGCGTTGCAATCGTATTTACTCGAAGATACCATATAGAGGGAACAAGTAGACCTTTGACTTTGCAGCAGGATGTCCGCCAGAAGCAGATTTCCAAGATTCTAGAAAGGCCTCATCAGCTTGAGTGCCTCTCCACTGTAATACCATAATCTCCCCAAGGTTTGCATATGATGTGGCTGTTGACATCTATGCTAGCAGTGAGCTTCTCTTGCTCCTGGAATTGGCGGCTTTGGTGGGCTTTTTCCACTTGGTGATTCTAATCCTGTGGCTGATAGAGATGGTGTGGGAACTAAAATAAAGCTTGTTTTTGAGATGGGAAATCATGATACCATAGGGATCAGTTTGGTTGCTACGAGTGTCAATGACATTTTCATTGAGAGATCTGGTTAAATCTGGTTTTTTGTTTCTTGGACTATTTTGCAACAAGTCAACTTGATGTTGACATGGTAGATCAGGTAATCAAGGGTATTTTGGAAGGGTGTAAGCTATCAGATTGTTTCCTCCTCGGTGGTAAGAGATGCCAGGCTTTTCTACAAAACGAGAGTATATTCTTCATGGTTTTGCGGAGCGCACAAACGTACCACCTCCCGGCACGAAGCTCGACTTCTCCCATGTAGGCCACAAACCCTCACCACCCCATATTGGCTTTCTATCTCCTTGTTATTGTGCGAGCAAAAGCGGTGCAAAGACAATATGTATAATAGATAGAGTGCACAGCTATTGAACAATACGTAGCAACAGGTACTCGTGTACTCACAATCGAATCAATTTTGAGAAGTTGACACCCAGCAATACTCCCTAGCACCATGCATTGGACACTCAAAGCTGAGCAAAGAAGCCGGACTCGAGCAGTCAAGCCAACACATCACCAACCGTCCATGACATCAGTTATTCTCTACATCCTGACAATCACACACACACACACCCTCGTAAACAAACCAATCTCTCTTTGATCTCTCTCTCTCTCTAGGATTTACAACAGACTCTGTAATAATCAGTTTGTAGCCATTGAAAAAACGGTGTCATCATTCAAGTGCTAGCCTCCATCGCAACTTTTAATTAAGCAGTATTGATGGGTTCTAACAAAGGACATTAATTTTCTAGCTACCTCACATAGCTGACATAGTATTTTTGGTAAGAGATTATTGACCCTTTCACCATATCTTTTCAATCATAAGACTCAAACCTAATATTTATGAATCGTTTGTTCATCCCAACAACCTTATCTCACTGATGTAAGGTCCCCGTCCTAAAAGATCGGGGAAACTTGGAAGATAGCCTTCTTTATCCTCTAAATCCATTGACGACACCCTACTCCCATAATGCAAAGCAAGGATACGAGCAACAAAAGAGAAGAAGACTCCCACCTGATGTGTTCGTAGTTGCAAGACCCTATGCCACAAGCCAGGTCGATGAGGTCCTACATTATAAGAGAAGAAAATGCCTTTCACATATTAAGGATCCAAAAACAACGCCTTTTTCCCCGCGTTTAAGACGCACGGCCGCCATCCTTAAATCCGAAATATGACATGAGATAAATCTCTAACTAGCTAAGACAAAGTGAAAAGTACTCGACTAATCGAGTCCACCCATCCTTAACTGGAAACCTGAGCCGGTCCTCACTTTCCACACCGCACTCACCCATTCTTTTAATGTTGTCTTATTACTACCACGCTATATACAACAATGTTCCTTAATTAGTTTCTAACACAAGTTCTTTAGTACAATCCTTTCAAACTCATCAAACAATTATTTCATAACAGGAGCTCAAAAAAAACAATTCTATAATCGACAAAAAAAAGAGTCTTTAGTTCTTATACAAGTTTTGCTCCGCTAACCACGGACTTTCTTTGTCTAACCGACAAAGCCTTTGCAAAGGTTTTTCTTAATCGCTAACCGCGAGATACGCATTCTTCCCTATTGATAACCGCAAGGGACATCTTTCTACCCGCAAGACATCTTGCTATCCGCAAGGTAAAAAAAAGGAAGTTGATTACCTCAACTTTAATTTCCACTAACCGCGGATTCCTCTTGCTAACCGCGAGTTCCATCTGGAAACAAAATTTTCTTTCAGTATTTCATATTCTCAATGTTTCTTTCAACAAGATCAATCAAAATCATATTCTCAAACCATAATCACTTATCAACAATTTTTCTTTATCAAACAATAATAGTTTATAAAAGCAATACTTTTACTACTTTATGAAACATGTGCTTGTTTCATGTGATTGAACAATCACGTTTCCGGTCGGTTTAAGGTAAGGTCTAAGTTTGTCTTACCGGTCAACATGAATACTATGCAGAATTATAAATTTGTCTTACCGGAATTGGAACGCATACGGCTAACTCCTGTGCTGGAGGTTTGACGGCTTCGACTTCTTCTTTGGTTGATGATTCTGCATGAGATATGTTCGGAGTTGATACCTTTCTTCCCACCTTCTTTGGTGGTGCAATGGTATGGGCGTCCTTAGAGCTTTGCGTTACATGCTTTGGAGCCATAGCTTCGGAATGGAGAAAAGAAAAGCGCGTTGTTGGAGAGAGAGAGAGAGAGAGAGAGAGAGAGAGAGAGAGAGAGAGAGAGAGAGAGTGTTCACAAATTGGGAGGTGGCACGTCGACGATTGGAGATGGAGATGGCTTGAGGGGGAGAGGTTAAGGGAGAGAGGATTCCTCCGACGCGTCGTTGCAAGAGAGCTTCCGCTTCTGTAGATATGTGTGTTCAAAGTGAGAGGAGAAGGGTCCTTTATATAGGCCCTAGGGGGGTGCTAAGAATACTGAGAGGTTTCAAGAATAGGGGAAGGAAAAGCTCGCGCGTCCTCACGGCTCTAAAAAATAAAATAAAATAATAATAATAATAATAAGGAAAAATATATATTTTGGCGTCTGCGAATCCTATGCTCTATACTTACAAGTTCCCATTCTAGCTTGAGAGAGAGAAAGAAAGAAGTATCCTAATTTTGACTCACCTCTTCTTTTTTCCTAAAAATACTATCTCTAAGCTTTTTCTTCACACATAGATTAGGTTCCCACATAAACCTATCGTTCCATATATAGAAAGATCATAAATAAATATATTCTGAACTCGATTTTCAATCCGATTGCTATGATAAACTCATGATGACTCACAAAATTGCGAATCTCAATTACTTTGTAAAATATTTGAAATGATTTATATGGATAAATATTGGGTACATTACAATCTCCCCAACTTAGGGATTCGAGATGTCCTTATCTCGAGAAAAAGTGAGGATAATCATTCTCTAAGGTAGCTTCATCTTCCCATGTTGCATCTTCTTCAGGGTAGTCCCGCCATTGAACAAGGTGTTCTTTGAGGATTCTATTCCAAAGAATCTTCTCTTGGGATTCTAGAATCCTGGATGGTTGGAGTTCTAAGATACTTTGGGTAGGCATGAAAATCTATTCATCATTTAGAAGTTGATCATCACTGGGGATATAGGGCTTCAATAAGATCACATGAAATACGTCATGAACTTTAATATGTTATGGTAACTTCAACTTGTAAGCTTGAGTACCGATACACTTAATCACTTCATAAGGACCACAATAACGTGGGCTAAGCTTCTTGTACTTTAAAAGAGATAGGCTACTTCTCTTTAGATGAATCCGAAGAAAAACTTTGTCGCCTTCTTTGAATCTTCGCTCGGACATCTTTCCATCTGCATACTGTTTTTGGCGATCCTGAGCCGTTTGAATGGATTTTGTTTGGCTTTCCATTTCTTCAAGCATCTTCTTAGACACTTCTACTCTTATGGTAGGATCTGAAAAATTAAGCGGAGAGATACAGTCCTGTCCATATAGGCACAAAATGGGGTCATACCAATGCTTTGGTGATAAGAAGCATTGTAGGCATACTCCACTAGAGGTAAAAATTGAATCCATCGCTTCGGTTCCCTAATGCAATAAGCTCTGAGAATATCTTCAATGACTTGGTTGACTCGCTCGGTTTGTCCATCTAATCGAGGATGGTATGCGGTACTAAAGTTCAATTCTGTCCCAATTGCCTTGAAGTGCGAAGTCCAAAAATTTGAAGTAAATGTATCTCGATCGCTTACAATTCGCTTGGGTAATCCATGCAATCTGAAAACCTCTTTAACAAATAGTCCTGCAATATCAGAGGTGGTAAATGTTGTCTTGACTTGGATGAGATGTGCAACCTTCGTGAGTAGATCAACGACCACCATAAGTGAGTTGTACCCACCTTGTACTGTTGGTAATCCTGTGACAAAGTCCATGCTTATACATTCCCACTTCATTTGTGGAATGTCGAGAGGTTGAAGTTTACCGGGAAGTTTAACTCTTTCAGCCTTAATCCCTTAGCATGTTAAGCACTGGCGAACATAGCGGAGTACATCTACCTTCTGTCCAATCCAATAGAAGCTTTTACGTACTGCATTGAGAGTCTTTGCATAACCTGGGTGTCCTGAAGTAGGGCTATCATGGGCTTTGAACAAAATAGCCTTCTTTAAGTTAGGATCTCTCGGTACACATAACCTATCTCTGTAATAGATACAAAGTGCATCTTCTGAGAAGTGTATCATTGAAGGTATAGTCTTTGACTCTCCAGATCAAACAAAGTTAAGCTGCCTTTCATACTCTATATCAGATGATGCAGCTTCCTGAATTCTTTCAATGATCAGATTTTTGGGTATAGACATGAGTCCCACAAAAGGTTTCCGACTCAATGAATCTACAACCGTGTTTTCTTTCCCAGGGCGGTAGAGAATATCAAATTCATACTCCTATAAAAGCTCCACCCATCACCTTTGTTGCATATTCAAGGTTGCTTGGGTAAAGATCCACTTTAAGCTCTTATGGTCGGTTATAAGTCAAAACTTCCTTCCCAATAAATAGTGTCTCCATAGCTTTAAAGCATGAATGACTGCCAACAATTCAAGATCATGGGTCGAATAGTTCTTTTCATGAACCTTAAGCTTACGTGATGTGAAATCTATTGGTTTGCCTTCTTGAGTTAACAATCCTCCAACTGCTATTCCACTAGCATCAGCAGTGACAACTTCAAAGGCTTTATTGAAATCTGGTAGCCTTAGACATGTGGCCGTAATCACATATTGCTTAAGTTGGCCAAACCTTTCTTGGTGTACTGGTTCCCAATTGGTCCTTGATCCTTTCTTCAAAAGTTCTATCAAAGGTGCAGCAATCACTGCATAATTTTTTATAAAGATTCTGTACCAGCCTGTGATTCCCAAGAATCCTCTAAGCTCACTTACATTAGTGGGTTGAGGCTATTCAACAGTGTCTTGAACTTTAGCGGGGTCTACTGAAATTCCTTCTTGCAAAAAAATAAATCCCAAGTATTGAATCCTTGGAGAGAAGAGTGAACACTTGCTCATCTTTGCGTATAGCTTATGTTGTCGAAGAATGTCTAACACCTTCCTTAGGTGAGCTTCGTGTTCTTATTCATCTTTTGAGTAGATTAGAATATCATCAAAGAAGACAAGGACAAAATTGTCTAGGTAAGGCCTGAAGATATCCTGCATCAATCTATTGAATGTACCTTGAGCATTAGTCAGACCAAATGACATTACTATAAATTCAAAATGGCCATAACGGGTGTTGAAAGCTGTCTTCAGAATATCTAATTCCTTTATTCTGATTTGATAGTAACCAGATCTTAGATCTACCTTTGAGAAGACCTTAGAACCATGTACCTGTCCAGCAATTCATCGATTCAAGGTATAGGGTAGTTTTTCTTAATTGTCACCTAGTTTAGTCCTCTGTAATCAATGTAGAGTCGTAAAGTCCCATCTTTCTTTTTTTGAAAAAGTATTGGCACTCCCCAACTAGATTTGGTTGGTCTGATAAATCCCTGTACTAGAAGTTGACGAAGCTGCTCCTTCAGTTCAATTGCCTTAGGTAAGGCCATTTTGTAAGGTCTCTTTGACACGGACTCACTTCCGGGGAGAATCTCTATCTCATGGTCAATTTCTTGAGTTGGAGGAAGAAAGGTAAGGTCTTCAGGAAAAATATATGAATATTCATGAAGCCAAGAGGGTTTTGTATCACTTGAATTTGGATCATCCTTATTTAACTAGACCACAAATACTTGTTGACCAGCTCTCATACCTTTGAGTAGATGGTTTGCCTTCACTAATTGAATCTTTGGGCTCCCACTTTTCCCTTGCACTTTGACTTGCTTTGCTTGACTATCTCTAAAGCTCAAACTACCTTGACCACAATTGATGCTAGCCCGATTCTTAGATAACCAATCCATCCCAAGAATCCCATCGTACATTCCAACTGGTAGGGTTCTAAAGAAAGCTGAACTAGTGTGCCCTCCTAGTTCAAAATCAAGGATTCCCACAGAATGTGTAGATACTACGGTTTTCCCATTAGCCATAACAGGTAGCCATTAATACATATATATTCTTTATGGGAGTAATCTTTTTGAATGGGCCCATAAAATCCAGACCCCATTTCATGAAACCCCCAGTGGTTGGACTGGTGTTAAAGAAGTCATGTCTATTGTTGTGGGTCTGCCCATTCTTTGGCATATATCACACATTTTACAAAAGCTTCTGACATCAGATATTAAAGTCTACCACCATAACCCAGCCTGCAGAATCTTCTTGAAACTAATATGAGTAGAAAAATGTCCACCAGATTCCCCATTATGTGCCTCTACAATAACTTGCATTCTACCCTCCATAGGCACACATCGACAAAGAATCCCATTGACACCCAATTTGTAGAGTGAGCCGCCAATGATAGTGAACTTTAGGCTTTTGATAACCACAACCTTCTTTTAATTTTGAGTCCAATAATCTGGGAACCCACCATTAGACAGGAACTAATATACTTCATACAATTCTGGATCAATTGAATATGGCGCTTCTAGCTGAAATAGTTCTGCATCTACTGGCTCGTCTCTTAAAGACTCCTAAGAGTAGCCTTTTGTACTCCTAGATAAGAAATCAACACCACAATGGTTTTTGCCACACCACAATGGTTTTTGCCAGGTTTATGGAAAATACGAAACTCAAATTCCATGAGGAACATCATCCACCGTATTAGCCTGCCTTGAATAATGACTTTATTAATCAGAAATAGTAAGGCTTGATGATCCACATAGAAATGAAACAGCTTGCCCAACAAATAATGTCTGAATTTGGTAGCACTGAAAACCATACCTAAGGCTTGAAGGAGTACGAGCGGAAGTGCGACGCGAGAGAGAGTGCGAGAAGAAGAGCACGACGATATGGTGAACTTGCTCTACTGTAATGTGTATAGCATAGTGAGTTCTTATTAGGTTTTTACAAAAGAACATGTGTACATACCTGGCGGCCCGCCCACTTACCTGGGTGACCACATTGGGCTTTATACCCCAACAACCTCCCACTTAAAGTCCAATGTGGTACTTTAAGTGTGAGAGAAGCTACTATACAAGCTAATATACAAGAGATGTAGGGAAGTGATGTACTACCCTACACCTAACTGCTTGCGAAAATGCGCAAAGCTCTCTGAGGGAAGTCCTTTTGTAAGTAGATCAGTAGGATTTTCTGTGGTGTGAAATTTGACAAGCTGAAGTTGCTTATCCTCGAGCATTTCCCTGATGAAATGATACTTCACATCCACATGCTTTGTCTTTGAGTTATAAACTGGATTGCGAGCCAATTGTATAGCACTTTGACTATCACAATATAACACAGGCATCTCTTCTTTGATTCCCAAATATGTTACTAGTCGATTAAGCCAAATTGATTCTTTGCATGCCTCTGATGCTGCAACATATTCAGCCTCTGTAGTAGACTGAGTAACACAATCTTGTAATCTAGAACGCCATGATACTGCTCCACCAGCCAATGTAAAGACATACCCTGACGTAGACCTTCGGTTGTCTAAGTCACCTGCATAATCTGAGTCTGTAAAACCTTTTACACTTAGCTCCTGACTCCCATAGCATATACGCATACTCTTTGTAGCTTTCAGGTATCTCAATATTCCTTTCACTGCCTCCCAATGTTTCTTGCCTGGGTTTGACATGTATCGACTTACTACTCCCACTACAAATGCAATGTCTGGGCGAGTAGCAATCATTGCATACATCAAACTACCCACTGCAGAAGCATATGGAATCTTATCCATCTCAGCCTGTTCTTATTCAGACACAGGACAATCTTGTTTGCTAAGTTTCACATATGGTGGCAATGGAACACTCAGTGCCTTTCCCTTCTCCATATTGAAACGTTGCAAAACCTTGTCAATATACTCTGTTTGAGATAACCAAATCAACTTCTTTGATCTGTCTCTCTCAATGCGCATACCAAGTATATGACTTGCCTCACCCATGTCTTTCATGTCAAACGATTTTGCCATCTTTGACTTCAAAGCTGAAATTTCTTCCAAGTGCTTGCCAGCAATCAACATGTCATCCACATACAAAATAAGGATCAGCCAACTACCATGCTTAGCCTTCTTTGTATATAGACAGTGATCGAACTCACTACGTTTGTAGCCTTGAGAAAGCATAAACTTGTGGAATTTATGGTACCATGCCCTCGGTGATTGTTTTAAGCCATAAAGACTCTTTAACAACTGGCATACCCAATCTTCCTTGCCTTTCTCAACAAACCCTTCTGGCTGCTGCATGTAAATTTCCACATCTAAATCACCATGCAAGAACGTTGTCTTGACATCCATTTGGTGCAACACCAAATCCAATATGGCAACCAATGCAAGAAAGCATCTTATTGTAGTCATTTTGACCACCGGAGAGAAGAATTCATCAAAGTCAATGCCTTGTTCTTGCTTAAAGCCCTTGGCAACAAGCCTTGCTTTGTACTTTGGCTGACTATCATGAGCGGTGATCTTATACCTGTAAACCCATTTACAAGGTAGAGCCTTTTTTGCCCCGTGGTAATTTAACTAGCTTCCATGTCTGGTTTTTATGCAGAGCTGTCATCTCTGACTGCATGGCCAATTGCCAATTCCCGGAGTCCTTCATTTTCACTGCTTCCTTGTAACATGAAGGCTCATTGCAATCAGTCAACATGACATAGTTCATAGATGGAACAAACCTATCAGGAGGTCACGTGATACGTCCAGATCTACGCACAATAGGTGGCTCAGGCTCAGCCACAACCTGTGGTTCCACTCTATCCTGTCCTTGCTCCTCTTGAGCCCTGACATTTTGTCTTGCACGTGCAGGTCCATCTTCTTGCAAGACAACTCTTCTAATCTCCTCAACCCTCTCTGGTTTAGAATGATATTTGGATTCATTAAAGTGAACATCATTGCTGCGGACAACCTTTGTGGATTCGGGATCCCAAAGTCTGTACCCCATCTCACCAGAATTACCATAGCCTAGAAAGATGCACTTTCTACTCTTTGGCTCAAGTTTGTTCCTAAATTCCTTTGGAACGTGAGTATATGCCTCACAGCCAAAGACTCTGAGATGCTTGTATGAGGGCATTTTGCCTGACCATACCATCTCTGGCACTGAATCCTTCTGCAAAACCTTGCTAGGAGATCTATTTACAAGATGAATAGCTGTTGATACAGCTTCAGCCCAAAACCCATTTGGCAGTTGTGCATTAGACAACATACTTCTGACCTTCTCTTGTATGGTCCTATTCATCCTCTCAGCAACACCATTTTGAGGAGGATTGTAAGGAGCAGTAAGTTCACATTTTATACCTTTTGACTCACAAAAGTTCTGAAAGGCCTTTGAAACATACTCTCCACCATTGTCAGTGCGTAAGCATTTAAGCTTCTTGCCACTCTGATTCTCCACAAGTGTCACAAACGTTTTGAAAACACTAAACGCTTCATCCTTGTGCTTGAGAAAGTAAACCCATACTTTCCTCGAGTAATCATCTATAAATGTCATAAAGTAAGAAGCTCCCCCTAGAGATAGGTTAGGCATAGGTCCACACAAATCCCTATGAACAAGTGCCAACTGTGTATCTCTTCTACTGCTTCTATTCTTATGTGGCTACTATGTTTGCTTACCATACAGAAAATGTTCACAGAATTCTAAATCATTAAATGAAAAGCAGGCAAATAACCAGAACGAGACAAGATTTCCATTCCCTTCTTGGACATATGTCCTAACCGGCTATGCCACAAAGAAACGTTCGGCTACTCGGTTACATTGATTACATTTTTAGAGACATTTGATACATAAATCATGTAAAGTCCTCCAGAATTTACTCATGTGCTACTGTCATAGAACCCTTGGATATCTTCCACATGTTCTGTCCAAAAGTGGTGACGTAGCCAGCATCATCAAGTAAACCTGTGCTGATCAAGCTCTTTGTAATTGTGGGAACATGTCTCACATTCTTCAGCGTGAAAGAAGAGCCATTCTGAAACTTCAATTGAACATCTCCAACACCTAAGATCTCACATGTCTGCCCATTGCCTAGCCGAACATGATCTTTAGTGGTCACATAAGAGGTAAACCACTCCTTTTTTGGAGACACATGAAGTCATGCCCTTGAGTCTATAATCCAATCACTCAGTGCATTTCCATCAGATGCAGTAAGAAGAGATGAGTCCATTGTATTCTTCACGAAGTAGATGTCTCCTGACACTAGATTGTCATCCTCTGCAACAGTGTTTGTCACATTTATTTCTTGAATCTTCACTGAGGACTTGTTCTTCTCACCATGGTCTTTAGCTTTCTCTTTTCCTTTTTCTGCTTTCCATTCTCTGCAGTCTCTTTTCATGTGACCCTTCTTGCCACAATGGTAGCATTCTATGTCACTCTTGCCTTTAGCACTGCGGGACTTGCTACGAGACTGATTCCTCTTTCCACCTTTGTACTTTGGTTTGGTCCTTCCCCTGACAACTAAGGTTGTTCCTTTGCCTTTGTCCATTTTCTTTCTATTGGTTTCTTCAGTAAGCAGACTTCCTTCTACACCTCCTATGTTCAAACCATCTGGAGGTGCAGAATTACTCAAAGCTGTGCGAAAAGTGTCCCAACTTTCCGGCAATGTGATCAACAGGAACATAGCTCTAACAGGTTCATCAAACTTGACACCTTGAGCTGACAACTGACTATAGATTGTGTTGAATTCATTCAAATGATTGGACATAGGTGTCCCTTCTTTCATCTTCAAGTCAACAAGCTTCTTAAGCCAGTATACCAGTGAAGCTGCACTCTGCTTCTCATAAAGATCACTCAGCTTTAACCATGCTTGATAAGCCGACATCTCGTCTACTACATTGAAGTAAACGCTTTCTGCCAAAGTCATCATAATGGTAGAAAGTGCCAATTCATCCATTTCGCTCCATTCATCTTCGTCCATATCTTCTGGTTTTATCCCTTTGAGCTTTATAGGTTTTATCTGCTTCTTTTGTACCAACACGTGCCAAATCTGCTTCTTCCACAATGGGAAATTGGCTCCATCCAGCTTCTTGATATTGTAAAGAGCAGTGTCCTGTGATCCAGCCATAGCTATGCTTCACAGTAGTTTACTTTCCTGGGAAAAATTCGGCAGATTTTCCCCTGTAAACTCACCTCTGAACCAATATCAACCTGTCAAATGAACCAAGAAAGCTTCAGATTCTGCAGAAATTTTGGCAGAGTCTCCTTTGTAAAATGGCTCTGGTGTACTAAAAACAGACCAAAAAACAGCTCAAAAAACCACTGTCTCTCTAACACTGTAAGCTGTGGGTAAACCTGTCCTGCACCTGTACTGTCTCTGACTGTCCTGTCACTGTCCTGTAAGCATAGACTGCGACAATGCCTCAATGGCAGTAAAGAAAAGATGCAATCCCAACTGTCTAACTCACAGTCAATACATCCTAGCTACCTATCTAAGGGTGCTCGAGGGATCGCTCCAAGACCTGTATCACCGAAAGGATCTCAACATTTGAGAATCCCCCAGATCAATAAAACCTCACTCGACCCTCAACAAAGGCTGCAGTAAATCTGACAGTACATAGACTTCCCACAAAGTCATACATCCACAAATTTCCCACTGTATGCTATAACGGCTACGGCGGTTTTTTGTTGCGTGACTCAGAGCCAGCAAACCCTCAACAGACATACATCATCTCTGACAATACATCCCATGTGGAAGTACCTGCAATGTCAGGATGAAATCTGGAATATCAAGCAGCAAACACAAGCTACCTGATGAACTAGTGGATGTCGCCTACAGTCTGTGTGTAGATGTGCCCGTGTCGTATGTGACACGCCTCCAAGAACTGTGAGCCGTCCTTCGATGTGTAGACAACCACAAATCAACACTCTGGGAGTGTCATTATCCTCAGCACCTGCAGTCGTAGGCCGAAAACCCCAAATTTGCAGAGTCGGATCTGCACCCGTCGAGACCACGTAGTCGAAAATGGCCTGCGCAGACCTTTGTCGAAGCCGAACGGTGGCCGAGATGACCTCAGAATGAAATTCTGAGAACACCAAGCCCTTCGGACCCTCCCACAGGATTTGGGGCCGTGTCTTCGCCTGTCGAATTTCACTCCAATCTTAGCTGGTGACTCTAGCCTCCTGCAGTGCTACCCCGAGCCTCGATCTGAGCTCTGATACCAATTGAAGGAGTACGAGCGGAAGTGCGACGCGAGAGAGAGTGCGAGAAGAAGAGCACGACGATATGGTGAACTCGCTCTACTGTAATGTCTAGAGCATAATGAGTTCTTATTAGGTTTTTACAAAAGAACATGTGTACATACCTGGCGGCCCGCCCACTTACCTCAGCGACCACATTGGGCTTTATACCCCAACAAGGCTTCTCTTTCAGTAGTTGTATATCCTTGTTCAGCTTGATTGAACCTGCGAGATTGGCAAAGTATACTGGATAATCAATTCTTCCTTCTGGCTGAGCTAGAATTGCTCCCATCGCCAATCCCGAAGCATCCACATGTACATGAAAAATGACATCCCAATCCGGTTGTCAAAAAACTGGTTTACTGATGATGGCATTCTTTAATTTTTGAAAAATTCCTTCACATTGAGCAGTCCAAGTGAACATGCTGGTTTTCTTTGTAAGCTCATACAATGGTAATGCTTGGGAGGAAAACTTGTGCACAAACCTTCTGTAAAAATTAATATATCCCAAAAAGGAACTTAATTCTGATGCATTTCTAGGCGCCTTGTCTGAATGGATTTAGACAAATCCTCTTTTCCTGATAGCGCTTAAAAACCATCTCCAAAAATAGTAAATGCTTTTCCTCTGTGGAATATATAGTGAAGTCATCCATGCATATGGCGAGGAATTGATGAAGAAATTCACTGAAGATTTCCGTCATACATCTTTGAAAAGTAGGCGGCACATTGCAAAGGCCAAATGGCATTACCAGATACATAAATGCTCCCCACTCCGTAATAAAAGTGGTCTTTCTCTAATCCTCAGGATCAATTTGTAACTGGTTATAACCACTATACCCATCCATAAAGCTATACATCTCATATCTTGCAATTTCATCAAGTAACATATCTGTGAAGGGTAATGGAAATGGGTCCTTGATGGTTTGAGCATTTAGTTTCCTATAATCTACACATACTCTTAGCCTCCCATTCTTCTTAGGCACAACCACAATAGGAAACAACCAATCGCTACTAGCTACTTCAGTAATGAACCCAGCTTTTAGAAGGTTGTCAATCTCTTCCTTGACCTTCTTAGCATAATTTGGATTCATTTGATAGCGCTGTAGTAGTATTGGCCTGGCATCGGGTTTCAGTGGTATTCGATGCTGATAGACTTCTGGATCCACTCCTTTGAGATCAGTATGTTCCCATGAGAACACATCTTTATAGTGTTGGAACATATGTCGTGCCTTATCTCCATCGTAGGATTCAGATGTTTATTAACCTTGATCATTCTAGAGTTTTCCTCAGACTCCAAATTCCATTCCTCTATCTACTGATCATCTGGAGGCAACAAGTTAGGCCCTCCACCCTTTCTCTTGGTTGACTCCTTACCATAATCCCAGGACGATCCTCTGAGCTCTGAATTACTATTCTGCTTTCCAGTAGCTCCTCCAGAGTGTGCCTGTTCTCCTGGTGTGTTGAAATCAACTGGTTCTTCTGGTCTTCCAGTTAGCCGAACTAGACGTTCTCCTAAATTAAGTTCAGTGAACTCGGCTGAAAATGGTTTCTTTTGTTTTTCAGCTTCATCTTTGTTCAGTAAAACTGCATTGAGATCTATCTCTTTTAATGGAAAAATATTTATAGCCTCTAACATTCTCTCAAATTTCTTCACCTTTTACTTCCAGCAAAACTCTTTAGGTCTCAGTTATTTTCTCCAACTTCTAGTAAATTATTCGTCTGGATGTGAATTCTGCCCCACTAGCCCCTTGTATTGTCAAAGTTTGATTAGCATAGTCATGAATAGCCTGTGACGTTCGCAGCCATGGGAATCCCATTAGCATCCCATACGCTCCTTGTACATCCAGTACTAGGAAACTAGCTTTGAAATTTTCTTTTCCCACTCATATCTGCATATTCTCTACCATTCCAGTTGCCCGCACCACTCGATGATCCGCCATTTGAGCTTTGAAAGGTGATGGTTTCAAGTTAGTTATTCACATCCTTTGCTGAAGATGTGCTACCAGAATGTTTACCCCTGCTCCTCCATCTAGAATGACGCTTGATAGTGGTTCCCACTATTTCCAAACTTTGTAGTCCACCTGAATCACCGACACTTCATCATCTTTGACATTTGTCAAGTCGACTGATATGGCCTCCACCTCAGGCCATTCACAGTCTGATGAATTTCGCTGCTTCAAGCAAAGTTCTTCTAATGTCCTCTAACTCCACTGTGAGTTTTTGAATTCTGTCACAAATTTTAACATGAATTTCCTCTTTCTCATGATTAGAGTTGTTGTCAAAACTTGAAGAAATGGTAGTATCTTCATGAAACCATTCTTTTATTTCAGTGCTTTCAGCTCCTTTAGTAGTTCCCAACTCTTCCATCAACCCTTGCATTACAACCAACATGATCTCAGGCATCCCAGGCTTTGACTGATTTGGTTGTGATGTCTCAGAAAATTGGGTAGGTATCTTATGAATGACCCGAGCGTCAGAACTCTCTGGCTGCTCTGGCAGCTTCTTCGCTAAATCCTCTGTGATTTTCACCCGCTAGTTCTCTTTGCTCCTGCCATTCATCAACCACCTTTTCTTTACCCTTGGCCTTCCATACCTCTCTCTGATGAGCCCATTTGCTACTTTCAGGAGTGATTGGTTTTGCTGGATTATTTGGAATTTCCTCAATCACCACCCTTTACTTCGTGTAACTGCTCATACAGGAAGTGGTTCTGGAATCTTTGCTTCAGTATCCGCAGCCCCAGGTGTTTCTGGACACTGAGCCGCGAAATCCCCATACTTACCACATGTATAGCAATTCAGGCTTCGATTCTTAAAATTACCATGACCTCGGCCCCGGCTAGTACCCGCTTCGTATCTACCGTGCCCTGCACCAATACCACTGACACTTGGTTTCTCTTCTTCAGAAGCAATGGTAGTTTCCACTCTTACTGGTTTAGCATTGGTGAATGCCAACATTGACAAATCTTTTCCCTTCTTAAAATGATGAATTCGAATACCACAATTGTTCCATAGATGGCCATAGGCTTTGCAATAAGTGCACTGTGAGCATTCGTTTGAAACACGGTCTTTAGATTTACACTTTGAACACCATGTTTCCATTCTTCTTACCCGCAGTCTGCTCTGGCTAATTTCAGCAATTTGTCGGGCCATTTCTTCAATCTTCCTAGACCAAGATCCCTTCTTAATCTTGTCTTTGGTCCTTTCATCTAAGCTACGTTTAGAACTAGTGGAGGCTCTACTGGACTCAAAATTTTCAGTAGAAGTATTGCTACTACTATACCTCCTCTTCTTATGACTCTTTTCCTTCTTAGCTTGTTGTTCTAGCTTCAGGGTTCACTGCACCAAATCATTGAATTTCTTGGCTTGTGATGGCACCTCCTGTTCCCTAAGCTTCTTACTGCAAAAAACATTCAAAAACCATGCTCGCAACCGCTTTTTGGATGGTGGTTCCTGCAGTTTTCTAGTTAGTTCCTTGAGTTTCTCAACATAAGTTCTGACTAACAATTTTCTTTGCTTTATCTTATCTAGCTCACAAAGTATATCCTCATCCCCTCTGTTGTCTGAATATTCCAGTCAAAAAGCTTTAAGCAGTTTATTATATGATTTGAGTTGACAAGCCGGGTAATGGTAGTACCATTTCCTTGCTGCCTCCTTTAATGTTTGCGAAAAGTATTCACCCCAGTCATCTTCATCAATATTTTTTAACTCAGCATACTTCTCAAAGGCTTGGATATGAACATTCGGGTCATCCTTCTTTCCCCCTTTCAACACGGGAAAAGAAATTTTCAATGAAGATGTGTAATCATGTCTATCAGCATCATTTCTTCCTCTTCTCACCTTGGGATCCTAACTCCTTTTTGAAGCTTTCTTATAATGGTTTGTGTCTGCATCCCAATTAATTTCTACCTTCGTCTTAGTTGTTGTTTCCTCTGTGGCTTTTCTACTAGAACTATGACAACTTCCTTTACTGCCTTTGGCTCCTTCGTCTCCCTGTGTGGTCCGAGAACTCTTGGCCTTACGTTCTTCCCTTTCAGCCCTTTGTCTTCTGGACTAACTAGAATGCTAAGAGTCCTTTGCCTCATCAGCACGACTGTGATCCTCCTGAGCCTTAGTGTTCGTTACTTGTTCATCCTTGGGATTAGAATCTCTGTCTGACTCCTCAGGGATAGGGTCAATGGGGTAGGATGGTTTCCGGCCACGACTGGTTTGGTTGCCATTACTACAGCTAAAAACTCAAACTGGGAGAGGAGTTTTCTAGTCAACGAGCAATAGCTCTAGCCACCATGATCGTCGAAATGGAATTGGAGCTGATCTCTTTAGATAGATGATTCCAGTGTTAGAATTTATAGCTACTCGTGATTCATTCGTTCAATCAGTAGAACTAGAGGAAAAGATAGAAACTAATCTAGAACAGTTACATGAACTGGAATCAGGGATTTAAAATTCATGTAATCACTCAAAATGACGTTAAAGTGAACATCTAATTGGTAAGGTGAATCTTTTGTTAACATTAACAAAGTCATGAATTTATACTATTGGATGAAAGAGGAAGAAACCAATTTTAAAAAACTTCGATTTATATGGTTGTTAACATTAATTAACGCTTTGTGATTACGTAAATTTTTTGAGTGATCACTTAAATATTAAATCCCTGAGTGGAATACATCTGCTGAGAGAGAGACAAACTCAATGAATGGAATTAATGTTCAGATTCAGTTTCAAATTCAAATTTAGATTCAGAAGGAATGGATACAAAGAATATCTGGCTGAAGTACACTGAACTATTGTATTAGGGTTTACAAAATAAGAGTACAAATGAGGATAATGTAGCTCGAGAACAGCTTCAGGACTACAACCACACAACTAAGAGTAAGAAGTCAAAAGATAAAATAGCCCAAAAGTATAGCCAACCCGATTACAATGTAATAGGTCCTATTTATCGCCTCTTGGAGTTACTATGGTAACTGCCATGGTAATTAATGACTGGTCCGCTACTCGACTTTCAAGAGCTGGTTCCCACTGAGTGAAACTGCTTCCGCTAGTGATACTGCCTCTGCCATCTATATAGCTGTAATTATCAATCTTTCAACCTATCTAGCCCTATTTGGAGCCCATCCATAGCCCAATACTTGTATGCTAGTATTGGTAGTACTGGTACTGGTAATACTAGAACTCGTAATACTGGTGTGGTAATACTGGTACTGGCAATATTGGTACGAGTTTTGGAAATCGTAGTACTGGTCCTCTTGCTGACATAACAACTATTAACATTATTCATAAGTTTGGCCATTAACGGTTTCAATGCAGCCTTTTTCTCCTCTAGCCGACCTTGAATTTCTATCGTTTCTTTCTTAGCAAATTGCTTTTCTTCAAGTAATGTTTGATTTTCAATATTTATTGTTTCTATATCCTTTTGTTGAGCAACCATTATTATGGCATCCTTATTGTGCTCAATGGATAGATCCAACATCTTAGATCTGATCTCAACCATCTCCCTCTTTGCCTTCTTTAGCTTAGTCTTTGTTTCTTGAAGTTTTGTATGGAGGGTGAGCACTATTGATCCAGGAGTCTTTTGTTGAGCTTCCATCAACTCGCCCATGGAATTGACCATTGCGTTCCACCCTGACATCAGGGCGGCAACACACCCATCATTTATTATGGCATCAATATCAATTTTGTAAGTCTCATATGAAATGAGAGGTGTGGGGTAGGGAACTAATGCCTTGCATGGCTGCTGCACCAGCATCTTCCCATGCAGTGGCCTCTTGAAGGTGTTGGAGTGGATCTAGTTATGACTTCTAAACTGGAGGCACAAGGAGGGCTAGTTGGGAGACTGAGAGGAATCTTTGCCCCTTGTGCCCATCGGTGGGGCCTGTTGTGTTTCAATGGTCTGCTATTGTGCACTATCTGGTGGACTCTAGGCCGGATTGATGGGATTGCCTATTGATGCCTCTTGGCCTTATCCCTCTATAGGCTTTGGTGGAGGTATTTTTTTAGATCGAAGTTGATTAGTAGAGCCGTTATCTTTTGCTTCTTCTCTGGTGGTTTAATGCTTCTATTGGTAATGGCTCCTACTATCCCCATTTCAGCATGTGTTGCTATTCTCTTTCCACCAGTTGTGACCATAGCCAAATCAATGCTTTCATTGGTCATATTTTGGTCAGTCTAGTGGCCAACAGAATCATGCTTCTTAGTAAGCTGATTGGTGCCAACCGAAGTGCCTGCTACGTTATCCCACACCTTATGGGCATTAGGGTATACCGGGATACAAGTCGCCCAATATAAGAATTTCCAGGTGTACCATTCCTTGAGCACATACTCATTTTGGGTCTTGACTTTGGTAATTTGCCGAACTAGGTTGTTGAGTATATTTTTTCTTTGGAGTTCCTCAGTCTATGTAGGAGCATTCCAAAGAACTTCTCAGCAACATGTGTGGGGATGTTTTTCAGACTGATGGCCTCAACAATAAGCTCGTACACTAGCCCATATTCTAAAGCTACTACTGAGACTCCTTAAGCTCTCCTTTTTTGTTTCTTTGTGGCTTCAAAATCTTCATTCAAGTGTTTGCTAACTTCCTCAACATAGTACAACTTGGCCTTGATATGGTATGCCACTTTCTTGATGAGATCTGCATCAAAGTCCATTTAGTTGGCCTTGAGCACCACCTCTAGATCCCAAATCTTCAATAATGCTTGTTGTCTAAGGTCATGAAGTGGTAACAACTTGTCCAATCTCTATTTTAGATTTTGATTGAAGTCCATGTCGTGTTCTACTGCCAATTTGAGACTAGGAAGTGCAAACTCCATTACGTTCCATACACCATTTTGAAGGGCTTCATACTAGTGGTAACCTTGTAGACACTTCTATAGGCCCAAAATGTTGTCTAGAGTTTGGCATCCCATTGATGTGGTTCTTTCTTAACAATCTTTGTGAGAATATTCGTAATGGTCTTATTGCTACTTTCTATCTGACCATTGCAACTTGGATAATATGGCATTGATTTCGTGTGCTTAACTGAGAAGATCTCACTCAGTATGTGACTTGTTTAATTTATGAAATATTCTCTTTGATCTGAGACAATTGCAATGGGACAACCATATTGGCAAATGATCTTATCATACAAGAAAATAATTTTTAATCTGGTAGTGTTATCTAGTAATGCTTTAGCTTCCACCCACTGGTTGAAATAATAGGTGGCCATAATGATGTTCCTGCTCTTTCTGGGAGTGACCTTCTTGAATGGACCCATAAAGTCTAACCCCCACTTCATAATACTCTAAGTGGTTGAACTAGAGTGAGAGGTGTACTGTCATCCTGTTGGCCTTCCCATCCTCTAGCAAATGTCATAGGTCTTGCAAAATTCTCTTACATCTGCCATCATAGTTTGCCACCAGAGGCCTGTTTGTAAAATTTTCTTATAAGTGATGTTAGTGGAGAAATGTCTACCTACATCTCCACTATGAGCCTCAGTGTGGATGGCTTGCATCCTTCCTTGCATTGGCACCTTCAAAGTACACCATCAATACCCAATCTGTAAAGGGCTCCTCAAATTATAGTAAACTTTCAAACTCTTTATAATCAATGTATTTTTCTTTTCTTGAGACCAATCTTTTGGAAATCCTCCCTTCTAAAGGAAATCCTAAACTTCTTGCCATTCTGGATCGGTCTATCCTCAGCTGTATTTTGGAATAGTTTCGTGTCCAGTGATTCATATCCTAATGATTCTTTTGAACACCCTTTTGTGATTTTGGAAAGAAATCCATCACCATAATGGGTTTTCCCTCCCTTATGGAAGGTCTTGAAGTCAAATTCCATTAAAAAATTCTTCCATCTGATCAATCTTCCCTAAATAATGACCTTGTTTCTCAAAAATAGCACAGCTTGATGATATACATAAAAGTGAAATTATTTTCCCACTAGATAATGCTGAATTTGGTGGCACTGAACACCATTCCCAGCTTCTCTTTCAATGGTAGAGTATCCTTGTTTAGCCACACTAAACCTGCGACTAGCGAAGTAGATTGGGTAGTTTGTCTTTCCATCATGCTGAGCTAGTAAAGCTCCCATCGCCATTCTAGATGTATTAACATTCACATGAAAGACCCCATCCCAATTTGGCCGATGAAGAACTGGTTTCTTATTGATTGCATCCTTCAAACACTAGAAACTTTGCTCGCATTCCTATGTCCAACTAAAGTTATTGAATTTCTTGGTTAATTCATATAAAGGAAGTGCTTTGGCTGAAATATATGAATAAACCATCTATAAAAGTTGATGTACCCCAAAAAAGAGCTCAATTCAAACATTGTTGCTGGTGTTCTAGCTTGCTGAACACACTTAACCTTGTCACTCGCCATCTCAATAGACAATTTGTCCCAGAAGCTATCCTTCAAGACCATGAACACTGACTTAAAAGAATTCATGCATATTATTTTCTTTCTACACCTCTCGAAGACCATCTCCAAAAATAACAAATGCATTTCCTCTTTTAAGAAGATGGTAAAATCATCTACAAATATGGCCAAAAATTTGTGCAAAAACTCACTGAATATATCTATCATACATCTCTAGAAGGTTTTTAGACCATTGCAGAGTCTAAATGGAATGAAAAGGTACACAAATGCTCCCCATTTAATGATGAATGTTGTTTTAGCCCAGTCCTCAATTGCAATCTTCAATTGATTGTAGCCACTATATCCATCCATGAAGATGTACATTCTGTGGCCTACAATCTCATCCATAGTACCATGTCCGTAAAGGGTAGTGGAAAGGGGTTTTCAATGGTTTGAGCATTTAAATTCCTATAGTCCACACATACCCTGAGTTTTCCATTGTTTTTGGGGACTATCACTATTGGAAACAACCAGCTAGTGCTTGCTGCCTCTGTTATGAACCCTACCTTCAGAATATTGTTTATCTCCTCCTTCACTTTCTTGGCATAATTGGGGTTCATCATGTACTTTTGTAATTTGATTGGTCTAGCATTAGGCTTTAGTGGTATCCTATGCTGGCACACTTTTGGATCTACCTTTTTAGAATAGGTATGTTCCCATGCAAATACATTGTTGTATTTCTAGAATAGTGCCTTTGCTTTCTCCTTGATCTCTGGCTAATTCAAATGCTTCATTTGAGGGTTTTACTCTAAGCCAAGAGTCCACTCTTTAACATCCTAATCATCTATGAGTAATCAGTTTGGACCTCCTCCCTTTCTTTTAGCTAGTGACTTAGCTTCTTCTCAATTCAAATACCATCGACATAATCATTGAAGGGATTGCCTAGTCCAGTAATCCATTCTGAATCTTTGTAATTTCCCTATCAGTCTAAAGTCAAATTTGTATGGTATTGGCTATTTTGGTGGCCGACCATCTAACTCAACTGAGTCCTAGAGTTCAACTCATCAGTAAACTGATCTGGATACTGTTTCCTTTGTCTCTTGGCCTAATCCATGTCCATCAGCACAACACTCAGGTCTATTTATGTTAGTGAAAAGATGTTCATTGAAGCAGGCATTCTGTCTATCTTCTTTTTTCCATATTTATTGCATAGATTTTTTGGTCTTAAGGATTTCTTCTAGCTTCTTGTGTCATCAGTTTTTAGTTGAATTCTCTTGCTAGTCCCTTGGATTGTCAATGTGTGGTTGTCATAGTCATGTATGAATCCAATATTTCTAAGCCATGGTCTACCCAAAAGAATTCCATATTCTCCTTGTACATCTAAGACTAAGAAGTAGGTTTTGAACTTGTCTTTGCCCACTCTGATCTGCATTTTATTAAACCAGTAGTTTGAACCACCCTATGGTCTTCCATTCTGACATTCAATGGTGTTGGTTTCAAATCATTGATTCTTAGTTTTTGTCTTAAATTTTTTCCAACTATATCAACACCACCTTTCTCATCCAGTATTACACGTGATAGTGGTTCCGATTGTTATTACTGGAACCTCATCATCTCTAATGGCCGCCAGGTCTACTGCTCTTGCTTCAACATCTACTTTTGTCTTCTGTCTGATAAATTTTGGATCCTCTTGTAATGTGCATCTGATATCTAGTTCCATCTTCAACTTATGGATGCGTTCACAGAACTTCACATAAACTTCATCTTGCTCATTCCCAGAGCTGTAGTCTGAACTAGAAGATTTTCTCTTCTTGACTATCTTCACAATTCCACTCCACTATCTTCCCTTGTATGGTTGTTGGCTGAACCTGAGATAGATCCCTTGATTGATCCTTCATTAGTTCATTGGTTTCTCTAGCCTCAACCAAGTCTGATCAGATTTGTGGTACTTTATTTACCAGACTCTGTATTGTAATGATCACGGACTCGTTTGATCCATATGATGACTTCTCACTATGACACTCTTGCACCTCTAAAGATTGGGGTGATAGTTTCTACATCTTGCAAGTCTCAAAACCTTCTGGTCATTCTTGCATTTTCTTGGCCAGATCTTCCATGATCTTTGATACAAGGTCACACTATCCCTGCCATTCATCCATTACCTTCTCCTTGCCCTTCACTTCCATACTGCTCTCTATTGCTCCCACTTCTTGGTTTCAGCAATTTAATTTTTCTCATCTTCATATGGAATATCTTCAATGATAACACCTTGCTTTTGGTCACAACCCTGAATGGCACCTGGTTTTGGTGCCTTCTCGTTAGGTACTTCTAGTTTGGTAGAGTCTGGATACTAGGCTGCAAAGTGACCATACTTCCTACACATGTATCAGTTAAAGATTCATTTTGCAACTTCTCCTTTGACCCTACCCCAAACAGTACCTCCTAGTACCTGCCCCTATCGGTACCTCCTTGGTACCTTCCCCTGTCAGTACTAGTACTTGTACTACTCTGATTGTCCTTGGACCCATTGGCTCCATCTTCTTTGATTGCTTCTGGATTTGTTAGTGCAATCATTGATAGATCCTTTCCCTTCTTGAAGTGATGAATTCTATTACCACAATTGTTGTGGACATGTCCATAGGCCTTACAATAGGTACACTTTGAAAACTCATCAGACCTATGATCTCTTGACCTACACTTTGAGCACCAAATCTCCATTTTCTTAATTGAAGGTCCAGTCTTGGCTCTTTTCTTTATCTCAGCCACTGTGTCATGTGTCCTCTTCTTTTCTGGTTTTTTTTTGTGATCTATGACCTCTCTTGTTATCCTCACTTTCATCAATATGTTTCTGGTTGTGTTGAGATCCATGAGATCAATTCCATCGTTCCGCTCAATTTTCTTGTTTGCACCTGGAATGAGTTGAATCAAAATGTTCAGAATCTCGTGATCCATCAATTGTTCCTAGAATCCTAGCCTTGGAGGAACATTTGTCTCATTCCCAGGTTCCCTCTTAGTTTTAGAGTCTCGCTCGAATTATTCTTGGATTGGACTGACACGATCCAAATCAACCATGAATATGGTAGTTGGTCTTCTATCCCGAGCAACTCTTTTGGGCGGTATGACTGATGTTTGATGACTCTAACACCAATTGGGAGTTCGTTCCTTTGTCAAGGGAAACTTAGCTCAAGCCAGTGTGATTGCCAAAGTGGAATGAGCTAGACACGTACAGACATCTATTCTAGGTAGAGTTAGTTCAGATCAGTAACTTACTTCAAATCAGATAACATTGGAAATGAAGTACAAGGCTGGAACAAGAAATGACAATAAAACTGGAACTGGAAAAGATGATGAATACAAGAATTGGGAACTCAAACTGGAATTGTATATTCATATCAGTATAGACAAGTACAACAGTGAGTCAAGTATACTCTGAGTGTGATTAGGATTACAAGAGTGTAAGAGCTCCAAGATACAAAATACAAGGAACTAGGATCCAAGGAATTAGTAGTCCTCCCAAAAATAAAGTAACAAGCCCTATTATAGCCTTTCAATTGGATCTCTCACTCACTCTACACTGCACCAATTATCGCAGTAAATGGTTATCTTAATTAGTAACATAGGCACCCTTGTCTACCAATCTCTCCCACCATCTACACCAAGATAACCATGTGACCAACAACTTCAAGTTGTGAAGAAACTCCTCAATTTTGGAATATGAAGTCCGCCGCGCAAAGAAAATACACACACATTCCTAATTTAATAAGGGAATTGAATGGGCTAGTCCTCATCCTCTCAAATTTCATTGTTTAAGGGCTCATTGCAGAGATAAATCAAAGAGCTTTAAGCAAAATCTTTGAATGCAAAGGGTTGATCTTTCAATCGATTATGAAAAACCATTCCAATGGGAGGTGGATTAAGTGAGAAAACTACGTGCATTGCAAAACCTAGACACACAATCCTTCTGTAATTGATGATGATTTCACCAAGGAGGATAGTGGCTCAATGGGTTTGCCATGAATGTGCCCACACGTAGCTAATCACACATAGATTAAGAAGGTGCTAATGAGTTTAAACTAATCTAAGATACCAATTGTAGAGAGTAGGGGGGAAAGATTAGAGAGCCATTCATGATATTGAAATGCTATTACAAAACTTTAATATGCAATGGAGATAGAGTACAATGTAGGAAAAAACTAGATTAATTGATTCAACTGAAAGTGTGTACAAAGGGCTCATTATATAGAGCTAGGAGTGCTAGCTACTCATCTGGAATCATTGAAGATTTAAGGCCAAGGGCAAACCCAGGATGGTCACGGACCTAGGACAAGGGCTGACTGCCTAGATGTGGATTGGGAATCCTAAACATAGAAGTCTAAGGGCTTATAAATAGGGAGCAAGGGTAGAGGGTTCTCACAGCTAATCCCTGGGCTCTCACACTGGTATCAACTTTTCAGTGGGGTAAATGTCAACAACAAAGTTTTGATGCTCTCAAGGACTCACTAGCTAAACTTACTATTTTAGTGATTGTGGATCCTTTCAATCCATTTGTTTTAGAAATGGATGCCAATAATTGTGCTATTGGAGCAGTCCTTCTACAAGAGGGAAGACCAATTGCATTCAAAAGCAAGAAGCTTGATTGAGCCCAACAGAGTTATTTTGCTGGGCTGAATTATTCTGCTTATGAAAGACAACTTTACGCAGTAGTGTTAGCTTTGAAGAGTTGGCAACATTATTTTGTATGTGACACAATTTGAGATTCTATTTGACCATGAAATCATAAAATTGTTTACACAACAATCTGTCAAATGGCTAGGTGGACTGGCATTCTTTAGGTGTATGATGCTAAGCTCCGATATTGTAAAGGATGATATAATGTGGTAGTTGATGCTCTTAGTCAAGAGATAAGGTGGGCCTTTCAAGATACTCAAGAAAGTTGGTGATAGGGCTTACAAACTCTCATTACCTGTGCACTCTTGTATTCATCCTATATTTCATGAAAGTTGTTTACGTAAATGCTTGCATTGGATGACAGTGTCATTGACCACCAACAGATTTTTGTTGATTTCATTGAACCTCCAGCCCAACCGCATGAGCTTAAATGCATCTTAGACTATCATAATTTATGTACTTAGCATTATGTGCACTGAGAGGTTTTAGTTGTGGAAAGACCGACCTGAAGAGGTGCCACTCAAGAAAAAATTAGTTTTCTTAAGAAGAAGTTTCTCAGTTTTGTTTTCAAGACCAAAAACACTTCTTCAGGGGGGAGTAATGTAAGGCTAAGGGCAAGGGGTCAAAGACCCAGGTCAAGGGCAAACTGCCTAGATGTGGATATGGAATCCTAATTTTAGAAGGCCAAAGGCGTATCAATAGAGAGGTAGGGTGAAGGATTCTCACAAAAATTCCCTAGGCTCTCACATATGACATCATACAAAGACTGCAAATAAGCTCATGTGAGTTGCAAACTCGTGGGTGACCTTTCAAAGCACTTTATCCAATAACTAATTCTAGGTGAGTCCACAGCCTCTAATAATGACCCCCATGGGTACCCATCGTTATGTGCCACCTATGCATGCCAGTAGGATAGATGAAATACACACCATCATAGGAAAAAGCCCACAATTCCCAACAACAAGTGAAGCTTGCAGGGCATTAGGGAAGATAAAGCTTGAAAGTATGTTAGTAAAACACAATGTGCAATGGCTTGCCTGTGTGTGTGTGTGTGTGTGTGTGTGTGTGTGAGAGAGAGAGAGAGAGAGAGAGAGAGAGAGAGAGAGAGAGAGAGAGAGAGAGAGAGAGAGAGAGAGAGAGAGAGAACAATATGGTCAACAAGTAAGCCTAGAAGGCAACATCCCCTATTTGTGTAGCTCTCTCTCTCTCTCTCTCTCTAAATCATTGTGTGGTTGAAGTAGTTCTAGCCAAGGTGAATGTTGAAGTTGATGTACCAATGTAGAAAGAAGGAGGGGAGATGGTGGGCTATCAAGGTGACACATGTGTACAAGAACTAGAGCATCCACTATGAGGGTATCATCAAGCAAAGTCCATAGAGACAAGGGCACACAATGATGGATTTGGTATGCATTGAGCAACAATGCACAATACAAGAGGTTGCAAGCTTGGACCCTAGAGGCTATATAGGTTGCACCACCTTGTGGTGTTTGAGGGTATGATGGTTGCCATTGATACACACTAACAACTCATGTTAGAATTCAATCATGCACAATGATCCACGGTAATTTGAAGGACTTGCAAGCTAAGCATCACGAGATCGCATCCTTGATCAAAGAGATCTCTCACCTATGCCATCACATACTGGCTACAGCTTCAAGGTTTGCGAACATAAGGTCTATCCTTTAAAAACATTTATCTACTCTCACTCTCTCACTCTCTCACTCTCTAACTCTCTCTCTCTCTCTCTCTCTCTCTCTCTCTCTCTCTCTCTCTCTCTCTCTCTCTCTCTCTCTCACACACACACACACACACACACACACACACACACACACACAACATTGGCAAGAGGCTCCTATGTGTTTGCCAAAAAGCCAAAAACCATGGTTTAGGGCTAAGCCGCATATGTCCATGGCGAACCTGCGTCCAACTTGCTCAGGGAAACCACTTGCGTGGGTGGACGGGGAACCATCATAAACATTTAATGTTAAGAATTGATGGTGATGTGACTAGTTTAGAGTAGTTCCCCGGATCCAGTTTTGATCGCAACGTAGAAAGGAGTTTCTTGCGCAACGCCTGCTCTGAAAAGCGTACAAGAGGACAAAAAAGCCCATTTTTTTATTATGACATGTAGAGAGAGAATAGTAGGTTGAGGGTAACCAGGCTGGACATAGTCTCATGAGACCTAGCCCTTAGTGTATTTACTTGGTTGGCCTATGTCAATTTTCTCAACTCTGGCCTTACAACTAGAAAGCTTTGTAAGCTTGCATGACTGCAAGTGGATAACAAATTGGTGGAGCAGTACAAGCCTTCAAGGAGATTGCAATTAGAGAGACACCTTCCCTTTGGTAGCTGCATGTGTATGGAAATGAACTGAGAGCAAGGGCACTATTGTAATTACTATTTTGTTCTCATCGAAGCATTGAACAAGAGTATACATCAGTAAACAAGAACGTAGAAGTTAAACCTGAGAGAGAGTATGTGTGTGTGTGTGTGTGTGTGTGTGTGTGTGTGTGAGAGAGAGAGAGAGAGAGAGAGAGAGTGCGTGTGCTTATTATTTGTTTTCTAAAAATCTTGTTACCCTAGTGAGTAGAAGTCACTCATACATACAAGATTGTATTTACTATTTTGTTCTGATGGAAGCACTGGACAAGAACGTAGAAGTGAAAACTGAGAGAGAGAGAGAGAGAGAGAGAGAGAGAGCGTGCATGTGCTTATTATTTGTTTTCTAAAAATCTTGTTACCCTAGTGAGTAGAAGTCACTCATACATACAAGATTGTATATACTATTTTGTTCTCATGGAAGCACTGATCAAGAGTTTACATCCATAAAGAAGAACGAAGAAATGAAAGCTGAGAGAGAGAGAGAGAGAGAGAGAGAGAGAGAGAGAGAGAGTGAGAGAGAGAGAGAGAGAGAGAGAGAGAGAGAGAGAGAGAGCTAGCGCTTATTTGTTTTGCACAAATCTTGTTACCCTAAGTGAGTATAAGTCACTGAAACGGTTTGATGTAAAGAGTATGCAAAAAAAATGTTGTTGAATTAAGAACAGAACTAAGCGAGAGAGAGTTGGGAAGACCTTGAAATGTAGTAGGAAATGATAGCTTTACTATGCAATGGACAAAACTTTTGTGGAGAAGAGGAGGAGGACAAGGTAGCAACACATATCAATGGGAGTTTTTGATGCAAGAATAGAGGGCTATATCGGTAAGATGCTCTTCACAGTTGCACGTGTGGTTAATTGGTTGTCAGGAAAGTAGCGTGAAACGAATTGTTTAGCTAACTGAAGGTGGTTGGGGACCACATTAGAGTAATTTATTTCTATAGTCTCGAGTAGACTGAGCACCTCCGCAATCTGTACGAACAACATACAATGGTGTTTTGTGGAGCAACTAGCCAATACGACGATGTCGATGGTGATTTGTCAACCACGTGTATTCCAAGTGATGTAATGTGGATGCCATGGGGTAGGTGGTTGAACTGGCCATGGAATGAACTAACTCCATTTATGCATGTAGTGTGTGAGCACCCACTCTTGCAAATTTGGGTAAAGGCAATATTGCAACTTATACATTGCAGTCTCAAATTCTGTCTGCTACTCAATCAGATCAATTGGAATTGGCCTACCCATTCTTAAAAGAAAAAGAAAAAGCATTTAAATCGAAGCAGTTGATAAGTTGTTATGTCTTTCATATTTTGAATGGAAACAAAAAAACATTGTTGTAGACAATGATCAAAGTTATGTGACGAGGACAGCGAACAAAACAATGAAATAAAGACGTCAGAAGTTCCTAGCTATATTTTCTTGTGTTTTTTCAAAAAATAATATTTTCTCAACCTTGGTGGATGTCCAGAAGAAACACTATAACCTAATGCAGTTGTTGTTTTTTGTGTTTTAATATATAAATGCTCTAAGTTTCTAGATTTATGTATATTGGTAGTAGTTGCTAAAGTGGTAATTTCAAAATTGTCCTCGAAAGAACTATGTGCATGCATGTCCGCTTGCATTCTCTTCAAATGATTGCGTTTGTGTTGGCCAATGCGTTTATGGATGTTGTTTGTAACTCCAATATGTCTCCTATCACTTTTTGTGCATCGTATACTGTAGACTATGTATTCTTCCCGCGACGCTGCTTTTTTGGGGTGGAAGAATGATGCTTGTCTCTAGTTGTTGATGAGTGTCTAGATCTATAGCCCATGGAGATTGGTTAGGTCAGCAAAAAAATGACGTTGCTAGGGAGAAATGAATGGAAGCTAGTGATACTTGTTATCCATACTTGCCTTGGTCGGGTTGCAACTGGCTCGTATGGGGAGGCTGGTTGGCCGTAACTTACTGCCTTGTGTTTGTTGTAGTGCCATGCTACCCTCTGGATTGTGATAGGTGGATTAGTTGCATTGTGCATGTGGTTTGCCGAAGTCATGAAATTCTCCAAGATAGCGGCACAACTTTCTTGAGTAGCTTTTGAAAGTTCGGCCAAATCAATGTTGTACCCAAACCACAGTTGTTCCACTGTATACAATGTAATTCCTTCTGTTTTTGTGTTGAGGAGTTGTTGTGCTTCAACATTAGGCAGCATACTATCCTCTTCTTTGTACTGGATATCAAGCTCTTCAAGTATTTTCTTCATGAGACCTGCAGGATGTAGAAGCAGCTTGGTTAGCATGACAAACAAAAGGCATTGGATTTTTCTTTTCTAATAGTACCTGTTGTCATCCTATATGTGTTTGGTGTGGCCATCGTTGTCGTGCAGCTCCACTGCCATGAAGAGAAAAAGAGCATAGGAATGCAAGTTAAGCTTCTTTGAAGCCTACACATTAAGTGAGTAGTGATCAAGGCTTGATAACAGGCCAAGCTTAATGATTAAGGTATGCCAGATGCGGGTAAAAAGGGCCAACAGATACCTTAATGATGCCAAAAATGAGTATGCTTGAAGTGAGCATAGATAGAAGATTATGATCTAGAAGTGCAGTGCTTGAAGTGCTCTACCGGCCTATCTTTACAGCTCGTCGATTGGAGCTACGGTGAAGAAGTTATGGCAGTTCAAAGTTTGAGACGATTGCAGATCCGTACCGGATTGAGAAACTACAGTTGAGGTAACAGAGATGAAATGAATGCACGGGCCTAAGGTGGTCACTTTGTGGAGCGCGTCGGTCTTTTCAAATTAGTGATCGGAGTCCCGGTTGCCAAGATATTGGCCAATTAAGATACACCGGGGCCGGCTCCGTACCAGTCTAGTCGGCTCGGTCGATGTCTCAGAGCTACGAGTTGTGTCTATTGTCTAGAGTTTGGGATGCGGGAGCAGTAGTAGATTCTCATGCCCGGGATGTCATTTTATGCAGTGCTTGGCCTACAGTGGCCGTAATTGACAATACCCGGCTTGACAAGAAAGAAACTCTGACACCTTTTATCGTATGTGATGAGAAGGATTTACTTCAATGCAATCACCTATACTTGCATCTTAAAGGTATGCAGGATTAGACGAGAGTTTTATACGGGCATCGAAGTTCAAGATGAAGGTCAGACAAGCACTGTGGGGGAAAGATGTTGTGATTTGCATTGCTTTGCTCAATGTGTATGCCTAGTGTTGTGGCGATTGGATTAAGGTGGCCGCCCAAAGAGCCGCCCAATGGAGCTTGGCCGATATGTATGCCAAATGTGATGCCCTTCATAGGGCCACCCAAAGAGCCCACCCATGACCTTAAATTCCTCGGCCGCCCACTATGAGGCTTAAGGAGGCCGCCCAATAAGGGCCCAAAAATGTTTTTTTTTAAGTGGGAAAGAAGGGTGTGTGAAAAGCAAGGGAAGAGAAAAGGAATGGCGAGCAGATGATGGGCAAGGGCTCAACCTGAGAAGGCAGTTCTCGCATCGGGCCGTAAAGCAGTTGGATAAGAGCTCTGCCTGAGACAAAAAATGTTCGGCATGCCATGGCGATGGGGTTTGGTACCAACTACGACAGAAACAACCTCGCTCCACTCGCTGCCTACCACGTCATCAGGTCGAGTCCCGCGCCACATCAGTCACGGCGCCGTGACTGATGGGCAAATGAAGAGTAGGGCATAATAAGAGAAGAGGGCTATTAACAAAAAGGGAGAACGAGGGCAACCAAGGCATGGCATGAAAATGAAAGGAGGAGGGAAAGGGGCTCAAGGGAGGAGCAAGCGAAGGAAAAGCAGAAGAAGGGTGAAGGGATCCAAGGCGAGGTCTCTCTCTCTCTCTCTCTATCTCTCTCTCTCTCTCTCTCTCTCTCTCTCTCTCTCTCTCTCTCTCTCTCTCTCTCTCTCTCTCTCTCTCTCTCTCTCTCTCTCTCTCTCTCTCTCTCTCTCTCTCTCTCTCTCTCTCTCTCTCTCTCTCTCTCTCTCTGTAGACCTTGAAGCAATACGGAAGGGAAGAAGCATCGTGTCAAGAAAAGATCCCTCTCTCTCGCTCTCATCCTCGAGGCAAGCAAGGAATTTCTCTCCCTCTCGAGCTTGAACGAAGCAATCAAAAGCAAGGAGGCTAATTAATAAAGGAAGAAGGCTATTAAAACGAGGAAGCCAACGAGGGCAAGAGGGATTGAAAGCCAACGAGGGCAAGAAGGGATTGAAAGCCAACGAGGGCAAGAGGGATTGAAAGCCAACGAGGGCAAGAAGGGATTGAAAGCCAACGAGGGCAAGAGGGGATTGGAAGCAAACGGGGAGCCAAGTTGAGGTCTCTCTCTCTCGATCTCCAACACAAGCAGGGACGGGGTCTCTCTCTCTCTCTCTAAGGAGAAACCAAGCAATTCTCTCCCTCTCTCGGCCATAAGCAACAACAAGGGCACATGAAGTAACGAGGGAAGCAGGGGGAAGCAGGCCTTGATGACTCGCCCACTCTCTATTGTCGTCCTTGGTTAGCAATAGAAGGGAGCAAAGAAAGGTAATCAAGAGGAGAGCAAGGAGGGTTACGGATTTAAACAAGGGCTCTCTCTCTCAAGTCAAAGCAATGAGAGGGAATTGCAACGAAGCTTGTCAAGGATTAAAGCGAGTAAGCTTGAGAAGCACTCTTGGTCTTGAACCAAAGCAGGAGAAGGCATGCACGGTAAACGAAGCAAGGAAAGAAGTAGGAGAAAGTTCAAACTAGAGATTGGCAATTAAGCCGATCCGAAGCATTGATGATCGAGGCAATAAACTGAATTGAAGACTAAAGAATCCACAGGCAATTGAAGCAGATAAAGTGGCATTAGAAAGTTTCCATCACCGTCATCAGCTAGAGATTGAATTATCATTCTGTTAAGTCTCATGTCGTTAACGGCCCGGTTAATACTGTAAAGCGGGAGCTTAAACTCCTGGTTACCAGATAACATCCCGCCTTGGCTAAGAATAAATTGTACTCAAAGTAATATTCGATTAATTGATGATTGCGGTGATTGGCAGAGCTGTCATTATCTCTTGTTCTCTCTCTTTCACACCTCCCACAGCCAGAGGCCCGACGCCTGCCCGGCTCACTTAGCGAACACATTATCCTCGACATCTTTGGTGAACCCGACGTGAAACAAGCCGGGGTGGGAGGTAAAGATGGAGAATTTAGAGCAGATGATGAAGATGATTGCAGAATTAAGTGCGAACAGTTTTGATGGTAAGTCAACAGTTCCAGATTTTTCACAGATGCTTCAATTGGTTCAAGGATCTCTGCTTGAAATAGAGACCGTAAAGAAGAAACATCAGATGGATGAAGCTTTGGATGCAGCTTTAGATGCAGTATGCGATGAGAGACGAGTCTTTGATGGGTACGATCCAGAGGGCTACCTAGAGTGCTATGAGCTGGAGACCAAGGTAAGAGGGATACCAGAAGAGTTGATGATCAAATCTATTGAGCAGTTAGTGAGTTCAGATGTGAAGGAGCAGATCCAAGAGGTTACCAGATCTTGCAACAACGACTGGGAGTATTTCAAAGAAGCTATTGTGCAAGCACGTTATGAGGAGTATGAAATCTATCAAGAACAGAGTTCAAGTCTACCGGACTACGCAGATATCCGAGGACAAGTATGATGTAAGCTAGAAGCTATGATTGATGAGTTTATTGTGCAAGATGATACGTTTCTACAGGCTAATGATGAAGAAATAGTTGAAGCTCTGTATGAAAAGTTGGGTTTTGCAGATGTTGTGCATGAAGTAGAAGGCTTTGAGGGTGAGGCTTTACAGCTTCAGGATACGCACCGTGAATTTTTCAAAGAATCTACACATGCAGTTCGGAATATACAGAATGAATTTTGCAAAGAACCTATGCATGCAGTACATGAAGAAAAGAAATCAGGGGATCAGAACATCTAAGTGGCTAAAGCTCAAGAAGAAATTTTGCAGGTAACTGAGTGCAGCCAAATTCAAGTAGACATGCAGGAAGATTCAGCTACAGCTAATACTTTTGCTACTACTGAACTATAATTAGAGAAAAAATTTTCTCGTAGAGGTGATTGATGATACTGGTACAGGTTTTGCCAAAGAGTTGAATAAGGATACAAATGTTTTAGGTCAAAGAAAAGCTGCTGTTGAGAGCAGCAAAACCATGGATTTTGATATACTAGATTTACCGAATTTGGATGTACCAGATTTTGAGGACTTGGCTGAGCAAGAGTATGTGCTTGATTCAGAGGGGGTGCAGACTCCTTCATTGACAAGTTTTAGTGAAGCACAGCTACCAAATTGTAAAATTGATCTTCAACGTGATTACGATGATTCAGAGGGGGTGCAGACTCCTTTGACACACATCTGTGACCTAGAGCTACCGATCTGGCAGACTGATCCTAAATTTGATGATGGTGATTTAGAGAGGGAGCAAACTTCTTCTCTATCAAGAATTTGTGACACGGGGCTCACACTATGGTAGACTGATCATGAACTTGATGATGTTGATTCAGAGGGGGTTCATAGTGAAGTGCAATCTCTTGTTGATGAATATGATTGGTTTCATTGTGCCGATGATACAGACAGGCAGTAGATGAAATTTTCAATGTACATGCTGAACTTTGTGCTACAGAAGTGCAAAGATATTTAGCTGAGGGTGAAAGACTTAAAGAGCAGTTTACAGCATATGCATTTAGTATGCATGCCACATGTGAAAATCTTAGTTTACAGCAACCTGAGATGTACAGGATTGAGGAACCTTCTCAAGAGGTGCTTACTGGACGAAGCTTTGGAAGGGTTATCAAACACAGATGCTAAGGATACCGATCAATCCAGATTCATGCATGAGCCATCTTGTTCAGATGCAGCATATGATGATCTGATGCAGTTTTTAGATGATACACTACTTGATTTTGAGCCTCTATGAGATAGAGAATTGTTTTCAGATGCATCTTTTGAGCCTAATGAAGATGATTTTACTGGAGACTTGATGTATTCAAATATGCATGATTGGGATTCCAATACTAGTGAGAGTGAAGGTGCACTGCCAGTGCTTTTACCTGTGATTGATGATCGACAATTGGATGAGCCAGTTGCACAGGGGATATGGCAGTATCTGATGCTACTTGATGCTATATGGGATCTGATGTTACCCTATGATGTAGGGGATTTTGAGCAAGCCTTTGACCTAGGAGGTGATAGATATATGCATGGGCGTGGGCAATGGACTTATATGCCATATGATCTAGGCGGTTTGTATTAAGACTTGTTGGTTAACTTATGTTTATGTTGTAATGATTGGAAATTCTTGTATATTCCATATGATCCTGGAGGATGCTCACAGTGGGACAGATGATTAGTTTTCCCGTTTGATCCCGGGGGCTACTAAAGTGCAAGTTGCTAATTTGAAGAGTACTAGTTATCTATTGTAGCAGGTTGCATAGTACAAGATTTTGTTTTCTAGATCTATGCTAAGTCAGAACAATTTTGCTTATGCGGTCAATAAGATTACATGGCTAGATTCCAGTTGACTTCTTTGGACAGTTGATAAAGTATCTTCATATCTTTTGAGTTGGTTCTGCTAACAGAACTTGAAGTAAAGGACTTGACGGCCATTCCGTGTGCAAACAGAGTAAGGCATGCTTGAGCTTGACAGGGTTCCCTTAAGAGAGCTTAATGGTCAAGCCGTGTGCATCATCAGCTGGAGCACTTGAGTCTGGCGGGGTTCACTAAACATGTTATCCATAATTGAATGCTTTGAAGATACGACAGATGTGGTTCAGAGATTTTTGATGGACAGCTACCTAATGATTAAGCTAGAACACTGATGATAGGGTATAAACCTTATTTCATTTTTCATATGTTTACCAATGTCGTGAATTTGATGATGGGTAAGGAGCTTAAGGTACCTGTAGCAGATGCATATTGAAGTGTTGTTGGCACAGACCGGAAGCTATGCAGGTTTAGAGGGGGTGGATGTCGTGCAGCTCCGCTGCCATGAAGAGAAAAAGAGAAGAGAAATGCAAGCTAAGATTCTTTGAAGCCTACACATTTATTGAGTAGTGAGCAGGGCTTGTTAACAGGTCAAGCTTAATGATTAATGTATGCCAGATGCGGCTTTAAAGGGCCAAATGATGCCTTAATGATGCTAAAAAGGACTATTCTTGAAGTGAGCACAGATGGGAGTTTATGATTTAGAACGGTAGTGCTTGAAGTGCTCTACTAGCCTGTTTTTATGGCTTGTCGATAGAAGCTACGGTGAAGAAATTATGGCATATTGAAGTTTGAGTCGATTGCAGGTCCGTACCGGATTGGGCAACTACAGCTAAGGTGACAGAGATGAAATGAATGCATGGACCTGAAGTGCTCTACTTGTGGAGCGCGTCGGTCTTTTCAGATTGGTGATTGGAGTTCCAGGGGCCAAGATATTGGCCGCCGATAAAGATTCACCGGGGGCCAGTTCCGTACCACTCCAGTCGGCTCGTACGGAGTGCCATCTGGGAGATTTTGGATCTCGCTCGGATTTTGGAGTGCAGAAAAGTAAGTGCTCGAGGAGAATCTTGTCCAAAATATTATCTCCTGGAGTGCATTGATAGCAGCTACATGTACGTCAAATGTGGTGCACGTCTCATTAAGTACAAAAACTGCTTGAAGAGCTTCATGTGATCTCATAGAATGCAATAATTGCGGGATAACTCCAACAGAGGTAGGGCCAGGAAGTTGGACAAATGCAATCACGTACGCTTATATCTTGAAGGCAAGCATCGCCATGCAAAATGATGTGGGCATCGAAATTCATGAAGATATTGTTAGTCAAGGACTGCTGAAATAAGTTGTGCTTGGCAATGCTTTGGCCGGTATGTATGTCTAATGTGGTGCCCTTATGAGAGACGCAAGCCACCCAAAGAACATGGGCATGGCCGCCCGCCCAAAAGCTTTAGACAACTGGCCGCCCAAGAGCTTTAACCAAACGCCCGCCCAATGGGATAAATGAGGGGAGAATAGTGGGAAAGGGAGAAAAAAATAAGGGGAAGCATGGCGTTCAGCAGCGAGCCTGAGAGCAAGGGAAGGAAAACAAGATCGCGTCAGGCTGTACAGAGCTCGGCTGAGCACGGCTAAGAAGGGAAAGATGCCCAGCATGCCACGGCAAACCTTTTCGGACCCTATCCCAGTGGGTTTCGAGTAACTCCGAATTTGCGATGCCACGTCATCAAACTCTTTCCCACGCCACGTTAGTCATGGTGCCGTGTTTACGTGGTGGGGAAAAAAATTGGGGAGCTATTATAGGAGGGCATCAACAATAGAAGGAGGTGAGAAAACGAAGAAGAAGGCTATTAATGAGAGGAAACAATGAGGGCAAGAGGGGGAAGGAAGCAAGGGAGCTTGGAGGCAAATCTCTCTATCCTCTCTCTCGACCTTGGCTAAATAAGGCATAACAATGGAGATAATGGAGAGATTCGAGGGAAACTTGAACGAGCAAGCAAGGCGAGATCTCTCTCTCTCTCAATCTCCAAACCAAGCAACGCGAGCTCTCGCTCTCGATAGTTCTCAGCAAAGCAAAGAAACAAGCAAAGGAGAGACTCTCTCTCTCTCTCTCTCTCTCTCTCTCTCTCTCTCTCTCTCTCTCTCTCTCTCTCTCTCTCTCTCTCTCTCTCTCGGCTTGCACAAGGAGAGTTCTATCTCCCTCTCTCTTGCTCTCGTCATCAAAACAAGCGAAGCCTGGAGGGAGGAGGAGGTGAAGAAAAGCACTAAAGAAAAGGCTTTCTCTCTCGAGAAGGAGAAGCAAGGCAAGCTTTCAGAGCTCGGAGCAAGCTGAGCATGACAGAAATTGGGAAGTCTAGAGCACGATGAGGCGAGAAGAACTAAGAAGCTTGAGCATAGGCCAAGAGCATCCGTAATCAGGAAGCATCGAAGGGAAATTAACGAAGAGTTGAACAAGGATAATAGGGTAGCGTTAGCGAAGGCAAGGAAGTGGAACAAAGGATGCTCGAAAAGAGGTAATCAAAGGTATACAGAGCCTGACGACAATCAAGGTAAATCGATTAGAGGAGACAGAAAAATTTGTGAGCGGCACTTAAGCCAGTGCAAAGCATAAGGAGTAGGAAGCTGCAGAATATTTGATAATAACTGAAACTTGATGTTCAAGGCAGTGAACTCAATTGAAGCTTGTAAAATCCACGGGCAATCGAAGCAGATAAAGTGGCATTAGAAAATTTCCATCACCGACATCAACTAGAGATTGAATTAGCATTCTGTTAAGTCCGGTGTCGTTAATGGCCTGGTTAATACTGTAAAGTGGGAACTTAAACTCCTGGTTAGCATATGATCCAAGTGACGGCGCTGTTAACAGCCCCCCTTGGCTAAGAATAAATTGTACTCAAAGTAATATTCGATTAATTGATGATTGCGGTGATTGGCAGAGCTGTCATTGTCTCTTGTTCTCTCTCTTTCACACCTCCCACAGGCAGAGGCCCGACGCCTACCCGGCTCACGTAGCAAACACATTATCCCCGACATCTTTGGTGAGCCCGACGCCAAACGAGCCAGGGTGGGAGGTAAAGATGGAGAATTTAGAGCAGATGATGAAGATGATTGCAGAATTAAGTCTGAACGGTTTTGATGATAAGTCAACAATTCCAAATTTTTCACAGATGCTTCAATTGGTTCAAGGATCTCTGCTTGAAATAGAGACCGTAAAGAAGAAAAATCAGATGGATGAAGCTTTGCATGCAGCTTTAGATGCAGTATGCGATGAGAGACGAGTCTTTGATGGGTACGATCCAGAGGGCTACCTAGAGTGCTATGAGCTGGAGACCAAGGTAAGAGGGATACGAGAAGAGTTGATGATCAAATCTATTGAGCAGTTAGTGAGTTCAGATGTGAAGGAGCAGATTCAAGAGGTTACCAGAGCTTGCAACAACGACTGGGAGTATTTCAAAGAAGCTATTGTGCAAGCATGTTATGAGCAGTATAAAATCTATCAAGAATAGAGTTCAAGTCTACCGGATTATGCAGATATCCGAGGACAAGTATGATCAAAGTTAGAAGCTGTGATTGATGAGTTTATTGTACATGATGCTATCTTCTTACAGGCTAATGATGAATACATAATTGAAGTTGTGTATGGAAAATTGGGTTTTGCAGATGTTGTGCATAAGGGAGAAGTCTTTAAAGGTGAGGCTGTACAGCTTTAGGATACGCAGGGTGAATTTTTCAAAGAATCTACACATGCAGTTCGGGATACATAGAATGAATTTTGCAAAGAGCCTATGCATGCAGTACATGAAGAAAAGAAATCAGGGGATCAAAACAATGAAGTGGCTAAATCTCAAGAAGAAATTTTACAGGTAAATGAGTGCAACCAAATTCAAGTAGACATGCAAAAATATTCGGTTACAGGTGATACTTTTGCTACTGAACCAAAATTAGAGCAAAATTTTTCTGGTGTAGATTCTACCATAGATGTAATTGAAGATACTGGTACAGGTTTTGCCAAACAGTTGGTTAATGATACAGATGTTATAGGTCAAAGCAGGGCTGCTATTGAGAGCAGTAGGACCGTGAATTTTGATATACCAGATTTATCAAATTTGGATGTACAAGATTTTGAAGACTTGTCTAAGCAAGAGTATGTGCTTGATTCAGAGGGGGTGCAGACTCCTTCATTGACAATTTTTTGTGACGCACAGCTACCAAATAGTAAAACTGATCTTGAATGTGATTATGAAGATTCAGAAGGAGTGCATACTCCTTTGACACGCTTCTGTAACCTAGAGCTACCGATCTGGTAGACTGATCCTGAATTTGATGATGGTGATTTAGAGAGGGAGCAAACTTCTTCTCTATCAATAATCTGCGAGACACAGCTCACACTAAGGCAAAATGATCATGAACTTGATGATGCTGATTCAGAGGGGGTGCATATTGAAGTGCAATCTCTTGATGATGAATATGATTGGTTTCATTGTGTTGATGATACAGACAGGGCGATAGATGAAATTTTCAATGTGCATGCTGAACTTTATGCTAAAGAAGTACAAAGATATCTAGCTGAGGGTGAAAGACTTGAAGAGCAGTTTACTGCAGATGCGTTTAGTATGCATTCATATGTGAAAATCCTCGTTTACTGCAGCAACCTGAGATGTGCAGGATTGAGGAACCTTCTCAAGCGGTGGACCTAGACCTTATGTTCTTATTGGATGATGCTTTAGAAGGGTTCTCAAACACAGATGCTAAGGATACTAATCAATCCAGATTCATGCATGAGCCAATTTGTTCAGATACAGTAGATGATGACCTTATGCAGTTGTTAGATGATGCACTACTTGGTTTTGAGCCTCTACGAGATAGAGGATTATTTCCAGATGCATCTTTTGAGCTTAATGAAGAGGATTTTATTAGATACTTGATGTATTCAGATATGCGTGATTGGAGTTTCAATACTAGTGAGAGTGAAGGTGCACTGCCAATGCTTTTATCTGTGATTGATGAACAACAATTGGATGAGCCAGTTGCACAGGGAATATGGCAGTATCTGGTGCTACCTAATGCTATATGGAATTTGATGTTACCCTATGATGTAGAGGATTTTGAGCTAGCTTTTGATCCAGGAGGTGACAGGTATATGCATGATCCTGAGCAATTGACTTATATGCCATATGATCGAGGTGGTTTGTATGAAGATTTGTGGGTTAATGTATGTTTATGTTGTAATGATTGGAAATTCTTGTATATTCCCTATGATCCTGGAGGAGGGTGCATTTTTTATAAAGGAATGCTCACAGTGGGACAAATGATTAGTTTTCCATTTGATCCTGGGGAACTACTAAAGTGCCAATTTGATGATTTGAAGAGTACCAGCTATCTGATGTAGCAAGTTGCATGGTACAAGGTTTTGGTTTCTAGATTATGCTAAGTCAAAATAGTTTTGGTTATGCATTCAATAATATTACATGGCTGGCTTCCAACAGACTTCTTTGGATAATTGCTGAGTATCTTCACATATTTTGAGTTGGTTCTGCTAACAGAACTTGAGGTAAAGGACTTGACGGCCATTCCGTGTGCAAACAGAGTAAGGCATACTTGAGCTTGAGAGGGTTCCTTAAAGAGAGCTTAATGGTCAAGCCGTGTGCATCATTAAATGGAGCACTTCAGTCTGGCGGGGTTCACTAAACAAGTTATCCATGATTGAATGCTTTGAAGATACAACAGATACAATCAGAGATTTTTGGACAGCTATCTAATGATTAAGCTAGAACATTAATGATAGGGTATAAGCCTTATTTTATTTTTCATATGTTTCTTAGCTACATGAGTCTGATGATAGTAAGGATCTTAAGGTACCTGTAGCAGACGCAGATTGAAGTGCAGGTTCAAAGGCGGTGGATGTCGTGTAGCTCCACTGCCATGAAGAGAAAAAGAGTAGAGGAATGCAAGTTAAGCTTCTTTGAAGCCTACACATTAAGTGAGCAGTCAGCAGTGATCAGGGCTTGATAACAGGCCAAGCTTAATGATTAAGGTATGCGAGATGCGGGTAAAAAGGGCCAACAAATGCCTTAATGATGCCAAAAATGAGTATGCTTGAAGTGAGCACAGATGGAAGATTATGATCTAGAAGTGCAATGCTTGAAGTGCTCTACCTGCCTGTCTTTACGGCTCGTCGATTGGAGCTACGGTGAAGAAGTTATGGCAATTCGAAGTTTGAGACGATTGCAGGTCCGTACCAGATTGAGAAACTATAGTTGAGGTAACAAAGATGAAATGAATGCACGGGCCTGAGGTGCTCACTTTGTGGAGCGCGTCGGTCTTTTCAGATTAGTGATCGGAGTCCCGGGTGCCAAGATATTGGCCAATTAAGATACACCGGGGCCGGCTCCGTACCAGTCTAGTCGGTTCAGTCGATGTCTCAGAGTACGAGTTGTGTCTATTGTCTAGAGTTTGGGATGCGGGAGCAGTAGTAGATTCTCATCCCCGGGATGTCATTTTATGCAGTGCTTGGCCGACAGTGGCCGTAATTGACAATACCCGGCTAACAAGAAAGAAACTCTGACACCTTTTATTAGATGTGATGAGAAGGATTTACTTCAATGCAATCACCTATACTTGCATCTTAAAGGTATGCAGGATTATACGAGAGGTTGATACGGGCATCGAAGTTCAAGATGAAGGTTAGACAAGGACTGTGGGGGAAAGATGTTGTGCTTTGCATTGCTTTGCTCAGTGTGTATGCCTAGTGTTGTGGCAATTGGATTAAGGTGGCCACCCAAAGAGCCGCCCAGTGGAGCTTGGCCGATATGTATGCCAAATGTGATTCCATTCATAGGGCCGACCAAAGAGCCCACCCATGACCTTAAATCCTCGGCCGCCCACTATGAGGCTTAAGGAGGCTGCCTAATAAGGGCCCAAAAAGAAATTTTTTTAAGTGGGAAAGAAGGGTGTGTGAAAACAAAGGTAAGAGAAAAGGCATGGCAAGCAGATGACGGGCAAGGGCTCGACCTGAGAAGGCGGTGCTCGCGCCGAGCCGTAGAGCGGTTGGATCAGAGCTCGCCTAAGACGAAAAATGTTTGGCATGCCATGGTGATGGGATTTGGTACTAGCTACGATAGAAACAACCTCGCTCGACTCGATGCCTGCCACGTCATCAGGTCGAGTGCCGTGCCACATCAGTCACGGTGCCGTGACTGATGGGCAGAGGAAGAGTAGGGCATAATAAGAGAAGAGGGCTATTAACAAAAAGGGAGAACGAGGGCAACCAAGGCATGGCATGAAAATGAAAGGAGGAGCGAAAGGGGCTCAAGGGAGAAGCAAGTGAAGGAAAAGCAGAAGAAGGGTGAAGGGAGCCAAGGCGAGGTCTGTTTGTCTCTCTCTCTCTATCTCTCTCTCTCTCTCTGTGGACCTTGAAGCAATACGGAAGGGAAGAAGCATCGTGTCAAGAAAAGATTCCTCTCTCTCGCTCTCATCCTCGAGGCAAGCAAGGAATTTCTCTCCCTCTCGAGCTTGAACGAAGCAATCAAAAGCAAGGAGGCTAATTAATAAAGGAAGAAGGCTATTAAAACGAGGAAGCCAACGAGGGCAAGAGGGATTGAAAGCCAACGAGGGCAAGAAGGGATTGAAAGCCAACGAGGGCAAGAGGGATTGAAAGCCAACGAGGGCAAGAAGGGATTGAAAGCCAACGAGGGCAAGAGGGGATTGGAAGAAAACGGGGAGCCAAGTTGAGGTCTCTCTCTCTCGATCTCCAACACAAGCAGGGACGGGGTCTCTCTCTCTCTCTCTAAGGAGAAACCAAGAAATTCTCTCCCTCTCTCGGCCATAAGCAACAACAAGGGCACATGAAGTAACGAGGGAAGCAGGGGGAAGCAAGGCTTGATGACTCACCCACTCTCTATTGTCGTCCTTGGTTAGCAATAGAAGGCAGCAAAGAAAGGTAATCAAGAGGAGAGCAAGGAGGGTTACGGATTTAAACAAGGGCTCTCTCTCTCAAGTCAAAGCAACGAGAGGGAATTGCAACGAAGCTTGTCAAGGATTAAAGCGAGTAAGCTTGAGAAGCACTCTTGGTCTTGAACCAAAGCAGGAGAAGGCATGCACGGTAAACGAAGCAAGGAAAGAAGTAGGAGAAAGTTCAAACTAGAGATTGGCAATTAAGCCGATCCAAAGCATTGATGATCGAGGCAATGAACCGAATTGAAGACTGCAGAATCCACGGGCAGTCGAAGCAGATAAAGTGGCATTAGAAAATTTCCATCACCGTCATCAGCTAGAGATTGAATTAGCATTCTGTTAAGTCCGGTGTCGTCAACGGCCCGGTTAATACTGTAAAGCGGGAGCTTAAACTCCTAGTTAGCAGATGATCCAAGTGACAAAGCTATTAACAGTCCGCCTTGGCTAAAAATAAATTGTACTCAAAGTAATATTTGATTAATTGATGATTGCGGTGATTGGTAGAGTTGTCATTGTCTCTTGTTCTCTCTCTCTCACACCTCCCACAGCTAGAGGCCCGGCGCCTGCCCGGATCACGTAGCGAACACATTATCCCTTACATCGTTTGGCTTAGAGTTTATATCTTGTGTCGCACTTATTCATGAAGTTGTGATGCTCTTGAAAAGTATGGAACCCCTCAATGTACACATGTGGTTTCTCGCCTGCCGAGTTAGCCAATCTCATCTACTTAGTCGTGAGGTAAAATCTCTTAGGTTGTATCATGGGTTGAATTTCCTTTGCATTGTTCATGAATTGCTTGAAGATCTGCACAATAAGATGAGTGATTGAATTGCATGTGTATATATAGGTAGATGCAAGATCAAACAAGCCTGCATAATATACCGTGTTGTGATCCAGTTTTTTCTTCAGTTGCCTGCACATAGAAATAATTGTTTTGGTGATATCTTACAGCATTTCTGAAGCATAAGATACAATAATCATTTAAACAGAAATGAATGAAGTGAGGAAGGTAAGAGAAGTAAATTTGCAAAAGGTGGATGAGAGTGAGTAGAGGTGATGGAGAAGATGTCTCAGCAATGTAACATATTGAACATGACAAGTCGACAGAAGAAAAGAAAAGAAGTCGAACAAAAATTTCTATTTTATATACAAGGCAGTTATTACAAGGCAACTCAATAACTTTAATAGAAAGAGGAACCTGATAATGAAGAGGGGGAAGGAAACTTTCACGTTTAGATGGTCAAAATTCTAGATGGTGTGAACATCTCTGGCGTAGGGAGCTACAGTAAATGTAGCCGTGTTTTCTTAGTGATGCGCAACAGCATCACATACAGAAGGCCAGGGGCAAAAACTTCTTTTACACTGAGCAAGAAGTTTGTGTTGATTGTTACGCCTTGGGAATTGTGTCCAGTCAAAGCATAGGCGAGAGCTATTGGAAATGTGGACTTATGGTACTAGTGCCCATTGAATGTTCGCCTGCTATGGTCTGACCTATAGATGGAAAAGCCAGTCTCAACAGGTAGGAACTGTCTCCTGGAATCCGAACAGTGGATCAGTCAGTAATTACCACGTCAGTTACCATAGTAACCTTGAGAGGCTATAAATAGGACCCATTACATTGTAATTGGGTTGCTTGTCTTTTGACTTCTTACTCTTAGTCTCTTGGTTTTAGTCTGCAAAGCTGTTCCTGAGCTACAATTTCTTCAATTGTAATTCTACTCTATAATCATTACTACAGTAGTCAATTGTGCTTCAGTCTGTTATACCTTGTACTCATTATTTATAATGTTGAATATGACCCTTAAACACTTTTCGATTCATTCAATCTGTTCTCATCCCAGTAGAGTATTTCAGTTCAATTAACTATTCCAGTTCAGTTTCCATATTCTATTCCAATTTCACTGACTGAATTGACAACTTACGAGTAGCTGTAAATTCTAACACTAGAATCATCTATCCAAAGAGATCAGCTCCAATTCCATTTTGGCGAGATAACGGTGGCTAGAGCTGTTTGCTCGTTGACCAAAACTCTTCTCCCAGTTTGAATTTTTAGTTGAAGTTATGGAACCCAAAACCAGCCGTGGTTGTAAACCATTCTATCGCGTTGACCCTATCCCTGAGGAGTCAGAAAGAGATTTTGATCCTAAGATGAATCAGTGACTGAGACTAAGGCTTGGGAGGAGCACAGTCATGTTGATGAGGATAAGGACTCTCAGCACTCCATTCAGTCCACAAGAAGAAGGGGTAAGAGGGAGGAACGCAAGGTCAGGAGTTCTTAGACCACACATAGGGATGAAGGAGCCAAAGGCAGTAAAGGTAGTCGCCATAGTTCCAGTAGAAAATCTAGAGAGGAGACAGAAATTAAGAATGAGGAAGAAATTGATTGGGATGCAAACATAGACCATTACAAGAATCTTCAAGAAGGAGTTAGGTTCCTAAGGTGAGAAGAAGTAGAAACGATGCTCATCGACATGATTACACCTCTTCATTGAAAATTTATTTCCCAATGTTCAAAGGTGGAAATAAAGATGACCCAAATGTTCATATCCAAGCCTTTTGAACAGAATGTGGAGTTGAAAAATATTGATGAAGATGACTGGGGGGAATACTTTCCTCAAACATTAAAGGAGGCATCAAGGAAATGGTACTACCATTAGTCAGCTTGCCAACTCAGATCATATAACAAACTGCTCAAAGCTTTCCAATTGGATTATTCAGACAACAGAGGAGATGCAGATATCCTCTGTGAATTGGATAGGATAAAGCAAAGAAAACTATTAGTCACATGTTATGTTGAGAAAATCAAGGAACTGACTAGGAAGCTACAGGAACCACCATCAGAAAAGCGGTTACGATCATGGTTTTTAAATGGGTTCCGCAGTAAGAAGCTTAGAGAACAGGAGGTGCCTGCACCAAAAAAATAAATTAATGATTTAGTGTAGCGAGCCCTGAAGTTGGATAGTAGGCTAAGAAGGAAACGAGTCATAAGAAGAGGAGGTCCAGTAGTAGTAGTACTTCTACTGAGAATGCTGATTTGAGTAAGACCTCCAGTAGCTCTGAAAGTAGCTCAGATGAAAAGAGCAAATACAAGGCTAAGAAGGGGTCTTGGTCTAGAAAGATTGATGAGATGACCCGGAAAAATGCTGAAATTGGACAGACTAGACAACCAGTAAGAAGAATGAAAACCTCGTGTTCAAATAGTAAATCCAAAGATCATGTTTCCAATGAATGTCCATAGTGTACTTACTGCAAAGCCTACGGCCATCTATGGAACAACTGTGGCATTCAAATTCATCATTTCAAGAAGGTAAAAGATCTATTTGTGGTGGCATTTACCAATGCTGAACTAGTAAGAGTAGAGACTACCAGTGTACCCCAAGAAGAGAAATTAGGTATCAATGGAACTGGTATGGGGCGCGGTAGGTACCAAGCGGTACTGGCCGGGGACGGGGGGGTCATGGTAATTTCCATAGTTGAAGTCTAAATTGCTATACTTGTGGTAAGTATGGGCATTTTGCGGCTCAGTGTTTGCGGGTCATCGCGACGGACGTCCATAGCATAGCTCTCACGCATCAACATAAAATATCAATACAAGGGAAGCGACAAGGATGAGGCATGGAAACTCACTAGGGTTTCATTCCTAATGAAGTGAACTCGATAAGATGCAACTACTAACTGATCCACAAGAAAATCAAACGCACTAAAGCCAAGTAATTTGCCTATGTCCTTCTACATAGCTCTACAGTCATCACGCCCGTTTACCATGCAAATCATGTACGATTCACACGAAACTTGAAGGGGAGCTACAGAGGACTATGTAGAACCTATCCTATCACTGTCACAACATTTTGGAGAGGTACAAAGATCGCGATCGTTCGTCTCAAAGTCAGCAAAAATAGTGAACAAGTGATCCTAAAGGGTCATTTTAGGGTCCCTAAAGCCTCTCCTAGGGTCAAAACAACATAAAATACGCATATAAGCACTCAAAACAGCGATTTAAGGTCTCAAAATCGTAGTAGAAAACCTACACCGAATCTTGAATGATTACACTTGAATGGAAGACCAAAGTAAGAGGAACACAATGCAATAATCGAATCTGAATTCGGATTACCATAGCCACAATAGCGAAGATTACAAGTTGGAGCAAGAAGAAGCTCTCAAATGTATGCTATCTTCTTAGTTTGTCATAAAAAAGATAATGTTCAAGCTTATAAAATTTGACCTTTATAGTTTAGGTCTTTACAAATGGCTTGTCTGGCCAAAAGCTCCTAAACTTCCAATTGGCTCTCCACTATACAATTGCTCCCAGAAAAGTAATCATAAATTCTTTTACAAGTTCTCGGCTTAGAGATGCTCTCTTACAAAAGAATTTTACAAGGGTTTCCCACAAAAATGTGACTCCTTCTTTGGAAACCACCGCTTCGTCCGCTAAACACTCCCCCCTTCCTTATCCTCGTGCATGTTTAGAGCTTTGGTCGTTGATGGGGCTCCAAGGAGGCAAGTGTTGCTGAAAAGCTTCGCGTGTGGAGTACAGCCTCCAAGGCTTCTTGATGATGTCTGAAAGGATTTTCACTTAATGTGTGCTTGTATGCTATGTAACGTGCCTTGAGGTCCTTCGCCATAGGATGAAAGATTCTTGAGTCGATTTTGAAAAAACCGGTGACGAAGGCCTCCTCGAATGTCTGCAAGTAACGTGACGGTACATGCATGAGTCTGGAGTACATTGCCATCAAGATATGTCATGGTGGTGAATCTTGCAAATTCCTCGATGCCCTTATAAGAATAGATTTAAGACCATATTAGGTAAAGTGGGAAAATCCCAATTCCCAGGTTGGACAACTTTCAATATATCATGTATAAAATATAGAGATTTTGTCAAAAATTAGAGTTTTCTTAAGGTCTCATTCCACTTTATGCACATACAATACACAATGAAAACAACTAAAATATCATGGTTTCAATCAATTGGATTATTAGGAGAGGAGTATATTGCATCCATTATCGTTGTCTATGTTCTAATGTCCTACCTACAACTTATCTCAACATGGAGAGCTTGGTTTCTAGGTCCACCACTTGTCCAAGTTAATGTAAAAGTGACTCAAGGTTCACAACTTGTGAAAGCAAGGATCCATTGAGGAATACAATCCACTTGGCTATTTTTCCTTAATTTATTGCATGTGACATTTAAGCAAGGTCCACTTCTAATCTATAACTTCTTAATTTGAGGCATGGGGCATACATAAAATATGTAGCATATGCTCTATTGCCTCATAGGAAGGTTGGTTTCAAGGTGCACTTATCCATGCTAGCCTATCTTGGAGAAATGATGGAGCTTGCTTCTCTCCTTGTTTCAATGGAGACTAGCTTGGACAAGTGGTGGACCTTTGCTTCTCTCTATGTTTCAATAGAGTTAGCTTGGACAAGTGGTGATCTTGGAACAAAACGCCCATGTAAAACATATCATGGGTATTCCAAGTGATTAGAAAGATTACCATTTAAGATATAACCTTATAGGTTGGACAACTAGATCTTGGCTTGGAGAAATGGTGGACCTTTGATTCTCTCCATGTTTCAATGGAGTCTATCTTGGAGAAATGGTGGAGCTTGCTTCTGTCCATGTTTCAATGGAGCCTAGCTTGAACAGTTGGTGGACCTTTGCTTCTCTCTATGTTTCAATAGAGTTAGCTTAGACACATGGTGGATCTTCAAAATAAACCAACTACTATCAATGTTGCCTAGCTTGGACAAGTGGTGGAGTGTTTCTCTACTCCATGTTTCAATGGATCTTAGCTTGGACAAGTGTTGGACCTTAAAACAAAAACCCCATGTACAACATAGAATGGATTTTCTAGATTTCAATGGAGTCTAGCTTTAACAAATGGTGGAGCTTGTATTCATCCATGTTTCAATGAAACTAGCTTGGACAAGTGGTGGACCTTGTAACAAACCCCCCCATGTACAACATATAATTGGTTTTCTAAGTGATGGGAAGGAATACCATTCAAGATATAAACTTATAGCTTGGATAAGTAGTTGACTTTAAAACCAAATTCATCATAATACAATGAAATACAGATCAGCCAATTCCTAAATCTTGAGACCAAACCTCCCATGCTATTAGAGATAATATATTGGATAAGTGGTGGACATTCTATTATTTTTCCATGCCTAGTTTAGACAACCGGTACACTTCGCAGCTATAAAGGTTGGACGAGTTGTGGAGCCTTGTTTCTATCCATGTTTTAATGGATCCTAGCTTGGACAAGTGGTGGACCTTGGAAAAAATCTTCCATGTACAACATATATGAGGTTTTCCATGTTTTAATGGAACCTATCTTGGACAAATGGTGAAGCTTGCTTCTCTCCATGTTGATTTTGGAACTACCTTAGACAAGTGGTGGAGCTTTTCTTTTCTACTCTTCATAATACAATGAAGTATATGTTGGTTACATGGTGAATCTTAAGGCCAAACCTCCCATTTTACTAGAGATGATAGGTTGGACAAGTGGATCAACCTTCTATCATTTCTCCATGACTATATTGGAAAATTAGTAGACATAACATCTCTCTATGTTGTCTAGAGATGAGCTTGGAAAAGTGATGGACCCTGCTTCTCTCTTCCCTTGGTTTACTAGTTTGAAGACTCAGTATATATACTTTCTTAGATTTAGCTTGAACAAGTGGTGGACCTTGCATCCACAATCTTAATTCAGTACAAAAAAGTATATGAAAAAATAACATAGGAATCTTGGTTTGAAGGTCAAGCAATTAGGTTCCAAATGCACATAATAATATATTTTCCACCCATATTAAAAGAAAGTTAAATATGTTATTACCAAATTGACAAAGGTAACGTCCAAGAATTATATCTTTCCATCTTGTCAGATCTAAATCTTCATCAAGGCGACATGCATGTATACATCAACTTTCAAGCCATTCAAGAATACATGCACTTAGATTCCATAGTTTTGTTTTCAAAGTCTTTTAGGTTCTAAAACTCTTTCACATAAAGTATGTAATGACAAAATTCTTGAAGCAAACATTTGTGCCCAAGAAAAAGATCCCTCTCACATATTTAAAGTCCATGAATTCTCTGATCCACACTTACAAGTTTTATTTTGACATCAAACATCAATTCTTTCATAGTTCCAAATAAATGCAACCTCTATATGAATTGACAAAAAATGAATTTCTTTTACTATATGACCCAACATAGGCCCCAATCAAATAAAAAATGAGTCCCCAAAAATTTGGGTGCACTCTAGCAATACATCAGAGTCCCCTTACAATAGGATGCACTCCAATAGTACATTGAAGTCCCCTTAGAGTAGGGGACTATACCTTAAAATTGACACACCTTAAAAAAAAAAAAAAGACTATATCAAATTATACAAATGTTGAAAGATACACACTAGAATAAAAAAAGCATCTTATAGCCATATTTATTCAATGCTTTCGTGTTGACAAGTACACACCAAGGACATAATTTGTCTCAGAATCACTATACTGATTTACAATTGTGTTGTATGTATAGACTCTCTTATCTCTTGCATACAACCATCCTACCAACCATGGAATTATGGTTCTCTGCAAGAAGTTTTGAAGTTGCTCGGAAGTTTGCCTCCACATCTTTGGAAATATAAGATATGTCCCTGGCATGTTCCACATCACCCTATATGGAGTGTCATCAAAAATTAAGGTATTGTTTGCATCCAAATCCTCAAATATCTTCCAAATATCACTTAGATTTTTGTGATAAACCCTTGTAAATCCTAACATGATATTTGGATTTTGGCAATTTTTGTTACTCATAAACACCTTGAACTTGGTATACTGCTTAGGAAAACATTTTTGTGTGATGCGTTGCACCCTTGTTAAGTTATAGCAACTCCATATCCATAGCTCAAAGTATTCAGCACAAAAATCCAAAAAACTTTGTGCGTCTGGTCGCACCACATGATAAACTTCATCTTTGTCCTCCACAACTCTCATGTGTTGAGCCCAAGATGGCATAGAATCTCCATGTTTCATTTCAACTGTCTTGAGAAGTAACCCCTCTAGTTCCAAGATAAGTACTCTTTTGATGTCCTTGAAAGCAAGTGGTAGGTGATAAGGAGGTGATTCATTCCTTGGACAAGGTCTTGGAGGAGGTTGGATGGGTAATTCAATAGTTTTCTTCAATTTATGCCAGCATATAGCCAATCCATTTTTCTGTAATGGTTCTGAAATTAAAGAACAAGAACACTTAATGCAAACACAACAATAGACATGAGTTTTACATTGTCTACCCTAAGGTTTTATTAGATACCAAAATCCATCTATGATCTACTCATTAATAGAAAGAAAGTCAAATTAAAATCCTGACTCTTTTTTATGCTACACTCTCTCTTAGTCTCAATACCATGGAGTTCAACTAGACTTAAGTCAACTAATAACTACTACTTGTTGTTAAAGGTATGCTTGAAGTGTATAAGGCTTAACCAATGCTCTAGTGTAGAATGGGTATTTAGGTCTCAAGGTCTACCACTTATCCAAGCAAAGATCCATTTAGATATGGAAACCCAATTTTTCTTAGTATAATGATATAGAGTGGACAAGTGGTGAATCCTGAGACCAAGCCACTCATGCTACTAGGGATAATAGGTTGGACAAGTGGTGGACCTTGAATGTAAACCCCCCATGTACAAAGTATCAGGGGTTTTGGGTATTTCAATGGACTCTAGCATCTTGGAAACATGGTGGAGCTTACTTCTCTCCATGTTTCAATGGAGTCTATCTTGGATAAATGGTGGAGCATCATTCTCTCCATGTTTCAATGGAGCCTACCTTGGACAAGTGGTGCATGTTTGTTTCTCTCTATGTTTGAACAGATCTAGCTTGGACAAGTGGTGGACCTTGGAACAAAATCCCCATGTAATACATATCATGGACATTACAAGTGGTGAGAAAAAATACCATTCAATATATAACCTTATAGGTTGGAAAAGTGGTGGACCTTAACACCCAATTATTATTAATATAATGACATAGAGTGGACAAGTGGTGAATCTTGCGACCAAACCTACTAGGAAAAGTACGTTGGACAAGTGGTGGACCTTGAATGCAAACCCCCCATGTACAAAATATTACTCATGCTACTAGGAATAATTTGGTATTAAGGTCCATGTTTCAATGGAGCCTAGCTTGGAAAAGTGGTGGACCTTTGTTTCTCTCTATGTTTCAATAGAATTTGCTTGGACAAGTGGTGAACCTTGGAACAAAACCCCCATGTAAAGCATGTCATGGGCATTACAAGTGGTGAGAAAAAATACCATTCAAGGTATAACCTTATAGGCTGGACAAGTGGTGGACCTTAGCACCCAATTCCTCTTATTATAATGACATATAGTGGAAAAGTGGTGAATTGTGAGACCAAACCTACTAGGGATAATAGGTTGGAGAAATGGTTGACCTTGAATGTAAACACCCCATGTACAAAATATCATGGTTTTAGGGTGTTTCAATGGAGCCTAGAATCTCGGAGACATGGTAGATCTTGATTCTTTCCATGTTTGAATGGCACCTATCTTGGAAAAATGATGGAGGCTACTTCTCTCCATACTTCCACGGAGCCTAGCTTTGACAAGTGGTGAACCTTTGCTTCTCTCTATGTTTGAATAGAGTTAGCTTGGACAAGTGGTGGACCTTTGCTTCTCTCTATGTTTGAATAGAGTTAGCTTGGACAAGTGGTGGACCTTGGAATGAAACCCCCGTGTAAAACATATCATGGGCATTTCAAGTGGTGAGAAAGGATACCATTTAAGATATAACCTTATAGGTTGGACAAGTGGTGGACCTTAATACATAGTTCTTCTTAATATAATGACATAGAGTGTACAAGTGGTGTATCTTGAGACCAAACCACTCGTGCTACTAGGGATCCTAGCTTGGACAAGTGGTGGACCTTGGAAAAAAGTCCCCCTGTACAACATAGCTGAGTTTTTTCATGTTTTAATGGAAGAGAGATTCGACAAATGGTGGAGCTTGCTTATCTCCATGTGGATTTTAGAACTAGCTTGGACAAGTGGTGGAGCTTTGCTTTTTTACTCTTCATAATACAATGATGTATAGGTTGGTTACATGGTGAATCTTAAGGCCAAACCTCCCATCTTACTAGAGATGATAGGTTGGACAAGTGGTCAACCTTCTATCATTTCTCCATGCCTATAATTAGACAATTAGTAGAACTAGCATCTTTCTATGTTGTCTAGAGCTGAGCTTGGACAAGTAGTGGACCTTGCTACTCTCTTCCCTTGGATTATTAGTTTGAAGACTCATAATATATACTTGCTTAGATCTATATAATTACTCATTAGTTAGGTTACAAGTGGGTATGTAATTTGTTAGCCTCAAGGGACTTTGAATATTGAATAGTAAGAAAGTCAAGTGCTGGTTTGAAGATATTTTGCTTATCTAAACTAGACTCTAACTCAATAATAAGTTTCATAAGTTCCACGAATTGTCCTATCTAGGCTCCAAAAGAGTCTTAATTGGTTTGTGCTAGATTCTAACTTCCTTGATGGGGTAGGATCCTAGAAAAATGAGGCACTATAAGTTTTACCTTAGCTCAAATAGATTTTTCACTTAAACTCGACTGCAATTTGGCTATCTAGTCTTTGTCTCGATGGAGTTTAACACTAGATACATAGTAGTGATATTTAAGCTTCATGTCTCTTCACTTGATCGAGATATGAGACCATACTTTCAAGGTCACCACTTGTCTTACCTAAAGACCAATGTGAGACATGGGAGCAAGAAAGCCATCCGATAATGTTTTAAGAACTATTACATAGGCAATCGATAACTTAAGTAAAGCAAAAAGACTTGGATCTTTCACAATTAATAACTTAAGTAAAGCCAAAAAGACTTGGATCTTTGACAGTTTTTTTCAAACTAAAAAAGCACAATCTCATGCTAACAAAACTATAAATCACAATTGAAAGGTTTGAACAAGAAAAAGATCAACAATCTTAATAAGAAGGATAATTTTCATTTCATTTGATGATTACAACCTAAAATAAAGTCTCTCAAGAAATTGATAAACAAAAAATGTAGGTGACTGCTTCATTATTTTGAGCAAAAATATCAAAATCTCTATTGATTGAGCTCCATCTAGTAGTATCCTTTGTAAGATCCTGCAAGAAGGAATAAAAAGAAATATTTGTTAGATACCATGCACATGAGTGTTCAAGCATGTGTATCAAGAATATATGACATGTCACTAGTACCTTAGGGTTGCTTTCTATCCAGCCTTAGAAGATTGTTCTCAGCTTTCACCTTATTTATATAAGCCTTTGCTGTGGTTGCCTTCAAAACTCCTTTTGTGTTACAACCCAATTGCCTAGCTAAAGTGGTCAATTGTGACGCCTTCATGCTTTCAATGGGTGTACGCTACTTTGCCAAGATCTCTTGTATTTGGGCTCTTCTCATTTCATTGCGGTGGCTTGTGTCACTTGCATCTTCAATGATAGTTTCATCTCTGTCACCTTTTGCAGGTGGTATTCTTCTTGTAAAGAACACCTTAGCTGACCAAACATCATTTTTCTGCTTCCAATACTCCATGATTTGTTTGTATTCACTATCATTTGTCACTATAGGTTGTCCATAACGATTAGAAGCAATTAAATCACGCACATCCCTTCTCTCATCAAGCTGAATCAAGTATGGCAGTAGCTCCTCCAAGAGCATATTGTCAACCATCTTCTCAGCATCAAATTGTGGTGGAAAAATGCAATTGTTTGCTGGTGAAATACATCCCTTGTAAGGAGAGTCATCAATAAGCACTGTTCTTTGTGGATCACATTCGAACCCCATGGCAATTTTGGCTAGAGGCTTGAACATTGCCTCAACGTTTGGATTGTCGGGTCTAAACAATTTTTGAGTTTGAGCGGTGTAGCAAACATCTTGCGACCAAATTGCAAAGAAAGGAAATGTATCCTCAGCTAAGTTGTTTAGTGCTGCAAGGATTTGATACACATTATTCCTAGTAGTTGTCGACCAAATTGCAACATTAAACCTTTGTAAAATAGTCTTCAAGAATTGGATGCAACCTGGCCTGAGTATAATATATCTTTTTGAATCCATTTGCACTGAGTTGTGGTGTGAGGATGGTTGAGGGGAACGTTTCAACAATAGACCATTTAAATCCAATATAATTGTAAGCATGGATTTCTCAACATCTACGCTACATGACGTAGTACCAATTGGCAATAGCTCGTGAGTGGACTTTTCAGTCTCTTTTGATGTATGTTGCATTTTTGAAGCATCAATTTCTTGGTTCTCATTATTGGAAGCTTGCTCAAGTTGCACAACACTAGACTCTAGTATAAAAATATCATCCATCTTGGGCACTTTAGAAACCATAGAATCTATGGATTCTATAGTTGTTGACTGAACCATAGGAGCATTATCCATCCCAGTTTGTGAATCTAAGAAAACACACACACAAATGGTATCTCAAAACCACTAGAATTTTATTCACCATATTTATATGTAGAACTCCTAGTAAGAAATTTATTTAAGGTAAAGTCATTGTTAGAATCCTTGCAACCATTTTCAACATTCATACACCAAACACCACTTGTCTAAAATACAATCTACTAACTCAACATTTTCCATCCTACACTTTATTAAAGATGAGTACTTAAAGTGAAAACTAAAAGCCACCCTTGTTGAGGAAACATGGATACAAGGTCCACCAAATGTCCAACCTAGACTACAAGAAAATAATTAGAGATTTGGCTTAGATTTGGATTCAAAGACCACCACTTATTCAAGTAAGATAACTCCACTTGTTTAAGACAGTAATGTTTGAAGCCCCACCACTTGTCCAACCTAGACATTGATTAAATTTTGGTAAGATTTATCACAAATCTAGAGTAGAATCAAGATTCTATGGCCAAGGTAGTCAAATATGTTAGACAACACACAAAGCATAAGAGCACTCTAGATTCTCGTTGAGCATAAACTAAACAATAATCAAATGTTATATTCACTTGAGATTTCATCCATGAAAAATGAAAATGATGCATGTACTTGAGATTTCCATCCATGTACAATACTTTACAATGTCAAGTAAAGTTATAGTCAGCAAACAACTCTTCTCCTGCTTCAACTTGACAAATAGTCTCAATGCATACATGGCCATATTCTTTTGACTTGATGTGTGAAGAGGTGCATTTATGCCAAGGTGGAAATTTTGGATCAAATGTATAGCGTACGTTGGGACAGACATTTGTACTATGAGAACTATTTATATAGCCCGACACGTTTCCTTCTTCTACACAACCAATAATGTATGATTGATCTTCCTCTTCTTCTATGTTTGGATCCTCTAGAAGAGAATATTTATAAGCTCTTGGAAATATTTTGCATATCTTTTTCCACTCTTGAAATCTATACTTATGCCCTCCATAGTTTAGAATAGTCAAACCACTTTCCAGGGTAGTATGCACAAATAGCCCATAACCAGCTCCTTCAATACATGAAAGTCGCACTTCAAAATCCACACCGTTAATATGGAAAATTACATCTTTGGGAATAGGAAAATTTGGTGTCCCAAAAGGATCTTCATGCCAATCATAGTGTGAAATACATCTAGTTTTTATATCACTTAACTCCTTTGTGTTTGCAAAAAGAAGAAAATATTATGCATAAAATAATGACAATATCAAAGAAAGATATCATTATTTTATAGTCCAATAGGTCCATTGTATGGAAGACTTAGAGTGCCTCTTACATGGTGCCTCCAAGGTTTCCAAAAAATAAAATCATTGGAAAAAAAAGGCCATTGTGTCTCCAATCTATTGCCCATTTGAAGCATAGAGAGAACCAAGGTCCACCACTTGTCCAAGCTAGACATGGAGCATTGACACAAGATCCAACACTTATCCAAGAACCCTATAGTATATGTGGTAACATGGGATGCATTGATACAACAAAAGTAGTCTAGCCTCCTCATCCATCTCTTTTTTCTTGTAGCCTAGAGGGATTAGTTTCAAGGTCTATCACTAGTCAAAAACTACACATAGAACATTGATACAAGTTTCCACCACATGTGAAACCTATCATCTCTAGTAGCATGGATGGTTTGATATCAAGGTTCATCGCGTGTCCTACCTATACTCTGTTGTAGCATATAGATTCTAGTTTGGTGGTACTACACTTGTCCAAACTTGGCTTGTTGTTGATATCTGGAGATAATCAAGGGTCCTCCACTTGTCCAAGTTAGGCATATAAAACAATTGCAAGGTCCACCATGTGTACAACATATGATTGATTATAGCATGCATGGTCTTATTTCATGGACAACCATCTTCTCTCCAACATGTGTCCAACCTCGGCTCCATTGAAGCATGGAGAGAAGCAAGGTCCACCACTTATCAAAGCTATTATTTTCTCCCAGTGCTTTCAAAACCCATAATACGTTGTACATGGGGGGGGGGGGGGATTCTTGTTTCAAGGTCCACCCCTTGGCTAAGATTGGATCCATTGAAACATAAAGAGAAGCAAGCTCTACCATTTGTCCAAGCTAGGAGCCATTGAAACATGAAAACCCCATAATATGTTGTATACGGGGGGTGTTTTTCAAGGTCTACCACTTGTCTAAGCTATGGTCCATTGGAACATGGAGAGAAGCAAAGCTCTACCACTTTTCTAAGCTAGGATCCATTGAAACATGGAGAGAAGCAAGCTCCATTGTTTGTCTAAGCTAGGCTCCATTGGAACATGGAGAAAACAAGCTCCACCACTTGCCTATTATTGCATAGAGATTCTGGTTTGAAGGTCCACCACTTGTCCAACCTTGCCTTCATGTATGGAGATAATCAAGAGTGCAATGCTTCTCTAAGCTAGGGACATAAAAGAGTTTCAAGGTCCACTACATATACGATCTATGATGGGTTGTAGCATGGGAGGTTTCATTTTAAGGTTGACCACTTCTCCAGCTCCGCTTGTCCAACCTCAGATCCATTGAAGAATGGAGAATAAAGGTGTAACAACTCTCCAAAATAGGCAAGACAATCTCTATAAAACCCATGAATTGTTAATATATGTTATGCTGTGGAGTTTTGTTTGAAGTTCCACTCCTTATCCAAGCTACAATCCATTGAAGCATGGAACTAAGTAAGATATATCTCTAGTCCAAGATAGGATCCATTGAAACATAGAGAGAATCAAGGTCCACCACTTGTCCAAGCTATGCATGGGTAATTGATATAAGGACCACTATGTTTTCACCTATACTATGCTCTATCATGGATGGTTTCATATCCCACCAATTTTGCAACCTATTTAGTAGGTTGTATTATGGGGGTTTGGTTTCAAGGTACTTCACTTGTCTAAGGTGGGTTCCATTGAACCATGTAGAGAAACAATGTCTACCACTTGTCCGAAATATGCTCCTATAAAACATGAAAACAAGGTCCACCACTTGTCCAAGCTAAAGTTTCTCTCCATTGAAGCATGGAGAGAAACAAGGTCTACCACCTGTCCAAAATATGCTCCATTGAAACATAAAAGCAAGGTCCACCACTTGTCCAAGCTAATATAACAAATGGGTGTTGGTTACAAGGTGTACCACACTTGTCTAAACTAGTCTTCATGCAAGGTCTACCACATGTCCAAGCTATATGAGCTTGTTTTGAAGGTCTACCACACCTCTTGAAATTAGGATCCATGTAAGGTCCACCTTTTGTCAAGCTATGCATTTAATGAGTACTAAAACTAAGTAAATTGCAGTACTTAAATACCTTTCCAAGCTCATTAAGATTTTGGTCTCTAAGGCCGGCCACCACCACATGTCTAATCTATGCTCTAATTGATTACTTATGCTAGTTCTCAAAGTCCAAACATAAGCTCCCTTCTAGCAAGGTTAGTTTAAATTTAGGCTCCAGCACCTGTCTAAGCTAGGTTCAATTTATGAAGCATCACCATTTTACCATGCTACGATCTAATGTATCATATCAAGGGGGTATTGATAAAAGGTCCAAAACTTATTGAGTTCAAGCTCTTAAGTAATTAAGTCTTTGTGAGTATTAAATGTTATAGTTTTAGTCTATAGTTTACTATTTACATTCAAACCTTGAATGCTTGAGATAAAAAATACAAACTCAATCAATACTATATAAAGAAAAATCTAACATTAAGAGTATCAAATCAGTAACAAGAAACACTAACATGCACAAGAAACTCAAAACATACGTGTCTCCATTTCCAAAAAGTCCTCCATTGACAGAGGATGGTGTTGTTGTTCTTCTTCTTCTCTTTGTGGAGAGCACTCCTCTGTAACAGGCACAATGTCGCCTGATTGCGAAGTGGATTGTTGAAGTCCAGCCCATTTCTCTATATCTTCATGAGACTTAACAAATTCTAGCAGCATGGTCTCCACGCTTTTTGCCTCCTCCACACTATCAATTAAGCAGATAACTTCTTTTTTCTATTGTATTCCTTCTTGTGCAACCAAGGAGCCATCACCAAAAACATCAACAAGCTTGCGGTCTTCAAAACAATATGTACGAATGTAGTGCTTGACCAAAGCTCTTTTTTTGGCCTCCAAATATTGCAAATCTGACATATCGTTATCTGCTACTTGAAGAAGAGAACAATCAATTGGCATGGGATGTTCCTCTGATCTTCTTCTCAGGTCTTCAAATGCATTGCCTTGTCCCAAGAAGGCAATAACTGTTAGGAATTGAATTGCTCCTTTGCAAGGAGCTTATGGAAAGTGATGCAATGCACCACAACAATGGTAGCTCAGATTATCTCCCATGGAGTGAAAGTCACATTGCAATTTTGTGAAGTTAGTGAAATCCACAAATGCAAGAAAGACAAATCCAGGATCTGTTGACCCTCCAGCAATAGCCAAGATCCCATCCAAAGCATTGTTAAATGTCTCCTCACTCCACTTCAAATTGCCTCCAACGTTTTTTGTCATATCTAAAACACATAAGCCAATAGGCACTTTATTATTGAAGTGGTGCATCAAGTAGAGATTGCCTTCCATTTGTAGGCTCACCACATAGATTGACCATGGCAAATCTCTAGGCTCAGTTTCCTCCTTTTGAAGGTGAATTGCCGATTGCATGTATTTTATTGCTCCATCTGGAAAAGACATTTTCTTTGTTCCACGCGTCAAACTAGATCTGATCCATTCCTCGCATAGCATTAAAATTGTTTTATAAACAACATCATTGATGTTATACATTTTGACCACCTCCTCCCAGTCTTTACATGGTGAAGACTCATTCAAATTGTTGAAGCCTTCAAGAAGTGCATCTTGAATCAATTTTTCTTGCTTCAACTGCTTGATTCGATCATACATGTCAGTTGCATCACCATCCTTTGCACTCTTTGACAGTAAAATCTTCTCATCTCTAATCTCTTCTTGAATAGTCTTTACCTCTGATTCTTCAAGGCCACAAAGGTATCTAAATACAGTTGTTGGGGGTTTCTTATTCTCCTCTTCTAGATTTTCAATGATTTTTATCCAGCAATCATAAATTAAATCAGAGTACGTGACCATGTGTGCCTATTTAGCAATCCAACTTGCTGCTGCACTCATTCTTGCCAATCAAAGAAAAGCCTAAAAATAAATAGAGAAATAATTAAACTATTGAGCAAGATTTGTTAATTAAACACTATCAAAAAGACAAAGAAAATAACTTACATCCCATCCGGCACGAGATGCATGTCCCTCTGCAATTCCACTTGCTGCCTTTGGTGGTCGTCCTGAGAAGATCCATTGACTCCGTAAATGTCTCAATATTTGGCTGTAAGGTTGCTTGACATACAATGCCTGTGCCTCCTCATTTGCAATGGCAGATATAGCAGTTGCAACAAATGGAGGAGCATTCACAACAATGCGAGCCTTTCTAAATTTATACACTCTAATCAGTCTTTCAAAGATCTCTTTGTTGTTTTGTTCATTGTGAAGCAAAACTTTTGCAGCATAGATTGAATGCTGCCCATCAAGAATCCAATAATGATAATCTTTAATTTTTTGCTCCTCTACCTCTTCTACTGCCAAAGGAGTCCCCTTCTTTGATTTTGCATTTCGAACAGGCATTAAATATGCACATGCTGCAGGCTTGGTCGTACTCCGTGAAAATCCAAATAACACACTTTCAGCGTGTTTTTTATCCATAATACGTGCATTATAGTGATCAGGAGCAAGCCAACAATTTTGAATAGGGATATCAAATTCCCTATATTGGAAAGGAAAATAATTTATGTACTTATTCATTCCACCTGTATCTTTTTCTTGTCCTTTCATGGCCTCAGCTTCTAAAACATCTGGATCCACAATTCTCATCTTTGACATTGAACCCTCTGTTGATGAGGATGCCAAAGATGCCTTGTCTACATCCAAAATGGAACTAGTTCGCTTAGCTTCTACTTTCTGCACTTTTGCTTGCTTCTTTGTGGATGGTGGTCGTGAAGCTTTCACCTTTTTCGTTGTAGTGTGGCAATGATGGAGCTTTGAAGTTGATCTGCTGTGATATTTGGATTTGATTCTGCAAACTTCCATCCTCGAGAAAACATTGTCTCTTCTTTGTTTCTAGACATGCGCTCCAATGCATATGCTCCTGGAGATAGTTGAAATTCTAGATTCATTGGAACTAGAATGTCAATGCATTCCACCTCTGGATGACTATCAACTACAGAGACAGATGCTTCCACAACTTGTCCAACATCTTCAAACAAGCTGTCATTCTCCTTTTTGGCAATAAATAGATGCACCTTATGAAATTGTGCACCCTCTATACCATGTATGTCCAAATACCATTTCCTAAGATCATTGCAAGTATAGTCAACTGAGACAGCAACCCTTGCAACCTGTTTTTTTGGAGCCATCTTTCCTGAAACAAAAAAAACAAATGTTATCTTAACATATACTTTTTTGTAATGGATTAATTTTGTGTGAATACAAGTTCCACCACTTCTTCAAGCTAGATCTAAGCAAGTATACATAGTGATCATTTAAGCTAGTAAACTAAGGGAAGGGAGAAGTAAGGTCCACCACTTGTCCAAACTCAGCTCTAGACAACATGGAGAGATTCGAGGTCTACTAATTGTCTAATATAGGCTAACTATATTGAAACATAGAGAGAAGCAAAGGTCCACCACTTGTCCAATTTAGGGTCCATTGAAACATGGAGAGAAGGATGCTCCACCATTTGTCCAAAATAGGCTCCATTGAAACATGAAGAGAAGCAAGATGCACCATGTCTTTGAGATGCTAGGCTCCATTGAAATACCTTAAACCCATGATATTTTGTATATGTGGGGTTTAAATTCAAGGTCCACCACTTGTCCAACCTATTATCCCTAGTAGCATGAGTGGTTTGGTCTCAAGATTCACCACTTTTTCACTCTATGTCATTATATTAAGAAGATCTGGGTGTTAAGGTCCACCACTTGTCCAACCTATAAGGCTATATCTTAAATGGTATTATTTACCACCACTTGGAATGCACATGATGGGTTTTACATAGGGGTATGGTTCCAAGGTCCACCACTTGTCCAAGCTAACTCTATTGAAACATAGAGAGAATCAAAGGTCCACCACTTGTCCAAGCTAGGCTCCATTGAAACATGGAGAGAAGGATGCTCCACCATTTGTCCAAGCCAGGTTTGATTGAAACATGAAGAGAAGAAAGCTGCACCATGTCTCCAAAATGCTAGGCTCCATTGAAATATCTTAAACCCATGATATTTCGTACATGGGGGGTTTACATTCAAGGTCCACCACTTGTCCAACCTATTATCACTAGTAGCATGAGTGGTTTGATGTCAAGATTCACCACTTTTCCACTCTATGTCATTATATTAAGAAGATCTGGGTGTTAAGGTCCACCACTTGTCCAACCTATAAGGCTATATCTTAAAGGGTATTCTTTCTCACCACTTGGAATGACCATGATAGGTTTTACATGGGGGTTTGGTTCCAAGTTCCACCAATTGTCCAAGCTAACTCTATTGAAACATAGAGAGAAGCAAAGGTCCACCACTTGTCTAAGCTAGGGTCCATTGAAACATGGAGAGAAGGATGCTCCACCATTTGTCCAAGATAGGCTCCATTGAAACATGAAGAGAAGCAAGCTGCACCATGTCTCCAAGATGCTAAGATCCATTGAAATACCTTAAACCCATGATATTTTGTACATGGGAAGTTTACATTCAAGGTCCACCACTTGTCCAACCTATTATCTCTAGTAGCATGAGTGGTTTGGTCTCAAGATTCACCACTTTTCCACTCTATGTCATTACGTTAAGAAGATCTGGGTGTTAAGGTTGACCACTTGTCCAACCTATAAGGGTATATCTTAAAGGGTATTCTTTCTCACCACTTGAAATGTCCATGATATGTTTTACATGGGGGTTTGGTTCCAAGGTCCACCACTTGTCCAAGCTAACTCTATTGAAACATAGAGAGAAACAAAGGTCCACCACTTGTCCAAGCTAGGCTCCATTGAAACATGGAGAGAAGAATCCTCTACCATTTGTTGAAGCTAACTCTATTGAAAGATGGGGGGTTTACATTCAAGGTCCACCACTTGTCCAACCTATTAACGCTAGTAGCATGAGTGGTTTGGTCTCAAGATTCACCACTTTTTCACTCTATGTCATTATATTAAGAATATTTGGGTGTTAAGGTCCACCACTTGTCCAACCTATAAGGCTATATCTTAAGGGATATTCTTTCTCACCACTTGGAGTGACCAGCATAGGTTTTACATGGGGGTTTTGTTTCAAGGTCCACCACTTGTCTAAGCTAACTCTATTGAAACATAGAGAGAATCAAAGGTCCACCACTTGTCGAAGCTAGGGTCCATTGAAACATGGAGAGAAGGATGCTCCACCATTTGTCCAAGATACGCTCCATTGAAACATGAAGAGAAGCAAGCTACACCATGTCTCCAAGATGCTAGGCTCCATTGAAATACCTGAAACCCATGATATTTTGTACATGGGGGGTTTACATTCAAGGTCCACCACTTGTCCAACCTATTATCTCTAGTAGCATGAGTGGTTTGGTCTCAAGATTCACCATTTTTCCACTCTGTGTCATTCTATTAAGAATATCTGGGTGCTAAGGTCCACCACTTGTCCAACCTATAAGGCTATATCTTAAACTTTATTCTTTCTCACCACTTGGAGTTACCAAGATAGGTTTTACATGGGAGTTTGGTTCCAAGGCCCACCACTTGTCCAAGCTAACTCTATTGAAACATAGAGAGAAGCAAAGGTCCACCACTTGTCCAAGCTAGGCTCCATTGAAACATGGAGAGAAGGATGCTCCACCATTTGTCCAAGATAGGCTCCATTGAAACATTAAGAGAATAAATCTGCACCATGTCTCCAAGATGCTAGGCTCCATTGAAATACCTTGAACCCATGATATTTAGTACATGGGGGGTTTACATTCGAGGTCCACCACTTGTCCAACCTATTATTCTTAGTAGCATTAGTGGTTTGGTCTCAAGATTTACCACTTTTCCACTCTATGTCGTTATATTATGAAGATCTAGGTTTTAAGGTCGACCACTTGTCCAACCTATAAGGCTAGATCTTAAAGGGTATTATTTCTCACCACTTGGAATGACCATGATATGTTTTACATGGGGGTTTGGTTTCAAGGTTCACCACTTGTCCAAGCTAACTCTATGGAAACATAGAGAGAAGCAAAGGTCCACCACTTGTCCAAGCTAGGCTCCATTGAGACATTTAGAGAAGGATGATCCCCCATTGGTGGAAGATAGGCTTCATTGAAACATGAAAAGAAGCAAGTTGCACCATGTCTCCAAGATTCTAGGATCCATTGAAATACCTTAAACCCACGATATTGTTTACATGTGGGGTTTAACGTCAAGGTCAGTCACTTTTCCAAGCTATTATCCCTAGTAGCATGAGTGGTTTGGTCTCAAGATTCACCACTTTTTCACTCTATGTCATTATATAAAGAAGATCTAGGTGTTAAGGTCAACCACTTGTCCAACCTATAAGGGTATATCTTAAAGGGTATTCTTTCTCACCACTTGAAATGTCCATGATATGTTTTACATAGGGGTTTGGTTCCAAGGTCCACCACTTATCCAAGCTAACTTTATTCTTCTCATAGAGAGAAGAAAAGGTCCACCACCTGTCCAAGCTAGGCTCCATTGAAACATGGACAGAAGGATGCTCCACCATTTGTCGAAGCTAACTCTATTGAAAGATGGAAGGTTTACATTCAAGGTCCACCAGTTGTCCAACCTATTAACGCTAGTAGCATGAGGGGTTTGGTCTCAAGATTCACCACTTTTTCACTCTGTGTCATTATATTAAGAATATTTGGGTATTAAGGTCCACCACTTGTCCAACCTATAAGACTATATCTTAATGGTTATTCTTTCTGACCACTTGGACTGACCATGAAAGGTTTTACATGGGGGTTTGGTTCCAAGGTCCACCACTTGTCCAAGCTAACTCTATTGAAACACAGAGAGAAGCAAAGGTCCACCACTTGTCTAAGCTAGGGTCTATTGAAACATGGAGAGAAGGATACTCCACCATTTGTCCAAGATAGACTCCATTGAAACATGAAGAGAAGCAATCTGCACCATGTCTCCAAGATGCTAGCCTCCATTGAAATACCTTAAACCCACGTTATTTTGTACATGGGGAGTTTACATTCAAGATCAACAATTTGTCCAACCTATTATCGCTAGTAGCATGAGTGGTTTGCTCTCAAGGTTCACCACTTTTCCACTCTTTGTCATTATATTAAGAATATTTGGGTGTTAAGGTCCACCACTTGTCCAACCTATAAGACTATATCTTAATGGTTATTCTTTCTCACCCCTTGAAAGACTATATCTTAATGGTTATCCCTAGCTATTATTGCTAGTAGCCTGAGTGGTTTGGTATCAAGATTCACCACTTTTATTAAGAATATGTGGGTGTTAAGGTCCACCACTTGTCCAACCTATAAGGCTACATCTTAAAGGTTATTCTTTCTTACTACTTGGAGTGACCATGATAGGTTTTACATGGGGGTTTGGTTCCAAGGGTTACCACTTGTCCAAGCTAACTCTATTGAAACATAGAGAGAAGCAAAGGTCCACCCCTTGTCTAAGCTAGGGTCCATTGAAACATGGAGAGAAGGATGCTACACCATTTGTCCAAGGTAGGGTTCATTGAAACATGAGGAGAATCAAGGTGCACCATGTCTCCAAGATGCTAGGCTCCATCGAAAAACATTAAACCCACGATATGTCGTAGATGAGGGGTTTACATTCAAGGTCCAACACTTGTCCAAGCTATTATTGGTAGTAGCCTGAGTGGTTTGGTCTCAACATTCACCACTTTTCCACTCTATGTCATTTTATTAAGAATATGCGCGTGTTAAGGTCCAACACTTGTCCAACCTATAAGGCTACATCTTAAAGGTTATTCTTTATTACCACTTGGAGTGACCATGATAGGTTTTACATGGGGGTTTGGTTCCAAGGTCCACCACTTGTCCAAGCTAACTCTATTGAAACATAGAGAGAAACAAAGGTACACCACTTGTCCAAGCTTGGGTCCATTGAAACATGGAGAGAAGGATGCTCCACCATTTGTCCAAGATAGGCTCCATTGAAACATGACGAGAAGCAAGCTGCACCATGTCTCCAAGATGCTAGGCTCCATCGAAATACATTAAACCCACGATATTTCGTAGATGAGGGGTTTACATTCAAGGTCCACCACTTTTCCAACCTATTATTGCTAGTAGCCTGAGTGGTTTGGTCTCAAGATTCACCACTTTTATTAAGAATATGTGGGTGTTAAGATCCACCACTTGTCCAACCTATAAGGCTACATCTTAAAGGTTATTCTTTCTTACTACTTCGAGTGACCATGATAGGTTTTACATGGGGGTTTGGTTCCAAGGTCCACCACTTGTCCAAGCTAACTCTATTGAAACATAGAGAAAAGCAAAAGTCCACCCCTTGTCTAAGCTAGGGTCCATTGAAACATGGAGAGAAGGATGCTTCACCATTTGTCCAAGGTAGGCTCCATTGAAATATGAGGAGAAGCAAGGTGCACCATGTCTCCAAGATGCTAGGCTCCATCTGAAAACATTAAACCCACGATATGTCGTAGATGAGGGGTTTACATTCAAGGTCCAACACTTGTCCAAGCTATTATTGGTAGTAGCCTGAGTGGTTTGGTCTCAAGATTCACGACTTTTCCACTCTATGTCATTATATTAAGAATATGCGCGTGTTAAGGTCCACCACTTGTCCAACCTATAAGGCTACATCTTAAACGTTATTCTTTATTACCACTTGGAGTGACCATGATAGGTTTTACATGGGGGTTTGGTTCCAAGGTCCACCACTTGTCCAAGCTAACTCTATTGAAACATAGAGAGAAACAAAGATCCACCACTTGTCCAAGCTAGGGTCCATTGAAACATGACGAGAAGCAAGCTGCACCATGTCTCCAAGATGCTAGGCTCCATCGAAATACATTAAACCCACGATATTTCATAGATGAGGGGTTTACATTCAAGGTCCACCACTTGTCCAAGCTATTATTGCTAGTAGCCTGAGTGGTTTGGTCTCAAGATTCACCACTTTTATTAAGAATATGTGGGTGTTAAGGTCCACCACTTGTCCAACCTATAAGGCTACATCTTAAAGGTTATTCTTTCTTACTACTTGGAGTGACCATGATAGGTTTTACATGGGGGTTTGGTTCCAACGTCCACCACTTGTCCAAGCTAACTCTATTGAAACATAGAGAGAAGCAAAGGTCCACCCCTTGTCTAAGCTAGGGTCCATTGAAACATGGAGAGAAGGATGCTCCACCATTTGTCCAAGGTAGGCTCCATTGAAACATGAGGAGAGGCAAGGTGCACAATGTCTCCAAGATGCTAGGCTCCATCGAAAAACATTAAACCCTCGATATGTCATAGATGAGGGGTTTACATTCAAGGTCCACACTTGTCCAAGCTATTAGTGCTAGTAGCCTGAGTGGTTTGGTCTCAAGATTCACCACTTTTCCACTCTATGTCATTATATTAAGAATATGCGCGTGTTAAGGTCCACCACTTGCCAACCTATAAGGCTACATCTTAAAGGTTATTCTTTATTACCACTTGGAGTGACCATGATAGGTTTTACATGGGGGTTTGGTTCCAAGGTCCACCACTTGTCCAAGCTAACTCTATTGAAACATAGAGAGAAACAAAGGTCCACCACTTGTCCAAGTTAGGGTCCATTGAAACATGGAGAGAAGGATGCTCCACCATTTGTCCAAGATAGGCTCCATTGAAACATGACGAGAAGCAAGCTGCACCATATCTCCAAGATGCTAGGTTCCATCGAAATACATTAAACCCACGATATTTCGTAGATGAGGGGTTTACAATAAAGGTCCACCACTTGTGCAAGCTATTATTGGTTATAGCCTGAGTGGTTTGGTCTCAAGATTCACCACTTTTATTAAGAATATGTGGGTGTTAAGGTCCACCACTTGTCCAACCTATAAGGCTACATCTTAAAGGTTATTCTTTCTTACTACTTGGAGTGACCATGATAGGTTTTACATGGGGGTTTGGTTCCAAGGTCCACCACTTGTCCAAGCTAACTCTAATGAAACATACAGAGAAGCAAAGGTCCACCCCTTGTCTAAGCTAGGGTCCATTGAAACATGGAGAGAAGGATGCTCCACCATTTGTCCAAGGTAGGCTCCATTGAAACATGAGGAGAAGCAAGGTGCACCATGTCTCCAAGATGCTAGGCTCCAACCTATAAGGCTATATCTTAAATGATTTTTTTTTTGACCACTTGGAATGTGCATGATATGTTTTACATGGGGTTTTGTTCCAAGGTCCACCACTTGTCCAAGCTAGATCTATTACATATATATTATACATACAATATTCAACTAGATTCCCTACCTATCATGTCCAGTAGCATGGATGCTCTAGCTTGAAGGTCCACCACTTGTCCAACCTATACTCTCTTATGTAAGGGAGATCTCGCTATAAATTCAAAACCTTCCCGCCTAAATTTAAAATATCCCTCCCAAATCTTAAATATCCGGCCTAAATTTTAAAATATCCCGCCCAAATTTTAGAATTCAAAGTTTTTTATAAAAATTTAAATTTTACTACTTAACTTTAAAATATTCCACGCGAAATTGATTTTAAATTCAAGTTTACCACAAAAAGATATCATTATACCACCTAAATTCAAATATGCAAACCTCAAATCATTATATTGTACATAAATTCAAACAAATTCAAATTAACAAGCCTAAACTGATATGAGTTTGCATAGATATGAATTTATCACACCTAAATTATGTCACCATGTTAGAGAGAGTGGTTAGATAATTTGAACAAGGTCCACCACTTGTCCAACCTAGATACCAAGAAGGATTGAGTGTACAAGGTATTGTTTGGAGGTCCTTATAGTCCAGTGGTCTCAAGGTCCACCACTTGTGGTAAGGGTCACCAAAAAGTGTATATATTCATCCAAAGAAATACACATATTTTTGGTCTACATGTCCTAGTTTAAACCATTTATGTCCATTAGGTGTATCACTAAACAACACTACTATTTTTGAGAAACAGAAGTTACAATCATATCTACAAATGGATTAGAGGAAAATCAGCTCAACATACAAAATCGCTACAAGAATCGACTTTAACAGATCACGCAAGTAAGTCTTCCATTCAATTTTACTAGTATTACAATGTGTTAGTTATTTGTGATATTTATGTATGTATATATACTATGTGTGTATATCGTAATTAAGTGTAATTGTGTACCTGCATTATGTATGAGTATTACAATGAAATAACACAAATATACATACATACACATAGATAACACAGACGCACACATACATGAGCATGTATTTTCAAGAGAGAGATAGCAAGATACAGAGATAGATAGATAGAGAGAGAGAGAGAGAGATAAATACCTGTTTTTTAGAGAGAGGAGAGAGAAAGATAACAGATTTCACTGTGTTTATGTATGTGGAAGAGAGGAAGACGATGTATGGGAATATGTGCACGTATTTTCAAGAGAGAGACAACAAGATAACAGATTTCATTGTGGTTATGTATGTGGAAGTGAGGAAGACGATGTGTGGGAATATGTGCATGTATTTTCAAGAGAGAGACAGCAAGATAACAGATTTCACTGTGGTTATGTATGTGGAAGAGAGGAAGACGATGTGTGGGAATATGTGTATGTGTGCGGGGATACTTTTAAACTATGTATCTCTGTCTTTTGACGAGAGAGTGTGTGTGCAAGAAGAGTTACAGAGAACCATCTTCTCTATATGGAGAAAGACAGAGAGTGAGAGAGAGAGAAATACCTGTTTTTTCTCTATTCGTGAGGTGTGCAATGTCTCCTAAGAAGACTGCCCGATCTTGCCCTTCTGGAAAGCGTTGTGTACGCTGCTGTTTCTTTATCTTGTGCGCGAACTTTCAATCCTGTGCACTCCACCTGTGTGTTGTGTACGATGCCGAGCTTGCTCCTCTACGCACGCGTATACTCCAACTGTGTGCGATCCGTGTGCACTTTCTGTGTGTTTGCTGCTCGCCTACTTTCTCTGTGTACGTTGCTCGTGCGCTCTCTGTGTGCCTAATCTTGATAGGGTTTATTAGAATGCCACGTATGCTACAAGTCCATGTTTTATCATAGGATTAAAAAAAACAAAAGCAATATAAAAAATTAACCAATTCACACGGCCAAAATTAAAGAAATCATGGTTGAAAATATGAAAAACATGCGTAACTCTATACTAGGAATTCACCGCCCCTTGACCCCGCCCGGGGGCGCTGCCTCGGACCCCGCCCAGAACAATATCCCAAAATCAACCTCCCAAGCCCCGCCATCGAGAGCGCTATATTGCGCATCCCCATCAAGAGCGCTACCCCCAAACCTCACGTGGAAGCGCTGCCTTGTCACCCCATTGTGGCATTGCCCTAAGACCCCGCATCTCGAGTGCTAAATGGGAACATTCTTCATTAGTGAAATTTTGAACATAAATTATATTAGCATATACTTAAATATAATACAAATATTAACATATTAGCTATACTACTAATTTACTATAGCAGTTCTAGATTATGTCCCATACTATATTTAAGGTGCCAAAGGTTTGGCCTTATGGTCCTAGATTTAGCCAAGTGGTCAACACATATAGGACCAAGTGCACACTGTGCCACAAAACTTGGCCACCACTTCACTTGCCAAAGTTTAGGCCACATGGTCAATCCTAAGTTTCCAATGTTCTTATTATGTCACCTTTTGCCTCGTGGAAAACCTAGGCTTGTTTTCACATACTCAGGCACTTCAAGCCACAATAAATTGTCATTACTCTTCGGCAACCCTTTTGTTCAAGTCTTTGAAAAAACATTGTTTAAGGCCACCCTAAACCATTTTCATTTAGGGGTGTCTAAAACTAGCTTTTTGGCAACTCGAGAAGAAAATGGTCAAAGTTTTATACTTAGTTTTAACCACTTGACCAATTCAAATATTGGAAAGCAAGGTCTTGTAATACTTTTCTTTGGACATCACACATTAAAACTAGGTCCCTCACTTGTCCAAGCTATGCTCTAATACAATAAAGGGCTTTTGGTTTCAAGATGCACCACTTTCCCAACCTTGATTCCATTATAGAAGCTAGCTCTACTTAGACATTTAATAGCAAGGTCCTGCAGCAGTTCAGATTGAACATTTTCCATGGCAGCTAGGTCCACCACTTATCTAAGCTATGCTCTAATAGAGTAAGGGGGTTTTGGTTTCAAGATCCACCACTTGTCCAAACTTGATTTGGGAAGCAAGGTCCTATAATAGTTTGCTTTGGACATTCACCATTACAACTAAGTCCACCACTTCTCCAAGCTATGTTCTAATACACTAAGGAGGTTTTGGTTTCAAGGAGAACCACTTTTACGACTTTGTTTTTGGAAGTAAGGTCTTTACATAGTTCACCTTGGACCTTGGACATTGGATACTACAACTAAGCCCACCACTTGTCCAAGATATCCTCTATATATAGCCAAAGGGTTTGGGTTTCAAGATTCACCACTTTTCCAACCTTTCTTCCATTAAAGAAAGGAGGGGCATTATAACTAGGTCCACCACTTGTCCAAGCTATGCTCTGATATAGAAAGGGGATTTTGGTTTCAAGGTCCACCACGTGTTCAACCTTGCAAGACTCAAGGGATAATTGGACATTGGAAAGCATATTCCTATAGTAGTTGATAGGTGGCAGTGGGTATTACAACTAGGTCCAACCTATGCTCTCATATAGCAAAGAGTCTTTGCTTTCAAGGTCCACCACTTGTCCAACCTTGCTTCCATTAAAGAAATGAGGGGCTACGTAAACATTGGCAAGCAAGGTAGCAAGGTCCTAAGGTGTTTCACCTTGGATATTGGGCATTATAACTAGGTCCACCACTTGTCCAAGCTATGCTCTGATAAAGAAAGGGGATTTTCGTTTCAAGGTCCACCATGTGTTCAACCTTTCTAATATAGAAAGGGGATTTTCGTTTCAAGGTCCACCACGTGTTCAACCTTGAAAGACTCAAGGGATACTTGGACATTGGAAAGCATAGTCCTATAGTAGTTGATAGGTGGCAGTGGGTATTAAAACTAGGTCCAACCTATGCTCTAATATAGCAAAGAGGCTTTGGTTTCAAGGTCCACCACTTGTCCAACCTTACTTCCATTAAAGAAATGAGGGGCTACGTAAACATTGGCAAGCAAGGTAGCAAAGTCCTAAGGTATTTCACCTTGGATATTGGGCATTATAACTAGGTCCACCACTTGTCCAAGCTATGTATGCTCTGATATAGAAAGGGGATTTTTGTTTCAAGGTCCACCACGTGTTCAACCTTGAAAGACTCAAGGGATACTTGGACATTGGAAAGCATAGTCCTATAGTAGTTGATAGGTGGCAGTGGGTATTAAAACTAGGTCCACCACTTGTCCAACCTATGCTCTCATATAGCAAAGAGGCTTTGGTTTCAAGGTCCACCACTTGTCCAACCTTGCTTCCATTAATATAGCAAGGAGGATTTGGTCTCAAGGTTCACCACTTGTCCAACCTATGCAAACCTTTTTCATGTTGTAGCATGATTTTTTGTTTGAAGAGTATTTTTCTATAACTATGGATTTAACAATGTAATCTTTTTACTTACAGGATGGACTTCGAATCTGGGGAGAAAGTACATATGATACTTGATAATGAAATCGCTGGTATTGGTTGTGTGTGTAGAACAGATCCAGATTCCACTTGTGGTGGTACAAAGATAGGGCTGGGAAATGTCTCCATACTAGTGGAGGAATGCTTGAAGGATGTGGTCCTACCTTTTCCTACAATGGATACTTCATCTCTCCAAGGCTCATTATGGAGTGCTGTTCGATGGTCAAAGCTTCTTTTGCAATCTTTTGTATTAAATGGGAACCTAATTGATCCACACGAAAGCTACAATGGTGATGAAGAACATGATCATTCTGATCCTCTAGTTACAGATGCAATACCTATGACAAGCCCAGAATTTGAAGCAATGATTCGAGAGTCTTGGAGAAATCAGAGGGTCCTTTTAAAAGATGACACAATGATGCAAACCATGAATGAAGGGACCATCTTATATGTATTTCCACATGATTATGTCAACTTTCAGGAACTTGGTCCTGATTGTGTGGGTGTGGGTATTGAAAGAGAAAATGCAAGCATTCATGATGTGGTTGAAGTGGGTAGCATCACTTTGCTAAAGTGGCCCATCAAGCAGACAACAATGTTGAATGGGAGCCCATTACAACGCTTTGTTCCTGTTGATGGCATGCATACTACATATGAGGATGTATCCAACGATGGAAATGTTGGAAAAAAACTTGATGGGAGTAATGTTGTACAGTTGTCAAGGAAGAGACGATACACTTTCATGAACAGGACTCAAAAATCAAAAGCAGCACCAGCTTCGACTTTCTACCTTTCAAACAAATCAATTCAAAGGGTATCATGCATTGATTGTTGTGCACAAAAATGCTGCCAATTTGCAGATCGTGATATGGTGACAAGGTTACGACAACAACTTTGGGGAGAGTCTCAAAAATCACGCACTAATTATGTTTATGATGTTCTTTCTATATGTTATCAGAAAGATGAGAAGTCATGATACCAATTCAGGCTAAATGGCTCTATTGTTTGTTGTAGAGCATGGTATGAGCTACATGGAATACCAAAGACATCATTTTATCGATACAAGGAGAACTTTGAAAATGGTGTGCGCCAATATGTACATGGGAACACATGTACATTGAGAAGGGGACTTCAACATACTAGTTTAGCAAGAGCACTACTAAATGAGTTTGTGGAAAACAACTCTGAGAAGATGCCACATAGAAGTAGAACACTGCTAGATGGCTCAAGAGAGACTCAATTGGTGATTCCATCAACATACAAACAAGTGGATATTTTATGTGAAATCAACACAACACTTGACCAAATGGGCTATGAGAAGAAGCTATCCCAATCTTCTTTTGGTAGAATTTGGAACAAAGAGTACCCACATGTCACTTTAACAAAGACGAGTGAGTTCTCTAAGTGCAATATTTGTAGCTCAATCAAGGAAAGGTTAGAAGCTAAACCTTCTCTTGAAGAGAGAGCTCTTCTCTTGAGGGAGAGAGAAGTTCACATGGCACAACAAAAGAGTTGCAGAAGCCTATATTATGCATGGCGCACGTATTCAGAAACTCAACCACAAAAATATGTATGCATAATCCATGATAAGATGGATCAAAAGAAGACTGCCATTCCTAGATTACGCATTGTTCCCAAGGGTGTGGATTCAGGATATAATCTGCAGGTGGCATTGATTGGCATGATCACTCATGGACATGGAGAAGGTCATTACGGACACTTTGTCTTGAATGGTTTGTGGCCAGCTGATCCAAATCTTACAATTGGCTCAATTGCTAATTGTTGACATAACCTCGAGAGGATAGATAAGCATCCTCTTGGTGATCTAGTAACAAATGGACTTCCAAGGAGCAATATTTCACTACTACATGCTTTGAACTCAAGGGATGCTTTGGACTACCATAACTTGAGTGATGGAAAAGAGCCCATTGTGCAGTCGTCAGAAATTGCAGAAGAGGAATTGGGGTCAACATTTCGCAGATTGCCAGAGAACTTGTTGCTACAATTGGATAATTGTGCAGGGGAAAACAAAAATCGATACTTATTTGCCTATTTGTCAATGCTTGTTGCAAGGGGTGTTTTCAAAACCATCCAGCTGGGATTTTTAATGGTTGGGCATACACATGAGGACATAGACGCCATGTTTAGTAGGTTTTCAAAGAAGTTGAGAGTTACACAAACCTATACTTTGCCACATTTGATGGATACATTACGAAATAGCTCATCTTCATCTCCAGCTCCATTTTTTCTCACAAAGATCCCCGATTTCAAGCAATATTGTGATGGCTATCTTTGTGATGGACAAGACATACTTGTTGGACATTCCAAACCGCTTCAGTTCAGGTTCTTTATGCAGGATGAGACACCAATGATGCAATATAAGGCACATGTAGGTGTATCAAGTTGGAGTGGATGTATTCGCCTTTGGAAAACAGACACAGAAGGCAAGCCAATGTTACCACATGGAGATCCACCTCTAGTACAAATGGCGGAGTATGTCAAGGCCCACGAAGAAGTCATTTTGGGGCTAAAGAACTATGTAAAATTTTGGAAAAATTTAGGGAATGGTTCAAGTATTCCGCGATATTATAGACCCGTGATAGATTATTGGAGTAAGGTAATTGAAGAGATTGGAAAAGCAATCATATCAGAGGGAGTCTTGTATGAAATTTTTTGGCCAAAAACTCAAGAATATTCTCACCTACAAAGCACTACAATGAATTTGCAACAAGGAGCAGAAAGATTCCTAGGCCTTGAAGAGTTGAACGATCATTTTTGTGGGCCTCAATGAGATAGGCCAAGGGAAGAGTTTGACCCTATGTCTGATGTGCACCAAGGTGACTTTCTTATGCTTGTTCCGAGTGACACAGAAATCTATCCAGTGTGGCTTGCAATGGCTTTATCTGACATTGATAATGAGCCTACATCACCAAACTACAGAAAACTCTTGATTCAATATTGGGCACCTTGCGTGAGAAAAAGTGGGATGACAGATACTCAAGCTTACAGTAATTGTTGGAAGGGTTATTGGGCTGTCAACTATAAGGATCCACAAGTGTGGGAAACTATAGATGCAATTGTTTGGTCCTGGAGACCCAACAAAGAAGGACCATTTTCTAGAATAAAGATTCCAGAAAGACATGCTCTAAAAGCCAAAGAAGGCCTCACTCGTGCACATCAGCCACACTTGGATCAAAGTTCAGATATGGTATCAAATGTGGAGTAGAATTATGTGGAGCTTCTATTGTGACTATACTAGTCAATTTGTAAACAAAATCTTTTTTGTATCTTCCTTTGTTTTATGTAATTTATTGTTATTATTCAAATCCATGTGTTGTACATCCTCTTGACTTTTGGTGTTTATCAACACCACAATCCTATGAGATTTTCACTTTATTTACTAGCCACACACCTCAATTTTTCCCACTTTAAGTGGAAAATTCCCAAATTACATGAATTCGGTCGATTTGGAGATTCCCATAATGTGAGATTTTTACCAAAATACCTAATATGGTCTTATTCCATGGATGATCGTCGCCTTCAGTGTCTTTTAACACTTAGATGCAGGTGACAATCATCCGGGCTATCTTTACTAGCATCTGACAGGGCACATTGGGGACATCCCGCAGCAAGGTGATTATCGAATTCAGAATGTTGACTACATAGGCTACTGTAGGAGGATTTTGCACTGTCAGGACTGGGTAGTTCAACTTTTGCTGCCTTGAGCCTTTCCATGTGGCAAACTCCTTCCATGTGTGTCCTCTAGGGACTGGGTAGAAAGTAGGATCTATTTGAATGTGCTGAGGAGCGTCGTGGTAGTTGGTTAGATCCTGTGGCCGCTTGTCCAGCCACTTTTGCCTCCATTTAGAGTGATCTTTGACGAGAGCCTGAGCTTCTTCAGCTGCCGGTGCTACACCTTTGTAATCTCCGTCTTTGTTTCGTGGTAGGGTTGGCCGCATCTTCTCCTTCCATAGGATTGCTTCGTGGAATATCAAGGGAAAAGGTAGGTACTCATGGCCAAACCCCTCCACCTGCTCTTCGGGCTGTAAGAACGCCAGGGCCGTTGACTCCATTATCTTCTTTTTGTATATCATATAATCTTTTGCTGGTCCCTCTGGCATGTCCTTGATGGTCTGAGTTAGATCATCTCTTATGTCCAAATTTGCCTCTGCTAATCCTTGCTCTTGTTCTCCTTGGTGTGATGTTTCAGGCAAGTCAAGCATTTCTTGTCCTGGCAGCAGTTGCAGTTGCACTTGGGCTTCCTCTGTTCAAATTTGTTGTTGAGAAATCAGGTCTTCTTTTTCTTTTAACAGTGTGTCGTTGATCTGATTTTGCGTCTCTATTTTTGCTCTCGCTGCTGCTGCCAATTGCTGTTCCAGCTCTTTTACCTTTTGCTCGTTGGCCGCCGCCGTCTGGGCCATCATTCCCGATAAGAGCAGCTCTCTTTGAAGTCTTTCCTGCTCTAGCTCCCCTTTCAGCGTAACCAGGCTGTTCACTGATGTAGCATTGTCTGAGTGGAGACCAATGCCCCAGTAGGTTCTTGGTTTGGCATCAAGGTTGTTAAAGTTCTTTTGACAGTGAGGTATGAACTGTTAACCCTCTAGAGCCTTGCGCTTTCATAATCAAGCTGCTCCATCGCTTTCTTTATCCTTGCTAACAAAGCTTGGCATTCCGTTTCTTTTGCTATCAATTTCGTTCTGACATCCACCAGGTCTCTGATCAAAGACTGAGCCTGATGTCACTCAGTGTCTCTTTCCTGCGTTGTGAGCTCTGGTTGTGCCCGCCCTAGGCTCTCTAACTCCTCTTGCCCAGTTTTTTGCTTTTGTTGAGCCTCATGTACCTGCTTTTCTTTTTCTCTCAGCACCACGTGCTGGCATTGGAATTGTTTTTCTAGATCTTGCAAGGTTTTTCTGTAGTCAAACTCAACCATAGCCTAACAGGCTTCTTAGTATCCTATTGCTTCCGTAGGAGGCATAAACTATTTTTGTAAGGATGAAGGAGGAGGAGGTGGTGGTTTTTTGGTTGATGGAGAAGGAGGAGGAGGAGGAGATTTTGGCGAGGGAGAAGGTGGTGATTTAGGCAAGGGAGAAGGTGGTGATTTAGGCGAAGGAGGAGGTGGTGATTTCTCCACTTCTTGTACATGCCTCTTTTTCGATGCATCTTCCCTTGGCTGTGAAGCAGACGCGTCCGCTTTTCTTTTCTTTAAAATCTTTATTATTCTTTGGAGAGTCAAATCCACCGCCCGTCGTGCTTCCACATTTCTCTCTCTCTTTGAGTTTTCTTTAATTGCTCTGCTTGGTTCGTATCTTTAGCCGCTTCTTTCTTCTTTGTTCCTTCAGTGGACTGAGAAGAAATGTCCACTTCTGCAGCCTTTTGTTCCGCTTCTAACTTTGTTTTTTGACCCGTATGCGAGCTGCATTTTCTATTCTTGCTTGGCTTTCCTTCTCGAACCTTCTTCTTTCTGTTTGTTGTGTTGCAGCAGCTCTTGCTTTTCTATCAGCCCGCAACTTGGTCCTTCTTTCCTCAATTATTTGTTGGGCCTCTGCATATGCTTTTTGAAGGTCAGACTGCGGCACTGTACTTCTTTCCCTCTTTCTTCTATCAAGCGGTGTGGTGGAGTCTTCCTCGCTTTCTTCAAATTCCGATGGTACTTTGTCTTTTGACCCTTGAGAGTTTCCCTCATCTTCAGTCTCTATCTTTTCTTCATCGCTTGAGATTTTGTTGGATGTCTTGGTCGAGCGCGATGATGTTGCGCTTGTGGTCTTCCTTACTGAGTGAGCAACCAGCTTTGCTTTCTGGATCAAGGCCGTTTGAGAACTGGCCGTCGGCAGGTCTTCAATCATGCCCAAAGCTTGGTATGCTATTCTTGTTAGCATTGGCCCTGCACTCATGTAGCTCTTGTTCTTTGCCAAGCCTTTCAAATTTTCTTCGATCAAGTTCTCCAAGATGTAAGAACCATAATCACATCGGATGGTTCTGTTCTCAGCTGTTGCTGGAGCCATGACCATTGCAATTTGCAGGAGCGACTCGGTGTAGCAAGGAGGCTTTTGTACCCTGAAATGTTGAGAGATTAATCTCATTGGTAATTCCAGCTCACCGTATATCATGTCACTATACTTGTACTTATTTCCTTTTTCTTTGATAAATGCCTTCTCGTTATCCAGTGACTTGGTATTGGCTAGCAAGTCATGTTGCCTTGGAAGGAAGTGCAAAGCTTTGTTGATGATTTCTTTGGTGATCTCTACTTTTACCTTTGAACCATCCTTGTCGGTGAGCATTGCTTGCCCATCATACTGTATCGAGCTCATGAGCTCGTGCGCCCTCATGTAGTCTGTTCCCCATGGCTGCAATCTGAAAAACTGCTCCAAATGCATAGCCCGCACGGCTTTAGTGACCTCCGGCGTTCGGTGGAGATTCCATATTTCTCGTGGCATGATAGTCGTCTTTACCATGTCACCCTCAGCATCCCTAAACTTCGCGATGAAAATATGAGCAGGGATCTGAGCTAGTGTTTCATCTGAGATGTGAGCTTTTTTTTATTATAGAGAGCATTTAGAATTTTAGTAAAAAGCAGTTCAAAAGTCAAAACTGATCATAACTTGAACAAATCTCATCCATTCTTGTCCATATTTCACCAGTGGGACTAGGAAGACTAGAGCTATGACTGATTGAAATATGAGCCAAATCTGGGCCTGAGGTACACCGATCGCGATCGTAGTATAGAGGCCAAAATGAGATTTGAGTGGTCTGCTGATAGTTAGAGGGTCATTTTGGTCCACTCTATCTTTTGTTTGAATCACTTTTGAGTTTATAAGTCCCAATTTTGGGTTACAAGGGAGTTTTGGACTAGACTTTGATTTTTCATGGGTTTTTGATGTCCAAATGGCTTCAAGCTTGATGTGTGACTTGAACAAGATGTGTACAAGAGATCTGTTAGGTTTTGGTCAAAATATGATGCTGAGGTACACCGATCACGATCGTAGTACTTGGGATTTTTTGGGTGAAAATTGGATGGCCCACTGATGATTTATTTTCAAGTTTAGACTTAAAATGAACAAATTAGAGAAAATTTTCACTATTTGACCTTATTTTACTAAGTCTAACCATATTTGGTTTTCCTGATGAATTCTGGTTGGAGCGTGGAGTTAGTTGATGTTAGTTTTTGAGCTTTTACTGCTTCCATGATGTGTTGCTACCATCAGCCTACTCCGCTGTCTGATTCTGACTTGATCATGCACTTTTTACCCCGTCTTGGGAGATTTTCCAGACTTGTGCACTTTTCAAGCATTCTTTGGATACCAATGGGATAATTGGGCATCTCTAAGTCTCCTTTTAGTCTTTGACATTAGTTCAGCCAAATTCTTCCCTTGTGTGATCACTCGAGACTGAAATGGTCATCTCCATCCTTGTAGGAGATTCTGAGCTCCAATCAGGGTTTTCTACTACCGTGCTGACTCCTAGTCGGACAGGTATTCCTTTCAAACCACCCGTCATAATTTTTAGTCGAATTTTGGTAGTTGTAGGTCAAATTTCTCGATTCGGGTGTGTTTGAAAAATTTGGCCCATTCTATGAGCAAAATTTGTGCATTTTTCATGAAAATTCAAGAGAGTGTATCCCTTACTGAGTTCTACGCCTGGGTCAAGCCAAAATTTCTAAAACCTGCATCTGGGGGCACTGATCGCAATCGTACCATGGACCCCAATTTGATTTTTGATACCTGCAGTTTGTTGGTGATGTTGAGGGGAGGCTTTTTGCAAATTTTGTGTCAATTTTGGTCAGTGGGGTACACCGATCGCGATCGTTGCACCTCCACCAAAGTGAGATTTGATCATATGTCTTGGTTCCTGACATTGTGGGGAGCACATTGATGTGTTTAGTCCTGGAAAAAGTTTTGTCATGATGCCTCTAAGGGCCCTTGACCTATTCGACTCAATCCAACTTTGATTTGATTCATTCGCCCGTTTGTTCAATGATTCGCGCTTGCATGCGTAATAGACTTGATCTTTACTTGATAAGGAATATACCTGTGAAATCTGGTATGAAGTGCTGGCTCCGATCGTCCGTGGCAACTCGCTCTAGGTCAAGAATCTCTCTTCTTCTCTCTCAAAATGTAAAAATGAACAATGAGCTAGAATTTGCCCTACCTGACCCATATCTTTCCGAGGTTTTCGTGACATAGGTATTATTTTCAATTCCTTTGATCCCGATATAATCTGCATACCATTTGTGGGTCGAACCGTTCGTCATTCTGGCATCGTGATCATTAAGGTTGAAATTCGACATGATCAGATTAGCTTCATATCTTCCATGATCATTAAGGTTGAAATTCGACATCTTCAGATTAGCTTCATATCTTCCATGCTTGATAACCCTATCATGATACTTCGGCGTTTGCTTCCAGAACTTGATTCCAACACGTACTGTGGCGATATTTTTTAAGTTTTGGAAGATTATTAACGAAAATCAAATAAATAAATTGAAAATACTTATTAACTAGTGGTGAAAATTAGCCAAAAATTATTATACTCACCCCTAAGCATATATTTTCACTAGAAGCATCCCAATGCTCTAGAGTTTGTCATTATAGCTCATTATTATGCCGGTTGGATGATAAAAACGCTAAAAATGCCAGATTTTGATCAAATTTGTTCAAAATTGAACTCTAAAATATGAAAAAAACAACAAAAACATGTATTATGTACATATATACACGTTGGACCCCTTAATGGTCCTAACTGCTGCTAGATTCAGTAGTTACTCCCCCCTTCCTAAACTGAGTCGTCTCGGACGAAGGTTGTGTGCATGTGCATGGGTTTTGAAATCTGTGTCTATGCACGGCCGTGTAATGTGGCCCTATCCTCATGTTTGAGACAATGCACTGGGAAACAAAGTGTTGTGCAAGATGCAGGGACAGAGTGTAATATTCAGTGGCTTTGGATGGCGAGGCTAGCTGTTTATGGAACAGAAGAGCTTACACTTTGATTGCTCTCTCCTTGATTGTTGGTTTTTTTATGAAAACTATTTTTGGAACCCATTGGTATTCAGTTTTTTTCATATTTGCCGATTTTAATGTAGGTTCCTAAAATTTTCTTAGGTTTCCATTGCCATTTTGGTAGTTCAGGCTTCTTGGGTTGACTTTTTGGTCTCCCTTCGATCGTTGTCCGCCGAATTGTTGGTTGTCTCCAGCTTTGATTGCCATTTCCACTCTGGATTAGCTCCTAAAGGTCTTTGATATGGTGTTGCTATCGTCAGGAGTTGTGACTTGGGCAACCATATCTATCTCTGGTTGTTCTGCACGACGGTTTTCTTTATCCATACTTTTAGAATAGCCGTTTTTGGTGTTTCCGGCTGATGAGCTGATTTCTTTTTGTTGATGGAGATAATCGGCCACGAGTGATCTGTTTTGGCGAATGGAGTCATGTACATGTTGGAGTTGTGTGTGTACATCAGTGCATGTTCTGACCATTCGATAACTGCATTGTACGTTCTCATCCATGGAACTCCCAAACATAGTGATCTTTGATTCCTGCGTCTTTCATTACGGAAAATTGATGAGGACAACTATTTCCATCAATATTGATTGGTAAGTTTACTATGTCTAATGTTGGCATTGTTGCCCCGTTTGCAACTTGTAAATCTCGTGTGGATTGCACTAGGGGTTCATCGGTAAGCATCTTTTAAGTGGAGAAGTTGACCACATTGACTCTTGCCCCTGTGTCAATCAATGCTCGTTGTGATATCTACCATTCAGAAGTCTGACATTGATGCGAACATCAATTGCTATTTCCCATTGCTCGTCAGTGTGAATTATAGAAAGAGAAATTTGAGCCGTATCTGTTGGTTGAGGAAGTCTTTGTTGTTGTAATTTTTGTTTTCGCATTAAAATCCTGATTTTGGCCTCCTCTTGTGCTTGAGCTTTTGTCTCATTTTCTTTGTTCTTGCGCTCCTTCGCAGCGTGGATTTTGGCAAGCATCTCTGAGGTTAGTGGTAGGTTGTACTTCTTTAATCTACAGCCACTAATCCAATTAGGCATGTCCTCTCCCTCTAATGTTGCAAGCTTAATGTCACCGCTAGATGATGTGTCATGAATCACATAGGGTCCATTGCCTCGCTTTTTGAGTTTCCGGGAATGTTGTTTCAGGGTATCCATTAAGACGTAATCCCCCATAGCAAATTCCTTGCTGATGACATGTTGATCAAAGAATGATTTCATTTTTTGTTTTTGCACGTAGATTGATGCAACTGCTCTCAATCTAGTTTCATCCAGTTTTTCCAGGATATCTATTTGATTGGATAATTCATGGCCCGTCCATTCTAATTCTTTAGCTACCCGAAGTGTGGGGATAAGAAATTCAAGTGGCAAAATCGCTTGAATTCCATAAACCATGTTGAATGGAGTCATTCCGATTGAGGTTTTGTACGCTACTCTATATGCCCATAAAGCTGAATGCAGCTTCTAATCCCAGTCGGCTCTTGATTCACTAACAATTTTTGTCAGAATTGTCACCAGAATCTTGTTCGTACTTTCTGCTTGGCCGTTAGCTTATGGATGATAGGGAGTTGACTTCTTGTGAATTACCATGAATTCATCCAATAGGAATTCGATCACTTCATTGATGAAATGAGTCCCTCTATCGCTCACTATCTCTATTGGTAAGCCATACTTGGTGAAAATATACTCATACAAAAACTGTGCTGTCGTTTTTGCATCATTTTTGGTTGTTGTTTTCACTTCAACCCACTTTGTTAGATAATCTGTTGCGACAATAATGTATTGAGTGTGCGTATTATATCCAAGAGGTGCAATTGGTCCTACAAAATCTATTCCCCATTTTGCAAACGCTCTTGCCTCCATCATTGGCCTCAAGGGCATGTCATCTCGCGCTCTAGGAATCTTTGTCCTCTGGCAATCGTCACATAATTTCACAAACTCTTCGACGTCCATGAATAGTGTAGGACACCATATGCTAGCAATAAGAATTTCTTTGGCCATTTTGTCAGCTGAGAAATGTCCTCCAGCTTGTCCGCTATGTGCTTGCTCTAAGATAAGAACGTAATCCTCTTCCGTCGCACACATTCTCAATTGATTTTCCTTTCCCCTCTTGTAAAGATTGTCCTCAGTCAATACATAGTTTACTGCCTCTTTCGTGATCGTTTTGATACGTGATCTACTCATCCCTTCAGGCAGTATTCCGGTGGTGAGATATTCTACAATGTAGTTACTCCATTTGGGTGCTACAGATAATTTGAATAGAGTCGCGTATTCTATCGGCTTTTGAAAAGTGCAGATAACACATGATTTGATATGCATATGAACACTTTGTTGCATTTTCGGCCAATATACACCCATTCTCATCAATCTTTGATACGTCTGTGCATGCCCATTGTGAATCCCCGTTGTTTGTACATGAGCCTGTTTTAGATACAAGTCCTATTCACTTGATTCAACACAAAGCCTAAGGATTTGATCCAATCCCTGTTTATATAGCCTTCCAGCCAGCATTACCAATGATCTAGATGCTGCAATGGTAGATGGTTGTCTTGTCAAATTCAATGACCCAATAGTCAACAAAGGAATTACATCCTCGCTCCATCTTGGAGCCATTTCTATGTTGAAGAGATATGCATCTGGCAAATCATCATCAACCCTTACAGGGTTTTCCCCATGCATCATCCTAGATAAATGCTCTGCTCTTTGGTGTGTGGTTCCTTTTTTGACTACAATCGTGAAGCAGTATGATGAACCATCATACAATCCGCCCCGTACTACAAGGTTTGTTTACCAAGTACAACAGTGCTTGGTGATCAACGAAGAATACAAATTTATTGGAAAGTAGGTAATGCCTAAAATTTTTCACAGCATGGATCATACCCAAACCCTCCCTTTCAGTTGTGGTATAATTCTTCTCTGCACTGTTTAGTTGTCTACTGGAGTAACTGATTGGAAAATCCATGTTGTTTTCTACAAGTTGTGCAAGTATGCATGCTATAGAAAATGCTGATGCATCTACGTGGACGTGGAATATCTTTTACCAATCCAGAGCCTTCAAAATTGGAGCAGATATCAATCTTTGCTTCAAAGTCCACTCAAATTTAGTTATCAACGCGTAAAGTGGTTTCCCAATTATAGCGTATGAGTAGATAAATCTGTGATAATATCCACAATGGCCCATAAATGCCTGTACCTCCTTTGCCTTTACTGGTCGTGGTAGATCAACAATTACGTTGATCTTCTCCATGTCTATCGAAATACAATTTTTGGACACTATAAGTCCCAATATTTTTCCTTGTCTCACCATGAAGACACATTTCTCCGGATTTAGGCAAATCCGATACAGTCTGCATTTGTTGAAGACTTTGCTCAAGTGCTCTATGTGCTCCATTCATACAAGAGAGTGAACGCACAAGTCATCCATGTAAATTTCTAAGGACTGTCTTAGATATTCTTTAAAAGCATGACCCATCAGCCTCTGAAATGTGACTGGTGCATTCGTTAAGCCAAAAGTCATTACCCTGAATGCAAAAATGCCCCATTCAGTTTTGCAAAAGCTGTCTTGTGCTGATCCTCTGAATTTATTGCGAGTTGGTTGTAGCCTGAAAAGCCATCTAAGAAATTGTAAGCTTCTTTTCCCGCCACTCTTTCTATTACATGATCAGTAATGGGTAGGGGATAGTTGTCCCGAATTGTAGCAGCATTTACTTTCTTGAGATTGACGCACACTCTCAACTTTCCGTTTTTCTTCAGGACCACCATAATCGATGAAACCCAGTCAGTGTGCTCAATTTTGTAAATAAACTCTGCCTCTCTCAGCTTATCTATCTCCTCCTTCATCTTCCTTACAAACGTCTCATTGTGAGTATAAGGACGTTGTCTGCTTGGTTTAGCGTCATTCTTAAGGGGTATTGTGTGTTGACAAATACTTGGATCCACCTCCTTAAGATCTTTGTATGACCATGCAAACACGTCTCTATACTGTTTAAGCGTAGCTATCAAAAGCTTTTCCTCTTCTTCAATAACATTCGTGGCAATATGTGCAGGTTTTGGATCTTCTCCTGGCTCCGCTAGATCTATTCGTTTGGCCTTTTCAGGACCGTCGTATGATATACCAGGTTCCCTCACTTCCCTTATCGGTTGTTGCACTATGATTTTTCTATCTTGTATGGTATACTTCTTATAATGGGACGGCACATCCATCTTGTTAGAATTCGTGTCCTCATTTGTTTCCATTTCAGTTGTCCATATGTCTTTGAGGGTCCGTTTGAGCTTGTTGTACTCTGTTTTCCTCTCTGTTTTGGTCATTCTAGACCCTGTTTCCCCCTCCTTATGTGTCTTAGTCGTTTGCTTTTCGCGCTTGTTCTTCTTGTTGTTTTTCCATGGTTTAGTTTTGATAAACCAGCCAGTGACCTTGTCTTTGACACAATCATCAGCTTTTACAAGCCTTAGATATCCCATTTTTTCATTGACAAGAGGCATGGGTTTATGCTTATTCGCTCTTGATTTCCTTATTCTCCTTGATCTATACCTCTCTTGTCGACTAGGTTTTTGGTTAGGAAACTCGTAAAACCTGTTCGGTCTCAACTTATACTTACTATTCGTCTCTGATCCACTTGATCTTTTGTCATCAACATCTATCATTTGGATTTCACCACCCAATGATGGAAGGACATCGCTTAGTGAGTCTGTGAATTCCTCCTCTGTTCGATTCCTATCGTCCAATACAGATATCTCATCAACTATTCTTTTACATTCAGTCTCCCGTAGTGGTTCTTCTCGTTCCTCGCTCTCTAATCCTGACTCAAGGATGACGCTAGCCATTTGCAACGTTACTAGGTCGTATCTTTCATCGTCACAAAATTTTGTAGGCGTGCATTCGTTAACACATACATCCAAGGTTGACAATATTTGAGTCCACCCAAATGGCTCAAATAAATGTTCAGGAAAAGGTTTTGGGAGATAAGCCTCGTCTTCTACTGACCTTTCCAACACACATTCCTCTTTGATTAAGTCTCCACAATCAGATGCTCCACACATCCAGACATGTGCTTTCGTTTGTAACCACGCGGGTATTTCTTTTCCATTCACTGTGGTTGAATCAAATTCTTGCACTGGTGTTTTTGCAACGTCTCTATAGCTGTGATCCTTCATGTTGATTTTTGTTATTAGCTCCTCATGCCTTAGGTAAATTTGGTTGTACCCCCAATCTTGTATCATTTTGAGTTGACTCATAAAAGGTCGCCCCAAAATAATGTCAAAGTTGTTCGTTTTTCCAAAATCTACCACGGCAAAGGTGTGCTCATAGTTAATTCCACACAAAGTTACAACTATTTGGTCCAGGATTCCCAATGGTCTCTCTACATACCCATCCACGAGTTGCAGTTTCATTCTCGTCTTTCTGAGAGCTGGACGGTCCCATTTCTCCCAGATTCTCTTTGTAGCAATCGCAACTCCTGCTCCACTATCTAGGATAGCTATTGTCTTTATATCCTGATATTCAACAGGTAAGGTTGTATTACCTTCCTCACCTTCACAGTAATCTCGTACCTTGTTTATGGGCACAGGTTGGTGGGCTTTTGGTTGACCTTCCCGTTTGTTTTCTTCTATCATAGGGTTTGTTTGAAGAGGAATCTTTATTCCTTTGTTCTCCAAATGTTTTCCCATGTCTTCCCATAAGTGTGGTCTGACTCTCAAGAGTTCTGACACTATGATTGTGCATGTTATAGGTGTTGACAGCATCTCTTGAAGACTTTTTGAGTCAATCATTTGTGGAATAACTCTCATCTGGTATGGAACTAATCTTATCTCCGATTGTGTCTCGTGTTCGTCTATAAATGAAGGCAGGGTTTTCAGGGATTGAGATTTGCTTTCCATCGAAACCTTCGTTCTTGTGTCTCCATACAGCGATTGTATATCTCCTGGATAAAATTCGTTGTCCATGTTAACCTCAGGAATTGGTGAAGACTGTAGCATCGCGCTTCCATTCTTTCTGTTTCTAATGGTTTCCCATAAGTGTTGTGGCCATGGTTCTTCCACTTATGGAATTGGCATTATAGTCATTGACTTAGCATCATCAGTGGTGTTTGGAACCACTCGGTGATCCAATGACAATATCGTTTCAGGCATGGGTCCATTTACATGTTCTGATTCATCGATCTTCAGTTTTTCTCGCTCTTTGTGAATCAACACTTCTTGTTCTGGGGTTCTAATTGCATTAGGTTCCATCAATGCCTGGGTTGTTTCAATGAGGTGTTTACACATTTCCAAACGCTTTGTTTCCACTTCTGGTTGAGGATAAGTCAACCATCTCTACTCTAAGGTTTGGTTTGTTTTTAGCCTTGCTTCATATGCTTGTAATAGAGCATCTAAGGGCTCTAGCACTTTCTCGACCAAAACTGATCCCCCTAAGGATGCTTTCCTCGACTTGTTGTTGTCCTCAGCAGTTTTACTATCTCTCTCTTGTTTCAGTTTCTCTTTTGTTTCATGTAATTCATTTTGCATGGGAATTTGGGTTTTTATCCTTCTTGTTTTCATTCTATCTCATTTCGCCTTCCAGGATTTCCGCTATGTTCTCACAGATAAACTCTCATTTTCTGTGGGTATGGAAACTCGACCTTTTCTTCCAATGGCTTGTTTTTCTCTAAGTCCTTGGCTTGGGCTGTGGTTACCACATTGATCTGGATCATGGGTTCGGTTTCTGATCCACTGCTTGCACTTGGTAACACTCCCACAATATTCATAGTTGATTTTCCCTTGTTGTCCGGATTCCTTGGGCAATCTATCAGTATGTAATTCACACCACAATCGTCACAAAAACCCAAAATTTTCACTCTTTCACCTTTGAAAGGACAACTATGCTCCCAATGATCTGTACTTCCACATCTATAGCACGGTCCAATTGGTGGTTGATTTTGAGGAGGTTGTCCCATAGGTTGTCCCGCCCTATTAGGATATCCTCTTGGTTTGTAGTTCTGGTTCGGAATGAACATAAGTGTTCTTTCGTCCACCAAATATTTATCCCTCGAAGGTTGTGCTACGTAAGTTGGTGGTGCCATAACCTCATTATTTTCCCACGGTTGATAGGCTTCCTCTGCGTATATTTGTGGTTCAAGTTCAGCTACATAAGGCTCATTCGGTTCCTCGTAATACGAAATTTGAGGTGTATTATTTATTCCTGGTGATGCTTCATAAGGTTGAGCATACCTAATCATGGCCTTATTTTCCTAGGGTAATGGAGGTTGTTGACCCAACACAGGTTGAGGTCTGTCTGTTCTTGCTACCATATTCACATTTGGCCCAACTTGATATCTTGGAGGAGGTGGCTGGGGTGGTCCTGCTGGAGCTCCATACGGCCTTTCCCTCACATAGTTTTTGTTGTAAAAACACTCATTCGTGTCGTGGTTCATCTATTTTTGGTCTATGGCGCACCATTTCAGTACTTGTCCATTCACAACTGGTGCTTTCGGTTGTTGTGTGCACCACGGCGTCGGGTGATCCCCCCCACATATGTCACATTTCCTCATCTAAGACTGTTTCTTCATCAGATTTGATCTCATATGTTGCTGCATTCTCTTCCTTACTTCCTCTATCTTTTGGTCAGCTGTGTCGACATCAAAGAAGCATGAGCATCTTTCTTGGTAGAGGGTTCACTCTTAATAGTAGATAAAGAGCCACTCGTTACTGAATCAGTATCCTCAGACACTTCCCTAAATGCTTTGCAGTTATCAACAAGATATAACGCTTCCCTTGTAACCTGTTCAAATTTGCTACAGGCTTTCAAAAGTGAAGGTCTTTTTTCAAGGTTTTGTTTCTAAGTCCTTCAATGAAGAGCACAAACAATCTCTTGTCCTGCGGTAATTCTCTCCTTGGGCACCTCTCAATGTATTGCTTGAATCTCAAGGATGCTTCCTTCACTTTTTCGTTCTGCTTTTGTTTAAAAGAATATATCTGTGATACAATATTATGCTTTATACCCCGTTTTGAGAATTCTTCCGCGAACTCCCGCAATACATGTTCAATATTCGGACAAGTTTCAGGGTTCAAAGGTTGAAACCACGTGAAGGCCATCCCTTCCAAGGTTAGCCCGAATCCCTCATATTGAGTATGAAAATCAATGATCTGTTCTGCCCTTAAGACTTTCTTGAAGAGCGACACATGGGCATATGGATCCCCTGATCCACTATACTTCTTTGGCATGCATTTCGCTACCTGGGATGGCCTCATCCGTCTATGGTCTGTGATTGGTCTGTGACCAATCTCAATGCTCTCGTGTCTCGACTTAATGGTTCTCGTACATCATGGATGTCGTTGGTGGCTCTCGTTGGCTTCCCTGCCACGAATCTACTACTAAGAGGCAAATGTGATGGTGTTGCTGCAAATGTGGGACCTATTGTGGTATGTGTAGAGATAGGAACCGCACTACCCCGATTCGTAGCCATTGATTCTCTAGAACGTAATGTTCCCATGGGACTTGGCATGGAATACTGAGGTTGACTGAAAGAATCAGCTACATGAGTCCTCTCTCCACCTGTTGCCATCGGGTCTGGCATGATAGTTGTAGGTGTTGGTCTCAGTGGGCTTGGAGTGACATAATAATGGTGGAGTGGTCCCCCAAAGTATGTATATCCTTCCAAATCCTTTTTATCGATTGTTGCGTATCGTCTTCCATATTTGTCTTATGCGACGATTTTCGTTTCTGATCCCTCTCTATAGGTGAAGACATAAAGTCTTTTTCGCTTTGTCAACTCTCCGACGTAGGGTTCGTTGCATCTATAATAGAGATCTTCCTCTCCATTATTATACTTGTATAACCCCACGTAGACGTTGTCTGTGTTGACTCTCAAAGTTTCATTTTCTTGCCTTAACCTCGCATTAGGGAAGCTCATTGTTGGTGCTTTCTCCTCAGGTTCCTCATCTACTTTGGCTTTTGTGCCCATCAATCCCCACTTGTCCACAATGTTGGGATTCAAGACTACCATGTACATGATACCTTCGTCATCTAGGTACCTATCTCTGCTATAGCTCAGAGGCACTAAGTCCTTGAACTCACTTGGTCTATGTTCTATTTTCACACAGTAGCGGTCCATACCATCTTTGTAGATCTTGGCACCTTGCTTGTTGTCATACTAATACTTGATGAACAATAGCTTCATTATGACCGAAGGGTTTGATGGTCTTGTTGCCATGTTTTCTCTTTTTTTTAGGTTTAAATGTCCCAAGTTTTCTGTGAAATACTCGTAAGATCTCTCTGAAGAAGTATCGGAAATACTTTCTTCAAGGATAGGCTCTAACGATCGTACTACACCTTGGTTTACACTCTCCTCCGTTGATAAAACACTTGCTTGATCCGCTAAACTTCGGTGTTGGTTGTTGATTTGTTTTCCCGATCTCAAAAACATGAAGAAAGTGGAATTTACCTGATTGAATCCAAACCTCTTATGTGGAGATGGGGTGATCTTCCAACTCACACGACTGCATGGATTGTTACTTGATCTATCTCTGCAAATGAATACACTTGATGGCTATGAGATCACTGTATCATTTCAACTGTTAGCAGATTCAACAATTTCACAATGACTTCAACACAATTTTGCTTGCAGATTATTGACAGTATGTCCAATTTGGGTTTTGACAACTCCTGATATCTTAAATAGTCTAGGTATATGAACAGGTCAAAAATGAGTCAAATATGGGCCAGAGGTACACCGATCGCAATTGTAGTACAGTGCCCAAATTTGATGAAACTTCACTAGCTTGTTCACTAGGCTATTTTAAGGCTACCCTCCTGATACTTTTGTATTTAGACCCCAAAAAGTCAAGCTTTTACCAGTTCTTGGTTGGAAGTGTCTGTTTTCCTGAATCTATCAGTTTGACTTGATTTTGGTGTTTTTTTTGGGGATTTGAGAGATACCTAGGTTTGTCCTATGCACAGGCTATCCCTCTACATGGTTTCTTCCCAATTTTGATGTGTTTTGATCTACTGAAAGTCAATTTCTATGTCAGTTTAGCAGTTTTTGACTTGGATCTGTATTCAGATGATTTGACAGGTATTTTGAGGTTTCTGGCTCTTGGTCCTGTATACTTTTATGTTCATATACACCTGAGGATCTCACAGATGAAATCTGGTCAAAATCTGGCACAGAGGTACACCGATCGCGATCGTAGTACAATGCTCAAATTATACCAAATTTGGTGTGCTTGTAGACACTGATGTTTTAAGGCTATCCCCCAAGTCTTTTTGCATTTGGATCACCAAAAGCCAAGATTTTACAGTTTTGGGTATGTCAGGCTAGTTTTACCCAAGTGGCCTGATTTCCTTGATTTTTGATGTTTTTGGGTTGAGACAACTTGTTTAGAATCTTATCAAGAAGGCACATGTCAAATCTTGTACAATTTTCACACAGAGATACACCGATTGCGATCGTAGTACCTGGGCCAAATCTGATGAAATTTAGTCTGCTCCCTCTGTGAAGTATTTTATAGTGTTTTGTGCTACCACTTGGTGATTTGAATCAATATCAACCCTGTTTGGTCAGATTTGAATCAACCCTATTTGGTCAGATTTTCTAAGTTTCAGAGTCTTATGGCCTTTTTGCCAAAGTTATGGTTTCCTGGTTTCTTGGCTCTAAAATTTGCCCCAAATCTGACTGGAATGTGGTTTACTTATCCTACTCTTAAGTACATAAATGAAAGAACATAAAGAAATGAATCAAACAAAACAAACAAGATGAATTTCGGGTGAGATTTCAGTACTCAATCGAATAAGAGAAATTGAAGAGCAAAAATTCTTTGAACACTCTCACTCACAGCTCCCCAAATCTCCTAAGAGAGGATCTAGCTGGTCCACTGACTCTAGACTCCACTAAACTCTAACCCCTGTCTAGCAGCCTAACTAAGGTGTAAAATGGATTTGTGGATTGATCTTATTTTAAGAAATCTAACTGCACACTCGGTCACTCATCACCTAAGGTGCATTCCCCGGCAACGGCGCCAATGTTTGCGGGTGGCCGCGACGGACGTCCATAGCATAGCTCTCACACATCAACATAAAATATCAATACAAGGGAAGCGACCAGGATGAGGCATGGAAACTCACTAGGGTGTCATTCCTAATGAAGTGAACTCGATGAGATGCAACTACTAACTCTACAAGCAAATCAAACGCACTAAAGACAAGTAATCTGCCTATGTCCTTCTACACAGCTCTACAGTCATCACGCCCGTTTACCATGCAAATCATGTCGGATTCACACGAAACTTGAAGGGGAGCTACAGGGGACTATGTAGAACCTATCCTATCACTATTACAGCATTTTGGAGAGGTACAAATATCGCGATCATTCGTCTCAAAGTCAGCAAAAACAGTGAACAGGTGATCCTAAAGGGTCGTTTTAGGGTCCCTAAAGCCTCTCCTAGGGTCAAAACAACATAAAATACGCATATAAGCACTCAAAACAACCATTTAAGGTCTCAAACTCATAGTAGAAAACCTACACGGAATCTTGAATGATTACACTTGAATGGAAGAGCAAAGTAAGAGGAACACAATGCAATAATTGACTCTGAATTCGGATTACCGTAGCCAGAATAGCGAAGATTACAAGTTGGATCAAGAAGAAGCTCTCAAACGTACGCTGTCTTCTCAGTTTCTCATAAAAAAATGAGAGCTTCTTCTTAGTTTTTCATAAAAAAGATAATGTTCAAGCTTACAAAATTTGACCTTCATAGTTTAGGTCTTTAAAAATGGCTTGTTCGGCCAAAAGCTCCTAAACTTCTAACTAGCTCTCCACTATACAATTGCTCCCAAAAAAATAATCATAAATTCATTTACATGTTCTCGGCTTAGAGATGCTCTCTTACAAAAGAATTTTACAAGGGTTTACCACAAAAATGTGACTCCTTCTCTGGAAACCGCCGCTTCGTCCGCCAAAACAATCATGTATTGTCATGTAGTTAGTAGTGTCTACTTGTAACAAGAATGATTTAATTATTTGTTGCATCATGGTAGATAAATTATGGACGATAGTATGGCATGTTCTTGTGCACATTGCAAGCATCAGATCTTTTAAAAAAAAACGACGACCAACACATATGCAATAACGGTCTCTTTCCCATATAGGAACTACAAGACTTGTGTTATCAATCTCATGGTCCATAGATAGTAGATCAACCTCTGCAAGTAGATATAGCTCAACTTCATCCCAGAGAAGATGATTTCCAAATGAATAGCCATTGACTCAATCCACCCAACGAATACCTGATGTGGCATTTCAAGAAGTAGAGGTGGAACAGATGTTAAACACGTTCTTTGACATGGATCACATCATTGAAAACACAAAAGACGACAATATTCAAGGCAATATTACAAAACAACCTCAATCATTCCGTACATATTGACGGCATGATAGCAACAATGAAGAGGGCAAGGTGATGCAAACTCTGGCACGTATGACGCTTTACAATGGTGCAAAAGTCTCAGTTCCTCCGTATCGCTTTGGCAATGCTTAATTTGCAGTCTGTCTACAGGTGGTTGGTCTGACGCCTCCGTCACAAAGATTTTTAGGTAAATGCGTTGTATCCTAAGCATGACAAAGTGCAAATTACAATTCAATAGTTTGATCAAGGGGTTGTATTTTTCATGTAATGACAGGTTAGTGAACGAGAAAATCTTATCGAAAGGCAATCACATGCCCTCTACTCGTCCAGTCTCGCTAAAAAGCTTCTTACTAATTTGGGCATGGACTATCACAAAATACATGCATGCCCTAATGATTGTATACTTTTTGACAATGAGCATGCAAATTTTGAGCATTGTCCCAATTGTGGATCAAACAGGTATAGAGAGGACACACAAGGAAAATTTATCTCTACAAATATTCGACACTTTCCTATCATTCCAAGATTAAATATCACGTTGAGGTGCAAGTCTATAGCCGCTTTGATGACATGGCACTGAAATAGACGAAAGTTGGCCTACATTTAAGAATGAGCCTTAATGTATTTGCTTTGGTTTGGCAATGAACGGAGTAAACCCATTTGGATTAAAGAGTTCGTCATGGAGTACGTGGCCTACTTGCTTTATTAATCATAATGTTTCACCATGGCTAGCTATCAAGAAGGGCAATCTGTTTTTGTCATTGATCATCCCAGGAAAGTACAAAGCAAAGAACGTAGACGTCTATCTCGCATCACTTATAAAAGAGCTCCAAATCTTGTGGATAGGGATCGATGTGTGGAATTGGAGCTCATCTCTTTAGATAGCTGATTCTAGTGTTAGAATTTACAGATATTGGTGATTCATTAGTTCAATCACTAGAACTGGAGGAGAATATAGAAACTAAAATAGAACAGTTACATGAATTGAAATACATCTGCTAAGGAGAGAGACAAAGTGAATGACTGGAATTAGTGTTCAAATTCACATTCAGAGTTCAGAAAGAATGGATACAAAGTATATCTGACTAAAGTACACTCAACTACTATATTAGGGATTACATAGTAAGATTACAAGTAAGGATAATGTAGCTCGGGAACAGCTTCAGGACTACAACCACACAACTAAGAGTAAGAAGTCAAAAGATACAGCCCAAAAGTACAGCCAACCCGATTACAATGTAATGGGTCCTATTTATAGCCCCTTGAAGTTACTGTGGTAACCGCCATGGTAATTACTGACTGGTCCACTGCCGGCTTTCAGGAGCCGGTTCCCACCTAGTGAGATTGCCTCCGCCAGTGAGACTGCCTTTACGATCTACATCCTTCCCTCCTTTCTTGAATTTTGGTAAGACTCCAAAATTTTTGAAAAAATACACCGTGTGATCTTTTTAGAAATGTAGCTTTATGCCATATTTCATGCCTGATTGAGAAAATCCACCGTCTGATTCTGAAAATTCTTAGAAAAATCCACCATTTGATTCTGAGAACGGCTGGAAAATTCCTCCATCGAATTTTGAGATGAAACTACCTAGTATCCTTCCACTGAACCCGCTTCCTTTTTCCCTTAGGTCTTGATGGTGTCTCAGAAGTCCCAATGCTAGCATTGTCCTTCTGAATGAGTCTTTAAATGGCCTCTTGCTCAAGCTAATCCCACCTCTCTGTGGTCATTTTGACTTCATAATGCGTGAGGGGATGATAAGTTTTGGTGTCAAGATCATAGAGCGTGTGTTTTCCTTTTGTTAGATGAGTCCTGGACAATTTGTGACAATGCAAAGTTGTATGGATCCATCCTTCTGGAAGAGGTTAATTTGTTTTGATCGTAGCTTCAAAGATAATCTCAGCCATCTCTCTGTACTGTGGTCCTAGGCCTGGTTTAGTCGTAATGTCCTTTTCAGGAACTTCAGAGGACATCTTAGTGATCTTAGTGAGACCTCTAATCTGGATTTCCATTGTCCCATACACAGCTTGATACTCTGCACTTCATCTCTTAATTCTTGGAAATCATTTAATTGAAGAGCATCATTGAATAGCGTTTTCTAGGTTTTCCACTCCATAGTTGATCTCTCATACCAATCCTGAAGATCATCAGTAATCTTATAGTATGTGAGTCTATCCATTGGTTTTGTATGTTGAGGATATAGTGCTCGAAAAAACCTCCACAGCTCCGCTTCTCTTGCTGGTAAAGCATATAGGATCATTGGGGAATCAGGTACAAACTCAAGAAAATTAAGGACAGCCTGGTTCTCCTGCTGCATCATCTTTTTGGTAGCTTGAACCAGCTAAAATAATCTCCGGAGAGCAGCTGTCTATTCTCCTACTGTGATTTGAGTTCGAGGTCCCTTGTTGGTAGTAGTTTGATCTTCAAGAATAGCTCGCACCCTCTGATCCAGAACTCCCCTAGCAATCTGCATTTGCACCGGGACCTCTTTTAATTGACTTCTGACATCTTTGATATATTTATATGTCGGCTTACTCCCCAGCAGGAGCTCTAATTCCACGACTAGGGAATGACAATCTACAGTAGAATGCCTCTACCAATGTGGATTAGCTACTTTCTCGTCAGTAGTTAGTATCCATTGAGGCACTCTCTCTAGAAGTTGTATTGTACTAAGATGCTCAGGCAATTGGCACACCTCCTGCTCATGGAAAGCAGCTGATTTCCATTGTTAAACCATTTCCCTAGTGCCGACATATAGTCGTTGAAATCGCTCTAGATCAGTGATAACATCATCATCCTCTAGATACATCCTGTTGATGTTGTAATCTCTTGTTCAACGTGATAAGTTATAATGAATGTTTCTCATCACCTGTTAGAATCTTAGTCACAACTTTGCCTTTTCCTTTATCATCCATATTGTGTTGTGAATGGTGTACTGGTGAATTTCCAGCATTGCTGGGTTGTAGATCTCCCACCTGCTGGTCACCTGACTGCTAACCTTCATGCTGGTTTGATTGGTCTGTCTTGGACTGATTCCCTTCGGTAGCCCCCGTTCCACCAGTACCAGGTCTCAAAGGTGGAGATGGAGGAAAGTCATCATTCTCATGCCCTTCTTCAGATTCCTCCTCCTTCTTTTCTTCTTCAGCTTCTGCCTTATCATTATCTTCCTCAAGGTTGTTCTGCTGTTCAATATAATCAAGGATAGATTGATTTTCCAGAGCACTATTATATTCAAAGAGTTTGTCTTGCAAGTCACTCTGCATTGTCTCCATGAAAGTCCTAAAATTATCCATATTAAAATGAACATTCCCTTTTGGATTTAATATCTCAGCCAGATTATTATAGATGTATCTTTCTATTAATGTGACTTTCAGAGCAGTGTGGGTAGTCAGCAATGAGTTGAAATCAACTCGCTTCATTCTTAGCACAATTTTGAATCTGTCTGCAGCCCTTTCAGTTTCTGCCTTTTCTTCCCTCAAGGTCCAGATCTCAAACTCCACCTTGGATAACTTATTTTCTAATTGTTGAATGGTACTAGCTGACTGAGTTTCAAGGATATTGTGGTGTAGGGTATGGGCTGCTCTCTCCTACTCCATCGTTTCAATCTTCTGCTCAGCCTCCTTCAATTCAATTTTTACCTTGGTTAATTCATCATCTGACACTGAAGCATCTATCATTTGTCCTATGGAATTCACAATAGTGTTCCAAGATGACTGAATTAGTATAGAACATGGCTGGGTCATAGGCAGCTGGCTCATAAACCGTGACAGGAGCCCATATATGGTAATGTAGAATAATCAGATTTATGTAGAAGTAGACGTCCTTTGAGAGGATGGGTCTGCAGCTGTTGTTACCTATCTTTCTTTGTTGAACGTAGGGGCACTTCACTATAAAGGATGGAAACCTTTCCAAGGGGACTTGAAGGTGCTGGTCCTTTTTCCTTATCAGTTTGATCTGCTGGCTGCTCAGCACTGGCCCTATCTAACTGGTCTTGTCCTGTACTGGTGGTTGTTGACATCTACCCTGTTGACTGGCTGACTCCACCAGTGGTTTGGTCGAGAGGTCGTTCAGTCTGGCTGGCCGGAGTCTTTTCAGTAGACACTGTTTGGATCTGGCTTTCTAACTACTTAAGAAGAGCCACACTTTTAGTCAATGTCGTCCTTCGTCTTTTAGAGTTGCCAGCCTCCTCTTGTGTGGCATTTCTCTTTTGTCCAGTGAGAGCTAAGTGGTTTTCTAGGGATTATTTATCTGAGGATAACTCCACATTGCTGGGAACTGGAATTGGCTTCTAGCTCCAAGGCATTCTTACTTGGGCATGGGCGTCTGGAGCAGATGCCCAATAAAGAAACTACCAAACATACCAAGCTTTGAAGACATTCTGAGACTTCAACTTGGCAGTTTGCTAAAGCACATTATGTGACAATATCTGACAGAGATTGATAGAAACTGTAGAGTCTAATCTTTTTGCTAGCATCATAGCAAATAGGTTTTCTGACACATAAGTCGGATTATTTTTAAGACTCACAACTTCAGCTACAAAGTGGTAGGCAACAAGAATGTCCAGATCTGCTACTTGCACTCCTTGCGCGCTGACTTTTCATTTCTTTTTAACAGCATCATCTTCTTTCAAGGCTGCACTGATTTGCACTGTAGTTGCCACAGATGTCTTTGGCCCATTTGGCATTCCAAATGAGAAAGCAATATTTTCTGGAGTGACTGACACTTTCCTGCCATAGACCATAGAACTTCCGTCTTTGACATTGAAGAGATCCAGAACTTTCCTTATAATAGCTGTGTCAAACTCTATCCTTGTTGCTTGCACAACCACATGCAAATCTCACAGTCTAAGTAAGGCCTCTCCTTGCTCAATAAACACATATCTCTGTACTTTGCTGTGAGGAATAAGTGGAAGAGTCGCTTTTGCGACAACAATAAGGGCTTGGGTTTCTTCTATAGTTTCCTGCATCTTCTCCAACATTTTCTTCCTACCCATACACCGTGAAGACGATGAATCATTATACAAAGAAGAAGATGACTTACTTGATGCGTCAAACCCGTATCCTGGTGTGGCTAGCAAGGATAAGTAACAGTTCACAGTCTCCTTAGATGAAGAAGTTTGCGGCTATAGCGAGGAGACTTCAGAGCTTGGTGATGGTGAATGAACAACAATCCGCAGGCGTCACACAAGAGACTTGCAAGGAAAAATGCTTACTCGCCTCACTGTTATACGCGTTCGCATTATAAAAGCTCCACCACTTATCGTTCCTAGAGTTCTGTGCACCACAAGTGACGTGGCAGACATGTATTGGACCACACTCTCTCTTGTCTTTGAAATGATTACCACTGATAGTCCTTCTGACCGCTGTTTCCATAGGAACTGATATTGGTTTCCATACTTTTCTATTTCTGTTATCGACAGGGTTTGGTCATATTGGTACTATTCTTACTTTTTGAGTGGCGCTGGAACTGGTTGTACATGAAAAAGACCTAAAATAGCCGATTCTGGAATTTCGTGGTCTTCAGTTCCCAGACCATCAATACCCCTTTTCCAAAAAGCTTCCTTGGCTTCTGAATAATAGAGCTTGATTTTAGATCCATTATATATCCCTAGCAACAGTAATCCAGACAAATCTTTTAGCCTTACCGTGCCATTGCAGAACACCCAATCAACTTCAAATGGTCCTGCCAAGGCTATTTTTAAGTTCAGTTTCTTAGGGCCTAATTTTGATTGATATAGGAGAACCAGATCGCCTTTCTGAAACTCCCTGACCTTAATTCGTATGTCATGCCAATGTTTTCTTCTTTGCTGAACAATTTCTTGTTCCAGCATAGCCCTCTATCTCAGCTCATCTAGCTGTGTTAGCTCCTCTAGTCTCTTTTTTAGATTGTGATTAAAATCCAAGCCATGCTCTACTGCCATCCTAAGACTGGGTATGGCAAATTCCATTGGTACAACAGCTTCAGTGCCATACACCATTCTAAATGGTGTTAACCCCGTAGTGACCTTATAACTTGTTCTATATGCCCATAGATCAGTTTGAAGTTTCAAGTCCCATTGCTGTTGCTTTTTTTGCACAATCTTGGTAAGGATAGTCTTGACAGTCTTGTTACTGCTTTTAGCTTGCCAATTGCATCTAGGATAATATGGTGTTGATTTCCGATGCTTGACTGAAATCATATCCATGAGAATATCCATAGTGTCATTTATAGAGTGTGTACCTTGATCTGACACAATCTCCACAGGACATCTGTCTTGGCAGACAATATTTTCAAATAGGAACCTAGCCATGGATTTTGTTGTGTTGTCGGGAAGAGCCTTAGCTTTGACCCACTTGGTCACATAACAGGTAGCCATTAATATATATCTATTATTCCTTGGAGTATTCTTTTTTGAATGGACCCATAAAATCTAGACCCCATTTCATGAAAACACCCAGTGGGTGGCTGGACTGGTGTTAAAGGAGTCATATCTGTTGCTGTGGGTCTGCCCATTCTTTGACATATATCACATGTTTTACAAAAGCTTTTGACATCAGATATTAAAGTCTTCCACCACAAACCAGGATACAGAATCTTTTGGAAAGTAATATCATTAGAAAAATGTCCACCAGATTCCCCATTATGTGCCTCTGCAATAACTTGCACTCTACCCTCAATAGGCACACATCGGTGAAGAATCCCATCGACACCCAGTCTATAGAGTGAGACGCCAATGATAGTAAACTTCAAACTTCTAATAACCAGAGCCTTCTTCTGATTCTGATTCCAGTCATCTGGGAACCCACTCTTAGACAGGAACTGATATACTTCATACGATTCTGGATCAATTGATTCTGCCACTTCTAGCTGAAATAGTTCTATTGAAAAAGGTAAATGGTATGAAATGCAAGTTCTACCTTTGAGCTCCTTAATGGGATCAGAGACCATCCAAACATGTGCTCTTCGTGAAGTAATTTTTGGGTTTGGGCGTTCTTCAGTCAAGGAGAGTAGTACACCAACTACTCTAGTGTTAAAGAGTCACTTTTGGAGTCAATGCATACTCTCTGCATCAACGACCACGAGTATGATGTTGTGACCACGGTGAAAGCCTTTTTTATGCGTTGTGCAATCAAATGCATCTTTGTCAAAGAAGATGAACAAGTAATAGACATCTTCTCATTAGGCTATGGGACTAAAGAGGAACTACAACAACAGAGAAAGGTGATATCAGTTGCATGTACTAGTGATCAAATGACGCAATTGGAATCTCTTTGCCATTCCATATTGGAAGAAGATCTTGATCTTAGAAGGTGGGAAAGTGTGGATACCACAGAGAAAATCAATGATGCCAAGGATTTAGGGGAAGAAGAAATTGAAGAACCATTGGATGCAAGTGCTGAGGACATTCTAGAAATTCTACAGGAAACAGGTTATATTACATTACTAATATTTAGATTATTCTTCTTTTCATTTTATTTTATTTGTCCCATCTCAAATCCGCCCATGATGTTAAAAACATTGATGTTTGGTTTGTTATTTTTCTGAATTTATTTTCTTTGAAAAAATGTGAGCTTGTGAGTTTGAGTTTTTTCACAATAAATGAATTAGACTTAAGTGTATGTTATTATATGGACATGTTGTGGTATATAGAATTCTACATATATATATGGTCATAAGATATATATTTTGTAATACTTTAAAGTTAAGTGGTCATATGAGGTTTGGGAAGAACACCCTATGACTTAAGGATCATAGAGTTCTTTGTAGACATGGCACCCTATGGCCCTAAGGCCACAAAATCCCCCAAAAGAAAATGGGATACCCTACAACCTTACATACATAGGGTGATTACATCGAGTCTCTAAAAGGACACATAAGCATTTGGGTTACTCTATAGCCTTAGGTCCATAGGGTGTCAACATAGAATCCACCAAAAGCATTTGGCCTACCCTACAATCTTATAGATATAGGGTAATTACATAGAGTCTTTAAAAGGGCACATAAGCATTTGGGCTACTCTACAGCCTTAAGTCCATAGGGTGTCAACATAGAATCCCCCACAAGAATTTGGGCTACCCCACAATCTTATGGATATAGGGTGATTACATGAAGTCTCTACAAGGGCACACAAGCATTTGGTCTATATTCTAGAAGGAAACATAAGTTATCCAAAAGCATTGGGGATAACCTAAGGCCTTAGGGCCATACTATGATGACATAGAATCTCCACAGGGATACTTAAACCACCCCATGGATGCAAATCACTTAGCTCTCTATGTACACATCTTATAAAATATCACATTCACCCTATGGCTACCTAAAGACTCTTTAAGTGTTTCAAAAAAAATTTTCTTTTGCCTTACTATCTTGTGTTTATAAAAATTAGGGACATATATTGCTTATCTTGTGAACAATTGATGTATGATCATTTTTGGTTGGGTGTATATATAATCATATCAAGGCACCTACATATAGCATCCTATGGACCTAAGTCCAAAGGATGTATACAAACTCGTTGTGTCCCTATGGCCACATGATGCTATATGGATCCACGGAAATACCATCTTCATAAATTATATGCCCCAATAGATTGCCACTGCGAACAGCAAATGCACATTGTAGAGGATTCAAACTCAATTTTACCTCTCTGCATTTCATGAAGCATAACCGTAATTGCTTCAAGTGCTCTAATTGCGCTCCAAAAAAACTGAGATCATCCAAAAAAATTCTCATAAAATTCGTCCAACAAATAAGGACCAAAAATTGGAACATATTCCTTTGAAAAGTTGAAGGCGCATTCCGCAATCCGAACCACATCACTGTGCCGGCAAACACACCCCATACGGTAATAAAAGCTGTTTTTGGCTGATCCCGCAATGCCATTCGTATTTGGTTATATCCACTAAACCCATCCAGAAAAGTATACATCTCATGTCCTGCTACATCATCCAAAATGGAATCCAATAATGGAAGAGGAAAAGGATCTGGAATAGTAGCCGCATTCAATTTCCGATAATCCACACAAATTCGGATTTGCTTGTTTTTCTTTGGTACAACCACAACTGGAGAAATCCACTCCGGATTATCAATAGGGGTAATAAAACCCACTTCCAAAAGACGATCAATTTCAATCTTAACTTGCTTTGCCACATTGGGATTCATCCTATATGAGTGTTGCTTCACTGGCATCACATCCGGTTTTAGATTTATCGTATGCTGATAAAACTTAGGATCCAATCCCTGCATATCCGCATATTCCCATGCGAAAACATCCTTAAATTCTGTCAGTAACTTAATCAAATCACCTCTAAAACTTGCCTCAAGCTTTTTATTAATGTATATAGGCTAAGACTCCACTTGCTCCCCAAGAAAGACCTTCTCTAATTCATCTTCTTTAACTCTTGTAATTTTCTCCATTTGCGTCTCAAACGCACATTCTTGCTGAATAACGTCCTCCAATGATTCAGGACTTGGAAACACCTGTTGTTGCTCCCCTATTCCTGTTGGAGTTTCTGAAGCCCCCACCGAGTTTCCGTTTGGAACCAAAGAAATATCCGCCAGATATAAAGACACCAAATCCGGATTAGCTTTCAGAAATTGCTCCTCTTCATCCTCTTCTAATCCTTCCACCATATTTATTGTTTCTGCCATCACCGGCCATGCTGCCCGGAACTGGTTGTCTGCATGTTCCCAACATCACCCGCACTTTCCTTCTACCCTTTTTTACTGTAAGCATATTTGCTTCCCAATTATGCTTTACCCTTGCTTGTCGTAACCAAGGTCTCCCCAAGATAATGTGATAATCATGATTATGATCCTCAATATTCAAGACTACTAAGGAAACGACAAAAGATAAGCCCACCACATCCAAGACAATGCCCCGAAGTAACCCCACTGGTTGCAAGCTCCCAATCACTGAGTCCAAAACGCTCACAAGTTTCTTGAGTAATAATGTTTACTCCCGCTCCTCCATCCAATAGTACCTTGTCAATGTATGTTCCATGGTATCTAACTGAAAGCTCCTGAATGTGGGTATCCGTGATCCTATTTGTCGGCAATGGGGCTGAATCATCCTCCTCGCTTTCAACTTTCCCAGTGGCGACTTCCCTCAGCTCTGTGGACGTTTGTCGCAGCAATGCATTATGAAAATTCGGGACCAATTTCAATGAACCCAGAGGTACTTGTATTGGCGACGTGAGGACCTCTTTCCAAGCTGAATTCCAATCCTCCTCTTCTCTAATATCATCCTTATTTTCAACTTTTCCTTCCTTTATTTCCAGGTCCACAGTCGATGGTCCTGATGACTTCACTGGTGGTGCAGATTGTGGCAACCAAGACACAGTCTTTTTCCGCACTTCTTCCTGAGCAGTCCAATCCGGAATCTTTACATCGGGTGTTGGAACCACATTTTTACCCGATCGCGTGCTTAATGAAACCACTGGATCATACTCCCCCAATCCTTCAATCTGAACCATAGCCACACTAAGTTGTTTCCCTGCAGCGCGTTCCTGTTTCTTCCGATCATATTCCATAGCTTCAGTACACTCAGATTTCTAGTGCCCATCCCCCAAATAGAAAAGTCATGTCTTGGGATGATTAGGATCTCGGCCACCTCTTCCGCGACCTATGCTCCCCCTTGAACCCGTCCTCCTGGTGACCTTGCAAAGGCGGCTCTGAAGTATGAGCATGAGCCATCGCCAGAGCAGGCTCTTGTCCCTGCCCTATCTGTGGTTGTTGCCATGTAGAAGAGTCTCCTCGACTCCGACGACCCCGACCATTGAAATAACATTCCATTGTATTATGAGTATTGGTCGTGCAAATCGCACACCACTTTTGATTCATTGCACACTCCTGAGCAGCATGGCCCGGATTCCGACACTAGGTACACTATAGTTCCTTCAGACTTTTAGCCACCGCAACCGATTCTGACGATCCGGATGAAACACCTTTCCCGTGATGTTGGGATTTTTTTGGAGGTGTCTCTTCCGATTCTTTCCCCGAATCGCTGTTGCCTGAGTCTGAGGAATCTGATACTGCGGACTCTGACTCCGAACTATCACTGCCGCTGTCTTGCGACTTCCGATGAGATTTCTTCCTGTCTTTTTTCTTTGATTTCTTTGGAGATTCCGTATCCTCTAAAGCTTCTCCTGCTACTACAGCCCTAGCAATTACATTATCCAGTGGAGTAGTTACCTTATCCACTGTTGCCATAGCAGTTCTGAGATCCTTCTTGAGCCCCCACAAAAAATAATCAGTCAGCACTTCTGCTGCCGGCCTTTGTGCCTGAGGTACCCTCTGCAAAAGCATCCGAAATTTTGCAAGGTAATCCTCCACTGGCAATGACTTCTACCGCAGCGTTCGAAGCTTTTCCAAATGTTGAGGGATTGTTTTTTCCGTTCTAAACCTTCAGAGAAATGCTCTGGATCCATCGACATACGTCTGAAAATGATCATCAAGATATTCGGACAACCATTTCGCAGCTTTCCCCGAGAGTGTAGATTCAAACATTGATTGTTGATGGAGAGGAATCACCACCCCAGGATGATTCAATCCATAAGCTTTATTGAATGGGCACAAATGTGCATCAGGGTGTTCTCTTGAAATAGACTATACTTAATGTGAGGATGTGCCATCACCCCATCCGAACCGCCTCGCCTTCAACGTCTTCCTACAATTAGAACCACAGGGTCAGGCGGACCCTGCACCTAGTGCGCATGCATATTCATCGCAGGTCGTCCATCACGCATCGATGTCGCCAGATGTAATGTCTATTGCCCGCACAGGAGCAATAGGCATTACGGGAATGATTACTCGTAAACTACATTATGTGAACATCAAACACATAGAAATAGGAGAGAAGACAATACACAATACACAGGCACAGAACACCTCCCGCTTCATTCATATGTAATCCGGACATAGAGTTACAACAACAGATGTAATGAATAACATAGAGGTTGGTTGGTTACATCCAAAGACAAGTATGCCCCCCCATATACAACCGCTGCTCCAGCACAGATCGGGAACGGTTCACACACTCCTGTCCCATGATATCTTGTGAAGAACTGTCGCCACGACCGCCGCATACCGCATGACTCTTGATCCGCAATGTCCAGACCTCCGCAGGACCGCAAGACTGCATGTGCGACTCATGCCGTAACAACAAGGGGGTGGGCAATGATGGTGTAGCCAAAGATGGTTTGTGTAGGGAAGTGCTCTATGCCAAGATGTGGGTGCTAGCAGGTGCAAGAAAATGTGCTAAGGCAGGTGCAAAAGACTCAGGTAGGTAGGTGTTAGTGGAAATGTATGTCTGATGTGGCTTTTTAGGTCAAAGAGGCTCCAAAAAAGTCCAATTAGGATGGCAAGTGAAGGTGGCGGAGATGATTAGTTGGCGCTCTAGAATGTTGTTGTGCAAGCCAGTCCAAATAGCTGGTCAAACGGAGCCCTGATGTGGAAGATGTTAAAGGTTGAAGTCGAAAGGTCTAGCAAATCTGAGACAAACAGGGAAATTGGTCATAGCTGGGATGAGTGGACAGATCTATAGTGCTTATGTTGTGGAGCATGCCATCTTCTTGAATCACCAATTAGATCTCAAGAGGGTAAGCTATGGACATTTGAAGATTTGGTGGGGGCTGAGTTTGTGCCCACTTGATCACATCAAGACTCGTGCCATCAGGTGTCTTTGTCAAATTTCAATAACGTAGAGCATACCATGTGGAGTCAGTAGGAAATTAGGCCTTTTCGATTGAGTTCCTGGTCAACCAGTTACAACCTGGTAAAGTGAGGACAATTGCCCAAGGAGAGGTGTCATATGTTTTTTCTTCCATTTTGGCATCCCCAGTTTGTGGGCTTAGATGTGAGGGCCATGCCCGGGGACCACCGGCTGTACCATCTCCACATGGATACTCCGTGATCTCCGACATCCCTCCCGCTTGAGGCCGACACCAAGACAAGACTCCTTCTTCTCTTCGATGCCAACTCAAGGGGTGATAAGATTCACTTTCTCTCATATGGATCCCTTAGCCCCAAAGAACCTTTGCTTACCGATCAATCTTACCAATTGAAGTCATCAGACTAACTTGGAACTCAACCTTTCAGGGTCAACTAGTGGGAGTTCTCTAATTCACCCTTGGTTCAAGGTCATTGACGCTTTTTCTCCGGTTGGGACCGACGGTTGGGACCGAGCACAGCCCGCCAATGTGTTCCTCTAAGGTGAGTATATTATAATATACACGAATCCATCGATTTCAAGTTGTTCCCCACTCCATAGATCGGGATCCCTTTTTTCCCGCTCTAGACATACACTATAAGAGGCTATTCATATTAGCGACGCTCAAAAAAAATATTCCCGGAGTCGCTATGAGCGTCGCAAATTTACAAGTAAATTTGCGACGCTCATAGCGATGCCGGCTGGGCTAAAAAAATAACAGAGAGCGCCCAAAAACTCAGATCTCAGATCTGAGTTTTTCGGCGCCCTCAAGCAAGAGCAGGTAACGCTCTCCCTCTCTCTCTCTCTCTCTCTCTCTCTCTCTCTCTCTTTCTTCTCCACACACACACACACACACACACACACACACACACACGAGGAGAGAAAGGAGAGCCACGTATGCTCCTTCCCTCTCCTCACTCTCATGTTCCCTTCCCCTCTTTCTCTCTCCCTCTCTCTCTCTCTCTCTCTCACACACACACACACATAGTGTTTTTGAGAGAGAGAGAGAGAGAGAGAGAGAGAGAAAGAGTACAAATATAAACAAAAATGCGCACACACACATACATAAACAAAGAATGCACACACACATTGAGAGAGGAAAAGAGAGAGAGAGCATGCATAAACAAAAAACGCACACATTGAGAGAGGAAAAGAGAGAGAGAACATGCATAAACAAAAAACGCACACATTGAGAGAGGAAAAGAGAGAGAAAACATGCATAAACAAAAAAACGCACACACATTGAGAGAGAGAGAGAGAAACTAATTTAACGCCGTAGGAAACTAATTAAAATTAAAAGACCTAAAGATCTAGCCGACGAGGAGTTGAACTCAAGACCTATTATTCAAGAGGGAAATGGCATAACCAATCTATCATACTTGGCATGGGTGATAGAAAGGTTATACCATTTATATCTTTTTATTGGCACACACATCCACACACGCGCACACACACAAGAAGAAGAGAGTTATAACGTCGTAGGAAACTATCCTAAAAGACGTTAAAGATTAGGTTAGATGTAGACTTACGTTAAATTAGATTTAGGTTTATTTAAGTTAAATTAGATTAGATTTAGGTTTATTTTTAGTTAGATTTACGTTTATTTACGCTAGATTTAGATTTACGTTATATTAGATTAGATTTAGGTCTCCATAGACTGCCATGCCTGCATGAAGCGGGTGAAGAAAGCCCTCAATGGAATATAGGGTATTGCTGCCTTCACTCATGGTGGGATACGTCGATCCAAAAGTACTGGTGAAATGTATTCAGAAGATAGGGAAGAAGGTGGATCTTCAGGGCGGCAAGAGTCACTACATCCCCGACAATGACCATCTAGACAACCTCTAGTCATTCAACAACAACTTCAAAGTTAGTAACAAGAGCAAGAACGGTCCAAAGGGCCAATTGCTGTCGTCAGATGTGGATGGAGATGAGGCAGTGTCACTGCCGGAAGTTAACTCTCACATCTTTAGTGATGAGAATGCCAACTCTTGCCGAGTTATGTGAAAAATAAGTTTTAAGGTTCTTATAATCTCTGTTAGTTTAGTTCTTTGTTTTTAATATAACATAATTTACGTTAGATTTAGATTTATGTTATATTAGATTAGACTTAGGTTTATTTAGGTTTACCCACACACACACACACACACACAAGAAGAAGAGAGTTTTAACGTCGTAGGAAACTATCCCAAAAGACGTTAAAGATTAGGCTAGATGTAGACTTACGTTAAATTAGATTTAGGTTTATTTTTAGTTAGATTTACGTTTATTTAGATTTATGCTTATTTACGTTAGATCGAGTCCACGCAAGAATTACTTACGGTTTAGGGTTTAGAGTTAGACGAACAGTGAAAAGATCTACTGTGAAAAGATGTTAAGATGCTGTGAAGTGCTACAGCTAGAGAAGAGGCAAAGGGGTTTTGTCCACTACATGCAGTATCATGTAGACGTGGGTCTGTAGATTTCTTGTACCCACAAATATAGGTATTGACCAATAAAGACGAGATTATAACCCGGTGGTTCTGATCTCCGTGCACCTCTAGACCGAGGTGTGCGGGGATTGGACATGACTAGAGAATGTGAGGTAGAGAGAGAGAGATAAGACGAAGAATGCCAATAGAATATTAAATTTGTTGTCAAGGTTATAAGATTTTTATCCTCAGTATGAGTAGTGACGAGGATGTGGGACCGTCCAACCGAAACACCTATCTCTCAACGAGGGTCTTATGTCCTTGTAATCAATGCAAGAATGCTGTGCGACGGACAAGACGTGTTTCTTTGCAGCATGTTCGCGAATTTGGCGAGTTCGATCCATCTATTATAGATCGAGTTGTTGCCAATTATAACTCGTCGGACTCTGACGCTAGCCAACAAGCAGCAATCTTGCAACCCAATAGACGTGTTCGCAGGCGCTTTGGTCAAGCAGCATATGTGAGGCCACAAGATGTAGCCTCTGACAGCTCGAGGGATGATCATGCAGAGCACATTCCCAACGAGGCAATGTTTGAGCCCGAGATTGATGAAATGATCGAGACGATCATGGATTCAGAAAGGCTTATCTACGATGATATGAAAAGTGAAGCCGATATGCCATTGTATAATGGAGCACGTATGTCTAGATTGAAAGCACTCCTGGTTCTTCTCAACATGCAGGCAAAGTTTGGATGGAGTGACACTAGCGTCACAGCGCTTTTCAGGTGATCTATTACAATTAGTTTACTTTAACAAAACTCTAAATGTATAATGATCTGATAGATTTTGACACGACTGTATCGTATTTTTATGTTGTGTAGATTTCTTAAAGAGCACATGCTACCAGCTGACAATGTGATGCCAGATTCCCGAGATGAAGCAAGAAAGATTTTGCGAAACTTGGGGATGGATTACAATTCTATCCACGCTTGTCCTAATGACTTCATTCTTTTCAGAGGGGAATACATAGACATGGAGAAGTGTCCGAAATATGATTCCGAAAGATATAGAGTAGATCTCCACGGGACAAAAATTCCACAAAAGGTTTTGCGACATTTTCCTCTGCTTCCTCGCATCAAGCATTTCTTCGAATGTAAGTCCATGGACGCCCTAGCATCATGGCATGAGGAGAATAAATCTTCGGATGGTGTGCTACGAATTCCTGCAGATTGCGCAGCCTGGAAACATATAGATGGAACATGGTCGGATTTTGCCAGGGAAGCTCGAAATTTGCGCTTAGGCCTGGCTATGGATGGCGTAAATCCATTTGGTCAAAGATCAACATCTTACAGTGTATGGCCCGTTGTCATCGTCAACTACAACATTCCTCCGTGGTTGACTATGAAGAAGGGGCACCTATGGCTAAGCTTGATTGTGCCAGGGCGATATAAAGTGGAGAATATGGATGTGTATCTTCGTCCACTATTGGAAGAGCTACAACAATTGTGGATTGGCATAGAGGTGGTGGATATGAGCGCACACACAGGACAATGGAATGCTTTGATCAGAGGCATTCTAATGTGGACCATGCATGACTATCCCGGGCTAACAGAATGCTCAAGTGATCTATTGACACTCCTCACTCAGACAGTGTAAATCTTGTTTTTTCCCATAGTTGATCTATTATCATGTGTATACATGCAGGGCTTCAAACAAGCGGATACAGAGCATGTGTCACATGTGGACCTAGACTGAATGCACGTAGGGCGTCCTCACTAAAGAAGCAAATCTACGAAGGTCATCAAGCGTATCTTCCAGAGAATCATGTGTTACGCGACGGCTTTTTGGGAAGAGAGCCACCAAGGATGTCTGCACAAGCATGGTTAGAGCAGAAGGAGATGTGCTATGACGGATTGCCTCCAGGGATGAAGAGACTATCTCTATGGTACGAGTTACTATACTGGCCCCGACTCATGATCAATCACTTGCTCGATCCAATGCACATATTCAAGAATGTGGTTAATCTACTATGGGACCATCTGACCGGCAAGAAAGATACTTTGGGAGCCAGAGTTGACCTTAGAAATGTGGATCGTATGGAGCAAAGTAAAAGAGACCATTCGATCTTTGCGGACCCCCACTGGCGTAATGCACTCGCTCCGAACGTGTTTTACTAAAGAAGGAAAGCTTACCGGTTTGAAGTCACACAACTGGCATAAAATGTGTCAGGTACGTTCATAGTGGACTTTAATATCATTGCATAAAATGTGGACTTTAATATCATTGATGCACATACTTTATAGTTTATTTTACCGGTTGCCATTGAGGGATGTTTGTCTCTCGACATCCGTAACACAATCTACAAACTTGCAAAGCTGGTGCAATGGATCTCACAAAAGGAGATCAACGTAGACTCCATACCATTCGCCAAACTAAATGTTGCGGAGCTTGTGTGCATGTTTGAGAAACATTTTCCTACTACCATGCTAACCATTCAGGTGCATCTTCTTGTTCACATAGTTGATGAGGTGGAAATAGCTGGCACAGTTCATTCCAGATGGATGTTCTTCTTAGAACGTTTCATGAAAACGCTTAAGGAATATGTGCGTCAAAAGGCACGTCCGGAGGGTAGCATGGCAGAAGGTTGGTTGGTATCAGAGTCCCTAGTGTACATTGGAGAGTGGCTAGACGGATTTGATAAAGCTCGGGACACGCTATGGCGAACCATAGATGATGAGCGCATATCTGGGATTGTCATGTGCAATCTCGGTGTTGAGAAGAAGATGACGGAAGATCTAGAGGCTAAAATCAACCGATTTTGCATGCTTCACAATCCAGTGATGCAAAAGTGGATTTCACAATATGAGGATGCAAAGCAAGAGCGACAAAGGGCACGAATCGAGTGGAGACAGGAAAGAAGACCACCAATGCACTATCCGACGGTTCTGGAGAGCCTACCAACATTCATGAGCTTAAGATGGTTGCACAACCAATTGAAAAGCGCACAACAATGTGGTGACGAAGTGATTGAGGAAGAGTGGGAGTACTATCGGGGTTGCGCGACCAAGGTAAGTTTGCAATGTATGACTAGCTAGTGACTTTATTTCTAAACGTTTGAACGGCCACTCATAATCTTTGTTCGTTGTAGTATAAGTCATACACAGCAGCATGGTGTAAAGGTCGACATTTTAGGGTGGAACGGATCGACAAAAAGCGTTTTACTCAAGATTGTGGAATCATGGCAAAATTTGAACAGTCTAGTCGACGACGTTCCTTTGATGCAGATCCTGTGGTGGCGGAACTCACTTACTTCGGCACGCTACAAGAGATTTTGAGGATCGATTACAGAGGATTTTTTGTCGACTTGTTCGACGTGCAATGGTTCAAGATAATCATGGAGGGTCGCAACGCTACTGTGCGTAGAGGAGAGTCTGGTTTTCTTGAGGTGGATTCTACTAAGAAATGGAATGACCTAAGAGACACTTTCGTACTACCCGAGCATTGTGAGCAAGTAAGTATGTAAATAGTTAACATCCCCCTTTTACAAGTTATGTTCTTAAAAGCTCTCATGTAAGTTATGTGGCTCTGGCAGGTAATATTTCATCCTACAAAGTCTACATCAAACTGGTGGTACGTCATAGAGGTAGCCCCTCGTAGTGCAAGGACGTATGAAGGCTACCATGTGCCAATCACAACGGCATCAATGGAGGAGATCAGAGAAGATGCTCAATCAGAAGCTGCTGCGGTGGCGCTAGACGAGCATCAAGATGCTACTACTCTATATGGGGTGCATGCAGAGGAGCTACAAAATGAAACAGAGGATATGTGTTTAAATGGAGAGCTCTATATAGATATAGGAAGTTATGCTGAGTTATGGGAGGATGAGAGAGAGATCTCTTAAAGCCACAAATATTGTATTTGAACAATTTTGCTCCGTGTTGTAAAAGCTCTGGCTCTCTAAGTACCTTCCATGGTGTATAACGCTCTTTTCTACTCGCGCTCACATCTTTTGATTGAAAATTCTAAGTTTTCGACTTGCCTCTTCTATCACTCAATTCATTGCGTCATTGTATTTATATGCGTCATTACGTCATTGTATTTAATGGTCTTTGCGTCATTGTCTACTCTATTCATTCAATATTAAGTTTAAACATTCTTGTGTTTAATGCAGGTATGGATGATGAGGAGTTTCTTTCTTCTTTGTCACCGCAGCCGAGACAGTGGTACGTGTAGCGTCATCGCTCTGGCGCATCATCGCGCGTTCCTAATCCCCATCCGCATATCCCTCTCTTTCGGAGCATTCGGCGCGCTCCGAAGCTTCGGCGTCGACGAGACGAGCTTCACACTCATCTAGACACCGGCGCTCTAGTGGTGGCGGTGGCGGTTGTTGTGGGGATTCCGCCGCCGATGCCTCCACACCGCCTCCTGTTCGACGAGGCTCTTTACCCTCTCCTTCTTTGCCCGCCCCCACACCAGCCACAGCATCGCCATCTACGTCAGGTTTTGCACGGCTGACTGTTCCTAGCAGCTACACACCTCTACCTACTCCGCCAGGAGCCACCCCACTCAACACTCCTCGCTTCGGGGCCCAGACGCCGGTGGAGACACCTGACGTCCGTACCCCCATCGACACGCCGCTAGAGACCCCTGCCGGGACACCCAGGTTCACGCGTCACCGGCCAGAGGGCTTGCCTTACTCCGTCGACTTCAGCGGCGGCATCATCATGGATGATGACGGCAAGAAGGTGATCTCGCGCATGCGTGGTCTTTGCTCTCAGCTGTTTAGACACTACATACTAAACAAATGGAGTGAAGTACCAAGTGATTTAAAAAACAGAGTCATCAGCATACTTCATGATGAGTTTCCCATTCCAACACGGGATCAGCGCTTCAATGAAGACCTGATGAAGATTCGAATGCGCGAATACTGCAAACACAAGCGTTCCGAAGTGCAAAAAGCAATCAAGCATGGGTGGAACAGGCCAGATTGGCTGGCCAAAGAAGATTGGAAGAATGCGAAGAAAGCAGCGCGCGAGAATCCCGACAAGTGGAAGCAACAAAAGGATGCAGCCAGAGCGCGAGTAGAGGCAGGGAGCTCGCACCACTTGGGGAGCGGTGGATGGGCATCATTTGAGGCCGATTTTGTAAGTGTTTTCGCATTGCTCTTTATGTTCGATAGTTTAGGGTTTATGAGTTTTTTAATTCTAACATAATGAAATCTTTGTATGTTTTCACAGTGGTCGATGACAGGACGTGCTCCCACACCGTACGAGCGCGAGTGCGCAGGCAGGAAGGGCTTAAACTCCCTGATGGACATTCTCAGTTCTCGCGGCGGCATGGTTAGTATTAGGGTTTACTCTTTTCTATTTTTTGTATTGTTTTATAAATGTCGTTATATGTTTATACTTACTGAAAGCTGTCTTATTGTCTTTTTTTGCAGAATCCGACAGATACGCCTCTTGGACGCAATGAGATTTCTGACTAGACGACGTCAGTTTAGCCGTAGCTAGATAGCATTAGTTTAGGGTTTCTCATAGCTTATGTATCATGAGACGGATTTATACGTATTTTTGAACCATGTATATTATTATATTTGTCACCGCAGTTCATTTTGCCAATCAATTCTTTATGCCTATGATGTTGTACAATTGTCATTATTACATTTTCCAATCAATTCATTTTGCCTATGATGTGTACAATTGTCAATTTTATGCTTGTCAATTTTGCAAACAATGCGTCTTGTGGGTGACTATTTTGGGTCTATTATCTACCCTTGCACTTTTTTTTAAAAGTGAATCAAGTACAATATGGTTGATGGGTGGCAGGGCATTCAATGCCCTGTCACCAAAAAAAAATTCTCTCGGGCGTCGCTATAACCGTCGCTATTTATGGCTCTCTAGCGTCGCTATGAGCGTCGCTATAGACTTCTGTTTAAACGTCGCTATAACCGTCGCTATAGGCGTCGCTATATGCGTCGCTATAAGCGTCGCTATAAGCGTCGCTATATAGCGACGCATATAGCAACGCTCTCGTAGCGACGCTATTAGCGACAGTTTTAGCGACGCCGGGGGTTATAAAAACCCAGTGTATTTCCGTCGCTAACAGTGTCACACGAGCACACAACCTCTTGTAGTGATAATTGCTAAGACAACATAAAATTGGGTTCAACTTTATGGGCAACAATTAACCCTCCGGAATCTGCCCACCCACCGAACCATTTGATAAATGCACCTTCACAAGGTAGTACTATGATACTAGAAAACAATATTCCAATCATGGCAAACCAAGAATACATTTCAAGCATTTGAAAGCTGCATGCAAACTGTTGCATACCCTTGCAAATGTGCATTTATCAAGTCGTTCCCACATTTTCCTTTATATAATATTTTTACTTCCTTTTTCCTTTAATATTAGTAAGATTATCTAGTTATCTTTCAAGCAATCACATATACTTCTCCAGGCATATCGCGATCCTCGTCCCAGGACTCGGGTATCCTGTCTCCTCCACCATGTGAGAAGACGATACCTTTACACAGATTCCAATTCTTATTTTTCTTTATCTTGTGTGGGAAACGCTTCAAAAATATTCTACTTTAGGTTCATTTGAGATCAATAATCCCGAGAAGAAGAGCAAAGGTCCAGCTGATGAAGACAATTGCGGAATAGCCCATTTAGGTTCCTAGCCTTTCCAAGGTTCCTTTTTCCCAAAAAATTTGAAGAGTTCCTTAATTAAATCACAGCCTCCTCCCTAATCATGATCCCTACATGGATCCGTTTTCCTTCCTCCTTGTCCCGTCGGCATCGAGCCTACCCGGACTAGGCCGATTTCGAGACGCGTCCACGGGTCACATCCACTCGGCCGGGACACACTCCCATTCAATCCCATTTCTAGGGCAATGAATGAACCCTGAGCTCCAAACATAGACCAACGGTTATCAGTCCTAGCCGAAAAGGACAATACCCCATTGTATCCCATAGGTAAATACCTGCGTCGGTCTTTTTCCAAACATGAAGACAAGTTCACACTTAAATCGCTATGTTATGCTAGGGCTATCCCCATCAATCTTCTCGGTAAAGTTTTTAATCCTAGTTTAAATTTTAGATTAAGCTCCTTGAGTTATAAACCCTTAATTCCTAATTCCTTTTAATTTTCTTTCAAACAAGACCTTAAGAAAACAACGAGTATCATGGAAGTTTAAGGTTTTGTCTCTACGTATGTTTCAAATTATCCCTGACTTCGATGAGTCCCATTTTTGGTCCCTTTTCATCATTTTCCATCCATGGGGCATCTCCATGGAAGCGTTGGGAGTTTTATGTTCAAGCAACATGGTCATGACATCCGTGAATCTATCCCCTTACTCCCCCCTCTTCGAATTTGCAAAACAAACTTGAAAGCAGAAAAACTTGAAATGAACAATGCATATGCTTTCTATAATGAGTTTTTTCTTTGGTGTGATCTATGCGTAGTACACACAAAACATTTGAAATGCACCAACTTACAACCTTGGGCATCTGATCAAAATTTCCTTTGAGTGCTTCTGCAAGAGTTAAACCTTTCTATGCATGGTAGTGTAAAATGGAAAAGTTCCTAAGAGTGGACTTGCTAGTGTATCGTAAAATATGCATGTAATAGGGTATGAAGGATTAACACATTCTTTTTTAGGAAGGGATTTAGGCGTACCTTTACTACCATGGAGAGGATTAATCAAGTGGTTTAAAGAGGCTTAAGATTTTGGAACCTTAATGTGTAGATAGTAGGGTCTTCTCCTTGCTTTGGAAAAGTAACGACAAGTGTATTGACGTGGCCGGATCTTTTCCGCTTCCCTTTGCTTGAAAACCACCAATTTGGCTATGGGAATAGAGAGAGGTCAAGAAAACTAAAGCTATGGAAATCTTGTAAGTTAAGAGAGAGAAGGTGAAGAGAGTAATGGTAATTTGGATTATGGTTATGGCTAATCTTGAGGAGAGAGGGATGTGTAGGTGTGTGTGTGTGTGTGTGAAGAGGATTAGCATTGGCTTTTCATGGCTCACTATCAAGCTTGCACTATCAAAGTGTGAAGAGAAGTGAAGGGAAGTGAATTGAAGTGAAGTGAAGAAAAGTGAAGTGAAACAAAGCGAAGTGTTTAATGAGTAGGGAATGCCTTATTTTAAGCTTAATTTGATAAGGCTCTTGACTTATCGTGATAATTTAATTTTCATATCTTGATATGCTTTCTTCCTTCTCAAAGCTTCTCCAACAAGCTACTTATGCAAGATGCTACTTTCCCGACAAGTGGCTTATGCAAGATGCTACTTTCCTACAAGTGGCTTATGCATGAAGCTACTTTCCTACAAGTGGCTTATGCATGAAGCTACTTTCCAACAAGTGGCTACTTTTCAATTCAACAAGTGGCTTTTTCAACAAGCTACTTTGCAACAAGTGGCTTTTTCAACAAGCTACTTTGCAACAAGTGTTTTATTCAACAAGTTATTTTTCAACAAGTGGCTTCTTCAACAAGCTACTTCCAACAAGTTACTTTTTCACCTTACCCTTATTCTTTCTTTGTTTTCTTATGCAATTTTTTTCTTGAGATAAAAATAATATTCCATGCATTGGTTATATCCACGTCCCCATGGTGAAAACCGGAAGTGTCTCATGGATAGCTTTGCATTGATTATATCCATGTTCCCATGGTTAAGATTGAACGTGTCTCGTGGGTAGCTAGGATTCTTTACTTGATCGTATTCGGAAAGTCAACGGATAAGATATTTCAGCAAGAGTAAGGGCTAAGAGGAGGACCTTAAAAACTCCCCAACAAAAGAAAGTTGCCGGCTAGATCTTTAGGTCTTTTAATTTTAATTAGTTTCCTACGACGTTAAATTAGTTTCTCTCTCTTTCTCTCTCAATGTGTGTGCGTTTTTTTTTTTGTTTATGCATGTTTTCTCTCTCTTTTCCTCTCTCAATGTGTGCGTTTTTTGTTTATGCATGTTCTCTCTCTCTTTTCCTCTCTCAATGTGTGCGTTTTTTGTTTATGCATGCTCTCTCTCTCTTTTCCTCTCTCAATGTGTGTGTGCATTCTTTGTTTATGTATGTGTGTGTGCGTTTTTGTTTATGTTTGTACTCTTTCTCTCTCTCTCTCTCTCTCTCTCTCTCTCAAAAACACTATGTGTGTGTGTGTGTGTGTGTGAGAGAGAGAGAGAGGAGAGAGAAAGAGGGGAAGGGAACATGAGAGTGAGGAGAGGGAAGGAGCATACCTGGCTCTCCTTTCTCTCTGTGTGTGTGTGTGTGTGTGTGTGTGTGTGTGTGTGTGGAGAAGAAAGAGAGAGAGAGAGAGAGAGAGAGAGAGGGAGAGAGAGAGAGAGAGAGTGGGGAGAGCGTTACCTGCTCTCTTGCTTGAGGGCGCCGAAAAACTCAGATCTGAGATCTGAGTTTTTGGGCGCTCTCTGTTATTTTTTTTAGCCCAGCCGCGTCGCTATGAGCGTCGCAATTTTATTGTAAATTTGCGACGCTCATAGCGACGCCGGGGAATTTTTTTTTGAGCGTCGCTAATATGATAGCCTCTTATAGTGTATGTCTAGAGCGGGAAAAAAAAGGGGATCCCGATCTATGGTAGGGGGGAACAAAGTCCTTCTTTCTCTGATGTTTCTTGATGGATATAATGAAATTGGTTCTGAGTTATTATATCTTGTATTTGATAGAAGTCCTTGAGAGAATTTCAAACGTAGCTAAATCTATTTATTGATTTTGTGATTCCATACACAGATCCAAGTCACAAGATGTAAAGGAAAATGCTAATGTCATTATTATTTAGCAAAAGGTCAGGTTACAAAAGTTGAGTAAGATAGAACTTGGATTTTGTAGTTACATGGGCTAACATGGTTTAGTTTGAGTACAAAGAAAAGAGGAGAATCCTGATCAAAAAGATGAGAAAACTGAGAAGTAAGGCGTTCCCAATCTTCCCAAGAGGAATCTTCAATGGGATAGCCCTTCCACTGGACTAAAGTCTCCCGAATTGTTCGATGTCGTAGCTTCCGCTCCTTCATGTCTAAAATTTGTTCTGGCTCCATCAGGAATTCTTCCTGTGTGATAAGAATAGTATCTTCGTCATTTAGGATGGGAAGGGGATCTGCAACAAATCTTTTTAGCAAGCTAACATGAAAAACATTGTGCACATGCAAGTGAGGGGGTAAAGCGAGTTCGTAAGATTGGTCCCCTATCCTTCTCAAAATCTCAAAGGGTCCACAATATCTATATGCTCACTTCCTATATTTCCCAATTTGAGTGAACTTCTCTTTGGCTTGACCCTAAGGAAAACTCTATCTCCTACCTTAAAAATCCGGGGGGATCTATGTAAATCAGGATAACTCTTTTGCCTGTCACTTTCTCTCTTAAGTTTCTCCCTTATTATTTTGATTTGATGATCCATTTCATCAAGTGTATTCTTTGTTGCAGGTATTGGGAGACTTGGGTCGGACATTTTGAGAGGAATGATACAATCTTTTCCATAAAGAGCTTTGAATGGTGACATTCCTAGGCTTCTATGGTAGGAAGAATTATAAGAAAATTCCACTAAGGGTAAAAACTTGATCCAAAGATGAGGTTGCTGATTGCAGTATGATCTCAATATATCTTCTATGACCTGATTAACTCTTTCAATTTGTCCATCCATCTTTGGATGATAGGCTGAACTTAGGTTTAATTGAGTGCCTAAGGATTGGAACATGGCCTTCCAAAACTTAAAGGTAAACTTGGCATCGCAATCACTGATTATCCTAGCACGTATTCCATGTAATCTGATAATTTCTTTTACAAAAATTTGAGCAATATCTACTGCAGAGGTAGTGGTTTTGACTGGGACAAGGTGAGCTACTTTGGTGAGTTTATCCACCACCATGAAAATTGAATCAAAATTTCCCAGCAGTCTTGACCCGGTAACACCTTGTTACAAACATCCACATACTGCCATGCCCCCACTCCCACTCATTGTAGGTATATCCAATGGTTGTAGCTATCTAGGAATCTTAACTCTTTCAGCCTTCACCTTTTGGCATACCAAACACTTTTTAACATACTCTAAGGTATCCTTTTTCATCTTAGGCCAGTAGAAATTCTGTTTAAGAGAAGAAAACATTTTGTGATAACCTAGGTGAGCTGCAAGGGGAGTTTCATGAGCTTCCTTTAGAATTTGCATCCTTAAGCATGTAGGTATGCACAATCGATTCCTGAAGAATAAGAGTCCATCTTGAATAGAATCGCCTTCTAGATATCTTTTCTGAAATTGAGCTTGGATTTCTTGGATCAATGGACCAAATTGCTATCAATTGGGAGGGAATTTTGAAATTCTTCGGATAGAGTTGAATGGACTAGTGTAATGGCAAGGGCCACTACTCGTCAGCTTAGAGCATTGGCAGCTTGATTTCCTTGCCTGGTCTAAATTTGATCTCAAAAGTGAACTCTTGTAGGAACTCAACCCATCTCCTTTGTCGCATATTGAGATCTGGCTGGGTGAAAATCCATTGAGACTTTTGTGGTTAGTAAAACAAGCTCAAACATCTGACCTAGAAGATAGTGTCTCCACTTTTTGAGGGAATGAACCACAGCCAGTAGTTTGAAGTCATGGGTGGGATAATTCTTGTCATGAACCTTGATCTGTTGTGATTCATAAGCTATGGGATGGCCTTCTTGCTGTAGGATTCCACCTATACCTTGTATGCAAGAATCCATTATCACCTCAAAGGTTTTTTGAAAATCTGGAAGTTTGAGAACGGTTTCACTGGCCAAAATATCCCTTAATTTGTTGAAGGCTTTATCCCTCTTTTCTGACTAAATAAAGGGTTCCTCCTTCTTAGTGAGTTCAGTGAGACGGCTTACGATGAATGTATAGTTTTTAATAAATAATCTGCACCATCCTATGAGACCAAGAAATCCCCGTACTTCTGAAATAGTCTTGGGAATGGGCCACTGAACTACATCTTCCACCTTAGCTGGGTTGCAGGAGAAATACCATCCTTTGAAAGTATGTATCCCAAATAAGCAACCTTCTCTACAAAGAAAGAGCATTTGCTACGCTTGGCGTAGAGTTGGGCTTTTCTGAGAATCTCCAAGACATGGCGTACATGCCGTTCATGATCTTCTCTATTCTTTGAATATATAAGGATGTCATCAAAGAAGACTAGAACAAAATCATCTAACTCTGTCTTGAAGAGGTAAGTCATGAGACGGTTAAATGTGGAACGGGAATTAGTTAGGCCAAAAGGCATGTCAGTGAACTCATAATGCCCAAACCTTGTGTTAAAAGTTGTTTTCAGAATATCCTCCCATTTTATCCCAACTTGGTAATAGCGTGACCTGAGATCAATCTTTGTGAAAAAATTGGAACCACCGAGTCAATCAAGCAACTCATTTATGTGAGGCAAGGGATACTTGTTCTTGACAGTGCACTGATTTAGGCCTTGAAAATGTATGCAAAGTCTGAACGTTCCATCTTTCTTCTTTTGGAAGAGTACAGGAGCACCCTAGGGAGAGACACTCGGTTTGATGAAACCTTGTTCCAAAAGCTAAGTCAACTGATTCTTAAGCTCTATGGATTTGGAGGTGACATCTTGTAGGGAGTCCTTGCTATTGGTTGGGCACCAGGAATGAGCTCAATCTTGTGTACTAATTCCCTAGGCGGTGGAAGAGTTGTCAACTCCTCTGGAAAAATATCTTGATATTCTTTTAGCCATTCAGGCTTTGATTCTTTTGATTTGGTCTCTGGTTTATTGACTTTATAACTAAAATTGACAGTCCTTTCTTTAACCCCTTAACCAAACGACTGGCTTTGACCACCTTCAGGGGAGCTTTCCCTGTTCTACCTTGCACTAAGACTTGTTCACCCTTTGAGTTTGAAAAAGAGATGTTTCCTTCATTGCAATGGATGTTGGATTTATTTTTTTCTCAACCCATTCATCCTAGGATTCCTTCAAATCGGCCCATCTTTAGGATTCTTTCAAATATACAAGACTAGTTTTATTCTTTTAAAGATAGACCTTTCAAAAAGGTAAACTCTTTGTCATTTTCTCTCTTTCAAAGCTCTTTTTTTTTTCCTATTATGACAAAAACTTTATACATATCGGGGAAATAATTACTGATATAGGCTAGCACTTCTTTAGTACTTTCTATACATCAAGTTCTTCCATTTGCTTTTGGACAATTTCGAGTATTTCCTCTTCCTGAGAGGTCCACTTCATCTTCAATTTGAGTTATTTTCCATTACCTCACCCTTTTCTATACGAGTCAATTAAAACCTTTATATATCCAAGTACAGAAACTGCGCTTTAATACCACTTGTGAGGGCCATGCCTGGGGACCATCGGCTGCACCATCTCCACATGGATACTCCGTGATCTCCGACATCCCTCCCGCTTGAGACTGACACCAAGACAAGACTCCTCTTGGTCTTCGATGGCAACTCAAGGGGGTGATAACATTCAATTTCTCTCATAAGGCTCCCTTAGCCCCGAAGAACCTTTGCTTATCGATCAATCTTACCAATCGAAGTCATCAGACTAACTTGGAACTAAAACTTCCAGGGTCAACTGGTGGGAGTTCTCTAGTTCACCCTTGGTTCAAGGTCACTGGCACTTTTTTCCCAGGTAGGACCGAGCACAGCCATCAATGTGTTCCCCTAAGGTGAGTGTATTATAATCTACACAAATCCCTCGATCCCAAGTTGTTCCCCGCTCCGTAGATCGGAATCCCATTTTCCCCGCTCTGGACTTAATTTCTAAGACAACATAAAATTGGGTTCAAATTTCCGGCCAACAATTAACCCTCCGAAATCCGCCCACCCACCGAACCGTTTGATAAATGCACCTTCACAAGGTAGTACTATGATACTAGAAAGCAGTATTCCAATCATGGCGAACCAAGAATACATTTCAAGCATTTGAAAGCAGCATGCAAACTGTTGCATACCCTTGCAAATGTGCATTTATCAGGTCGTTCCCACATTTTCCTTTATAGAATACTTTTACTTCCTTTTTCCTTTAATATTAGTAAGATTATCTAGCTATCTTTCAAGCAATCACATATACTTCTCCAGGAATATCCCGATCCTCATCCCAGGACTCAGGTATCCTGTCTCCTCCGCCACGTGAGAAGGCGGCACTTTACACAGATTCCAATCCTATTTTTCTTTATCTTGTGTGGGAAAGTCTTAAAAAATAATCTATTTTAGGTTCCTTTTAAATCAATAATCCTGAGAAGAAGAGCAAAGGTCCGGCAAATGAGGACAATTGCGAAATAGCCCATTTAGGTTCCTAGCCTTTCCAAAGTTCCTTTTTCCCAAACAATTTGAAGAGTTTCTTAATTAAATCACATCCTCCTCCCTTATCATGATCCCTCCATGGATCCTTTTTCCTTCCTCCTTTTCCCATCGGAATCAGGCCTACCTGGACTAGGCCGATTTCCAGATGCATCGGCGAGTCACATCCACTCGATCGGGACACACTCCCATTCAATCCCATTTCTAGGGCAATGAATGAACCCTGAGATCCAAACATAGCCCAATGGTTATCAGTCCTAGCCGAAAAGAACCATCCTCCGTTGTATCCCACAGGTAAACACTTGCGCCGGCCTTTTTCCAAACATGAAGACAAGTTCACACTTAAATCGCTATGGTATGCTAGGGCTATCCCCCTCAATCTTCTTGGTAAAATTTTTAATCCTAGTTTAAATTTTAGATTAATCTCCTTGAGTTATAAATCCTTAATTCCCAATTCCTTTTAATTTTCTATTCAAACAAGACCTTAAGAAAACAACGAATCTCATGGAAGTTTAAGGTTTTGTCTCTACGTAAGTTTCAAGTTATCCACAACTTCCATGAATCCCATTTTTGGTCCCTTTTCATCATGTGCCATCCATGGGGCATCTCCATGGAAGCGTTGGGAGTTTTATGTTCAAGCAACACGATCATGACATCCACTGTGAAGCTATCCCCTTACTCCCCCCTCTTCGAATTTGCAAAACAAACTTGAAAGCAGAAAAACTTGAAATGAACAATGCATATGCTTTCTATAATGAGTTTTTTCTTTGGTGTGATCTATGCGTAGTACACACAAAACATTTGAAATGCACCAACTTACAACCTTGGGCATCTGATCAAAATTTCCTTTGAGTGCTTCTGCAAGAGTTAAACGTTTCTATGCATGGTAGTGTAAAATGGAAAAGTTCCTAAGAGTGGACTTGCTAGTGTATCGTAAAATATGCATGTAATAGGGTATGAAGGATTAACACATTCTTCTTTAGGAAGGGATTTAGGCGTACCTTTACTACCGTGGAGAGGATTAATCAAGTGGTTTTTGGAACCTTAATGTGTAGATAGTAGGGTCTTCTCCTTGATTTGGAAGAGTAACGGCAAGTGTATTGACGTGGCCGGATCTTTTCCGCTTCCCTTTGCTTGAAAACCACCAATTTGGCTATGGGAATAGAGAGAGGTCAAGAAAACTAAAGCTATGGAAATCTTGTAGGTTAAGAGAGAGAAAGTGAAGAGAGTAATGGTAATTTGGATTATGGTTATGGGTTCTCTTGAGGAGAGAGGGATGTGTAGGCGTGTGTATGAAGGAGGATTAGAATTGGCTTTTCATGGCTCACTATCAAGCTTGCACTAACAAAATGTGAAGAGAAGTGAAGGGAAGTGAATTGAAGTGAAGTGAAGCAAAGTGAAGTGAAACAAAGCAAAGAGTTTAATGAGTAGGGAAACTTAAATTGAGCTTAATTTGATAAGGCTCTTAACTTATCGTGATAATTTAATTTTCATATCTTGATATGCTTTCTTCCTTCTCAAAGCTTCTCCAACAAGCTACTTATGCAAGACGCTACTTTCTTGACAAGTGGCTTATGCATGAAGCTATTTTCCAACAAGTGGCTACTTTTCAACTCAACAAGTTGCTACTTTTCAATTCAACAAGTAGCTTTTTCAACAAGCTATTTTTCAACAAGCTACTTCCAACAAGTTACTTTTTCACCTTACCCTTATTCTTTCTTTGTTTTCTTATGCAATTTTTTTCTTGAGATAAAACTAATATTCCATGCATTGGTTATATCCACATCCCCATGGTGAAAACCGAAAGTGTCTCATGGATAGCTTTGCATTGATTATATCCATGTTCCCATGGTTAAGATTGAAAGTGTCTCGTGGGTAGGTAGGGTTCTTTACTTGATCGTATTCGAAAAGTCAACGGCTTAGATATTTCAGCAAGAGTAAGGGCTAAGAGGAGGACCTTACATTAGATGGCTTAGAATGTGGCGAGGATTGTGGAATTCCAAGTCGGTATTGAGGGCTACCAATTGGGACCTGTGAATCCATCCCCAGGCCAATGTGCAAGAAATGACAAGGCTCTGAAGCTTGGAAGAAAAAAATGTGTTTGGTGGTGACTTTGGGGGGATTTTTTAAGTCTTGGGGAGCAATGAGCTAATGTAGTTCCATGTGGCATGCAGATTTTTCCACATGCACAACCCAGAGCTCGAAGTGTGGCCTATATAGCTTGGAGCATGACCCATATAGGGTGTGAAGTAAGGAGAGAGTGTCTTCTCTCTTGAAAATGGCTATGGCGTGTCTTGCTTAGCGCTGCACAAAGTGGCCCAGTGGGCATTTTTGGTGTCCGATGGCGGTGCAAAGTGGCACATGCAGCAGCTAGTGGTCGGTGACAGTCCTACAATGGAGTTGATGATGGTAATGACATGGCATGTACCCTGAAGGGCTTGGTTCCCACCAGAAGTGGCGCCCCCATTTTTTTGATGAAAAAAGTGACCACTAGCAAGGCTGCTAGTGCGAGCAAGGGAGGAGTGTTCCACCAAGGTGGAAAGTGAGGTGGTAGAGGCTGTCAAAGAGGAGAGTTCAAATGGTGAAAATCCCAACAGGTAAGGGGAGGGTCGCTCATAGGAGAAACTTACACAACCAAAATAGAAAAAAAATAGTGAGGAATTTGGCAAAATGGACAGCACCATCGCGTCCAGAACGGCCCAAAACCCCAGTCTACAACGTCAAAGTGCTCAAATCCGACCTCGGATGAGCAGTTTATGGCCAAAACAGTCTCCAAAAACAGCAAAAACACAGTTGCGGTTGTTCCTCCTCTTCTCTCCACATTTTTTCTAGTCTTCTCTCAGTTTTTTCAGTTCCACAATTAGCGTTATTACTTGGGCACCCTTGGCCTTTTTGATAACCTCAAATGGACCCCGAATAGGCCAAAAAGTGGTCTCGTAGTGCATAGTTGTCACCCTACTACATCCATCCGTACACCTGGCACTCAACTTTTTTCAATAATGCATCCCGCCACCACGTGAAGTGGTCCCAAAATATGGTCCTCATGATGACCTTTTGCATAATTAATCACAAAAAAACACCCACGTTGTGTCCGTACTTATCCACGTGCAAGTATTGACCCATTCGACCTCCTGACGCCACTAGATTCCATCTGACGCACCTGCTTACCTCATGTCGTTGGCCCGTGGATAGCTTCCTCGAGAAGTTTTACGTGCTAGAAACTCCTCATTATTATAGAAAAAAAACATTGATACTGGTAACGATGAAAATTGATGCACTATGTACATGATGTCCTACTTGTACACATGTGGACCCCACGTAACCAACTGGCTCTGGAAAATGGGCAATTATTTATTTGATGCACCATGCATGTGTATGTACATATGCGCAATCACTTGCTCCAAAAACCCTTGACATATTTTGCGCATCCCCTAGCCTGCTAGATCATTCATGATCCACTGTAGCAAAGAGAGATATGAGAGTCGCCGCTACAAAGGTCTCCTCATCCCTCACAGACCTTACTTGTTCTGTAGACAGCTCATCTTGCTCCACCATCATCACCCTTGACTTATGTAGAATCCCATCCAAGTTAGCCAACTGATATGTACCATTCGGAAAACACTCCACTACCTTGAAAGGGCCTTCCCACTTAATTTGAAACTTCTTTTGGAAGGTGTTGTCCAGCTTACAGTGTAGCGCAAAACCAAGTCATGCTTCTTGATACCCTTACTTTTGACCTTTTCATTTATCTTTGCCAAAGCCCTATCTTGCATCTGTCCATAATGTTCCAATGCACTCATCCTCTCCAGATGAACCTCTTGTAACTGTAAGAGCCTCTCTTTGAATGCATCACTAGACGGCCCAAGTAACTTCTCTAGCATCTTTACTACAGGCAACTCTACTTCCACAGGCAATAATGCTTCCTTTCCATATACCAAATGAAATGGAGTAAACCATGTACCTGTCTTCACCGAAGTACGGTAAGCCAATAATGCACTAGGCAATTCCAAATCCCAATTCTTTCCTTGGTGCTCTGTCACTTTCGAAAGAATTTGCACCAACTCACCATTGAATCTTTCATTTAAGCCATTACACTGTGGGTAATAAGGAGTGGTATGTTGGTGCCTAATCTTCATCTTTGCACATAAAAAGTCTAACAATTTAGCTCTAAATCCTAGCCCCTTGTCTAAAATTAGCTCTAGTGGAACCCCAAACTTGCAACATATTTCATCATACACAAATTTTGCCACATCCTTTGCAGTGATCTATTTTACTGCTATAGCCTCTGCCCATCTAGAGAGATAGTCCACCACAGTCAAAATATAGCTTTTACCCCTGCTTGTGATAGGTAATGGGCCTATTGCATCAATCCCCCACTTTTCAAACACATCAAACGCCATAATGGTTTTTCGTAGCTCTGGCTTCAACACTCTCTTCCCAAATGCTTGACACCTATTAAAAGACCTACACCAATGGTGAACATCCTTATGCAATCTAGGTATACGTACCCCTCTTGCAAGATCTTATGCAAGGTGATCTTTAGAGCAAAATGGCCACCACATGCGCCTTCATGATTCTCTTCCAACACTCTATAAAGCTCCTCCCACCAAGGTACACGTCTCAATACGAGATCAGCCCCTTTCATGTACAAGACATCACCTATCAATTTGTACATGTATGCTCTACTGAATGTCCTTCTGAACCATACTTCTTAGACTTCTGAATGTCCTTCGGAATGATTCCTGTCAGCAAAAACTCCTCTTCTTGAGCCAAACTTTCCCGGCCATGATTAAGAGGTAAATTGGTCCTCAACACAAATAGCTCCCCAATCATACTTTGAGCTACTTCATATGCCTCTCCATTTAGAGCACGTTCAATGTGTCTAATGCTCCATGATTCAAAATTTTTTAACAGGCATTTAATTCTGAAGCACATTTCCTTCAATGAGGTGTTCTTACTCTTCCAAACACCCAGCACTTGCTTCACCACTAACAAGGCATCACCTTTTATGCTCAATCTTCTAATCCCATACTTCAAACAAATGTGTAAGCCGGATTCCAAAGTAACATATTCAGCCTCATTGTTACTATGCGCATCCAACTTGAACCCTCTCCTCCATACTAGCTTCCCCTCTGGATCATAAAGTGCTATACCCCCTGAAGCCGCATCATGTCTCTTTCTGTATGAGCCATCAAAGAACAATACATGTGATTTGCTGATCTGTAGAACTTCTTCAACTACTCTTCTCACCACCTCTTCCTTAACAAGAAGGGGATTCTCCTTATAAGTCAACAAATCAACTAGGGTAGCCCTTGTACTGTCCTTCTCTAAAAAAGAGAACTCAAACTCTTGCAACTCAATTACCCATTTCTTCACCACATTTGACATGTTAGTGCCATTAATTAACTGTGGAAAAAAGGCATAACTCGTCAAGAAAACAAAAGGTCGTGGTAGCAAGTAGTGACGAAATCGCCGACAAGCAAATATTACACTGTCCATCACTAGCTCTACTTCCGAGAATTTTCTCTCTGCTACCAACGTCACTCAGCTTGCACAATACACTGGCCTCATATAATGGCTCCCCTTCCCCTTTTTCAACAGTAAGGCTCCAATGGCATCATCCCCTACTGATGGATTTACATAAAACACTTGCTCCCAATCAGGAGCCTACATGGTTGACGACCCCCCTAACACCTCTTTCACCTCTTGAAACACATCTTCACACTTGTCATCCCACTACAATGGATCATGCTTTGCCACTTGTTGTAATGGATAAAAAAGCTGTGAAGACAATGGAATAAACCATGCCATGTACCTTACTTTGTGTATAAAGGTTGCCAATTGCTTTGTACTTGTAGGTGATGGAAGAAGAAAAATAGAATTAACCTTGTCTGGATCAGCCTCAATGCCATTTTCTGACACCATGTGGCCCAATAACTTTACCCTTGGCTGTGCTAGATGAAATTTCTTGGGATTTAGTTGTCCTCCACATTCATCATATCGAGCCAATACCATTTGCAGCTTCTCATGGTGCTCAGTCCTACTACTGTAGACACAGAAGTCATCCATAAAATCTTTAACACAATTACCAATGAATGGTTCCAATACCCAATTTGCTCTCTCTTGATAGAAAGATGGTCCATTTGACAGCCCAAATGGCAATACCATGTAGCAAAAGCAGCCCCATGGCGTAATAAAAGTTGTCTTTGTGCGGTCTTTAAGAGAAATCTTCAATTAAAAATAGCCTGAAAAACCATCACACACATTGTACCTCTCATAACCTGCCAGTGAATCCAAGATCTGATCAATGAATGGAAGAGGATATGGGTTCTTCTTAGTGGCTGCATTTAAGGGTTTAAAATCTACACAAATCCTCCATTTGCCATCCTTCTTTGGACTGACTACTACTGGACTCACCCATTCTATGGTCTCTACTGGGATTATGAACCCTGCCTTCAATAACTTGTCTACCTCTTCCCGCAAGGCTGCCATCTGCTCTTGACCCATCCGTCTTAGCCTTTGCCGCACTAGCTTAGCACCCTCTTTCAGCTCTATATGCATCTCTTTGCCTCTGAACCCTCTGACCTCTTCATATGAAGTAATGAACAAATCAGGAAAACTAGCCAGCATGTGCAAATATATCTCCTATGGAGAAATATATCTCCTTCTCCATAGCTGAGAGGTCTCCACTAATCATTTCTGTCATCAATTCCAGCTTCTTTGACAATTCAACCTTGGTTTGCATCAGCCCTTCAATCACTTCATAAGGCCCTTCACTTTCCTCTTCAATCTCATTTGCAAATGCAACTAACCCAGACTCAGGGATTTCTTTATCCATCAAAAGAAATGCAACATCAGCATCCTCATCACTGCTGGTAGTACTATCACTGTCCTCGTCAGACACTGTGGAATATTCTTCATCACTAGACTCATCCTGATCTTCATAAAGCTCTTCCAATTGTTTCCTTGTGTCCATATTATATAGCTTTTTGGCACCTGTCTTTCCATAGAGGCTAATCGTACCATGTCGCCAATCTTAAACAGCTCCCACTGCACGTAACCATGGTCTGCTCAATATAATAGGATATGCTCCCAACCCCGCTGGCATCACATTAAAATCAACCAACACCACCTTTGCATCATATGCCTCCACTTCTAATTTCTTTAAAACACCCAAACATTTTACTTTTTTTGATGGTTTGCCAATCTAATCTGGAAGCCTGACACCCCAGTCACTGTAAGACCCATCTTCTCAACACATGTGTGTGTGATGACACATATTTGGGCTCCGCCATAAACATAACCTTGTCCTAGATTTTTTCTTTTGTGCCACACATCTACTATTGGATAAATGTCTAGTAGCTCATCCATCGCCAACACCTTCACTGAACCTCTCTCTGATTCTTTCTCCATTGGGTTAACCATCCTCTTCCACTGTCGCTTTAGCTTAGGAACCATCTCTATAAGCTGCCCAAAAGTAACATCTGCTTTCCTTCTTGTCATATCCTCCTTCAAGTCATAGCTTAATTGCCCATCCCCTAGTGGAAAATTTGAAACATGAAACTTGTTACGAGCCCTTCTTTTCCTCTTGGCCTTGACATCCTCGCCTTCATGGCTCTTTCTTTTCTTCTTACTAGGACCTGGGACACTTCTTCCTTCCTTTTCCTCTGTGGTCCTCTTCTCAATAGGCATCACTAATGTATCCTCTATCTTTGATGGCTTCTCCAAGGTGACTACACTTATCACTTTTGTCTTTCCCTTTTCCTCCTGGGTTAGTCCACTTGTTCCTTCTTCTCCTTTAATTTCAATGCCATAATCATTTGACCTAGTTAGCACCTGTCTTGGCAATGGATACATGTCTCTCCCCATCCTTGGTGTCTTATCACATTGCAGGTTGATGTGTCCCAACTCTCCACAATTATAACATGTGGGTGTTTGCCTCCAGAACCTACCATTGCTTTGTCCAACACCATTCCTAGGTCTTTCTTCACCTCTTGTTGGCTGATTTGCAAACCTCCCTCGACCTCGATTATTTCCCACTTGACCTAACATGTTTAGGCTGAGATTCTTCATTAAATCTACCACTTGCCTCGTGTCTTTCCTTAGCCCATCATCTTGCATTGTTGTAGTGACCACTGCTGGCATACCCTGAGGAGTAACAGGAACCACTGGTTCATGATGAACCCCTAGCATGCGACCTTGTAAAGAGTCCATAGGTTGAAATTCAGACCTCATGGGCAAAGACTCTGCTCCTAGCTGGCTCATTTTCCTCAAATTCCACTCTTTGTTCCTTTCTACCTCTAATGCATCTTCATATGTCCTAAGCTTCTTTAGCTCCACTCTCCAACGTATATTCTCCCAAAGACTAGCCAAAAAATTTTCCTTCTTCATCATGTCAGGTGGTGTACTTGTGGTGCTAAGGCATTGCACATCCGCTCCCATGCCAATGAGAACTTACGTATGTAAGCATCTACTTGCTCACCTTCCTTTAGCACCAAACCCTGTACTTCTTGCCACACTTTGTCAGGATCTTCAATCTTCACAAAATCCACTTCCAATCCATGCCTTAGATTGTCCCAAATCAATCTTACAGGTGGATCAGCCATATGCAACTCCTCTTCAAATGCTTTGGACCACACTCGTGCATCACTCTTCAAACAGATCTGGAGAAGACGTAACATCTGTGCAGGATCATGAATCTGATTGCGAATGCAGGCAACCTCCATCTTTTCCAAAAAGTCTTCTACATCTTCATCACTTCTTCCATGAAACTCCGGATAAGAGAAAGCCATGGCTACCTAAGTTACGATGCTTTGAGAACCCCTTTGAACACACGTGCAAGAACCCAAAACTTTTGACTGACCCAATCCCTAGAAACTTCAATAGAGCTTGTCTTTAGATGAGGACAAACACATGCACATCAAATGAGTTTTCATAGTTGATCATCGGAATTACAACAGGCAAAGGACTATCTCTCTTAATCTTCTTGGCCCGAACATAAAAACTATGCGTTGCTGGAAAAAAAAAATCTTGGACACATGAACATTTATCTGGATTCTTCGAGTTAAATGAAAAGGAGTGAATTGAGGACCATTTTGATCATCCATTAAAGTCAACCATGCATCTCCCAAGAAAGCACACCTGTCTTATCCTCTGATTTTGCCAAAATTTCATTAGCATAACAGCATAAATGGCTTAAAATACCAAAAGACCAGCCATCATAGCTTGGAAAATTTTTGACAGAGTTTCCCTAGAAGTAGAGCAGTGAGAACCCAAAATATAATGTATATGTATGCATAAACTGCCAACAATAGAACCCGAGCATCAACAAGTAGGAATTACTAGTACATAGCCTATGGCGAGGTCATGACAAGGGGGCTCCAGCTACCTGTATCACCGAAAGGATCTCCACATTTGAGAATCCCCTAGCTCAATAAAACCTCATGCTATCGACCCTCTAACGAAGGCTAATGCAAATCGCGTATAGTCAAGTCTCAGAAATGACTATCTTCCAGACCAAGTCTCAAAAATGGCTGGGACTACCAAATAAAACCAAGTGTGGCTCCACAAAGGCGTACAATGGCAGTTTCCACAAGTAACGTACAATAATGAGCTCAAACAGGCGTCAAATGATGCATACCCATGGCAACTGCAAGTGACTTCCACTGTCAGTGTATCATTCTACTCCAGCAACCTGTACCTCTGTGAATCACCATCACCTATACCTGTACCTATAACCTGTAACCTGCAACCTGTAATCCCGAATCTCGAATCTTGAAGCTGGAAGAGAAGGTACTCAAAGAAGATCCTCAGTGGGGCCATCAAAATAATGTGAGCGGGATGGAAATACACAAAACGCCTCTATAACGACCTAACACACACTCTTGGGATGATATACACACACACTATGGGGCACCACTCGGCTTACACAACCCACCTGGCCGAGACAGGGAACACACCTATGGAGTAAGAGGAGAGAGACTACCCATTTACTCACTCCACATGGAGAGACGCACACACACACACCCAAAAAAATCAGCTCAAAAGAGGAGAATTTCTGATGTTTAGATGTAATTGAGCTTGGGCAAATACCAATGGGGCAAATAGCTCACACAATATGGGTAAAACATGCCAGATACAATCACAAATTGGAGCAGAAGCTTCGCTCATAGGAGAAACTTACACAGCCAAAATAGAAAAAAAACAGTGAGGAATTTGGAAAAATAGACAGTACCATCGCGTCCAAAATGGCCCAAAACCCCAGTCTACAATGTCAAAGTACTCAGTTCCGACCTCGAATGAGCAATTTATGGCCAAAATAGGCTCCAAAAACAACAAAAATACAATTGCGGTTGTTCCTCCTCTTCTCTCCACATTTTTTCTGGTCTTCTCTCATTTTTTCAATTCCTACACTTAGCTTTATTACTTGGTCACCCTTGGCCTTTTAGATGACCTCAAACGGACCCCGAACAGGCCAAAAAGTGGTCTCGCAGTGCATAATTGTCACCCTGTTGCATCCATCCGCACACCTGGCACTCAACTTTTTCCAATAATGCATCCCGCCACCACGTGAAGTGGCCCCAAAATATGGTCCTCATGATTAATTCATCACAAAAAACACCCACGTTGTGTCCGTACTTATCGACGTGCAAGTATTGACCCATTCGACCTCCTGACGCCACTAGATGCCATCTGACGCACCTACTTACCTCATGTTGTCGGCCCGCAGATAGCTTCCTCGAGAATTTTTACGTGCTAGAAACTCCTCATTATTATAGAAAAAACACACCGATACTGGTAATGATGAATATCAATGCACTATGTACATGTTGTCCTACCTGTACACATGTAGGCCCCACGTAACCACCTGGCCTTGGAAAATGGGCAATTATTTATTCGATGCATTATGCATGTGTATGTACATATGCACAATCACTTTCTCCAAAAAAATCCTGACAACGTGTGTGCCTATAAATCACCAAGTGTGTGTTTTGAAGGTGAAATCTAGTGATCTTGTTGTTGATCTCTATATGGTGTTTTGAGCAGTGGTGAAGCCTCCATCATGTTTCTCTCACGTCGTTTTCCCTATCCCCCTTCTCTATTTCTTCTACTTGTGTGCATTGCTAGTGCGGATGTGTGTGCCCTCCGGGATTATTTTTTGTGTGCAAAATGGAAGTGAGAGAGTGGTTTTGTGTGCAGTAGTGTTGTGCGGCTCAAAACAAGCAGTGAAATGCATGGATAGATGTGTTGAGTGCGTTTGTGCATCACTGTGTGTACAGGCAGTGGCCTGCTAACGAGTAATGAGAGTTTTGAAGGTGAAATCGAGTGGACCGGGGTGCTGTGTATACCCTGGCTCTAGAGAGATTACCTCTAGAGATGTAATTTGTTTCTATGTTGGGTGCGTTCCCCCATTCCCCCAGTCTAGAGTGTGAGAGTCCATTGCAGCTACTCATGCATGCAAGCAAGATGCTACGATGCTCATTCTTCCCCATTACACTTTGTAAATTAGCTATGGACACTTTTACGGAAAGGATAGGAGGGGTATGTGACACAACAATGATGAACCAGTGTGCTGGTTGTGGTTTTCCACTAGAAGTACAAGAAATCAGTACAACAGTCAAGCTTCCCTGTGCACATAGCTATTATCTTCTCTCCTTGCTGATGCATTCTCCCTAGGGACAAAATGTAGAGCTTCCACTTGCCAGTAGAGGATACCAACAAAATGGTGGTGCAAGATCACATGCAAAGGATATCTAATCACACCAATCTCTAGTAAGATAATTAGAAATGACAGCATGTTAATCAATAAACACACAAAACAAGAAAATATTGGTATGCTAGTTCGCACAGTGGGCATGGTGGTTAGCATAGTTTGTATGCTAGTTAGCATACCCAACTAGCATAATGGGTATGGTGGCTAGCATACTATGTATGTTAAGTAGTATAGACTATGCTGACTAGGATACACAATAGCATCTATGCTGACTAGCATAGCTAGGTGTGCGAGCTATCATACAGAGCACCTTGTATACTAACTGACATAATTGGGTATGTTGGCCACTATAGCCAATATGATAGCTAGCATACATAGTAGCATTTATGCTAACCAACATAAGTAGGTAAGCTATATAGCACAAGTGGATTTGCTAATTAAACACATTGTGCTAGCCACCATAACCGTATGCTAACTAGCATACAAACTCTATTAACTAGCATACAGTGTATAATTAGGATGCATGTTGACTAGCATACACAGAAGCATGTTAGTTGACTAGCATAAATAGGTATACTAGCTAGCATAACTGGTTTTGTTAACTAGCATACACAATACCATGTATGCTAACAAGCATAATTGGTATGTCAGCTAGCATAATTGGGTATACTAGCTAGCATACACAGTACCATGTATGCTTACTATCAAAACTGGGTATGCTAACTAGCATACATAGTAGCATGTATGCTTACTAGCATAGATGTGTATGCTAACTAGCATACACACTAGCATGTATACTTACTAGCATAGTTTTGTATGCTAACTAGCATAGCTAGGTATGCTAGCTAGCATAATGAGGTATGCTAACTAACATACACAGTAGAATGTATGCTTACTAGCATCACTGGGTATGCTAACTAGCTTTCTATGTATGCTAACTAGTTAAATTGGGTATGCTAACTAGCATAATTGGGTATACATGCTAGTTAGCATACATGGTTATGCTAATTAGCATCTATTCTACTATGTATGCTAGTCAGCATACACAGCAGTCATCATACATGCTTATTATGCTATGTATGCTAGCTAGCATATTTTCTATGCTGGCTAGCATACTCAATTATGCTAGTTAGCATACATGCTAGTTATTATCTTTATGCTTGTTAGAATAGTATGCATGATAGTTATCATAGTATGTATGATGGATAGCATATTGTATATGCTAATTATACCCATTTATGCTAGTTAACATACCCAATTATGTTATTCATGACATTGTATGCTTGTTGGCTTAGTGTGAGAGAAAGAAAGCATGATTTTTTTGCTAGCTAGATTAGTATGTATGCTAGTTAGCATAGTGGGTATGGTGGCTAGTAGACACAGTATGCTAGTTAGCATACCTAGTTATGCTAATAAGCATTCATAGTACATGGAATGCAAAACATGTAATGCTTATTGGCATACAAAATATACAAGCAATCATAATGATATGCTACCTAGCATACTGTATATAAGGACATAGTCATTATGCTAACTACCAAACATCCCATGTTTACTAGCATTTTCAATATGCCTATTGTTGTGTTAATAATCTAGCTTTGCAGTTTTACTAGCAATTTGGATATGATAACCAATGTCTATAAGGAATACACATGAATCAATGATGTGGGAAGCGTGCATGACAAGAAGCATGTCAAGCAAAGGATTGAAGAAGAGAAGATATGTAATGATGACTTGGATGAGCTGGATAGAATGCAAGAAGGGGTAAATATGATACTGCAGCAAGCCAAATTGCCCGAGGGGTGTTGTAGACATGAAAGAAATGGATGACAATGATGAATTTCTCATGATTACTCATGCCAAACACAGGCCCTCTGCAACTGATGGAATAAGTTCTCCAGAGGAAACATCCATGATTGTACAAGAGAAAGCTATGAGGACTGATATTAGATAGAATGTGCAAGATACTAATGATGAAATCCCTCTCCTAGGTTTTGTAAACAAAGTGAAGCTGAAGAGGAAAGGTGTCCTGTAACAAAATCCATAAGAGCTTGGAGAGGATGCTTGTTGCCCCAATAATCACTTAGGATAAAATAACCAACCTTACCAAATCTGAAAAGAAAGCCACTTGCTCACGCGCTTGCAAGAAACTGTGTTGAACCTATTCTTTGTTGTGCCCAAATTTTGTAGTGCTAGCAAGATATACATCTTATGGCATGTATCTCTTTGAAAATTTATAATGGAGAAAATATTGTTGGCATGATTATTTATGTGAAACAAATCAGTAGTTTTTTCTTGGATTTATAATGTCTTCATTTGATACCTTCACTGTGTAGCAAGGAAATAAAAACTACAATTCATTGCCTTACATGGTACGGATGTTGCCATTGCATTGAAGAAGATACAAAAAGGGTATATTGCCAAGGCCAAAAAACTGAGAAGAGAAAAGATGAGGCTGAGAAGTGCCCGGACTGCTACCTTAAACATCGTGGGAAATTTGATGAGTACTTGCATTTTGTTCATCCCTTGAGGAAAGTTATTTTTGCCAATTGATATCCATTGTCGAATCCAATATGAGTGCCCAAGATTTGGACTGACTAGAAGTGCACTTTGTTTCTTGATTTTAATGGCCTAATGGTTAAAGTTGTAGAGTCAAAGCATGGTGAAGTTCCCCCTGAATATGAAGGAAAACTGATAAAGTACTGTATGCAACATATGCGGTATGTATTTTGTCACAAAGACAAACACAAAATTTTGGATTGGTGCCTCCAGTTTTCCATACGTACATAAGGAGCACCAACATGCAGGGTAAATTAAATGAAATATTAGATACAATATTCAAACCACAACGAGCAAGGATGGCAAGTGTTTTTGCACAGGAGCATTGTGCTAAGGTACCTTCCTTGATACGTAATAGGCCTAATTTCTTCGAGAAATATGATCATTGATGAAAATAAGTACAAATTGTACTAGAACCGTGAAAGAAGTTGGCTTATTACTCCCAGCGTAGAGAACCAGAGTGTTGAACAACAACAACAATTTTTGGTAGAAACGTTGGCTCCCTAGTTGCATATGTGACTGCAATTGGAGGATCGTGTATCGTATACAACCAACTTTGGGTTTGATACTGGTCTAGATGTATTTTTTGATTCAATACTCAGCAAGCTTGAAGCAAATCTGCAAGAAAGTGATGAGACCGAGTGGAGGGCAGAGATCTGTCAGAGACAAAGGGAGGCTCGATCCCGACGAAGCTGAAAGGCATGAGAGGGAAAATTAGAGAAGCAACATCAATTTGAAGTAGAAAGGCCCATGTAGAAACCAAAGGCTTAGCAAATCCATGAGCACAAGCATACTAGGTACTACAAGTATAAGCACCCTAGGTAGCACAAGCATATTGAAGAGTAGAAGACTCTTTTGATGCTTGTAAAATTAAGTACTATGATGGAAAGTTGTAATATTGTGGTGAGATCACCTTTTCAATGTTCATACTAATAGTCATTTTTGGGCTATTTGTAATTTCCATAGTGAGCTACCTCACCCTAAAAAAATCACCCAAACGCTGCAGCTATCCTCACCTTTTAATTGTACATAGACGTTCGTGAGTTAACGGACTTTTTTCATATCTCCTTCAAAACTAGTCACTAGACTAGTTGAGCCTAAAACATAAATAAAAATAGACAATAGAAATATATTATGGTCCATTTGTGTGTAAATATTTCAGTTGTATATATGGCATAAATATAAAAGTTTTTTATTATAATTTATTTTGATATTTATTCATATATTTTTACCTAGGTGTGCGTTATTTGCCTAAGTATGCTATGTACATTGACTCACTCTTACCACAATTTTTCTTACCGTTGTACATGATCTTTATTCTCTAAATTTTGGTGTGAATCCACTCCAAGAAAAAATCACAAAAAATACCTTTCACCTAGTCATTCCCTTTTACTAAATATACTATGTTCTACATCCATTTTTCCTTACTTCTCGTAAATAGATCTACATCAAAAAGACAAATTAGGATCCCCTTATTTGATTTCCTATATTATATATATTTTTTATATTTACATATAGGTGACTCTATTTTATATTCCACAAATTTTTTATATACTAGCCTATTTTTTCTCAATCATATCCATATATCATATTTGTGAATAATCCTAATTGAATCATTTTTTCAAATCCTCAAGAATCTGTCAGGTCATGCTTCATGCACGGAAGGACTCACCCTTGGATCCTTATGCCAATTCAACATAAAGAGGGGCCATTGAAGACTTTTGTAGTGAGGAAAAACATGTATTTTGCTTGAATTTTGGGTGTCCACCTCCACTCCAAATTTGAGTAAGTAATCAAAAAACCAAAATGTAGCCCACGAGATAAATAATCTTTTTAATCTTTCTTATAAATGTTGAAGCTACCACCGGTGGGGTATGATTTTTTGTTTGGACCCCAGTCTTGCCACTTTTTCCACAAGTCACCCATAGTCTTATCTCACCTCCTCACCATTACCCTTCCCTCTCACCTCCATAGCTCTCATATGAACTGTACACCCTCTCTATGCCTCTCTCTATCACCTCTAAATTACAACTTCTTCTTACCTCTTCTCTATATACTTAAAATTCAACATGTAAACCATGCTTAACCTGTGCATATTGAGATATCTCATCAACCAAATCTTGAAGATAAGAAGAAGAAGAGGATAGACAGTCATTTCTAAGGATCTACACAAGGGTGAGTCCAATTTCTTCAAAGTTTCACTATGAAAAGAATTCCCTCACTTCATACACCCATCTTCCTTCAACCATTCCACTCATTCTATCCATTGTAAATGGATCATTACATTTTTAGCAATTACTAACAATAACTACTTACCTATTAACACAAACATCCATTGAACTAACCTTAAAAGAAACCTTACCTCAAGACATGTACATAGTAAAAACTCTCTCTCTCTCTCTCTCTCTCTCTCTCTCTCTCTCTCTCTCCTCCTCCTCTTAAAACTCTACTTTCACCTTATCTACCATCAATATTCTCTCTCTTTAGTCCACATCCATGACTCAAGCAGACAAAGAAGGCCACTATATTTTGATACTAAAAAAAATCATTATCTCAATTTGAGTAGCTTGTAAAGTAGGATTTCCAAGAATATTAATCAGGGGTCTCCAACCTATAAATATGCCCCTCTCCTACTTGTAAATTATCTCCAATATCTCACATAGCATCCCAACATTCTATGCATGAGGAGAGACTTAGGTATAGAAACCACTTTGTGAGTTTCACACTTGGTGTGAGAGAAGATTCCAAGATACACATTGCAAGTGAGAGATTGTGAGTTCATAATCTGAAAACCACTATTGTATATGTTCCTCTCTCATCAATAAAATTGAGTATTGCTGCTTCAAAGGCATGATTTGGTGTTTGAATCTTTGTCCTTCCACTTGCGCAATGCGGTGTGCTGAATACAAGGTGACTTGTGTCTTTAAGTTTCTATCATTTGAGCTTGTTTGAGAAAGTATTTAGTGTGTTTTCATTACCAATTTTGTATCCATTGTAAGAGGTATTGTGGTGAGAGGTCTCCCACACCCAAAGACAATGTGTGTATGTTGGCAATGTTTAGAGTTCACTAAGCATTGAGTTATTTTGGTACAAGCTCTATAATAGCATCATAACAAACCATCTCCATTTTCAAGTCACAAACAAGGTATTACACAAGTTCCATTCCTCTCTCTCTTCCCTTTTCTCTATCTCTCTCTTGCTCCATTTGGTGTGTGTCTTGGTGTGAGATTGTTTTTATGTGTTTTGTTGCACCTCTTCTTGGTCATAACAAAATTTCTCTTGGGTCCTAGTTTGCATCGCATAACTGGGTGGTGCCCCTTCACTTTTTTGGTTGTGGGTTTGTTGTTGTTTATTTTTAGTTTGTGGTTGGGCCCAACCCAAATTGAGCAGGACGGGAGACTTCAAGGGTGTTCAAAGTTCGCCTCTCTTGTTGTCCGCACCGAACAGCTCAATTTTGGTGTCCCCCCCATGGAGGAGGGTTTGGTGACTATTGTTGTTTCATATTGTTTGAATGCTTAGCTTTTAGCATAATCAAGTAGATTGCATGAATCACAAAAACTTGCATGACCCATTTGTTCCCATTCCAAGTTAAAAGGTGCACATTATTATTAGCACTAAATTACAATTTAACCAAGTAATTGGTAGAATTTTGGGCCCTCTCAATTGGCTAAAGTAAAAGATTTAGTAAATCCTTTTATTATGCCTCTCATTTAAGTACAACCTTAGTTTGGATGTATATATTTTTGTTCTATTTTAAGAATTAGGTCATACATAGACCAGGGGTAATGGCCCAAGAATATAGGTTTTTTTCTTCCATTTCACTCCACACATTAGAATCAATGTTGCAATTGGTAGAAAGATCCATTTTTAACAACGTATGGTGTTCATGTTTGGTGCTCAAAGAGTAGGAGAAATTCTCGCATCACTAAACCATGTCATCATGCCTCTTCTTGACTATCATAGATCATTTGATGTGCATATTTTTCCTCTAAATTGATTCAATGGAGGCCCAACACCAAATGTTAAGATATATTCTTTTTTTGGAGAGCTGGCAAGGATGCCGAGTTATTTTTAGCAAATTTCAAAATGTCTGCCACATAAAAAGGGTGATAGGAGATGAGGAATGCTTAAAAATATTTGAGGTAGTTTTGAGAAAAGATGTTAGTACTTGGTTTTCCTCTCTGTGTGAGGAAGTTAGAGGAATCTATAGAGAGGTTTTGGATCACTTCAAGTGATACTTTTTCAAACCCCAAAACACTGAAAAACTATGCAAAGACATTGTTTTCCACAGACAGAAAGACCTAGATGACTATTACGTGCCTATAAGCAGTAGTTTCTACGTCTTTGGGCTATACGGGTAAGGAATATTTCTAACCGTGAAGATGGTGCGGAATTCCTTAAAAGGGAGAGATTCACATCGGGTTTATCTTCCACACTCAATGTAAATTTTGAGAGTAAAAAAAATTGAAGTGTATTCAAGGAGAGCTTTTAGTAGAGGGTCCTAGACCTAAGGAGACAACACAAGCATCCACTTCTAAACAAATGCCCAAGATAACGATCAAGATAATTGAAAAGTTAAATGAATCTTTAAGCAACTTGTCAATTTATCTTGTACAAGTTGTAGATCCCAAGGGACAAACAAAGAAAGATGAGGAGCAAGAGCCATGACCTAGGAGAGAACTACAATGTTGGAATTGCAAGGAATCTTGGAATGGGATGTATATTTGTTCTTGGACGTGTAGGAAGCTAGGGATACTTAACTTGAATTATCTAATGATGAATGCAGGTGAAGAAACTAGTGTGAAATCAATGCTTCTTCAAAGATCGAAGGAGACCCAGGAAGCCAAGAGAACTCAACGTTGTATCAACCTCCAAGACTTCCCTCTTGAACATGGTATATCTCCATACAACCTATTGGTTAGGAAATTGGTTAGGAAAGGTCTAGTGGATGGGGGTGCATAAATTTGCATCATGACGGAGGGCCTCATGCAAACATTAGGTATGCACATCCATGAGACATCTGAAATCAAAGTCAAGATGGCAAACAATAACAAAGCTAGGTGCTTAAGAATTTGTAAAATGTTTTTGTGGATGCATTTGGCATTAAGAAGGCTATTGATTTCTATGTTATGTCTACCAAAGAAAATGGTTACCCATTTATCTTAGAAAGACCATGGCTAATGAAAATGCAAGATTTGAAAGATTGGAAAAGTGGAAATTTGTAGGAATGACAATCATAAGAAGGTTCTTACAAAGGAAAAAAGAGTGGATTTCAAAGATGTTCTTAGGAATTTTCCTAGGCATTTTGCGAAAGACTACATCAAAGTGCGTGGAGTAGATATTGTTCAACACAAGATCGATTTAAAGCTTGAGGTCACACCTAAGGCACAAAAGCTACAAAGGCTAGGAGTCATCAAGGAGCAAGTTCTACTCAAGGAGGTAAAAGAGATTAAACAGTAGGTTGCATTTAGCCAGTGGAGAATTCAGAGTGGGTCACTCTCTTCATTGTCACTCTCAAGAAGAACATCAAGTGGAGGGTGTATGTGGATTACTATCCACTTAACGAGGCAACAAAGAGATCACTTTTCCCTCCCATTTTAAGATGAGATACTAAATGAGGTAGCCGATCATGAGAAGTACATTGTGTGTGATGTCTACTCAGGTTACCTTTATATAGGGATTGCATTGGAGGATCAATTGAAAACCACATTTATTACTTCCTGCAGTTGTTATGCTTTTAGAGTCATTCCATATGGCTTGACAAATGCTCCAAAACAATTTCAACGTTTCATGAACATGGTGTTTCAAGCATTCTTTGGAAAGTCAATAAGGGTGTCATTCATGATTTTTATATTTATAACTCAAAATCGTTGCACCTAGAGAAGGTAGAAGAAGGTTTGAATAAACTGTATGCCATGGGGGGCCAAATCAACCCCGACAAATTCCACATAGGTGAGGATGAAGTGATCTTTCCCGATCACAATGTTTCCTATAAAGGAATTGAGGTGGATCCTTCAAAGGCAAAGAAATTTGTTGACTTTCCATCATTAAAAAGAGTCTCAAGGAGGTCATGTCATTCATTCAAAAGGTGATCTATATGTCCCTCTTCTTTCACCTAGCCTCAAAGTTACATCACTCTTGGGAGTCATCTCAAACGAACATTAGTACTAGGATTTCAAACTAGATTATGGAATTGCAAGAGTTACAATACTCTTTCAAGGTAGAGGATGTTGAGGTAAAGGCACTACGTCTTTTGTCCGGGCCTATTGAGTGTTCGACCGCCCGACCACATGTGTCCATACCCTTATTCTTTATATAGAATGAGTAAGGACCACCTCGTTCTCACTTTTTTTTGAGGCTGCTCCACCCACACCACTCTCTTTCTTCTCCCCTTCCCTGCAGGCACCACACTGCACACACACGCATGGATCCACGCACACTTGCACTCACAATTGGTATCAAAGATACGGAGGCAAATGACACGCACGATCGCTTCCCCACAACCATTCGGAAGCGAGAGAGGTCTCTAGCTATGGCGGATCTCAAGCTTGATCTTGGGGATGGTAGCATATCGCACATGGATCAGAGAGCTCGGAGGGGATCTCATTGGTTGTTGGCTACCCAGTGTGCGCATCTCCTCTTAGGCGGTAAATCTTGGGAATCTTGGAGCTTTTGGTAGATTTTCTGACAGAGAGTTGAGATCTCAAAGATGGTAGCTTGTGATGGCATGAGGATACCTACAGAGAATCAATGAGAGGAAGCTAGATCTTGAAGCTCTTAAGAGTTTTCCGGCAAGAATAGCAAGGAGAAACCAAGGCTTGAGTTGGACAGTGAGTTGAGCTAAGCAAGGCATCCAATTGGGGTTAAGGCAATGAGGACAAAGCCGGCTTGATAGAGTTTGTGGGGAGTGGGGCCAACAACTTATGTGTGTATACACACACACACACACACACACACACACACACACACACACACACACACACACACACTTAATTGCAACCTTGGCAATCGGGGGCACACTCGAGTAGGTCGAGTAGGTTGACATCGAGTAGCGAGGTAAGAGCATTGTGAGCAAGGCAGGTGGGCACCGAGCAATAGAAGCACTGTAAGCCTGGAAATTTTGAGCACATTCGGGTAGAAAATTCACATCGAGCTCGGCGGGCGGGAATTGGAAAGCAAGCAATAGAAGGATTGTAGGAATTGGCACCTCTGTGTGCAATTCAGGCTAAGAGGGTGCATCCGAGCAGCAGACTAGGGTGGTGTTGCTCACACACACACACACTCCCCTCTGTGTGTTCAAGAAGCACGGAGCAGGGCCGAGCTTTTGAAGAAGAGACAAAGCATGAGGCAGCTCGTCAGTTTTAGCCACAAAATCCAGTTTTATTTTAAAATTCAACATTACACTCGTTGTGTGCAAGGGTGCATTTCCACCCAAGCCCCTCGACCCCCCTCCCCCCCCACACCTCCCTCCCCGATTTTTGGCCTAGTTCTCACACACCCCGACTCTTTGGGAGAGAGTTTGATTGAAGCAATAAAAGACTAGAGAGCAAGCTGAGACTGAGATTGAGAGCGAGCCAGCATGAGAGAGAATTAGCGAGCGAGTGAGAGAGAGATAGCAAGCGAGTGAGAAGTAGAGAGAGAGCCTTCTTTTAACATTGGTGCAACCAAAGTCGGTCTGTGCAGGGAAGTGCTCTATGCCAAGCTATGGATGCTAGCGGGTACAGGACAAGGGGCTAAGGCAGATGTGGAGGACCTAGGTAGGAAAATGTTAGTGGAAATGTATGTGTAATGCAGTTTTTTTGGTCAAAAAGGCCCCAAAATGGTCCAGTGAGGGTGACAGGTAAAGGTGCACGAGATGCAAATCTGATGCTCTAGAATATGGTCTTTGAGATGCTCTGCAAGTTGGTCAAGACAGCTCCTCAAATGGAGTCCCTGTGTGAAAGTTATGATTGTCCAAAGATGGAATGCTTTGCAGATCCCCGACAGGTAGGGCAGGTATAGATAGGTGGCCAAAACTGGAATCACGCATAAAGCTGGAGATGTGGAGCATGCCGGTCTTTTCGGATTGCCCTTTGCAGCTCCGACGGGCAAGTTATGACCTGTGGAATATTTGTCGGAGGTTAGGTATGTGCTCATTGGGCCGCGTTGGTAGGCACGCCGACGGGAGTTATTTGACCTCGCTAGGGTGTCGAAGAATCGCATGCAACATAGGGAATAGGATAAATTTGCGGCTCGATGTCTGGAGACATAGGTGTTGAGATACGCCCAGTTTTAGGTTGGAAAATAGTCATGACGGAGGCGAGTCAGGTTGATTTTTTTAGATTTGATGGCTCGTCACTCGAGGTTGTGAGGCGGTCTGAATGTAGTGAAGTTCGTGAGGTGTAGTAATAGCAGGGCAGAACTCCAATTTAGAATGGTCCAATAAGCTGGCAAAAAGTGTGTGTAGGTGCGAGCACCGACAACATGCACAACAAGTACTTGGGGGAGTTTTGTTTTTTAATGCAAAAGTTGAATGGTGGGTATTCTTGGGAGAAGAAAGGTAAAAGCAAAAGAGAAGCTTTAAGGCTAAGAAGGAAAGAATGGCAAAAGAATAAGGTGGACCCAAAAGAAAGATGGCTGGAAAGCTCTTTTTTTGTAAAGTTTGAAAAAAGAGAAAAGAGCAATAAGGGGAAGGGAGCCGGAAAGCTCTTTTTTTGTAAAGTTTGAAAAAAGAGAAAAGAGCAATAAGGGGAAGGGAGCCGTGAGCCGTCGTTGTCCCTTGGGGATTAAAAAAGGGGAATGAGGATGTAAAGAAAAGGGGGAGGACTTTAGGGAAGGAGGAGTTTTTTTTCTTCTTTTGCTGAAGGGTTTGCGGTTCATCGGAGAGGGAAGAAAATATATAGAGAGAGAGAGAGAGAGAGAGGTGTGTCGTCTATGTTGAAGGGCAAGGATTGAGCATTATGGCATGGGTATGTTCGATTGTGGTATTGCTAAGGGTGGGTGTTATTATCTGCTAGAAATCTGTGTGTGTTTCAAAGGTGTGTTTGAGAGGATAGGGCTGTTGTGAGTGCCCTGAGATATAGGGAGGCCTTTATTTGTGTAATGGGCTCATACGCAACATGCGCTCACATAGGCGTTGGCGACGTTTGTGAGCCTTGCCAAGTAAACTCAGACATCCTTTGGAATCGGCTAGACACCGGCTATGATTTTTGGGCGAATCGACATCAATTTCGACACCTGTTGGGTATGCAAGCTCTTGTGCATCTAAGCCTCGTGGACACAACCTATGACAGGCAGTTCCAGTTTTCATGGCCATTGCATGGCAAGCCTAAAAAGCTATATGTATTTACATAGGATTACAATATCATATCATAGCGTTATTTTTTTGTCTCTGAGTATCGACTCTCTCTCTCTCTCTCTCTCTCTCTCGGTTGTCCTCGTCTATTGCACGCCTTCACGCCATGGATTCTTCTTACCGGTGGCATTCACCTTAGCCCCGCTGCACCCCATCAACTGGTATCAGAGCCACAGGCATGGTGATCCTTGGCACTGGCAAGGCAAAGGTAGCATCTCAACATGCTCCTCCCCTAGGCGTCTGCAAGACGGCATATCAAAACGCAGTCAAATCTGCAGTAGAGCGCCTCATCGTCATCGTCCTCCTTGATGGCTACTTGGTGCAAACACATCATCTCAGAATGCTGTGCATGAGGTGATCATTGGTAAGGTGCAGGTGATTAAGCTTGTGGACTGCAACTTCTCTAAACGTTGTTGATTCTTGGGATTTTTGGTGGCACTTCTCATAGCGTCTGTATTCGCTGCCACAGACACAAAGAGCTTGTTTTTTTCCTTTGTTTTCACACTATTTTGAAATAGTGGCCAACCTAATTTAACTAGTCCAAGAGGTCATTCATACGAGCCTCACAAAAGGCTTCGAGTTGCAAGTGCAAGGCTTGACGACGGTGATGATAGTTTTCAGCAGATAAACACGGCCCTCTTTTCGGGTGCAAGTACTACGTGAGGACAAATATGAAGCGAAATATGCTCTTCTAGAAATACAAATATGGCATCAACAATCAACGAGTTTAATGAGCTGACAGTCGAGGTGGTACCCATGCAGCTTCTAGTATGTGCTACTGTGACAGGGAACTTATGTGATGGATGTCAATCGGATACAATTAAAGGAGCCTTGAACATTGTGGATCAATTTGTCACTACAATCAAATTGGATTCTATAATGGTTCTATTAAGCATTCCATGATTCAAGGCGGTGCCCCAAAAATAGTAGAAGCAAGTTCGGATTGGTTTCTTTCAACTCAATTTTCTGGCACTATTCTTCAACTGCTTTTCAGTTTAATTGTCCTATCTAAAAGTCATGTTTTATCATGTTGTCATAGGTCTGTTATGATTTATCTATTGTCACTTATTGTCATGCCAGACTTCTGTACGGGTTATAGACACTACCACATAAAAAGCGGTAAGACCACCCTTTTTTGTTTGGTTGAGTTCTGGTAAGTCTCACACTGATAGTTGTTTGAGGGAAGTACACACACACACCTATGTTATTGTCAAGGGGGGACTTCTACTCATAGTTTCAGGTGAATGAACTCTGCCATGGTCTGTCTGTCTCGAGTCCATTGTTATCAGTGCTTTGGGCTTGAGCGGGAGGGTTGTTGGGTATGCAAGCCCTTGTGCGTCTAAGCCTTGTGGGCACAGCCTATAGTAGGCAGTTCCAGTCTCCATGGCCATTGCATGGCAAGCCTAAAAAGCTATATGTATTTACATAGGATTACAATATCATATCATAGCGTTATTTTTTTGTCTCTGAGTACCGACTCTCTCTCTCTCTCTCTCTCTCTCTCTCTCTCTCTCTCTCTCTCTCTCTCTCTCTCTCTCTCTCTCTCTCTCTCTCTCTTGTTCGTCCTTGTCTGCTGCACGCCTTCACGCCATGGATTCTCCTTGCCGGTGGCATCCACCTTAGCCCCGCTTCACCCCATCAACACTGATTTTGACGTTTTCTTGGTTTCTTAGAGATTTTCCTCTCCAACCTTGGCATTGACAGCTCAACATTGGCTTTGAGCATTGACGGCTCAACCCATTGGTTTCTACACTAATTTGTGGCTATTCGACTAGCACGCTTCCGCTTGGCGGCGAAAGTCGACATCGAGCATTTTCTCGACTTCGAGCACAAGCGGCCATAGCATTGGCACTTCCGCTCCGTAGGGGAGGACGGCTCCAACAACCATCCTAGGATAATTGACTTCCACGGTTTTCTCCGGTTTATGGCTTCAATGGCACATACCAAGAGATACGGCTTTGATAGACCATTCTAGAGGAGGTTTTTCTTGAGCGCATATATCTCTTAGATGGTATTTCCAATCGACATGTTTACTGACTAATGAGGTAATAGTTGCCAGTTTTCCAACGATTTTGCTCACATGTTGTAGTGCAGCTTGTATGGAGCATTAGAGAGAAGTTTTTGCACGATCTTGTGCAGTTTCATGCTATGCGTGCTTATGTGGATACACCTTGAGCTAGGTGTAGATTGCAAGTAGTAGATTTACAAGTTTGTTGCAGTTTTTGGAGAGGTATACATCCATAGAGCCACTCAATCAAGAGTGAGCCAGTTTGTCAGGCTTTTGGCATTGCATGTAGACCATTTGTGGATTTTTCTACTGAGACACTAAGTATCTATTTCCATGCGTATTTGGTGAAATTTTTGAGTTTTTTCTTAGTTTTTAGGAGAAACTCTGCTAGATTTTTCCCAGATTCACGCCATGATTTATGCGTATCCGCAATTTACTCTTTGATGGTTAGTGGTTGAGCTTGGCTCCCACTTTGACATTGATTGTGTATTCACTCTTAATTTTGGTAGGTTTTGTCAGTTTGGACACAGTTTTGGTGTTCCCGTACCCACTCTTGAAGGAGTGAGGATTAGCATATGCTTGTGTGGCTACAGCCAGGACAGTCATACATTTCACAGACTTTTTGCAAATTTTTAAAAACACTTTCTCTTGTGGGTTGCATTTTGAGCTAGTTTTCTCTCTACTTTCTTATATGGTTATGCGCTTTACGCTCAGTTGAGCAGTTTAACCCAATTTATGCTTGCAGAGTTTACAAATTTTGGAGTTGGTTTTGTGTATATGTGGCGTTAGGTTTGATGAGTTTGATCATGCTTTTGAGAATTGTGTAGTGGGCTAAACAATGAAAAGTAAATATTGTGCACTCTGGTACATCCACAGCTTGGTGCATAATTGGTGTAGCCGTTAGCCGCTGATAACACTCCCCCCTTTCTAATTTGGCGCACGTCCTCGTGTGCTGGTGAAGCAAGACAGCGTGACATGTTAGAAAGCAAGTCCAAGGAAGAAATGTTGAGCTGCAAAACATAAAAACAAGTAATGAACATCAAAGGCCACCAAAAATGAATAAAACATGAATCATAAATGAACAATCGTGCAAAGTGATTTTTTGCTTCTAAAAGATGGGTCAATCATAGTCAAAAACTAGACAACATAAAGCAAAAAAATACTCAAACTATTGTGAAGATTAAACCACTTGAAATTTCAGTTTTATGAATGAAACACAAGCAATCAATTATAACCCTATGCTAATGCAAGTTCATAAACCTACTAGCCTAAAAACTATGTGAACAATCTTAATAAATCATTCAAGTCTATTATGTTTATGGGCTATAAAAAAGCTCCTAATCTATTAGTACATTGTCAAAGTTTTTTGAAGCTCATGGAAGTTTTGATTTAGTCATTCATTGAAAAATTAAAGCACAATCACAATGCTACCACCCCAAGGCAAGTCTAGGTGCTACTCTCGTCTCCTTGAACACTCAAGAAGGTGTTCCAAAAGCCTACTAGCTTACCAAGGCGACGGCTAATCCCTATCAACCCAGGGCATCGGTTTAGGGCCTTGACCAAGCGAGCCAAGGTGATTCCCCTTGCCTGCCAAGTGCCAATAAAGCGCTAGGCCTCACAAAGACACATCATAACATAGAATTTCTGTTTTCATGTGTCTTAGTAGCATTTTTGCTACTTTTTTGGGCACTTATTTACTTCCTGATTCATTTTTTAGCACATTTTTTAATACTTCCTTTATGAGATGTTTATGGCAATTGGACTAAAAAAGACTAAAGCCTAATCATAGCCCTATGTCATGTTAAAAGAGAATGGAGTATTAAAACTATCACTAAGATTCTAGGACTAATGAGAAATGATCCTATATTAACCTAAGGCCAAGGTCAATTACCTATGATTAGCATTCATAAAACCTAATTTTTTAATGAGTTAATTTTCACAAAGTAGAGTGTTGAAACTTTACGATGCCTAGTTTTCTAACATGAAAAAAACCATAGCTTAGAAGCAAACTTTCACTTAAGCCAACCAAGAGAATGAAGAGATGAACAATAGAGCAAATCCATGGAAGGATTACACCTATTCATGCTCTTTTGAGCATCCTTGAGTAAGCATCCCCTTTGTGTAGAAGCCTCTTGATCTTTTTATTTGCAAAAGAAACCTTTTGAAGCAAAGTGTAAACACAAGCTACAAAAGCCAATTATTGAAATCCAAAAGCACACAAAAAACATTAATGAAAACCTAAAGCTAGGGTCTTGCATACCCAAATTTGCCAAAGGGAGAAAAAATGCCTTTGGTTATGTACATGATGCTCTAAAGTAGCAAATTTATGCATATATATTAACCATGAGAGATAAAATGAGCTTCTACATAAGCAAATTTTATAATTTTTACCACCTCTCATGCATGATTCAAAAAGTCGATTAAATGTTAGCTCACTTGAAATATTAAAAAAAACAAGCCAAGAGCTAAAAATAATGCAACTTATAAAAATGAAGTGGCTCTCGAAAGTCGAAATTTACATTTTAAAGCTTTTCATAAAGTTGGCTAACAACTGGCTCACATGAAATTTTCAATTTTTTAGAGCAATCTATGAGCTAGAGATGACTGCAACTTGATGAAATGAAATGAATGGCTGTCACTAGCCGAATTTTGTACTTGAAATATCAAAAAGTTGACTAAACACTAGCTCAAATGAAAAAATTAGCTTTCGACCAAGCTATGAGCTAGCATGTATACAACTTTTATTCCAAATAAATGGAATGGCTCTAATTAGCCAAATTCTGCAATATATTACAATGATGACCCCTTGTTGGATCATTTGAAATCACACACCTGCCACACTCCTTCACAAAAGACTCAAATCATTAGTGCTTCAAAGCATTTGTCATTCAAAGTAAGCACTTAAAAATCAACCACAAACCCAAAATTATAATGCTCTTTCTTGGCTACCAAACAAGCTTCATTTTAGTGCTTTGCAATGATTTTTTATTCAATTCAAGCACTAAAGTCTCAACCAGCTCAACCGTTGCTCAAGCCCTTGCTTAGTAGAGCAAACATAATCTAAGAAAAGAGAAAATCAAATGATGAAATGATTTTTCAATTCTTTTGAGGTGACCAATGAAATTTTCATTTAAATGCACTTCAATGTCAAGATCTTCAACTTAGTGCCAAACGTTTACACTCAAAACAACATTAAGTTGGTATGATACACACAGCTTTCACTGTTTATGCATTCTATAAGAAAATCATCACAATGAAATGCACCAAAATTTGATTTTGCTCAATCTCGTGAAGCAATTTTAGCACACAAAAAGGCTATTCATAAAAGATACATCCAATCAATCCAAGCATCAAACTCTCATTACGAACCAGAAGCCTTTCAATTTTTGTGAGACCCAATCGTACACAAATCCTATCTTTTTTTTTTTTTGTTATGCGGTCAAATGCCAATTCAATGCAATGTAAAGGTGTCCAAATGTGGGGTGTGAACCTCCTCTTGGAATTTTAATTTGTGTGTGTGTTTTTTTTTCATTTTTAAAGCAAAATCACTGCAGTTGGAGATGGAGGTTGATGGGCTCAGGGTCGAGAGGCCAAGAGGCATGTTGCAGCTGCAAGGTGTGAGCGTGTCAGATCTGGACGGGGCAAAGGAGCGCGTGTGAGCGGTGTCACGCAGTGTATGCACGTATTAATCCAGGCGGCAAGCCACGTGAATGTGTGTGTGTAATTGTGTGTGTTTATAGCAGGAGGCTACACATTGCCTAGTAGCCAAAAGAAGTAGGAGATGCAAGACGCTAGCTCGGAATCAGAGGCCGCCCGGAGTTATTGAGATCAGGGAGAGTTGCTACGCTTTGAAAGCAAAGGGGTGTGTAGCGAATTCACATTGTATGTGTGGTGTGTTATGGGGTTCAGAAGGCATGTAGGTCCAAGCTAGTATGAGATGAGTGGGCTAAGTCAAGCAATACGGAAGCGGGCAAGTGGAGCATGGGCTGACCCCGCATGGGCAACCACTACAACGAATGACAACACAGCATCAGTAGATTGTGTGTGCATGGGAATGTGTGAAGGTGCAAGTTGACGTCGTTTGTAGGGAAGCCAGCTCATGTGTGCACCTTCAAATGTCATGGCATTGCAGAAAAAGTGTGTGGACGAAGGGTTTACCAGGCGACGAGGGTATTGACACTACTATTTGTGTGTGTACGTGCTTTTGTGTGGCAAGACTATATCGAGCCAAAGGCGGTGAGGCAAGCTTTTCCATGCATGGGAGCCCCCCCATATATCTTTGCCCTTTTACCAAAATATTTTCTATTATATAAGTTACTTTTAATTTTTCTTCCCTTTTTCACAAAAGTTTTAGCCTTTATTAAATAAATAAGACTTATGCTAATCAATCACGATGTAGCTTAAATAAGTAAGCTTTCTTTGTTGATATCTCTTTTGACCTTAAATATTAAATATATATATTCTAAATTACATTATATATTTTAGTATTTTCTAATATATTTTTCATGTATGTATATTATTCCACCCTACCAAATATTTTATTCACTAGTTTTCATTTTCAAATCTCAACCCCACTTTCAAATTTCAATAATACCTCCATCTAGATGATTGCCAATCTTTTCAAAACTCTAGGTCATGTTTTCATACACATGAAGGATCTTACACTTGAAGGCAAGAGAGAAGTCCACTCAAAGGGGACCACCAAAAGATTTTTGCAGCCACAAATAATACATTATTTGGCTGAATTTTTTAAGTAGAGAAGAACCCCGAATCTGAAGGAGCGTTCAACATAAAAGATGTAGCTCATGATCTCAATTTTTTTCAGAATTTTTGGAGTTATGAACACGGAGATATGATTTTTGTAGTGGACCCCAGTTTTCTCGTGTAATGGTGACACAGACCATCCCCAATTTTCTTCCCTCTAGAATGGCTATGGTTCTACAAGTCTTCAAGCATGATTACAAGAGACAAGGCTCTTTTAATTAGGTCTTGGCAAGTCTAGAGTGATTCTATCACCATTTTTGGAGGATCCATCCTCATCAACAACTATCCACCTTTGACAATCTCTCTTGTAAATTTCTTACCTCTCTCTTCTCTCCCTAATAAGCTTATGTCTAGCCAAAGCTAGACTATTGTAAATATCTCCTATCCTCTACATCCTACCCACATTCTCTCATCTTCTCTCTCTATTGACTCTGGTATTTTAAATAATGAGGAGACAAGATGGGAGCCACAGTCACATGCACCCCATTTTCCTAGTCACCAAAGTGGGACACTCACCTCAAATAGAAATATTGCTAAATCCTCTCCTCCTTCCCTATATAAGGAGGCCATGAGAGCTCACTTGAAAGAGAACACAAACACACACACACACACACATACACACCTATCCATACACACTCTTGTGCTACATGCTTGTAGCATGAACCCTAATCACATAATCACAACACCATCATCATCACCATCACCATGCACAAAAGATGAGCACCACACCTCCACACCACTTGTAATTAAGGGTTGAAGGCACAATTTCAAGAAGAAGAAGGGTGGACACACTCATGATATTCCTCGCCATCAACTCCCATCTCTCCATTATGCCTCCTACCATCTTGTCCCCTTCTCATTTTCCTGCCATACGCTATCTATTGTATTCATCTTTTGCAAGCAATCAACACACTCCATCTTGGTGCCATACTTTGTGTAGCTTTGGATACATCTCATTGTGAGTATGATATATGCTTGTTCCTTGCCTTTTTTTTCTACTTATGTAAAGGTGTGCGGATTAGCCACCATACACACACACTCTCTCTCTCCCTCTCATATTCCTATCATCTTGCTACTTCCATCTTGAGGTGTGCAGATTCGCCACCTCTTGTATGATAAGTGAGCATACTCGCAAGTTTCCCCTACCTCATTATCTTCCTTACTAACATGCACGAGTAGCGAGCCCATTCTCACTCATTCACCACTCCTCTCACCTTATTCTCCGACCACCCCATTCCACATTTGGGCGTGGATCTTGAAATTGTTTTCCATGGCATGCTTCATTGTGTGTATGTATGCGTCCTAGCCGTATACCTTGCTAGGTAGTGCCCCTATTGTGTATCCCCCATGATGAGTCCATTGTGCATAGTCTTAGTGTAGAGGCCACTGGGTCTATTTTTCACTTCCGCCTCTCATTTGGTGCCCCACGGAGGAGGGCTCTTGAAACCTTCAGTTTACAAGGCTGACATGTTTACTTCTCTTCATGGATGAGTGGCTTCTTGAATTCTCTAATTGGATCACTGAAGAGGAGGAGCTTCAAGCAGGTTTGACACAAGTCATCAAGACACTCTTGCCAGGGTGTTGTATTGTTAGCATAGAAGAAGTGGTAAGACCCTCTTTCCGTACTCAGATTGTTTACATTTCTCATCATCCCCGCAAGCGTAAAAGCAAGGCACAAGCTGCATCATGCTCACATTGTAGCCAAAAACCGCACCTTCGACATGAGTGCAACCCAAAGTGAAGAAAAGGCCATCATTTTCTCCCTCGACATCCGCACAGGCGTTCTCACATCAGTAGGCTTTCAAGTAGCACCAGGCTTCTCTACATCTACGTCCCCATCTTTGCCACCTATTCCACCTACATCCACAACAAGCCTTCACAACTTGAGGAAGCTACTATGAACGCGTGGTCCCTCCCTCTCCCTTGCATCAAACGATTCAAGGGTTTTCCAGCGCCGACAATCACCCCGTCTCCAAAACAAAAGGGTAAATCCTCCAAAGTATTTCTATACCTCACTCTCATCTCATGAGCCAGGAACTAGAAACAGCAGCATCGATTCTACGTCGTCTATCGAGTGAAGTGGCGGAGCTTGTCATCGAAAAGGTCTTTGACACTGGTTTTGCTTGGCGGAAAGACAAGACCCTCCACCTCCAAGGGGTGTTGCTTGTGGATCAAGGCTATGATGACGACTTTATAGCTTGCTATGTATCCATCCAACTTGGATTAATACAAGTGGTAAGACTCACCACCTACCTCATCACACTTGTGTATACACTAGATGGCACTCTATCTTGCAGGAAAGTGAAGTTGCTCAAAGAGAGAGAGTTCAAGCTTTTCCAATATCTTGCTAGAGGGACAGTCCTAGAGCTAGAAGACGAAGACAACCTTGTCCTGTGGTACTATAAATTTGACCTCGACTACCAAGAGCTCTACACCTCCGTGTATAACCTTCCACCACGAAGGAGAGAGCCTTTCCGAATTATCATGTGATGGACCCAGCGCATCAGCCTTTTGTAAGGAACCAAACTTATGCACCACAACGAATTCAATCAATCAAAGTAATCTTGGACCGCAAGATGTTTTATTAGTAGATCATTACAACCATGTTTGGTAGAGAACGACTGCAAGAGATAAACGCCTATTCTCTACCCTTTATCCTGCCTATGATTAATCATGAAGTGTCTTTTGATGTAGTTATTTTCATTCTTGTATAGTATGTTTTCCATCCACCGAGCACCCAAGTATGGAATCTCTATAAAATAAAAAATAAAAAAAAATCTAAGACGAGTTAATTTTCTCACTCTCACAATGGCAAGTGTAGCATTTCCAACATTTACTGGTAAGGTGGGTGAGGATGCTGCAGACTTTCTAGACAACTTGGAAATAGCATGTGTCATCTCTGCGAGAGATGATGATGCTTCGCGCTTGCGTATCTTCCCACTTCTAATGAAGGTGGAGGCAAGATCATGGTATAATGCCTTGGCACAAGCAACCAAGGAACGGTGGGACTTATTAAGAGCAGCCTTTGTCAAGCGTTTTGGAGAGGGCACAACATCAGAGAAGCTATGGCAATTGTTGACAGAGTTGAAGCAGGGCAGTATGCTGGAATACGCATCATATGAGTCAAAGTTTGTATATTTATGGGGGCGATGGGTTGCATCGCTAAGAGAGGATGAGGGGGCACCTGATTTCCTAAAGAAGGATCGGTTTGTGACTGGGTTATGGCCAACTCTTAAAGAGAAGGTGAAGGGAAGGTTTCCTGCTACGTATGAGCTAGCAGTTGAAGTGGCCTGCCTTAAAGACAAGAAGCTGCGCCTACAAGCCAGGAATATCGATGAAGAGGAAGCCGTTAGGACCCGACCACCTCTAGCACCACCTACAACAGCCGCCCAAAGGATTCAACCACAAGAACCAATTGAAGATCAGCAAGACCTACTCAATCGAATCACCAATCAACTTGAGAATCTCTCAGTCCATTTGATACAACAAGGGCATGCACACAATTGCAACCAAGAGCAAGGGAGGGGACAACGAAGGCAAAACCAAGAATACTACTGCTACAATTGTGGGGAGGATGGTCATGGCATGTACTACTGTCCACACCCAAGGAGGCAGAATTTCAACAGAGGAGCCAAGCAAAACCACGTTTCACCACAGAGAACAAGACCACCACCACCGAGGGCACCACAACAAGCACCACCCATGCAAAACCTACAACCACCCATTCAACCACCACCACCACAACCTCTCATTCCACCCTTACCCCCACCACCAGTTGGCAATCAAACAGTAAGCTTCATCAATCTTGAAGGTAAAGGAAAGGAGAATGTGGAGGAGGATAAGACCAAAGTTAAAGGAGTAGATGCCATAGAGGTAAAACGTGCTAGGCATGGTGAATCTTCCCAAAAGAAAGAAAAGATGAAGACTAAAGGGGAATCTATCAAAAAGCCGTCCAAGTCACGACGTAAAATTGACATTGTAGATTTCTCTTTGGGTGAATGTTCTAAACCATATGATTTGGTTCAAAATGTTTCTATGCAGGGCCCAAAAATCACCTGGCCCCAATTACTCCACCTAGCACCTAGGGTGAGGAGACAATGGACAAAGATGGTTAGCACGAGACGACCAAAGCCAAAGATAGCTGGGGCTATCTCTAGGAGGAATCTAGATGACATACTACCAGTGATGGATGCTTACATCAAAGGGCAACACATCTCCAATATCTACATCGATGGTGGCGCACAAATATGCGTCATGAGTGAAAAAATGATGCACCGTTTGGGTTTAGAGGTGAGTCGGTCGGCACCATGCCGAGCCAAAATGACAAATAATTTAAAAGTTCAATGTGTTGGTGTCATAAATGCAGTTAGGATAAAGGCATTCAGCACTGAGGTAGATGTGGACATCTTTGTCATGCCACACAAAGGGGAGGGCTATCCTATCATTCTAGGGATGCCTTGGCTTATGGCTATGAGAGCTAAGCAGGACTGGGACACCGGCATAATCTAGATGAAGGATGCAAAAGGAAGTCCAATACTTTACTAGATGAAGATAGGTCAACAACGCGACATGGATCTCAAAACCTCCGAGGATGAGTTTTCTAGTGGTGACTCTTCAACCACTTCAGAGGAGGAGTCAACAGTGAGTGAAGAAAGTGACAGTAGCATTGAGGTGATGGGGATCATTCTCAAGGACCCTAAGAAGATGGAGCAACCTGATGCCTCATCATCAAACCAAGGGGAGACACCAGGTATACAACCTCTGGTAGAAGCAAGTAAGCTACATCAAATGCTCTCTAGTGAGTTGTGTGGGAAGGAGCGTGAAGATTATATTTTGATGATAAGTAATTTTACCACATTGTTCATTGATGAATATGATAAAATCACTGGCATCACAGTAGTTCAACATCACATTAAGCTCAAGGAGGGAAGTAAACCTGTAGTGCAGAAGCTCAGGCGGCTAGGAGTAATTCAACAAGACGCCCTGCTCAAAGAGGTGAGGAAGTTGCTAGAAGCCGGGTTTATCTATCCTGTTGAAGACTCAGAGTGGGTTTCTCCAGTGGTAGTCACACCAAAGAAGAATGGTAAGTGGAGGGTTTGTGTTGATTACAAGCCTCTTAATGCAGCCACAAAGAGGGACCATTTTCCTCTTCCTTTTCAAGATGAAATACTCAATGAGGTAGCAGGACATGAGCGCTACAAGGTATGTGATGCCTACTCAGGCTACTTCCAAATTAGCATCGTTGAAGAAGATCAAAAGAAGACAACCTTAATCACACCATGGGAATGTTTTTCTTACAGAGTTATGCCTTTTGGTCTCACTAATGCTCCAGCCACTTTTCAGCGATATGTGACATTTGTTGTTCAGCCATTCTTTGGAAAATCAATCCGTGTTTTTATTGATGACTTTTGTATCTATAGCTCTCGCTCTCTTCATTTGGAGAAATTTTATGAAGGTCTAGCTAGGCTACAAGCTTTGGGGGGCCAACTCAATGTGGAGAAATGCCACATGGGTGAAAGCAAAGTTACTCTTCTTGGCCATGTGATCTCGGCCAATGGCATTGAAGCTGACCCAAGCAAGATTCAAGCCTTGGTGGCTTTGACCTCTCCCACCACAACAAAGCAGTTGGTCTATTTTCTTCAAAAGGTGAGGTATTTGAGTAGGTTCATTCACTTGCTCTCCCAAGTGATTCTTCCTTTACAACAAGTTACCCATCAAGAGATCTTCACTTGGAGTGAAGAAAATGAACAACAATTCAATGAGGTAAAACAAATTCTAGCTTCACTTCCCACCATAGCACCTCCAAAGTGGGACGAGCCATTTTATGTAAACCCTAGTGTGGGCAATGACACACTTGGGGCTGTATTGATGCAAAAGGATCCTCAAACTTCTTTCATGCGTCCTATCTACTTCTCTAGTCGAATGATGACTCCATCAGAAAAGGGATACACGGCCGTGGAGCACATGGTGCTTGCATTAATGTTTGCTACCACCAAATTTCGCTCTTATTTATTGTCTAGACCATTCATAATCTTAACAATGGAAGAAGTATTTCCTTATGTAATGCAGCACATGGATGTTTCTTCTAGGATTTCCAAATGGCTCACAAGGCTGCAAGAGTTTGACTACACAATGCAAGTGGAGAACTCCACAAGGGCCAGTCTAGGAGGTATTCTCACTCATCGCCACTAGGAAAAGAAGCTAAAGATAAAGCCAAATGATCAAGATATTACACCTGTGCTGGAAGTCCCTAAGGTAGAGGAGGCTCACTCTCTTTTATTTAATGGAGCCTACAAGAGGAAAGTGGACAAAGCTGCAGCAGGCATTGTCATCTTCAACGAGCAAGGGGATAAGGTTTTCTCCATTGGGAATATCTTGGATTCTCACTCTAAAAATGAGGCAGAATATGCAGCCTTAACTCTTGGGTTAGAGTGGTGTGTGACACAGGGCATTCAACGATTAAATGTATTTGGTGATGCCATGCTTTTAATAAAACAAATACAAGGAACTTGGGCTTGTAAAAATCATAGCTTGCTAGGCCATTTGCGCAAAGTCAAGAAACTTTTAGGGAAATTTCAAGTTGTACAATTACATCATGTCCCTCGAGCAGAAAATCAAGAAGCAGATGCTCTAGCTAGAGAGAAGCTGCAAGATGTTTCAGTGGTGGTGCTATCAAATTGAAGCTGCCTCTCTTCCAAGGTAGCGATGCTATGCCTGACATCATGAGTTTCTTGGACACAGGAGAGTGTCCTAAGGATCTTACTAAGGGCCAAAAGCAGTGGCTTGTGCGCAAGGCAACAAAATACCGCCTTATCAATGACGACCTCTACTACAAGGGTAAGGATCAAATTCTTAGGCATGTACCTCTCTCTAGAGAGATCACTGAAATCATTTCAAGTTGCCATGATGGTGTTTGCGGAGGAAACTTTGCACTTGACATCACTAGTAGAAAGATTCTACAAGCCGGGTTTGTATGGCCTAGTCTACATAGGGATGTGCATCATTGGTGTAAAACATGGAAGGAATGTCAAAAGGCAGGGGATAGGAGGCTCACATATGAGCCATAGACTCCTATAATCTCATATGGACCATTTGAGAAATGGGGAATTGATGCTATTGGGCCTTTGCCAAGGAGCCAATCAGGTAAATTTTATATCATCATGGGTGTGGACTACATGACCAGGTGGGCTGAAGCGGTTGCCACCACCCGGATTACAGCTAAGGAAGTGGCTAAGTTCGTATTTGAAAACATTTGTTGCCGTTTTGGCACTCCTCTTGAAATAATTTCTGACAGGGGACCAGGTTTTAGAGGAGACCTTGTAGGAGAGCTAATGGAGAAGTTAGGTATCTCACGACGACACTCAACTCCCTACTACCCACAATGCAATGGTTTGGTGGAAAAGGTAAATGGTATGATCTGCAAGATCATCACTAAACATGTAAACAATCACAAAAGTGATTGGGACAAGCATCTTATGGCTGCACTTTGGGCTTATCGCACTTCATTTCGCACATCCCTTGGGTTCACACCATATCACTTGGTCCGCGCGTGTGTGTTGAGTTTTTTTGCGAAAACGCCAGGACTGGCCAGTGTGGTGGGGTGTGTGTGTGTGTGTGTGTGTGTGTTGAGTGCGCCATTTTTGGCTGCCATTGCGGGTGGGTGTGGGTAGCGCCAAAGTCAGCAGACCCTTGGTTTTGTCTTGTAGTACAAAAAAGGTGTGTGTGGTGTGTGTTCGGTGCCAGCGCTCAAGACAAAATTTTTTTGCTTGTTTTTTTTTATAAAATGAATCTTGGAATATTTCTTGCTTAGAGAGTGTTCTCGTGATGACCTAAGCGCGATGATGCGTGTTTGAGCTTGAGAATAGCCGTTGCGGCAAACTTCTTAGGCTCTTTAGAATCAAGGGAGAGATGAGAGATCATGTGTGGGAGGGACACTCTCGTATCAAAGTTCACGACATAACTACATGATAGAAAATGAGGATGCCTCAAGTCAAAAAAAATGTCAAAAATCCATTCCAATGCACACTTTGGATCGAAAAAATTCCATGCACAATTGTTAATCCCAATTCCATCAATTAAAAATTGCATATGCACAAAATGAGCAATCCAATCTTCATTGGCTATTTTCAACCGAATTATCAATCATCGCAACTCATTGGTTCATATTTGCTATCCACAATTATGCAAACGATATTGGCACAAAACAAATCATTGCAAAATTAATCGCTCATCTCCAATTGAAATGATTCAAATGCAATTAGTATTGTCATTTATGGTTTGCATAGCCATACACATTCATTTACATCAATACATAGGCACACATTCAATCAAATTCCCATCAATTTGGCTTCAATGCAATGGTAGTGCATTAAATCATCCTCAATTGTGTGAAATTGAGTAATCTCAAATCAATAAATCATACATGTACCAAAATTTAGGCCTTAATAATCACAATTGGCAACCAAGACCAATTATTCATCCCCAATTTAGGCATAATTGGCCATTGCTTAGGCACACACACCTAAATTTAGGCCGTCGATTTGTGCAAAAATTTCATTAAACACTCATTGCATTTCATCAATTGCACACTTGATCACACATACATGAGTATATGCATGCTAAATTAACTCAATTTTAATCAAAAATTGATCAAATTTTAACTCAATTTAGCATTGCACACACACAAAAATTAGGTGCACAAATCCAATTTTTTGCTCAATTAGCAGCAAAATTAGGCCAATTTCTAATGTTTGCACACACATTTCTTGCAAAATCATCAATCTACAAGCATCTAGGTGTTCAATTTGATTCCAGTTTCATCAAATTAGGCATCTTTTGCAACCTCAACTCCACTAGCAAACGCAACCCGTTCCCCGGTAGCGGTGCCAATGTTGGAGGCTCGCCATAGCATAGGCAATCTCCCACAAAATCTATCAATCCGGAGGGGGAGAGAGAGAGAGAGAGAGAGAGAGAGAGAGAGAGAGAGAGAGAGAGAGAGAGAGAGACAGAGCATGACCCGGCTAGGGCTTGGAGGCATCACACAAAGAATGTGCGAGAGCGTCATCGGATGCAAAGATTGAGAGGATTCAAGAGCGTGCATCCTCCAATGCAAATAGAAATCATCCCAAACAACTAATGCTAATCGCACATCAAGCATCAATTCAAGCAATCATCTACACACATCAAGCAACGAAGTGAAACACACTAATCTTGGAATCTCTCAAGCACAACTCTAATTACATGCATTGACGATTAAGCACACAAGATCGCATTCAAGTCGGCCACCCCAACCATGTCAATCATGGTGTCCAAATCAAGTCACACATATTCAAATTAAGCTCAAGGCTTGTTAAACCTACACACACACAAGCACATCATTAGAGGACAACTCTAATCCCTCAATCACGAGTACGCCCACTTCGCTTAATCGAGAGAGTTAGATAAAGACTCCACTAATCGGAGTAGCTTAGCATAAGTAAGAGTTAGATTAGAAAAGATCAACACTTCAAAACAATGAAGGAAAGTAGAGAAACATGATTGACAACATAATGAAAACTAGATTAATTAAGAGAGGATTACACTAATTACATGTGATTAGCACTAGCCTTCTAAGCATGGGCATTAAGCTCAAAGGCTAGGCCATCAAGACCTACTCTAGGGAGAGAGTTCTCAAAAGGACCACTCAAGAATGACCTCTCATTAAGCATAGGGCTCTTTTATAGCTTTGGGCCTCAAACCCTTCAACTATGGGATAAAGTGAGCTCTCTAGCTTAGACTCATACAACTTTGGAACTCCTAAATGATGAGCCCAATCCCTATACAATGAAAAGTAAATATTGTGCACTATGGAACATCCACAGCTTGGTGCATAATTGGTGTAGCCGTTACCCTCTGCTAACAACCCTCTTCTCCATCTTCATCATCATCCTCCTCTTCTGAAGAAAGTGATGGTGCAGCTCCCAAAGAACTCAAAAGGAGAGGCCATAGGAAATCCTGTGCCACTTGGAAGAGGTCGTTCAAGCTCAAATAGATCAAGGAGGGAGGAAATAGTATCTCTTTTTTTACCTAGATGGCACTTTTGGTGCTACGGACAAAGTCTTGGCCTTTATTCAACAATTGGATGCGCCATTCGAAGATGAGGGCTTTACGGAGTCCTCTAAGATACGTCATGTATCCATGCATCTCCAAAAGTCCGCCAAGAAATGGTGGTCTAGCCTACGAGCAAACGGTGAAGCTCCACAAACATGGAAAGCTTTAAGAGCTTCCATTATGAAGCAGTTTTTGGCTAGCGATGTCAAAAACAAAGTGCTCATTCACTGAATGGCGAAGCTTGAAGATCTCTCCCTATGAATCTATTCACAAATACGTAGACAAGTTTTGGGATTTACATCTCAAAGCCACTATCTACAAAAAGATAGATTTTGGAGAGCAAAAACAACATATTTTGTGCAGGTTTATCTGATGATATGGCGGAGTATGTCAACTCCCAAAGGCCTCACACTATTTTAGTGGTCATATACCATACTATGGTGGCTTCACGAGACTCAACTTCCAACAAGGGGCTAAGAAAAATCTTAAGCCCATGGAAAGCAAAAACCGTAATGAGCCTAAGGGGAAGGACCATGTCGAAAAGTCTCCCAAGGGCAACTTCAACAACAACAAAGCTAAGGAGAAGGGAATCTACAAAGGAAAAAATAGACTCTCTCTTGAAGAGCTAGAGCGTTATCACAAGGATAACCGTTGTCTCAAATGTGGGGAGCAAGGGCATGCTTATCATGCTTGCCCACAAAAGAACACACACAATGAACCTCCTAGAGCTTCCATAGTTGAAGTTCAAGAAGAAGATGCTGCTTCTCCATCATGCGGTTGAATGTAACTGGTGCATTGGTCAAGCCAAAAGGAATGACAATGAATTCGTAGAGACCAAATGTAATGTAAAATGCGGTCTTTACAATGTCTTGATCCACTATCCTTATTTGGTAATAGACACTTTTTAGGTCAGTCCCACTGAAGTAGGTCAATCCTTGTAGCTTATCAAATAGGTCGTCTACTTGCAGAATGGGAAACCTATTTTTGATAGTGATCCTATTTAGTGCTCTATAGTCAACACACATAGGATATGTGCCATCTTTCTTTTTCACTAATAAAACTGGTGAACAAAATGGAGATGAACTAGGCCTAACCATTCCTTTCTCAACCAACTCATGCACTTGCCACATAATTTCCTCTTTTTGAGCTTGAGAAACTCGATAAGGAGGTTTATTAGGCGGTGAGCTTCCTAGAAGAAGCTCAATTGCATGGTCATCATCCCCTTGTTTTGGAGGCAATTCATTAGGGATGTCGTCAATAGAACATCTTGGAATTTATTAAAAGAATGAGATAACCCTTGAATTTTTTGATTCCCTTTATTTTTATTTGACAAAACATTAGGTTCATTTTGAGAGTCTTTTACAAATATCATGTACACAGAAATAGAGCTCTTTATTGACTTATCAAAAGATTGCTTATGTACAAGAGGTATAGTGTTACCTGACTCATTAGCATATATGTACATGTCTTTGTCCCTGTACTTAAAGTAAATTTTGCTTTTAGGGAACTTGATGTTGGTTGACATGCAATCAAACCATGGTGTCCCTAGGATTACATCCTCATGCTTAAGGGGAGAGATGAAGAAATCCTCTTTGTCCACATAGTTTGGGACATGAAGCCTCAATTTTCCCAATTAAGGGAGTAACTGAGACTTTTTCTCCCTTGAAAGCACCATTGGCCTGGTAGGGTATCTCCCATGTCAAAGGCTTGGATTCCTAGCTTAGTGGCCATTGCCAAAGAGCCATTGTCAAAGAGAATGAAAGCATCATGTTCTCTTACCTTTCCCCAAGTATGGCATAGAGGAGATCCTTTGCGATGGGCAAACGGATGGCCAAAGTGCGATAGCTAACCTAACAATTCTTAATCTACTAAAAGCTTATGTCACTAAAGTAGATCAAAGGTCCCAATGGGAGAAGTACTTACCTTTGATGGAGTATGCTTACAATAACACAATGCATACATCCATGGGAAAAGCACCTTTTGAGGTAATTGAGGGAAGATGAAAAAGTCCCCTGCTACTTAAGGTACATGGGAAGATCTTTGCTGCAGATGAATGTAGGTGTGAACTACAAGAATATTTCTAAAAGATTAAAGATGCTATATCCATCTCACAACAAAGGCAAAAGGTTGCTGCTAACAAGCATAGAAGAGCCCTGACCTTTAAAGAAAATGATTGGGTCTTGCTTAAATTTCCTCAGGCTCGGTTAAGGCACATGACGGACAAGAATCCTATGGGACACCAAAAGTACTATGCTAAACTAGCAAAAAGGTACTATGGCCCCTTTTAGATTCTTAAGCCAATCAATGAGACGGCTTATCAGCTCAAGTTGCCCAACCACTGGCTCAAACACATTTCTTTCCATGTGAGCCTGTTAAAGCCTTACCAAGGAGAGCCACCCCAAGAAGCAACCATAGAAGACCTACTAGAGATTGAAGACAAAGAAGAGGTACTGCAGCCTAAGTCCATTTTTTGACACAAATAAAAGGTATTGAGAGGCGGTAAGATTATCCGCCGACAGTATCTTATTAGCTTTAAGAATTATCCTTTTGAAGATGCTAGATGGATGCAAGGCATACAATTAAAGGATAACCTAAACCTTGTCAATGCTTACAATGATTCCCTAGAGTAAGCAAATGTAAATATGTTTTAAATGATCAATGTTTTTGTCTTATAAGACTCTCTTTTTCTTTATTGTGCACAAATGTTAAGAAGTATGCATGCTTAGGATCATGTTTGTGGGGTGACGACGTCTCCCAAACACCAAGTAGAGCCTGTCACTCTACTATGGAAGATTGATACGGACTAATGAGCAGACATTCTTGTGACAACTAAGTCTCTCAAGCACCAAATGGATTAGTCATCCATTCTAGAACGATGTTGTAGGGTAAAATAGGGATCCTCTACCCGCTAGCAAACGGACTAATGATTAGGCTTTATCTTCTCTACCTCATAGTCGAGGACGACTATGATATCAAGAGAGAGGTAATGTCATAAAAACCTAATATCTACTTTTCCCAAATGATTTTCTCATATTAAACTAATCATTTAATATAGGAAAATACCAAGGGTGAGCAAAGGTTGGATATTAGAAAGGTTGCTAGACTGGTCTCAACAGGGGATCCAAAAGACGGGAATTGGGGATTCATATGGGGATGGTCTACTAAAGAGCAAAGTACATCAATGGGTTTTAAAGACCTTTAGGTTTAACTCCATTAAGACTTCCATAGGGCAAAGATCTAAATTTTAAATCCCTAGTCTATGAGAACTTCTCTTAGTGACTAAAGTGTTGAATGCTAAAGTTAACAACGTGGCTACAACAGTGGGAGAGCTGGGATGAGAGAGAACACACACACACACAAGCTTACCTTTACACCTAAAAGAAAATAGGACACATGTCAGGCATGCAAGAAATCCCCCAATTTTGCATGAATCCTATTGCAGACAAAGAGTGGACCAATGAGGATTGAGCTAGTGTAAATTCAATTTCTTATTTTAGAAATGCTTGATAAAAGAACCAATGAGAATTAATCTCCCAGAAAGACTATTGGACAGTCAAAAGGTCCAGTGAGAAATAAGCAGCCCACAAATTTGCTTAATTCTTATTGGCCAAAAGACTAAAAGGTACGATAAGAATTTAGAAAATTAAATTAATTATCTAAGCTTTTACAAAAAGGGGAAAAGGGTGGACACTTGTGACAAGGCTCTTGACTTGGCATCTCAAATGCTATTGGCTAAGATTTTGAAGGGCTAATAGGGAGCCAACATGAGTAAAAAGATTTCTCAAATGCTATTGGCTAAGCTTTTCAAGGGCCAATAGGATGCTAGCAAGATTAAGTTGGAGAAGGGGTCGCCCAAGAAGAGAGAGAAGCCTCACTTTTGCCTAACACAATTATACACACACACTCACACAACTCATGTGTAGAGCAAGAAAGTCATCTCCTTCTCCAAGCTTTAATGGAAAGCTCATATTCTTCTCCAAGTTTTGATAATGGAGGCCTACACTAACAACTCTTGAATATGGAATGCACATCCAACCAAGAGCCAAGCTTCAATGCCATGCTTCTCTCCTCTATTATTTAATTACTAAGCTAAGCTAAGCTATAAGAGTAATTAAGTGAGGAAATACTTCTTTCTCGTAAAAATACTTCTTCTTCCTCTACATCTAGTCTCATACCCTACTAGCTCTAACCATCTTCGAAGGTGTGTGAGGTCTTGGGTCTGAGACCCGAGGGAATTGATGTTGTGTATTATCACGTGTAAGTTTGGTTCATGAAGCTTCCATCTTCATTGCACCAACGAGTTTTTACCAAGGAACACAAAAATTTGTATTGTACAAAGTCTCTCTTAATGAGAGAATCTATAATACAAATGCCTAATGGAGGGGGGACCGGTCCATGTAAATCCTGTCCTCAATAATTTTCAATTGTTATATTTCTCTCCCTCTTTCAAGTATTGTTATGCCAAAAATATTAGGTGTTATGCTAACATTTCTATCTCCAACCAAGCACTCTTCTATGCTCATTAGGAACTTGCTCTAAATGAAATGCTCACTATGTTAAACCGCTATTTACAAGCTATTTAGACCATAAAATGTTACATATCTATATCCTAACTCTTGTTCCCCTTTTATCTTCCCATATTGAACGATCAACTTAATATGAGAAAATCATTTGGTAAAGTTAGATATTATATTTTATGACATTACCTCTCTCTTGAAATCATAGTCGTCCTCGACTATGAGGTAGAAAAGATAAAGCCTAGTCATTATTCCATGTTTCTTAGCGGGTAGAGGATTCCTTTTTACCCTACAACATCATTCCAAAATCGATGAATAATCCATTTGGTGCTTAGAAGACTTAGTTGCCGCAAGCATGTCTGCTCTTTACTCCATATCATACTTCGAAAGTAGATTGACAAGTTCTACTTGGTGTTTGGGAGACGTCGTCACCACAAAAATGATCCTAAGCATGCATACTTATTAAATTTTGTGCACAATAAAAGAAATAAAATGAGTCTTATAAGACAAAAACATTGTTTATTTAAAATGCATTTTCATTTGCTTACTCTAGTGTAGCATTGTAAGCATTGACAAGGTTCATATTATCCTTAAGCTAGGTTCCTTGCATCCATCTAGCATCTTTAAAAGGATAATCATTAAACTTAACAAGACGTCATTGGATAATCTTACCATTTCTTAGTACCTTGTCTTCGTGTCAAAGAATCGATTCAGGCTTCAACACCTCTTCTTGATCTTCGATCTCTGGCGGGGCCTCAATTATTGGTTCTTTTTGTGGCTCTCCTTTGTAAGGCTTGACTAGACTCACATGGCTAACATTGTGAATGAGCCAATGGTTGGGTAACTTTAATTGATAAGCCATCTCATTGATTGGCTTAAGAATTTAAAAGAAAGGACCAGAGTATATTTTTGGTAGTTTAGCATATTACTCTTCGTGGCTCGTAGGATTCCTGCCCGTAGTATTCCTTAAATGAGCCTTGAGAAACTTTAGCAAGACCCAATCATTTTTCTTAAAGGCTAAGACTCTTATGTGGTTATTAGCAGCAACCCTTTTTGCCTTTGCTTTGAGATGGATATAACCTCTTTAATCTTTGAAAAATATTTTTGTGTCTTGTCTATATTCATCAGTAGCAAAGATCTTCTCATATACTTTAAGTAGTAAGGGACTTTTGGATCTTCCCTTTTTAACTCAAAAGGTGCTTTCCCTATAGAAGTATGTACAATGTCATTGTACGCATACTCTATAAGAGGTAGGTACTTCTCTCATTGAGAATGTTGATCTACTTCCATGACATAGGCTTTTAGTAGATTCAAGAATCATTAGATTAGTTATTTCACTTTGAACATCCGTTTGTGGATGATAGGCCAAAAGAGAAATTTAATCTACTTCCTAGATTGTCAAAGAGACCCTTCTAGAAATTAGTGGTCATTCTAGGATCTTTGTCCGACACTATGGATGTTGGCAAGCCATGATACTTGAAAATTTGACATCTAAAGAGGGTTGCCGTTTGATGTGCCTTAATAGTATTTTTGACACGCATAGAGTGTGTTTTCTTGCTAGGCCTGTCGATTGAAACAATCCAAGTTGCTTCCCTCAATTAAATTTCAATTTTTGGTATACCACGCATTTTGAAACATACTCTTGTATGTTTACTTTTCATGGTAGACCAACATAAATATATTTCTACTTCTTGAAGAGTAGATTATGGAATCCCTCTTTGCCCTGCATAAGGAGAAGCATGGGATTCATACTTGACTTTCTTATTGTACTGGTGAGTTCCCATAGCCTTTTGTCGTTTGGAAGATAACCATCCTTCAAAGGTGAATGGTTCTTTTTTCCTTCCCTAATGCAAAGGCTATAATTACCTACTTAAAGTCTTGGTCAGTAGCATACTCATCTATCATAAAAGATAGATCATTGTGAGTTGCTATAGATATCACATTTACCCTAGGCCATTGTGAAAGTGCATCGACCACTTGATTGTGCTTGCCAACAATGTGAGCAATATGAAATTTAAATTGCAAATGAAAAATTTCCCACCTCATTTGTTTGTTGGAGAGGTTGGTTTGAATCATGACTTTCTTGAGGCTTTTTGATCCATTCATAGGATGAATGAAGTCCCCAAGAGATAGTGCTTCATGTGTCCACGGCATGTAGAACAGCTACTAAAAGCTCTATTTTGTATCTGCCCAAGACCCGTTCATCGACATTGATCCTTCGGCTCTCATATGCTATGGCATGCCCTTCTTGAAGAAAAATTGATGCAAGGCAATGACCACAAGAATCACACTCAAATGGTTTTGAGAGATCCGTAAGCATAAGGACTCATTGAGAGGTAAGCTTCTCTTTGAGCTTGTCAAAAGCATTTTGTTCTTTAGCAGTACATGAGTACTTAACGTTCTTCCTTGTTAAGCCATGCAATGGTCCTGCTATTTTAGAGAATTTTTCTATGAAGCATCTATAATATGCACACATACCAATAAAGCTTCTTAGCTCATGTAGATTCCTTGGATTAGGCCATGCTTTTATTACCTCCAACTTTGATGGATTTATACATATACCATCTTGAGAGATAATGTGACCTAAATATTGAATCTCTTGTTTTAAAAAATTCACTTTTCTTTTGATTAATGAAAAGCTTATTCTCTCTCCCAACTTGAAAGATTACTTGAAGGTGTCACTTGTACTCCTCAAGATAATTTGAGTGGCCTAAATATTTTTGTCCATCATGTGTTTGAATGCGGCTGGAGCATTTTCCAAGCCAAAACTTATAACTTATCAAATAGATCTTCTACCCGCGGCACGGGAAATATTTTTTTTCTAATAGTGATTCTATTTAGTGCTCTATAGTCAACACACATGTGATATGTGCCATCTTTCTTTTCTTTCTTTTTCCACAAATTCATGCACTTGCCTCATGATCTCCTCTTGCTGAGCTTGTGGAACTCAATAAGGAGGTTTATTAGGCGGCGAGCTTCCTAGTAGAAGCTCTATTGCATGGTCATCATTCCTTCATTTTGGAGGTAGCTCACTAGGGATGTCATCAATGAAAACATCTTGGAATCCATTTAGGAAATTAGACAATCCTAATTCCACTTGATTCCCTTTATTGCTACTTGTGAACATGAGAACCATTTACAGATTCTCTAACAAAAATCATATAGACAAAAATAGAGATTTTCATTGACTTATCAGAAGTAAGCATATTTCGACGAATTAGCATCTATGCACATGCTCTTTTCCCTATAGGTGAAGTAGATTCTCCTTTGAGGGAACTTCATGTTGGCAGTCATGCGGTTGAACCATGGTGTCCCCAGGATAACATCCTCATGTTGGAGAGGAGAGATAAAAAAGTCTTCTTTGTCGACATAGCTTTGGACATGAAGTCTCAACTTCTCAATCAAGGGAGTAACGGAGGCTTGCTATCCCTTGAAAGCTTCATCGTGAGTTATAATATCTCCCATCTCAAAAGCTTGAATGCCCAACTTAGTGTCCAACTCTGTTGATATGAAGGTGTGAGTAGAGCCAGGGTCAAAGAGAATAAAGGCATCATGCTCCCTTACTTTTCCAAGCATAGGAGAGTGATGAGCCTTTGCAATGAGTATCCTCTTCTGGAGCTTCAACCATGGAAGCTCTAGGAGTGTCACTGACTACATTCCTTTTGAGGCAAGAACAATAACCATGCCCTTGCTCCCTACACTTAAAGCATTCATGGTCTTTACAAAAGAACTTTAATTCTTCGAGCAAGATCTTATTGTTACATTTGCAAGATCCTTTCTCCTTGGCCTTGTTGTTGTTGGTGTTGGTGTTGCCTTGGGAAGATTTTTGAGCATTGCTCTTCCCTTTAGCTTCATTTTTATCCTTGTTTTCCATGGGCTTGAAATACTCAACCATTTCATCAAGGAAACCCGCACAAAATTTTTTCTTTTGTTCAGCCAAGTCTATCCTTTGAAAGACTGTAGCTTCGAGATGTAAATCCCAAAACTTGTCTACATATTTGTGGATAGACTCGTTGAAGAGTAGCTTCAAGCTTTGCCATTCGGTGAGCACTTTGTACTTGGTATCGCTTGCAAGGAATTACTTCATTATGGAGACCTGTAGAGTTTTCCGTGTCTTTGGGGCTTGATCATTTCCATGGAGGCTAGCCCACCATTAATTGACAAGCAGATTTCTAAAAGTGCATAGCTACATGGTGTAGCTTAGAGGAATCCGTGAAGCCCTTGTCTCCAAAGGCCGCATCAAATTGCTAGATGAAGGCCAATACTTTGTCAATGGCACACCAAAGGTGCCATCATAGGTGAGAAAAGAGATACTCTTTCCTCCCTCTTTGAATTTCTTGAGCTTTTGGGACCTTCGCCATGCACGGTAAGTTTGGTGATATCCTCTCCTCTTGTATTCTCTAGGAGAATATCTATTGCTTTCGTTGAAAGAGGAGGAAGGTGAAGAAGAAGGAGAAGAGGGTGACCTCTTTCTTGCCTTTCTCTTCCTTTGTTTCCTCTCTTCCCTTTTGGAATGATGAGGAGAAGGACTATGGATTGACCATTTCCTGTTGGGAGGAGTTGGTGATAGTCTAGACCGCCGTCTTCGTGGAGCCACATCTTCAGAGGAACTTAGGGATTTGCTTCTTTCTTGTTCTTTGGATTCCTCCTCTCTTATGGGAGGGAGTATTCTTTTGGGAGTCTCATCAAGAGGCCTCCTAAACTCTCTCTCCTCTTGGAGTGGAAGGGAAATCCGTTAAGGACGAAGTTGTTGGGTAACTTCGGCTTGCAAAGTAGGGTTGCCCATAGCTTGATGCAACCTAGTAACAAGATAATTGATAAACATGGGGGCATCATCATTAGCATCTTCATGTGCAAAATCAAAGTTATCAATGTTCATTCTACTCTCCTGGTTATTGTTAGGCATGTTAATTATACCTATGTGTTTACTTAGTGTATCCTTTGGCAATTCAAAACCTTAGTTGCTACTCCTCTTAGCCTTTGAAAATAAGCACTTAAGTATCTACACCCACGGATTGAATTGGTTAATTATAGAGAGTAGTGGGGTTGGTCTAATATAGCAGAATTGCCGAGGGATAGCTTGTTTTGGACTTCTTATGGCTCAATAATGGTAAAGCCATAGGAAAGTCTAAAAAGACCCCATTATTAAGACCAAAGCTGCCTAGCTATGCACCATATCCCACATAGTGGGATCAACAAAACTCATAATAGATCCCAGTCTCACTTACCCTAATATAATTAACAAAATCAACCATTATTAGGCTACTTAAGGACCTCTCTTCTTAAGCAAGAAAAGAGAAACCAAATGCTCTGATGCCAATGTAATGAAAATGGCCTATGAACTTTGAGAATATCAGCATTAAGAGAATTAGAGTGAGCATTTTTGTGAGATTACTTTGAGAACATAGAGGTTGAACTTAATTGATGGTAGCAACATGAACATAGTACTAAATTAACTTGGCATGAACAATACTTTTTCAAGACAGAGAGTATTAGAGAACATGACAATAGTTGAGGATCGGATTTACTTGGAGCCGGTCCCCCCACCAAAAGGCGTTTGTATTATAGATTCTCCCATCAAGAAAAACTTGGTACAATGCAATCTTTGTGTTCTTTGTGACTTTGGTGATGCTATGAAGATGGAAAGCTTCATGCATCACGAGCGTAACATAAACTTTGCAAAAAGCATTAACTATCCCAAGCTTCAATCCCAACGTCTCAAACACCTTCGAAGGTGGAGAGAGCTAGCGGTAGGGAAGGGGAGGAAGAATCATTCATAGGAGAAATAAATAGTTCCTCACTTATCATCACTCTTCTTGCTTAGCATAGCATAATAGCACAGTAATAAAGATGAAGACGATGACAAGATTAAGCATTGAAGCACGGATCTTGGTTGGATTTCATTCCATAGCCAAGATTGTTGGTGTAGGCTCTCAACTTCTCAACAAGTTTGGAGAAGGAGATGGCGCTCTTGCACTTTGCACTCCACACAATGAGAGAATGTGTGTGTGTGTGGGAGAGTATACTCCCTCTCAAGCTTGGTCCACCTCTCTCTCCCTCCCTCTCTCTCTCTCTCTCTCTCTCTCTCTCTCTCTCTCTCTCATTATTTAATTATATCATTTGGACATGTGTCCTCTTTTTTCTCTTTGAGAGAAAGAGCTTAATTATTTATTTTTATGCATTTAAATTCTCATTGGAACCCTTTAAAGCCTATCCAATAGGATTCAAGCACATCATGAGGGCCACATGTGGAGGATTTTGACATGTGTCTTTTATGCTTCTTAAGTTATTTGATTTGAACTGAACACTTCAAGCACTTAGTCAATTAAGCATGGAAATTGTTTATGCCTCTTGAGAGTTTATCTTTGAATTGATCACTTCAAGAACCTTAGTCATTTAAGCATGAGAATCACCTCAAGCTTGGGCAAGGTTCCCACAAACACTTTAAGCACTTTAGTTAGCAAGCCGAAAAGCACCTCATGCTTGGGTAGGATTTCCACCTCAAGGTCAACCTAGCTTGCCTAAGGTCAAAGGACTCTTTAACACTAACTTTTGGAGGTCTTTAATGAAGCTAACCCTAAGGTCTTTTAAGATCCATTAGATGTACGTTGCTCTTTGATAGACTACCTCTTTTTGGACCTCTATTGAGATGTAACCATCTCTCCTCTTGGTCCCTTGCTGAGGTAAATCTAGAAGCACTTATTGCACATTTCTCTTTGGTAGACCGTCTCCTTTTGGAGCCTTATTGAGATGCAACCTTTCTCCTTTTGGTACCCTATTGAGATAGGTCTACAAGCACATATCTATATCCTAACTCTTGTTCCCCTTTTATCTTCCCATATTAAATGATCAGTTTGATATGAAAAAATCATTTGGTAAAGTTAGATATTATATTTTATGACACAAGAAGAATACCGCCATGTTAACAAGCTACCAATGCTCTAATCAAGTGGATAGAAAAGCCCTCCTAGAAACAAAAATCCAAGAGCAAACAGACAACAACTTTCCATAACCAGCCAAACCACAAAGGGAAAGTGCTAGAATGCAACTTTGCTGAGGATAGCAACGATAGTGATGATTCTTATGACATTCCCTACCATCAACTCAGGTCATCACCATCACTAGCAGCTTCCGTGACAACCAAGGAAAGCTGAAAGAAAAGAACAACAAGTCAGAACCAAAAAGTTTGACAAATCTAGATACCAAAGAGCCAGATTGGCCAAAACTAGGTCTGTATCAAGAGGACAAAGATCTCTATGAAAAGTCACAAAATCTAAGACCAAAAGGAAAACAGTCAAAGCCTGCAAAATATATAATAAAATCACAAAGTCGCAAGCTTCCGTCAATCAAATTTGGGTTTCAAAGAAGTTGACTCCAGCACAATGAGGTCAGGAGTTCATTTGGATTCCAAAACAGTTAAATTGTCAACTCCAAAATTTTGAATCTCGTCACCAACCAAGTGTACAAGAGTTGAATCAAAGACCACTAAAGACTCACACAAAGACCAGGTGGATCCCAAAGAAGTCTGCTCAAACACAAACGAAGAAGTGACAAGTATAGGTTTCCAAACAAGCAACATCAATAAAACAGCCAGTAATCACGAAGAAGTGGGTCCCAAAGGAAACCAATAAAACTACTATCACTGCATCTTCACTTGAATTATTTCAATTCCTCCTACAATTATAGTACAGTTAGAAGAGAGAAAGACCCTCACTTCAAGCTAGAACCCACTACTGAGGAACAATGCCAAATACGACAACCAATCACAAGGCTAAACTGGATTCCAAAGAAGCATCAAAAAGATAAGTAAGCCTTTGAATAATCTCTACAGCCTTCAATTAAGCAAATGACACAAGAGATTCAAAGAACATCATATTGCTCCACTCGGCTTACACAACCCACCTGGTCAAGATAGGGAACACACCACTGAAGTGAGAGGAGAGAGCCCACTCAACACAGAGTGGCACACACATACACACACACCCAAAAAAATCAGCTCAAAAGAGGACTATTTCTAATGATTAGATACAATTGAGCTTGGGCCAACACCAATGGGGCAAATAGCTCACACAATATGGATCAAATATGCCATATATAATCACAAATTGGAGAAGAGACTTCGCTCACACAGGAGAAACTTACACAGACAAAACATCAAGAAAAAGTGAGGAATTTGGCAAAATGAACAGCACCATTGCGTTTGGAGCAGCAAAAAACCCCACTCTACAATATCAAAGTGCTCAAATCCGACCTCGGATGAGCAGTTTATGGCCAAAACAGGCTCCAAAAACAGTAAAAACTCAATTACGGATTTTCCTCCTCTTATCTCCATGTTTTGCTGGTCTTTTTCTCAGTTTTTTCAGTGTCCACACTTCAATTTATCCCTTGGGCACCTTTTGCCTTTTATTTGACCTCAAACCCGGACAGGGCCAAAAACTGGGCAAAAAATGACCACGCAGTGCATTTTTGTCACCCTCCTACATCCATCCGCACACCTGGAACTCAAGTAACAACCAAGTCCAACCTATAGGTGAGCTTATTTTGAGGTAATCAAATTTACTTGCATGTACTCTTTCCTATAATGTTCTCTGATTTTATTTTCTCTTATTCCGTCTCAAACTTCCATGACTCTTGCTATTCAAAAGAGGAGAACTAGAACCATGTATTGCTGCTCAAGTAGGACAACGCAGGCATCAAGAGGCAGCGAACAACAGATAGACAATATATTTTCTCATGTGCATCAGGAATGGATGCAAGTATGTAGGTGTCACTAACAACTATGACAGAAGAAAGAGGGAGCACACTCAAAACCCTCCTTCAAAGATGCGTAATGATGTGCTCTGCTTCAAACCTTTTGTTGAAAAATTTATTTTTGCGCCTCTTATCACTTGTAGAACATTACATGTAGCAAGAATAGTAGAAAAGTCACTGATTTGTAAGTATAATACCACAGGATCCACCGCATACAACAATTTGCAAGCTCACCCACCGCACTGCACGAAATATAAATACCTAAAAGGAAAAAAAAAGTCTAAAATTTTCAAAATTTTGATAACGTCTTCCTCGTCTTCTCTTCCACACTCCAGTTTAATGTGGTCGCATTCCTATACCTTTCGATAACTTCAATTGGACTTAGTTTCGGAATGCATTCAAATTTGAATACATTGTGATTTGAACAAACTGCAACCTAGCTAATCATGTATGTTGACCTCTACTATCCTATTTTCCATCTGTTGCCACATTGATATGTGTTTCTTCCAATTTCAAATTGCGTTTGGCCTAAATTAGAGTGTGATTTTGCCAATTTTACCTGTCCCTAATGTTTTCTAGTGCACTCTATTGCCTCATCTTCATAATGTCTGTCTATTAACACTAGGTATGCCTTTGTCGAGGCCAACCAAGCAAGACTAGTTTTATGTGCTCATGGTTTTACGTGCTCATGGTTTTTTTTGGCCTGCTAAAGGCCGTAGTAACCATATGGGTGAAGGTCGTTCAATTCTAAGTCAGTACAAGAGGTACTCCACATTAGTGACGCTCACAGTGCGGCGCTCAAAAGTGAAAATCCACGACGTCGCTATGGGCGTCACTATTTTATTTGTTACATAGCGACGCCCATAGCGACCCCGACAGGGGTGAAAAATAAACCGAGAGCATCAGAAACGTAGATCTCATATCTGAGTTTCGACGCTCAAGTGAAAGAGGTAACCCGCGCTCTCCCTCTCTCTCTCTCTCTTTTTTCTCCACACACACACACACATACACACACACACACACGAGGAGAGGAAGGAGAGCCAGGTATGCTCCTTCCCTCTCCTCTCTCACTTGTTCCCTTCCCCTCTTTCTCTCCCTCTCTCCTCTCTCACTCACTCACACACACACACACACACACACACACACACACACACACACACATTGTGTCTTTGAGAGAGAGAGAGAGAGAGAGAGAGAGAGAGAGAGAGAGAGAGAGAAAACAAAGAGAAAGAGAAAGAGGGGGAGAGAGAGAGAGAGAGAGAGAGGGGGGGGGGGGGGGGGGGGGGGGGGGGGGGGGGGGGGGGGGGAAGACGGAAAGAGAGCGGTAAGGGGAGAAAACAAAGAGAGAGAGAGAGAGAGAGAGAGAGAGATTAAAAAATTAGAGAAAATATGAAATGAAATGATATATTAAGATTTAGGGTTAGGTTATATTTAAAATTACATTTAATTAAAATTAGGTTAGATTAAGATCTAAGATTAAGTTAGATTATACATTTTACTTATATTTAAAATCTATGCTAAATGTAAAATTAGGTTAGATTTAAGATTAGGTTAAGATTTAAATTAGATTTAAGATTAGGTTATATTACATTTAGGTTTAGGTTAGATTTATGTTTATGTTGAGTTTAAGATTAAATTAGATTTAGATTTATGTTAGATTTAAAATTAGGACAAGATTTAAGATTAGCTATGTTAGATTTAAGTTGGATTACATTTAGGTTTAGGATTTAAGATTGGATTAGATTTAGGTTTATGTTGAGTTTAAAATTAGATTAGATCTAGATTTAAGATTAGATTAGATTTAGATTTAAATTAGATTACATTTAGATTTAGGTTAGATTTAAAATTAGATTAGATTTAGGTTTATGTTGAGTTTAAGATCGATTAGATTAGATTTAGATTTATGTAAAATTAGAGTTAGGCGAACGGTGATCCCTCTCTTCCTCTCTACGTATGTGACCTTGAGTTGGAAATCTTTCAACGGCATGATACTCAGATTGGAGGCCAACATGTAATGTGCGAAGTAATTTCTTGAACAAGGATCTGCTCTGAAGAGATGTTAAGATGTTGTGAATTGCTATAGCTAGAGAAGAGGCAAAGGGGTTTTGTCCACTACATGCACTATCGTGTAGACGTAGGTGTGTAGATTTCTCGTACCCACAAATATATGCATTGACCAATAAAGACAAGATTATAATCCGATGGTTCTGATCTCCGTGCACCTCTAGACCTCGCGAGGTGTGCGGGGATCAGACATGACTAGAGAATGTGAGGTAGTTTACAATGTGAACAAAGAGAGAGAGAGAGAGAGAGAGAGAGAGAGAGAAATAAAAGATGAATGATGCTAATAGAAGATTAAATTTATGTTTAGGTTATAAGGTTTTTACATTCATTATGAGTAGTGACGAGGATGTGGGGCCATCCAACCGAAACACCTATCTCTCAACAAGGATCTTATGTCCTTGTAATCAATGCAAGCATGATGTGTGATGGACAAGACGCGTTTCTTTGCAGCACGTTCATAAATTTGGCGAGTTTGATCCATCTATTATAGATGGGGTTGTTGCCAACTATAACTCGTCGGACTTTGACGCTAGCCAACAAGCAGCAATCTTGCAATCCAATAGACGTGTTCGCAAGCGCTTTGGTCAAGCAACATACGTGAGGCCATAAGATGTATCCTCTGACAGCTGGGAGGATGATCATGCAGACCACATTCCTAAAGAGGAGATGTTTGAGCCCGAGATCGATGAAATGATCGAGACGATCATGGATTCAAAAAGGCTTATCTATGATGATATGAAAAGTGAAGCCAATACGCCATTGCATGATGGAGCATGTGTGTCTAGATTGAAGGTACTCCCGGTATGCAAAGTGCGGATGGAGTGACACTAGAGTCACAACACTTTTCAGGTGATCTATCCCAATGTGTTTACTTCAATAAAAAACTCTAGATGTATAAATATGATCTGGTAGATTACTTACACAAGTGTACCGCATTTTTTTCGTTGGGTAGATTGCTCAAAGATCACATACTACCAGCTGATAATGCGATGCCAGGTTCCAGAGAGAAAGCAAGAAAGATCTTGCAAAACTTGGGGATGGATTACAATTCGATTCACGCTTGTCCTAACGGCTGCACTCTTTTTAGAAGGAATATATAGACATGGAGAAGTGTCCGAAATGTGATTCCGAGAGATATCGAGAAGATCTCCATGAAACAAAAATTCCACAAAAGGTTTTGCAACATTTTCCTCTTCTTCCTCGCATCAAGCATTTCTTCGAATGTAAGTCCATGGCCGCCCTAGCATCATGGCACAAGGAGAATATATCTTCGGATGGTGTGTTACGGATTCCTACAGATTGCGCAGCTTGGAAACATATAGACGATACATGGCTGGATTTTCCAGGAAAGCTCAAAATTTGCACATAGGCCTGGCTATGGATGGCATAAATCCATTTGGTCAGAGATCAACATCTTATAGTGTATGTCCCGTTGTCATCGTCAACTACTACATTCCCACGTGGTTGACTACCAAGAAGGGGCACCTATAGCTAAGCTTGATTGTGCCAGGGCGGTATAAAGTGAAGAATATGGATGTGTATCTTCATCCACTATTGGAAGAGCTACAACAATTGTGGATTGGCATAGAAGTGGTGGATATGAGCCGACACACAGGTCGACAGAATGCTTTGATTAGAGGCATTCTAATGTGGACCATGCATGACTATCCCTGACTAACAGAATGCTCAGGTGATTTACACTCAAACTCAAACACTGTAAATCTTGGTTTTTCTTAAGCTTATCTATTTTCATGTGTATACATGCAGGGCTACAAACAAGCAGATACAGAGCATGTGTCACACAAGGACCTAGACTTAATGCACGTCGGGTGCTCTCATTGAAGAAGCAAATCTACGAAGGTCATCAAGCGTATCTTCCAGAGAATCATGAGTTACGCGACTGCTTTTTGGGAAGAGCCACCAAGGATGTCTGCTCAAGCATGGTTAGAGTAGAAGGAGATGTGTGATGATGGTTTGCCCCTAGGGATGAAGAGACTCTCTCTATGGTACGAGTTACCATATTGGCCCAGACTCATGATCAATCACTTGCTCGATCCAATGCACATATTCAAGAATGTGGGTAATCTACTGTGGGACCATCTCACCGGCAAGAAAGATACTTTGGGAGCCAGGGTTGACCTTAGAAATGTGGATCGTCTGAAGCAATATTGGCCACAAACAGCATCCGATGGATCGATAAAACTCCCTAAAGCGCCATGGATTTTGACAAGAGCCCAAGGACGCAAAGTAAAAGAGACCATTTGATCTATGCGGACCCCCACTGGCGTAATGCACTCGCTCCGAACGTGTATCACTAAATAAGAGAAGCTTACCAGTTTGAAGTCACACGGCTAGCATAAAATGTGTCACGTATGTTTAGAGTGGAATATATCATAGTGCGAATTGTGTAACAAATTCGTATGTGGACTTTAATATCATTTCTAGAGTTGTTTTTCAATTTATTTTATCGGTGTCCATTGAGGGATGTTTGTCTCCTAACGTCCATAACACAATCTACAAACTAGTGAAGTTGGTGCAATGGATCTCACAAAAGGAGATCAATGTAGACTCCATACCATTCGCCAAACTAAACGCTGTGGAGGTTGTGTGCATGTTTGAGAAACACTTTTCTACTACCATGCTAACCATTCAGGTGCATCTTCTTATTCACATAATTGATGAGGTGGAAATAGCTGGCACAATACATTCCCGATGCTCTAGTTGTGGCAGTGGTGGTTGGCTGTGGGAATGTCGCCGCTGATGCCTCGACACCGTCTCGTGTCCGATGAGACTCCTTACCTTCCCCTTCTTTGCCCGCCCCCACACTAGCCACGACATGGCCATCTACGCTACCGTTCCTAGCTACATGTCACTAGCTACTCCTCCGGGAGTCACCCTAGTCGACACTCCTCGCTTCGGGGCCCAGACCCTAGTGGAGACACTTGACATCCGTACCCCCATCGAGACGCCTCTAGAGAGCCCTTCCAAGAGACCTAGATTCACGCATCACAGGCAAGAAGGTCGAGCATTGGTTGAAAAGATCACGATCAAGGCATTATATGCCCTTGTGCTTGACAAAAAGAAAAGAACTTGTGCATACTTGTAAATATGACATACACATATCATGATGTTAGCATTTGATGCTTTAAGTGACAAAAAAGTGTCATTTGCAAATCCTAGGCCAATGTGTTTGGATTGGCCAACTTGCACTCCATTACTACTGCCCCTTTGAGCTTGAACATCCAAATGGTAGAACAGTGGAAGAGAACGTTAGGCAAAAACCAAGGATTAAGAGGACACTTTTGCCTTACTCATCTAGAGGTGACGACAAGTTGAGAAAGGGCTTCATCAATTGCCGTTTTGGAAATTGCTTCCTGCCCTAAAAGTAAGATGCATTCAGCCGTTCTACTTAATCCTAGGCTAGTCATAATTGTTTTAACAAACTCCTAGATAATAGTATCGAAGGTTTTGGCAACACCCAATTGGAGAAAGACAAATACCTATCTAGTTATACTAGCACAACCCACCAATATTTGAGCATTTATAATATTCCAAAATATAGATTTGCCAAAGACAAATCTAGGTTGTGTAGGATGAATGATGTTTGGCTAGCATCGATGTCAGATGTTGTGCCACTACCTTAGCTAGAAGCTTACACGGACCTTCCATCATTGTGATGGGTCTCCAATCTATGATTTTTTGTTAATTTAATAATCCCTTGTTTAACAAAGGGATACGAGCGCTAAATCCTACCAAGCTTCATTACTAATGAAGGTAGTTATATTTTTAAGTTGAGGCCGAAATGCCACCAAATATTATTTGGATTTTACAATAATCCAGAGCTTTGTCCCAAATCATTTTCTTCGATGCTATTCAAATTCAATCTTTGGATCCATAGCATGAAGGGAACATCAATAGCCTCCTTTCTTTCAAAGAAGTGTTGTGTCAATATTACGTGTTGTCTCAATATATGGCACACATGTTTGCACAAGATCCTATCTAGCAGTAATCACAGCACCATATTCCAATACTAGTTTGCGGATTACATCCCTATCTTGTTTTGTTTTCAGCTTTTAAAAGAATCCCTTTGATGCACCGTGAACATTAACCAATCTAATTTTGCATAGCATGCCATACTTTATAGATTGCCTTTGCTCATATGATCTGAGAAAATTATTAGCATATGCAATGTCCTACAAATCCAAGAAAGATAGAATTGATGCTTGAGATTTGCTAGCAATGACATGAATACATTGTTGAGAATTTAACCCTCTTTCCTTTCCTAGGAAGCTACATGTTTCCCCACCTTTTTGATACAATCTTGTAGGCCTTGACACAAAGCCATCCATTTATCCATAATATTGCCATCTACACTCTTGATGTTTTCTATCATTGCAAAAGTATCCATGTTGAAACATAGGATGAACATCCATAAGCTTATCTATTGTCATGTGTATACATGCAGGGCTACAAACAAGCAGATACAGAGTATGTGTCACACGTGGACTTAGACTTAATGCACATCGGGTGCTCTCATTGAAGAAGCAAATCTACGAAGGTCATCAAGCGTATCTTCCAGAGAATCATGAGTTACGCGACTTCTTTTTGGGAAGAGCCACCAAGTATGTCTGCTCAAGCATGGTTAGAGTAGAAGGAGATGTGTGCTGATGGTTTGCCCCTAGGGATGAAGAGACTCTCTCTATGGTACGAGTTACCATATTGGCCCAGACTCATGATCAATCACTTTCTCGATCCAATGCACATATTCAAGAATGTGGGTAATCTAATGTGGGACCATCTCACCAGCAAGAAAGATACTTTGGGAGCCAGGGTTGACCTTAGAAATGTGGATCGTCTGAAGGAATATTGGCCGCAGACAGCATCCGCCCAATGGATCGATAAAACTCCCTAAAGCACCATGGATTTTGACAAGAGCCCAATGACGCAAAGTAAAAGAGACCATTTGATCTGTGCGAACCCCCACTGGCGTAATGCACTCACTCCGAACGTGTTTCACTAAATAAGAGAAGCTTACCAGTTTGAAGTCACACGGCTGGCATAAAATGTGTTAGGTATGTTTAGAGTGGAATATATCATAGTGGGAATTGTGTAACAAATTCGTATGTGGACTTTAATATCATTGCTAGACATGTTTTGCAATTTATTTTACCAGTGGCCATTGAGGGATGTTTGTCTCCTGACGTCCGTAACACAATCTACAAACTAGTGAAGTTGGTGCAATGGATCTCACAAAAGGAGATCAATGTAGACTCCATACATTCGCCAAACTAAACGCTGCTGAGGTTGTGTGCATGTTTGAGAAACACTTTTCTACTACCATGCTAACCATTCAGGTGCATCTTCTTATTCACATAGTTGATGAGGTGGAAATAGCTGGCACAATACATTCCAGACGGATGCTCTTTTTAGAACGTTTTATGAAAACGCTTAAGGGATATGTGCGTCAGAAGGCACGTTCGGAGGGTAGCATGGCAGAAGGTTGGCTGGTATCAAAGTCCCTAGTTTACATTGGAGAGTGGCTAGACGGATTTGATAAATCCCGGGTCACGCTATGGCAAACCATAGATGATGAGCGCATATCTGGGATTGTCATGTGCAATCTAGGTGTTGAGAAGAAGATGACGGAAGATCTAGAGGCTAAAATCAACCGATTTTGCATGCTTCACAATCCAGTGATACAAAAGTGGATTTCACAATATGAGGATGCAAAGCAAGAGCGACAAAGGGCACGAATCGAGTGGAGACGAGGAAGACGACCCTCGATGCATTATCCAGCGGATCTGGAGAGCCTATCATCAACATTCATGAGCTTAAGATGGTTGCACAACCAATTGAAAAGCGCACAACGGAGAGATCTATGTAAACATAGGGAGTGATGTTGAGCTATGCACAGATGAGAGAGATACCTCTTAAAGTCGTAAACATTGCATTTGAACAATTTTGCTCCGTTTTATAATATATATTGTATTCACGTGGCTTTTTCTCCATTCCTGTCTATATGCTATACTTGAGAAATTTAAATCGTGTTTAATTGTCATTGCTACCACTCCAGGTATGCTCTAGGTATGTTCTCACAAGCAGGGACACTCCTCAGTGTATCGTGAAAGTCTGATATGCCGACGCAGCACTGCACTCGGACTGTGATGGAGATTGAGGCTGCAATCGTGAAGGAGGTGATCCGTCTGTGATCATAGATGCTGTTCGTCCCTCCACTAGATCCCGTCTCTGCTCATAGATGATCCCCGTCCCTCCACTAGATCTAGTGGAGGCACGGGCAGCATCTATGAGCAGAGATGGATCACCTCCTTTGCGATTCCAGCCTTAGTCTCCATCGCGGTACGAGTTTCATCCTTTTACAACATACGTAGAATGCACATGGGAGACAAATTCACAAGAACTTCACAGGAATCTATCTACATAGGAATCCCTCCCCCTTTTTGAGTCCTCTCTCTCTATCTCTCTCTCTACATGAATCCCTCTCCCTATTATCTATAGTATGGATTATAATTTGTCCATGTTTTCTTCTCCATTCAATATTAAGATTAAATGTTCGTGTGTTTAATGCAGGTATGGATAATGATGACTTTCTTTATTCTTTGTCACCCCAGCAGAGAACGTGGTATGAAGATCTTCATCGCTCTGGAGCACCATCACGTCATTCCACTCCTTCAGCGTCTCCCTCTATTATGGAGCATTCAGCATGCTCTGAAGCTTCGGTGTCGAAGAGACGCTCTTCACACTTGTCTAGGCAACGATGCTCTAGCTGTGGCAGCGGTGGGCAGTTGCTGTGGGGATGTCACCGCTAATGCCTCGACACCGCCTCGTGCCCGACGAGAATCCTTACCTTTCCCTTCTTTGCTCGGCCCCACACTAGCCACGACATCGCCATCTACGCTAGGTTTTGTGCGGCTATTGGCCGTTCCTGGCTACACGCCACTAGCTACTCCTCCAGGAGTCACCCTAGTCGACACTCCTCGCTTCAAGGCCCAGACTCCAGTGGAGACACCTGACATCCGTACCCCCATAAAGACGCCTCTAGAGAGCCCTTCCAAGATACCCAGATTCACGCGTCACAGGCGAGAGGGCTTGTCGTACTCGATCGACATCAATGGCGGGATCATCTTGGATGACGAAGGCAAGAAAGTGTTCTCGTGCATATGCGGTCTTTGCTCTTAGGTGTTTAGACACTACATACTAAACACCTGGAGTGAAGTGCGAAGTGAATTAAAAGACAGAGTCACCAGCATGCTGCATGACGAGTTTTTCGTGTCAAGTCGGGATGAGCGCTTCAATGAATACCTGATGAAGGTTTGAATGCGCGAATACTGCAAGCACAAGCGTTCTGAAGTACAAAAAGCAATAAAGCATGAGTGGAATAGGCCAGATTGGTTGGTCAAAGAAGATTGGAAGAATGCGAAGCGAGCAGTGCGCGAGAATCCTGACAAGTGGAAACAACAAAAGGAGGCAGCCAAAGTGCAAGTATAGGAAGGGAGCTCGCACCACTTGGGGAGCTACGGGTGGGCATCATTTGAGGCCGATTTTGTAAGTGCTTTTGCATTTCTCTTTAGGTTTGATAGTTACGTTGATTTGTACTTTTAAATTCTAACATAATGGATTCTTTGTATGTTTTGAAGAGTGGTCGATGTGACAGGACGTGACCCCACCGCGTACGAGCGTGAGTACGCAGGCAAAAACGGCTTAAACGCCTTGATGGACATTCTGAGTTCTCGCGGCGGCATGGTTAGTATTTCACTTTACTCTTTTACATTTGTTGTATTTTAATGATAAGTTAAGAAAATAAATTGTTTTATAATTATATGTTTTTACTTACAGAAAGTACGTCTTATTGTTTTTTTCTGTAGAATCCGATAGATACGCCGCTTAGACGCGATGAGATGTCTGATTAGACGACGTCAGTCTAGCCGTAGCCGTAGCTAGATAGCATAAGTTTCCTTTTGTCATAGATTGTATATTGAGATGACATGTGCATGTCTTTTTGTAACTATTGAAAAACCATGTATTTTCTCAATAATGACAATTGTCTTGTAACTATTACATTTGCAAAGCTTAACAATCAAGTGATTTTGCATATGATGTATATAATTGTCATTGATTTACTTTCGTCAATTTACCTGCGTCCAATTACTTTTGTCAGTTTTGTATCTTGATTCTATAAACAATACTCTACATGATGGAGTTACTGGCTATATTGTCTTATTGGTGACTACTTTGGGTCTATACCTTGCACTTTATTTCAAAGGTGAATCTGTGTTTATCTTGGATTCATTTAGGTTTACTCTATTATTGAAACATTCAATATGGTTGATGGGTGGCAGGGCATTTAGCCTTGCCACCCAAAATTTTTTACTCTCGGGCGCTGCTATATAAGGCTCTACAACGTCGTTATGAGAGTCGATATAGGAAGCCTTCAACCTTCGCTATCAACGTTGCTATATGCGACGAAGATAGCGGCGCATATAGCGATATTCCCGTAGTAGCGACGCTGTTAGCGACCGTCTTAGCGATGCGAGGGAGTATAAAAACCCAGTGTATTTCCGTCGCTAAAAGTGTCACAAGTGCACATAACCTCTTGTAGTGAGTGTTTGACAAGTGTCCCTTAAAAAAAACTCAAAAGTCTTGAATAGAAAGAACTCGTCTCCTTTCAAATGCTATTTTTAAAGGGCTACATTCTGAAAAGACTTTAGAGAACAAAGGAGTAAAGATTGTATTCATAGAAGTTCGATCAGTGATATAAAGTATTGATTCAATAGTATTCGTTTTTATATTCTAACTTGTATAGAGTCCTTTAGCTTAAGGACTTCACAAAAGATTCATTTTTAAACTGTTTTATTACTCTTTATGCTTATTAAATCTATCTTTTTTTTATGAAAGCATTAAAATATTATTTTGTTTTACTTTTTCAATGTGTCTTTTTAAATTATTATTTTTAGTTAATTTTTTCCATTTTATTTTATTTTCAAATGATAATATGCAACGTGTACTTTTCACCTCTATATTGAAGGGGAATTTTTTCTTTTTTTATTTCAAACTCACAATCGTGAGTGTAGTGTACTAAACATGTGAAGAAAATTTACAAGGGAGTCTCAAGCTGTTACCGAGCCTTGAGGAGACATGTTGCACATTGAAGACTTCACCAATCCTTACTCAAGAAACTTTACTCACACAACTAAACAAGCCCTCTGAGTTCTTCTTCATGATATAAACTATTCATGATATAGGATATATAACAAGTGACCCCTTCATGATATAAACTATTCATGATATAGGATATATAACAAGTGAAAGGGTCACGATGGCTTTCTAAAACAATAAGAAAATGATAAAATAATTAGGTTGAGTTCTCTTTCATCAAGAGAACTCAACCACATTCTAAATGCATTTACCATGCATTAATGCATGAGGCTAATTAGTGTAGCCTCCTCAACAAATTATGGAAGAGGCACTGGACAGAAAAACGGTGGGAGGGAGTCATGGAGAACATCTGGAAGCCAAGGTGGCCTCAGTATATGAAGATATTTCTGTGGAAAGTGATGTGGGGTGCTCTGTCAACGGGCGTAAAGATACAAGAAAGAGGAATCGGGTCCGATTGTTGCTCGGGGTGCAAAATAGCTAGTGAAGACCTAGCCCACCTTTTCATGGGATGCCAGGAAATCAGTTGGATGGCTGGAAAAACATACAAGTGGATTCGAAGGACATGGCAAATTAAGTTCTTCAAGACTGATTTGTTCTTTGGTAGTAACATGTTGGGAAGTCCTGCTCTTCTTGTTTGCACTCAAATAATCAGGTACTACTTCTTTCACCATATTTGGCAAGCAAGGAACCGCCGTGTGTTTGAGGGGGATTTGGCTATGGCAAGCTTTTGTGAAATCATACAAGAGAGCAAAGTGACGATCCACAGGATCGGAGGCAAACAAGCCTCAAAGGACTGGTCCAGAACAATACATGTCATGATGACATCTTATAATATGTAACGCCTAGGAGTAGTTGTGGTTCCTCTGTCAAGCAAAAAACTTGTAACTTTGACCCTCAAGGCTCAGTCTGAACTCTAGGTTGGTGTATATTTATGACGTTCTTAATACTATCCACTCACAATTGAGAGTTTTGCAAAAAATAAATAAAAAAATCATTAGGTTGAGTTTAACTAGAATTATCTATACTTCTATACTGTTTATAATGCAGCTTAAAAATTTTAAGGAAGGAGAGAGCCTCCACGTGTCACACTCTGGTTCATTTCAAAGAAAACCTTTGGAAACATTTCACTTGAAATGCAAAAGTGAAGAGTTAAGTACTTAGATGATAAAAAATGAAAAGACTTTGTGATTGATTGATTGCCTATAATGTAAAGTCAAAAGATTAGAACTTAATCTTGGTAATTCAAAGTCAAAAAGTAGTACTCTATCTACATTTATATTATTTAGAGTTCTTATGAAGGCCATGGAGTTTCACTGTCCTCAAATGTGAAGTTTCACTTTTGTCCTCAAATGTGAAGGGTGACCGGTGACTACTACCATTTGAAGAGTAGCTCTACTTTGCATTTTGAAGGCCATGAAGAACTCCCCTCTACGTGTCGCCCAATTAACTTCTCTCAACACGCTTTCACAATGAACCTTTCATGTCGTAAATGATCTTCGATCTCGGCACATCTCTGTTAGTGTGTGTGTGTGTGTGTGTGTGTGTGTGTGTGTGAGAGAGAGAGAGAGAGAGAGAGAGAGAGAGAGAGAGAGACCCGTTGCAGGTGTGTGTATGAGAGATAGAGTTGGCGTGCCATTTGTTGTGGTATTGGAGCGTTGCGGAGGTCTTCCACATTTGCATTGCATTAATGAAGTGCAATGAGCTCCACAATTCATCCATGGAAGTCTAATAATTTCTTGTGGATGTCTTAGATACATTGTGTGTGTACATGTGCGTGTGTGTGCGTGTGTGTGTGTGTGTGTGTGAGAGAGAGAGAGAGAGAGAAGGAGAGAGAGAGAAAGAGAACCATTCTATACTTTTATGTGTGGATGAGTGTGCTAAGAAATAGAGAATGGTCCATGCGAATCGTGCAATAAACTCCATGTGAATGGTCCATGTCATGTTAAGAAATAGAGAATGGTCCATGTGTGTTTTGCTGGTGATTGTCACGAGTGTGCTGAGAAATAGAGAATGGTCCATGTGAATCATAACAGTGAGCATGCGAGAGAGACCAGTGGAATCTTCTCAATTCTGTCTGTGCATGAGAATGTGTGTGTGTGTGTGTGTGTGTGTGTGTGAGAGAGAGAGAGAGAGAGAGAGAGAGAGAGAGAGAGAGAATGCTTCCGGATCGTCTTATGTCTGCGCCAGCCAGTGCCAGGGTCCAATCAGTGCTTTGATGGAGGGAGGGAGATCAGAGAGAGAGAGAGAGAGAGAAAGCAACCCGTCTCGACTTGACTTCTTTCCTACACGCGTTGGATGTGATTATGTGTGAGACAGAGAGGGGTTCTCTCGTGAGTCCTATGTGAGGCTCGTACTATGTGAGACGCGAGTGCTGCCAGATTCTAGAGGAGCAGACTGTGCACACTGTCCTCACTGTTGCCGAAGATGCAAGGCCGGGTCGACTCATAGCACACTCGCCGGGTCTGTTGGTATCGCCTCACTCAGGCAAATATGGCTAGACGAAACCATTTTCAGCCACGTGGCCGCGTGAATTCCTCTCTCATTCATATATAGTATAGATAAAAGTAAATCTCAAAATTTGTAGGTAGGATTACACATAGCTTAGATTTTTTCAACCGCTTAAAGGCAAATTAGAATTTTTGAGGCAAATCATAAAAATTTATAAGAGGGGTTACACTAAATCGAGTTGAAGCGCAATGTTTTTTTCCAAAAACATGAAAAACTTAGGTATGAGAAATTTTAAAGGTAAGTTTATTATATTTGAACGCTTTTACACTCAATTTTTTAATACTTTGTACGTATAGAGATAATTTTCTAAATATATAGGTGAGATTACACTAGATCTAGGTTTTTCGAGTATTTGTCTATACTATGATTTTTCCCAAAAAAAAATAGAGTCAAATTTACTATAAAATGTGAAGGTTTTTGCACTAAACTTCTTTGCACTTTGTAGATTCTCTAAACTTTGATTTAGGTTTTCTAAACTTTGTAGTTTCTTTGAACTTTGAAGGTGGTCTTTCAATTTAAAAGTTAAGGTTGTGATGTTAAGTGTCATTCTTTTTGCATCCATGGCTCAGCTGCAACATGGCGATGTTGTATTTTTTATGTTTCTAATTCAGTATCGTTTAGTGAGTGCAACTGAAAACAAAATTTTTAAAAAATTAGAGGTAAATCTTGAAATTTATAGGTGGAATTACACTAAACCTATGTTATTTTTGCAATGTTATGGGTGTCCTAATCTTCAAAGTACATTTTACAAGTGTGTGGCCCGTCCGAGAGAGAGAGAGAGAGAGAGAGAGAGAGAGAGAGAGAGAGAGAGAGAGAGAGATGCCCTTTCCTTGGCACCCAATCCATTCTCTCTCTTTCTTTGCCTTGGCCTCCACACCGCCCCCAAAGCCCTTTCCTTATGTCACATGGCAGGGGCCTCCAATGTGCATAAGATATAGTTGAGAAATTTGTAGGTGGGATTGCACCAAACCTAGGTTTTTCTCGAGCACTTGGGTACATTATAGTTTTCTACTATTACTCAATAGTCCATTATCTATACTCTTTATAATGGACCTCAAAAAATTAGAGGAAGGAGAGCGCCTCCACATGTCGCATTTTTGGTTGATTTGCATGGTCCGTTGGATCAATGCCGATATTAAGATGTTGAGTCCTAGCATTAAAAAATTTGCATAAAGTAGCTCAAATTGCAACTCCATCCTTTCCCAATGACTTGCAATAGTCAAATTTGTGAGTCTGACAAGTTGTTGTCAATCTGTGTGCGTATGTGTGTGTGTGTGTGTGTGTGTGTGTGAGAGAGAGAGAGAGAGAGAGAGAGAGAGAGAGAGAGAGACAATGTAGAATATGCAAATCCAACCTTTTTCAACAACATACAGATTGTAGTAGTCAAAATTGTGCACCTGATAGTTTGCATGTGTGTGTACACGCTCTGTGTGTGCATGCGTTTCACTGTTACAGTGAGTGTGTGTGTGTGTGTGTGTGTGTGTGTGTGTGTGAGAGAGAGAGAGAGAGAGAGAGAGAGAGAGAGAGAGAGAGAGAGAGAGCACGCTCTGTGTGTGCATGCGTGTCACTGTTACAGTGTGTGTGTGTGTGTATGTGTGTGTGTGTGTGAGAGAGAGAGAGAGAGAGAGCCTTTCCTTGGCAACTTGGTAGCCAACCAAAATGACTACGAAGCATCAAAACCTGTCTACCCCCAACTAAGTGAGAGTCATGAGAAGCCCGTATATTGGCAAGCCATGGTTTTGATAGCATGGTGCAATGGTAGCAAGTTGGTAGAAATGTGGTACATTGTCATTGATTGATGAGTGGGGAGATATGGACAACTTAAATTTGTTAGAAGTAGTGTGAAGGATGAGTTGATCGCAACCAATTGGCCGAAAGCACTCCATGTGGAGAGAGAGAGAGAGAGAGAGAGAGAGAGAGAGAGAGAGAGAGAGAGCTATTGAGTAAGTCTTCAACTTAAAAGAATTGAGAAATGGAGGAAAGAAGGTGATAAAAGA